>NC_086343.1:35383819-36583819 GCF_032445375.1 Bacillus rossius redtenbacheri
GATGGTTAAATATGTTATCGGTTGTATAATTTATGTGAGTTCTTTATCAACACAGTTCAATAAACGTAAAAAAACCACTATATAAAGACTGGAACGATGGAAGAGAAGGCACATAATAGTAGAAAATAACTCTAAGGAAAACATTTAAGTCAAATTATCACAAGATACATTCCAAATCATTATACTAAAAAATACACTAATTTAAAAAAAAATTACAAAAAATATTTTTGTATGAAGTTATAAAGTTTTTTAATAACAATAAATTTTTGACATTTTTATAACAAAATATGTTAGGTTTTATTTTTTTTTTAAATTAAAGTATTATATTTTAATAATTTTTATCGCGATGTACAAGATAAGTTATAAATAATGAACAACAACATTTGTATAATTCAAGTTATATCTCGTCTCTCTGCGTTGAAAAAAAGATACACTAACGCTGATAGTGGAACTATGCACTTTTTTTACAGTGTGCCTCACAAGAGATGACCAAAAATACGGTTAAATTGTACACTTACTTCAGTTTCGAAATAAAAATAAATGGTTTAAAACAACAGTGATTAATTAGCGCGTAATTTATTCAAGTGTAGATATTAATTGAGAGTTCTGACTACCAGCTGCCGCAGAAGTTAATTACAACACCTAAGCTTCGTTTGGAACATTAAAAAGCCTTCGCAAACGAGCGTGCATTGAGAGGTAGCGAGTTCAGTGCTCCTGTGTTTGAAACTCTTCTTTCCCACGTCCGGTGGCGACTGCTAAGCCAAGCATGAGCAAAGTAAATGAGACTTCTCAGGCAAGCGCATTTGTTATACTGCATCATAATTAAGCTGGTGCCTTTTTCAACTCACGTTAATGACACAGTAGATTCAAATAATGGTACTTGAACCTCAAAGAGGATTTTTTTTTTGGATCATGCCAATTTTATCCACGACGATTTTAACTGGGAAATTGAAAATTTTAACATTGATTTTCATCTCTTTGATCCAACATCAAGAATATCAGAGTACTTATCAGTCATATATCAATATAAATTTGCTAAAAAAACAACTCCTCCTTTAACATTGAAACTAGTTTTATAAATACTTTCAGTAAATATTTAATCATTTTGATACATACCGTATGCGTTTGAATATTTAAGCTTGGGTAGCTAAAAAATTTAAGATATCAGTTTATGGTGATATCGAATGGTGGGAGAAATTTATATTCTCTTTTGGTGAAACAGATATTCCGTCCGGTACATACGGAGAAAAACGCTACTCAAATCTATGCTTAAGAATAGCTTTAGATATTTGCGCCTCAGGATGAAGATTATGATTTGAAGAATACCAAACACGTTATACAAATAACGTATGATATATGCACCCCTTGCTTCATTTAATACATATTACGTGACTGTACATGTTGGCTAAGACAAGAGAAGCACTTTATTCCATTTAATAAATCACCCTCCGCCTTTAAAAATATAATAAAATGTAACATAACACTACAGTTTTAATTTATTTATATTTATATTAGTGTCTTTTTGAAAAAGTAAAATATATTTTCGTTTCATGTTGTGTCGAGATTTAATTAATTTTTTTTCTGTTTTTTACATCAGCTTTGCCATAGGAAAACATTCTCGTTGATTTAAAATTTGTCATTCGGGGTTAGTTAAGCCACTGGGGTAACCAAAACAATTTTGATAGTTAATTTGGACACTGATGTGGGCAACCTTGTTTTAAGCTTGAATGTGTACTTTGCATGTCATCAGTTACAAATTTTGGTGAATTTTTGACTACATATTTTAATTCTGTGAGTGTTTTAAAGGTAAATTTACAAATTATTATTTACATTTAGTATAATTTTACCATAAATTCAAATATTGCATAGGTTTAATCAACGGAATCGTATTTTTTGTTGAATTCACTAAAATATTCTCTAACATAACCTCAAACATTTATTACTTTTACAGTTATTTTCATTCATAAGTTATGTTTACAAAATTTTTTTTCTATATTTATTAATAGATACACTTTTGTTTTCTGTATGGGGTAGATAAAATCACCAAACATGAGTGGCTTTTGTTACACCTTGCAAACATCATTATATTGTGTAAATCTTTTTTTTCTTTTCTTAGATTAAAAATGGCTCGTAAGTACCAATGGCCCGTTGGAGCATGAATGTATAAAGACTGTACACAATTTCAGGTAAAAGAAGTATTATAAGACGTGAGGAATGTGGTATCATTACGGAAACCTGCCGAAAAGTTTGAGACTTCAAGGTGTGCACTTACTGAAGCACTAAAAAGAAAAAAAATATATAAATGAGGTTGGAAGACCTTCTGCGCTAGAGAGTGAAGAGAAAATAAACAGCGGAATGAGTGCGATTGGCTGGAGATTGGGAATTCCCGCTAACAATCTTGGATATTAGGTTAATCGTGAAAGGATATCTTGATCGATGTGGACGAACTGAATCAAGACTCAAAAGAAGTATGCCTGGAATAGATTGTGTTGAATCATTTTTAAAGAGACACAGTGTGATTCTTTCTAATACGTTGTGCCAGAATGTTAAAAAGAGTAGAGCGGCTATTTACGAGGAAACTCTAAACAGCTATTTTGATGATATTTACGATACATGAACGAAAAATGGTCCCATGGGGGCTATCTATAATAGGTTAAAGAGTGGGATGGTAAATCCTAAAAATTTTTGAGCACTGGTTCAAGAATATATCATTGATCCATTCTTCAATAAGTTTGACAAAGATGCTATTAAATGTTAATTGAGGACCACCTTTCAACCCACATTTCACTGCATATTATTAACAAATGCACAAGTAACAACATCGAGTTAGTGTTATCCCCCCAAACAGTACGCAATAAACTCAACCTTTAGATGTGGTTTTTTTACCGATCCTTAAAGATAAAGTGGCATGAAACACGCAATGACTGGAAAAAAAAAATCTTAACACTATGCCTAAAGGCAGGTTTCCTATATTCTTAAAGAAGTGTATTGATGACCAAGGGGAAGTTAACATCAAAAACAATTTTTAAAGTGTCTTCAGAGTAGCAGGGACTTTTCCGTTGGATCGATAAGTATTGAAGTGTCTTCCTGATGACCGAAAAGAGAAACAATCCGAAGATCGTGATTCTAGCAACAATTGGGTTGAATAATTTGAAACCTATATACAGGAGAGTTAAAACGAAAGAGACAAAACCCATGAAAGGCAGAAACAGAAAATTAAAAATTCCAGCATGAAGAGGAATTGAAGGACTTCAAGTATTAGAAGCAACAGCCTGTTGTCGAACCTCAAGCAGGCATTAAAAAGTAAAAAAAACTGAAGATAATTTGAAATATTGATAACAGTGACTTTTAAGTGAAAGATTTATATTCAGACATTATACTAAGCGATTTAACTTAAATTGATTTTGACGTTGAATCTGTTACAAAAAATTACTTGATAATCCAATTCAAATTTCAGTTCAAATAGTATCTCAAACCGAATGTTTATGTTTTTGTTGAACCTTTTTTTCAGGGAAATTAAAAAAAACTGACAAATAGTTATTTGCCGTTGTACTTAACTATAAACTCGAGGAAAATAAAAAAAACTTTAATTTCAGAAATGCACTAGATAATCAGTAAATAATTATGTGTTTCCGATTGTGGATGATGAGATGGATACCTATGAATATTGCAGACATTGTCGCTACTGTACAACCTGTAAAAGCCAATACAGACTTCCATACATTCCGATTTGCGCTTGTTAACTGAACTGCAGCGAGCAATTGTTAAATTTAACATATTGAACCATTTTAATGTAAACTAAATATTTAAATCACTAAAACAGTATAATTGTTTATTTCTTGCTTTTTTATTTTACCTAAAAACTGTCTTTGGCAGTATTGTTACATGTTTTTACCCTCCTTTAGAGAAAACAATTATTTACCCATCACCTACTAACATAGGCCAAACATTAAATTATTACAACTGGTTTCAGTTAGCCTGTATCAAGGGGTAAATAAAGCGACTGCATTTCATTTTATTATTTAATTACTTTACATGTGTTAGGAAACTTTTTTACATGTAAACAAAGAGTTTAACTACCTATAGACTCATATCCTACGACAATAAGTTATCTCTAACGGAAATGGTCTTAAACCGGCAGATGTCCTAAATTGAAAAGTGGCCTTAATTATCCCGAATGACGGATATAAATAATGAAAGCACATTTAAACAAAGTATCTCTATAGTTGGTCGAATCGATAATGAAATTAGAAATTCTTTACTGTTAAATACATATTTCGATGAAAGTATCTATTGTGTTTAGTAAAATGTTTCAATATTGTTAAAAATTAATGTTGTGTATCAATAATAAAGCTCACCGTAGCAACAATCACATAAAAAGGAAGGGTTATTTTAAGATTACTATATTACTAACTATAGTAGAGGTAACTTAAGTAAACAGAGTACGGATGGCGAGTCGACAAGCTCCGAGCTTTCCCAAGCTAAATGCGGTAGCAATGCAGTTTCTTGTTAATTACACAGTGTATTGTTTAGAATGCGAGAGACAAGCCTGCGACGCGCGCCAGGCTCGGAGCTGGCTGGCGGCCACGCACGGCCACTGACGTCACACGCCGTCCACTGACATAAGACGTGCCACGCGTGCCTGGCCGGAGAACAAGAGTCCTCTCTACCCCCTCCCCCCTCCTCCACCCGCACATCGTTCCACCTCAGGCATCATCACCTGTAGTGGCCTGGGAATTCCGAGCTTAGAGAGGCCGCCGCGTAGTGGCGCGAATGAACACCGTCTTTCTCGATGTTTCGCGCGTCGGGTCGGCCCAGGATAACTCAACTCGGCACAACCGCTCTCGTAAGGTATTTAAGCAGCGAGTCCGGCCTCCGAGTGAGTTACGAGAGTTCGTAGAGTTCCGAGAGTTCGTAGAGTTCCGCGAGTGAAGGGAAGTGCGACATCGGCGAAGAGGGTGAGAGACCCCCTCGAGAGTGGCGTGACGCAGAGCGACGGGACCGTTAGAGTGCGACTGAGTGGCGCGAGGCTGTGTGTATGGACAGGCGCGAGGTATGGGGCGAACCACTGTCGAGCCTAGCTCCAGTGAGGAGTGCGAACTTGACAGAAATTGAGTGACTTGCGAATGAACATTTTTAAGTACGAGTGATTGGTGATCAGACATTTTTAAGTACAATGGTTTATTAGTAATGTAAATATTAGTAATTAATAAAACTGTAATAAAACTTAATTTGGCTATCCATTAAGAACACAGTTCTCCCAACATTATACTCGTAACAGTAGTTTTTGTTTTATATTGTTATTACATTAATTATCATATTTTTAATTTGTTTTGTAAAATTGGTAAATGCTAGAGTTTCACCACATTCAAACGTTTGAATTTAAACAAGCTAGTACAATATGAATGGTTAAAAGTGACAATTTGTGATAGTTATTTTACACAAATTAATTTTGCTTTAATTATCAAGTTATGTTTGTTGTAGTTGTGTTAAAGTTAAAGATTTTTTTCCCTAATTTTTTGGTCTACAAATTCTCCCTTGTATATGGTGACTATAATGTATCCCGAAACATCCAGAGATGAAATGTAGGCCTTATTCAAAAGTGGTAAAACTATATTTTTCAATTTTTTTTTGTCAACACTTTGATTTTCACACATGTCATTTGGAAGATAGAAATGTTCAACTTTTGAAACATTTTACGGTAATTTAAAAACATAATTTTATCATTCATTTGTATTAAAAATACTGTATCTCTAAATTAACAAAATCGCAGTTGTACCGCCAATGAAATAAAGAATTCAAATTATTATTCTTTCAACTATGCTCGGTTACAGCACATTAGACTATAACTGATTTAAAATATAGCCATTAAAGTTTACGAACCATATTAATTTATATGTCCATCCAGTTAATTTTGAAGGGGCTGTTGTAACAACTGTCATAGAATTACCCTTCAATGAATTTTATGAATCTAATTTCCAACGAGAATTAGTCCCTTTTCCACAAATTATTCCCCGATATTAAAATATAAAAAACAATGAAATTAAACCAGGCAAAAGAGCTTCTCTGGCTGCTGTATTGTGAATCAATTAGTATACGTATTAATATTTTTTCTCGAGAGAAATTGCACCCATTGGCTGTAGAGTTCAAAATTTTCTCAGTAAGGGTGTTTTAAGATTTTATCCATATATGGTGCCCCACACTGTTTACTCCATCCTGATGGTTTCGACATCGAACTTGACCACGAAGGTACTTAGTAAGTGTCGGGAGATGAAACGCTTGGACATAGTTGAAGTCATATTGAAACGCCCAAAATATTGCCTAAATTAAGCTTATCGACTGTTAGTAGCTAAGTATGTAGGGACTGGAAAAATTCGCGGTTTCAATGACCAATAGGATAGACTCCACGATTCCCTATGTACTCGGGCAACTATCACCTGGTCATTGGCTACCGACTCGGGACACCTGTTTACTGCGATTCTAAGATTCGATACTTTTTTGTTGAGTGTTTGCCATTGGCTCAGAGTCCTTCAGGTAAATTGCGGTCCAATCACTGACGCAGCATTAAGTTAAACGAGTTTGGATTCCAGCTTGTCTCGAAAGGTATCCGCGAATTTTTCCGGTCTCTATAAGTATGAACTGTGTTCAGACTTCACCCAGTGTCTTGGGGTCGCGCTAACATGACGCACCGCAGTGTCGACAAGGTGGGGCGACTGAAATGCTGCCCCTTGGAAGGGCAGCCCTTTAGGATTTTCTGTCAATGGTTTTGTTTGTACAGAGACTGGAAGGGCAGCCCATCCAATTTCTGAAAACATGTTTCTTTAGGTGTTTAAATAATCCTGAAAACTTGCCCCTTGGATGGGCAGCCCTTCCAAGGGGCAAAAATTGACATTTCAAAATCACTGCTGTCAGAAAAATCCTGATGGGCTGCCCTTCCAAGGGGCAAGTTTTCAGGATTATTTAAACACTTAAAGAATCATGTTTTAGAAATGGGATGGGCTGCCCTTCCAGTCGCTGTACAAACAAACAATTGCCAGAAAAATGCTGAAGGGCTGCCCTTCCAAGGGGCAACGGTTCAGCTGCCCCGACGAGGTGACTCGCGGTGCCGCATGTCCACCCACACGACACCAGCCCTCGCGGTACTCACGGAGGAAGAGCAGGCCATGGCGCGGAGCAGGTGACCAGGAGAGCTAGTTGACAGTCCAGCTGTGCCCAGGGCGCGTGGTTATATACACGAGCGCGAAGCAGCGCACGTGGGTGTCCCGCTGGAAGGAGGGGAAGGACAGTTTATTTCCTGGAGAGAATAGCGGGAACCTGTCCGCAGGGGCGTTGACCTGCGGCGAGAACTGTCCGTGACCTCGACACCTGGGGCCGTGTTCCGCAACTCACACGAAGAAATACAGGCCGTGCTCGGGCGGCCACGGATTGATATCGACGACTTTGTGACTGTGAAAGGTGATGATTCGCTGGAGCATATACGGAATTATTTGATGGGGTGAATGGGAGTACCTACTCTGAGAAAACCCTCAGGCCACGCTGTCGTTGGTCACGTTTCTTTCTTGAAAAAAAAAATCCTGGTTCACCCCTCTGTTAATCAGAAGTTTTTCATTTTAAAAATCAAGATTATTTAGGGTTGCCATTATACTGAATCATTACTATCTATCTGGGAATTCTTTAACGTTACCTTAAATGAAGACAAATTTGTGCGCCAGAAATAAACGATTAAGGGAAATCACAAATGTCTTGGGAATTTTACTACAATGAGTGATATGTTTCACAGGAAATAATAGAACAAAATTTTGACTTAAACAAAATGTTTTGTATTTTAAGTTCTGTTGAACAAAGCAGTCATGTGTTTCCGAAAAATTTGGGAGAAGGGGGGGGGGGGAGAGGAAGGAAACTGAATTAGTAAATGATAGCTCCAATTAATTAAATTCCTTTTTTTATTACTAATATCTACACTATCAATCAAATTACTGCACTGAAGATCTCTGTTCACAATCTCTTTCGGTCATGTCCACAAAATTTAGTCTTACGCTGGTAATTCAAAAATCAAAACTGGCCGCTGGGACCTGGCTCGCCCTTCAGTCAGTCTGTCCTCCACAAACTCAGTCCTCGACCACTGCCTCGCACCACTCACGCACTCTGTGCCGCAACACTGTCGTGAACTGCCACCCATCGCCCCCGCTGGTGTCGCCACGGTGGCCAGTCGCTCCGATGTCGCAGCGCAGGTGTCGCTGGTATCACTCCCCGATAGGTACACATTCTCTCGTCCCATTCTCTCGCCAAGGGCGAAAGGTTTTACTGCAAATTGGAGTCTTAAACTTTTCTGCGGGACGCATGTTCGTGATTCAGAGCCTGGTACCTACCACCAACGAAGATTTGAACCAAAAGTTTATTTTTGGCGAGTTCTTTGCTGAAGAGATGCAGTCTACGATGTATCTTGATATGTAATTGGCGGAGAAGATTATAAACAGAAGGAATGGTCCTAACCTAACTAAAACTAAGTGTATTTGGGAGGAATCCGGGTTAGGGAGGGACCTAGGTGTGTCTCAGGCCGAAGCCTATACGCCTAGTCATACTGGGATTAACCATGCAGGGAGAATTTCGCATGCATCGTGTGCTAGGAAGGGATTAGCCAGTCATTGCAGCGATTGAAGCCATCACTAACTCCCCTCACTGACTATTATAGACTAAAACTAGAAATAGGTTGGGCCCAGGTAAAATCTGCATAGACACAGGGAAAACCCTGGGCACTGTCGTGAGGAGTGCTAGTTTGCATGCATTAAATGTAGGAGAATACAAGAGACAGAGGATGGTCTGGCTGAAGAGTTGGACAGAGTAGGAAGAGTCCACCATGCGCGGGGGTTGGGCACTTGGACTCGTGGTCCGCTTTGGATTTTAATCCAGGGTTAAATTTGAAGCCAGGGCCGCAAACGCGCCTGATGTGAGTGGCCACACCAGGCCACCCGCTCAGCTGCCAGACAGCAACTAAAATCTCCCGGCGCCGCTCACCCTCATAACATCACTCCGCCGCACTCTGTCTGATTGCAAGGTTATTGTCAGTATTCCTACCCGAGGGGGGAACTCTCTCCAACCGCTCTACTCGTAAATCTCGATGGTGTCCTTGCTTTTGTTGTTTTGACAAAACTATTTTTAACATATATTTACTATGTGTGTGTAAAATGGCACGCAAGTGATGATTAACAATAATTTCGCGCCATTTTACGCACATGATATTACACTAACTGAATATGTGTTGAAAAATTGTTTGGCAGAACATCATTTGCAAGGGAAGTACCAGGATAAAACTTAGGAAATAGCAGTTGTATAATAATGAGTAGAGACCGGAAAAATTCGCGGATTTATTTCGCGATATGCTATAGAATGCAAATAATTGTATTTTTATGCAACTTCTGCCATTTCTGTGATGTGACACACGAGTATGCATGGAGCTCAGATAACGCCCTTCCTGCTATCTTCCTAGCTTATCGAAAGAGAGTTGTTAGTAACTGCTAGTCCTTCAAAGGATGAACACGTGTGGCTACAGTTATTGTTCATATCTGTGAGATACAGCGCGACTATACATATAAGTAATATGTATTCTACCTTATGATGTTTTATATATTTTTATATTTTCGTGTAAGAGTTTCATAGTGATGATTTAATGTTTATTATTTTTTGTAATTATTTTTAAAATAATTTTCGGCCATTTTATCTCAGAGATACTATGCGAGCATCTTTGTTTTGCTAAATGCACACAATGATTTAACTATTTTTCAATTGTGTTGATTTTCATTATTGCAGATCTAAAATGGCATCAAAGGAAAACGTATACAATTTGAATGACCCCGGACATATAAAATAAATCCACAGGATTTTATTTGAAGGTTCTGACCACAGTGAGTGTGATTCAGACAGTGAATTTAGCGAAAATAGGACCAAGGAGCACGGACAGATTAAACCCTTTGATGTTGAAGAAGACTGTGAAACAGATGCCTCAGAACAAGTCGAAGAAAGAGTAGAAGACTCCACCACAGAACAAAGTGATACAGATTCAAGTGGATATGAAGATGAAGAAGAATATTTTGTCTCTGCTAGGAAAAATGGTAAGAAAGTTATTTATTCTTTCTCCTGGAAAAAAACTCCGTACACTAGCCAAAGAAAAACTGCTAAACACAATTTACTCACCAAGCTTCCAGGTGTGACAGGCAAGGCACAGCATGTGAATGGAGTTCTAGAAACCTGGGAGTGTTTGTTCGATGAGGACATAGTAGGCACAATAGTAAAATACACTAACCAGTATATTGACCATATAAAGGATAACTATTCCCGTACTAGAGATGCATTGCCCACAGATGCAACTGAGATAAAGTCTTTTATCGGCCTTCTATACTTGGCAGGCTAATATAAAGCAGGTAGGTTGAATCTTGAGGATCTGTGGGACACTGATGGTTTTGGTATTGAAATATTCCGACTTACAATGAGTCTGAAAAGGTTCAGATCTATCTTCCAATGTATCAGATTTGACAACAGAGACACGAGATTAGAAAGAAAACAATCAGATCGGCTAGCACCTATTCGGGATGTGTTTCAACAATTCGTGTCTAACTGCCAGTCATGTTACTCTCTCAGTGCATTTGTTACACTTGATGAAAACTTGAAGCATTTAGGGGCAAATGCTCATTTATTCAGTACATTCCATCCAAGCCAGCAAAGTATGGCATAAAAATCTTTGCTCTTGTTGACTCGAAGACATACTACACTGCTAATCTGGAAATTTACTCAGGTAAACAGCCAGAAGGGCCATATGAGGTAAGCAATAAGAGCTTGGATATTGTTGAACGCATGATTGCACCTGTTCACAATTATGGTCGTAACATTACAGCTGACAACTGGTTCAGTGACGTAACACTTCTCAAACAATTAGCAGAAAATCATAAGCTGTCATTCGTAGGAACGCTAAAGAAGAATAAGTGGCAAATCCCTCATGCAATGAGAGACATAAATGAGAGAGAGATTTTCTCCAGTTTTTTTGGCTATCGAAAAGAAGGAACAATTGTTTCATATGTTCCTAAAAACAAGAACAAAAAGAAGAATGTGTTCTGATTTCTAGCATGCATTTGGATGGAAAAATCGACGAGACAACTGGAGAAAAAAAGAAACCAGAAATGGTTACCTTTTATAACCAGCACAAAGCAGGTGTTGATATTGTGGATAAGATGTGTTCAGCTTACAATGTTGCCAGGAATACACGACGGTGGCCAAAGGTTGTCTTCTTTTCGATGCTTAAAATCGCTGGAATAAATTCTCAAGTAATATTTTTGGGAAACGGAAATGAAGTTCCGCCTCGTCGACTGTTCCTCAGGGGCCTGGGAAGGGAACTCATTGAAGGACAACTGGTGAAAAGATCAACTCTTAGCTGTTTGCCGCTATCGATTTCAAACAGACTGAAAGAAATATTGGTGACATCTGAACAGTCTAATGCAAGAGACAAGAGCAATCAGAGCAGCACTAGCAAAGAATATGCAACACGGAAGCGTTGCATGACGTGCCAGAGAAGTAAAACAACTCGACTGACGCGATACTCGTGTCAAACCTGCAGCCAGTACCTTTGTCTGAAGCACTGTGCTTTTGTGTGTCCTGACAGATGTGTACCAAGTGACGTTGAAAATCAAGATAAGTGATTCGTGATAGTAACAGAAGTTATATTGCAGTGCCTTTTCCAAACAGTGTTATACTGTGAGATCAGAATGTCACCAAAATTTTCTAATTTATGTTTCATACACAATACAAACAATTTTATGTTTTTTTTTCTGTATGTAAAGTCTGTATATATAAGAATATGTATTTCATTAAAATTTTTTTTTCACTGTATCTTTGCTTGTTTTATATTTACTGCTGAGGAAATTTAGACGTTCTTTGACATGAACACAATGTAGTATTTTAATTGTAAATGCTAAAAACAGTTACAGAACTAGATCTTCCAAAATTTCAGATACTTCAATTGACATATGATTTTTTTTTTGCATTTGAAATTTTTTTTTAAAATCATTTTGCATATATTAATATTTATTATTGAAAACTCAGTCCAGAAATTAGTTTCTGTACAAGATATTTTATCATGTATATCACAGATACAGTGCGAGCACATTTGTCTAGCAGTAGACGCGAGTAATGGAGTGTTAACCTGGAGGACTGTGAGCCAATTATAGACCCTCAGTCAAAGCAGTATCGAATCACGAGTCTCCCAATTGAGACGCCTCACAAGTCAGCAGCCATTCAACAGGCGACGTTTGCCCGAATGTGCACAGGATCGTGGAGTCTAGCCTGGAGGTCATTGAACCCGCGAATTTTTCCAGTCCCTAGTAATGAGTAGCGGGTTCAATGACCTGTAGGATGAACTCAATAGTGCTACGTACACTCGGTCAAATGTCACCCACTGATTGGCTGCTGTATTGCGAGACGTCCCAACGTAGCAGCCTGTGATTCGATAAAGCTTTGGTTGGGTGTTTCTCATTGGCCCAGAGTCATCCAGGTGAGTTGTGAGCCAATAGCACAGGCAGCACTGAGGTATAAATATTTGTATTTTAGCCTATCGCGAAATGAATTCGCGAATTTTTCCGGTCTATAGTAATGAGGAAAAAACGAACAAATCCAAGATGCCTTGAGAGACCGGTTGAGAGCCGTCCCAGAGGAAGCAGCCAATGTTTGGAGCGAGGTATTGCGTGGAAGAAGGAGGAGGGGGCAGAGTCCCTCCAGCCCTCCCAGGCGAGAACAAGGCTTCACAAGGCTTCCTGCCGGTGGCGGGTCCGCTCGGGGGGTCGGCTCCGCGCTGTCCAAGTGGAAGCGCAAACAGGTTTCCTCCGCAGCAGCTCTGCTTCCAAGAATGTTTGGTCCCAGAATTTCCTCTGACGCCATTCGGACTATGACTTCAATGTTTGTGTGGAGAAGGGGGGGGGGGGCGACCCGACCCACCAAACGGTACTAGGAGGCCATTTTTCAGAATTCCCAGTATCAGTAAATCAAGGAAAAGCTTAAATTGTCAAGGAATCTTTAATTTTTGAGAATATTAAAATATTATTTAAATCAGAAAATTGAAAATTAATGGTTTTTGCGCAAAGGCGCATCGTATGTTACCGTACCATTTACTGTACAGTGCATATTGTATTTAAGTACAGTATTTTTTTTTTTTTTTTTTTTTGCGATGTTGTGTGACTATTATGTTTGAGTAGTATGGTATGTATCTATTTTTTTTTACATGTGAGGCTGTGTTTAGTCTGTAATGTAGTCTCGGAGATTGATGAAGGAAGTATAATTTTTTGCATATTTTCCATAATTTTTTTTACTATATAAACGGTTTTGAGTTCTATAGTTAATTGGATCATAGACAAGCGTAGTGTATATTGGCTGGCCCGGGCATTGGGTTTCCGGTAAGGAGCAGGAGGAACCGACCGCCATCTTGGATTTTGACTTCACGGCGGCCACCTTGGATGACCTTGACCTTGAAACGATCCTTGACCTTCAAAATTTGCCAAAAGTACCCACAAATTTGCCAAATTTGCCCAAAATCCGCCAAAACACTATCCACATTTCCATATATATATATATATATATATATATATATATATATATATATATATATATATATGCCAAACACTTTCAAAACATTTGAAAAATTTTATTTTTCTCTACTTCGAGGGAAAAATTTCTCGTTTTGAGGGAAAACTTCCCGTTTTAGTCCTTAAAAATGTCAACGGCTTCAAAATTCCCCAAAGTGGCTTAAAGTCCCCATGGGCAAGCCACTCTAAGCCGCTGGTGGGGAGATTTGAGCTTGACAATAAGGATGACATTACATCCATTTTGAATTATGACGTAACTTACAATTTTCGTTATGCCAGCCATATTGAAAATCCGCAATTATTAACAGATTTAATAGGAAAAATTTTAAAAGTCATAAAAAAATTATTAATACAATTTTAATACAAAATTTTAAAAACACTCTTGCACATATCGTTACGTTCGCCATCTTGGATTCTAGAAACATTACATGTTTTGTTACGTCCGCCATCTTGCACTTGTATGACACCATCGTTGCACTTTTCGTTACGATCGCCATCTTGTATTAAGGTCTTTGCATTTATTGTTACGTCCGCCATGTTGAATTTTTTATTTATTATCCGATTTTAGTGAAAAGTTCTAAAATGTAAGAAAAAATTAATTAATAAAATTTAATAAAATAAACGAATTTATCAAAATTTTAGAACACATTATTTAAAAATTTTACTTTCACCATGGAGTCCTTGGTTCGAACCAAGGTTGGGTTCGAACCCGGTGAGGGCAAAAACAAAAAATACCGACAGATCCTTCCTCCACGGAAGCCACCGACAGACTGACCTAAGACCAATAATGACAAGGTATATACCTATATATCGCCAGCTAGTATGACGTCACGTCCACCATCTTGTTTTCGTAAGATTGAGGTCACCATCCTGTTTTTGTCTGCTAGAGTGCACTGCCACCATGTTAGTTTAATTTTTATTCTCTATAGTTTAGTAAGTATTTATTATTACTGTGGCACCCGCCATCTTGACATTTGGACTCAAACTTGTAAATTCGTAATAATTAACATAAAAATTCTGGAAAATTTCCAAAATTCATTAAAAAAAATCTACAATTAATGTAATGATTGATTGGATCGATTCCTGTCATTGGTTCGATCCATGGGCGATGAAAAAAAATTCATTTTATGTAAAAAGTAATAATTTCAATAGAAATGGTGGGTATCCCTAAAATCAGCTTAAGTATCTGATATACCAGCTTTTTATAAGGCGATAAGCCCGGCACCTTTGAAGTTCCTATTAATTAACCTATAAATCCAGTAGAAAGTCCAAAAATTATCAAAAAATTCACTCATTAATACTATGATTTGAATCAGCTAGGCATCTGATGGTTTTCTCCGAGTGATCCTGATTATTTGTGAGAAATTTATCTCTGCATGAATGATTTTTTACTTAATGAGTTATGACATTTTATCCTGTGATGCAATTAAATTGTGAATTTCTGCTACTAAATCAGAACTGAATATAATTTTATAAAGTGTTTTTTAAAAAAAAACATTACTCATATCTGATAAGACGGATGAGGAACACTATCACGAAAAACGAACTTCCTTGTACCTGGTGTTTAGAGAAGCCTTCCTTCTTTTACGATCGTTCGTGAGCCTCCCGCATCCCACATAAAATAACTAAATACATTTGGATTCAACACAACACGTGAGGAAATCTCATGTCAACAATCGGGACTACTTGCAACACGTTCTTTTTTATGAGATGAATATACTCTCGCAGCTGAATGGAGCTATTGTAGCCAGTTGGAGCCATGAATCTTCGAAGCCTCATAGCCTTGTTTTGTGTCTTACAATAATTTTATCATTTGGAATTTAAAATGAATAAAACCATTACTTAGTCAAATAATATGTCCTGAAACATCTGAGAAGCACTAACATGCAAGGTGAACTTCCTTCTCCTTGTTGTCTAGCGAAGCCTTCCTTCTTTTGCGATTGTTAGTGAGCATCCCGCATCCCAAAAAAGAAAATAATATTTACCTGCAAAAAAATGTGGCATCATCTGTTGTTGACAAGCAAATCTACTTACAACAAATTTCATTGCATGAGATAACTTAACTCTCGCTGATAAAATATTTAAAAAATATATATTTAAGTAATGGTTCCAATTGGAAAACTGTCAGTTTGCATCTAACATTAGTCACAGAAGCTACCATGGATCATGGTTTGTTATCTTCAGCAGAATCGGAAGGAAGCCGCTGTAGATACTGTAGCAAGGATTTTGTCATGAGAAGGAATGCTAGACGTCATGAGAAGAATGAATGTTAAAAATCCACTACGTAAAATGTTAAGCTCTAATCAATGTAGCAGGTTGTTAACACGAATTGACAGCTTAAAAAGACATGGTAGAACATGTAAAGCCAAGCCCACTTACGGCATAGAGGACATCGATGGATCAACTAGACTGAAGAAGAGTGATCTGCATTAGGACAATAATTTTCTTTGTCTTGGGAGAGATTATGTTCGTGGCTCTTCCGATCTCGACAAAGAACTTAAATGGAAGGACGTTGATGATTTATGGAAGAATGAAGACAATGGAAGAATTCTTAACGTGAAAAGTGAGAATACATTCAAAACGAATTCAAGTAGATCTTTCCTACTTTGTAAAAATGATGGACTTCGAAAAAGGAAGCATGAAGACGATGAAGACACTTCGACATCATCGATATCGAATTCTTACGGTAATCTGGGCGAAGACGATAGTAGTATATAATAGGGGCTCCGAGATCAGGATTCAGGATGTGGTGCCGGTGCCGGGGTCCGCCATATTGGATTGTGACGTCACGGCGGCCATCTTGGATGGCTGTGACCTTGACCTTTGACCTTGACCCCAACGGCCATTTTGGATCCGCCATATTGGATCCGCCATTTTGGATGACGTCATTGTGTTCTAGAAAATTCCGGCATTGGGTTGTCCGCCATTTTGAATGATGACGTCACCGTTGCAATTTTCGGTACGGTCGCCATCTTTAACTTTTTTATTTAGTATCCGATTTTAATGAATTTTTTTTTAAATTATAAAAAATTAAATAATACAATTTTAATAATTTTTATATAAAAAACAAACATTTACGACACGGAGCTCGGAGTCCTCGGTTCGAACCCGGTGAGGGCAAAAAAAAAATGGCGACCGATCCTTCCCCCGTGGTGGCTGCTGGCAGACTGACTCCCACCACTTTTTTTCAAAGCATATATAACATCATCTAGTATGACGTCATGACCGCCATCTTGTCTTCGATGCTGGAAGCCATCATCATTGTATCGTCGGCTAGAGTGCACCGACGCCATGTTAGTTTAATTCGTATCCACTACAGTGCAGTAATCAGTTATTATTGATGTGTCACCCGCCATATTGAAATTTGGCCGCCATCTTGAAAATCCGTAATTATTTAGCTAGAAATTCGGGAAAAGTTCCAAAATTCATTAAATAAATCACTCATTAATTTACATATTGATTCGATCGATTCCCGTCCTCGGTTCGATACCCGATCGTTGCAATAATGTTTAATTTTATGTAAAAAAAAATAATTTCAATAAACCATGTTCAACATTCGTAAAGAGACTCTAAATCCTGTACGACCACCATCCTATCAGACATCAGGACCACCATATTGGAAATGCGTAATTTTAATGCTAGAGATCTGGGAAAAAGTTCAAAATGCATTAACTAAATTTGTAATATGTATATACTGATTGATTAGTACACCACAATTTTCACACAAAGCCGAATTATCGACTTCATTAAAAGGACAGTGATATATTTCGTGTTGTTTTGCACCTCGAATAGTTGCTAATGTTTTGTTACAAAATATACAGCTTGAAGCTGATGAATGTACACCCAGTCTATGACAATTCCTGAGGTGTCGTTTTAATCTTCCATAGTGTATAAACTTGCTGGAACACCTGTTGCACTGATATTTAAAGCACTCAGTGTTATTACTACAATTGTGTATTACATAATCACGTAATTTCAGGTTTCTGATCTTCTCGCAGTACGTACAGTCGGGCGATGGAACACCGTTGGATGCACCTTGTTACGCCCCTCGTGCCTCAAAATTGAATTATTTTAAATTAATTAAAAAGAACCTTGGAAACTTGCTGGGTAAGAATAATAAGAAAATAAGTTTATTGACCAGAGGTGGCACGAGGTGGAGAAAAATACAATTTGGAACTCCCTGACACAAGCAACTTAGGAGCTTGTGGATCGTTTAAGGGAAGAAGGTAAATCATAAATAAATTAACACTACACAAGTAGCTTGGTCTATAGTTTCCCTGTTTTATTTAAAAATGTAAATAATGATTTCTGTTTTCCATTTGGTTTGGCATTTATAAGTTTCCCAATTAATGATATTAATTATCTACTTAAGTTTTTCGAGAACGGGCCTGCCCTATACTAGTATAACAACACATACTCAACTTTACCAACAAACAATTACATAAACAAAAATTTATAAGTATTACACAAAAATTTGATTTGTCCAATTATTACATCGATGATTAGTTTTATTGATTCTACATATTCTTGAGGAAAGCACTGTTCGCTGGTAGGCTCTTTATTCGATTAATGTAGTTCGTAGCTAGAAAGTGGGGGGGGGGATGTTGACTTTACATTACCACCCGGGTCTTCAAAAGATAACGTCGGGTCCCGGAAACATCTCTTCTAACGTGACCCGCAGTGGAGGTGCAGGACCACGAGCTGGGAGCAATTTGTCTCTCCAGCACTTCGACCCTGTCAAACAGGGTGTAGAGTTCGGAGCTCACTAGGTGTCTCGCGCCGACATCAGGATGCCGCGGACCGAGAAGACGCGGATGCGCGAACGAAGTCGAAAATTTAGAAAAAAAATAAAAAAAATACTAAAACTTAAAAATTAGAGACATGACTTGAACTAATTACTACTACTGACCGACTACTGAACAAATGGGATCACATCCCATAGATCAACTGACTTCATCTCTTCTGTACCCGAATTCGCAATTCCCGCGAAAAACCTCCTAGCGCAGAGGACGTCGAGAAGACGTGGTCAGTAGCCGCGATCAGAGGACTGAGTGCCACGATGGCGGATAAAGCTCCTAATTAAATCGGGCGGTGAGGCCCCGGGTCAAAGGAGTGGGGAGGTTCGGTTCTAGGCCAAAAATTTCCGAAGGTGCCCGAGTGGTTGTACGCACGACTTCAGTAGTTCGCGCCAAAGGGCGACTGCTGCGGTCTCTACCGGCAGGACCGGAAGCAACGAACAATCGACTTCTACAGGTCGGGAGGAAGAAGCATAGGGCCATAAGGCGTAGCGGCGCTGCGCTCTGGCGGTGTAAAGGGGAACTAACGGAGGCGGTGAACTGACTCGCCGCCAGGTGTCACGAGCGTAGTCTCAGCTCGCTGGCCACCATGGGTGAAGTTGCTTTTTTTCTGCCGCTAGGTTTCGCGGAGGTCTCTTTAGGTCTCTTGGCTAAGTTCATGTCAGGTCACTGCTCCTGGATTTCTCAGAACTAAGGGGGAAGGGTGGGGGAAACAAAAGGCGCAACGAAGCTGGGAACAACCGTCCATGTGATACGCGTTCTTGACAAGACTTACTACTCTCAGCAGCTCTCTGAGAAGTAGCAGCTTGCAGACCAGAAGCTGCTCTATGCAGTTTTGGTCATGCAGGGAATTAAAATTACAAACTCGGGACGTGACTGCAGGCGAGAGAAATTTCAACCGGGCTGACCATGTCCACATTAGACAGCAAAATATCAGATTGGCCCCCTGGGAAGGGGCTTCGGTCCACTGGCACAAAGTTTAAATCCGTGGCGTACACCGGCCTAACAAAAAGTAAATCACCCCCATTAACAACCAGATAAATTTAAAAAAAAAATAAGAAACCCCAAAAAATTTTAAAATTATAGAAAAAATTAAAAAAGGTGACGAAATGCCTAATTTCCGGCACAACCTTCCTTTATCAATGACACTGGAACTGTTGACAACCATTGTAACACTGCTGACATGTTAACTTCTGAAGCCGTTGAGGTCTGCTCTGCAGAAGATGTTGCAAACGTCGAAATCTCCAGCTGTGCTGAGAGAGCAGGTGTAGCTGTAGACGACGTTGTCATCGGGCTCTGCACTGATGATGGTAGACCTTCGATCCAGGTTGGTGTTGATACAGGTAATGATGCCATCGAGTTCTCAAGAATAGCTAGATACTGGTCCATTATGTTATACAAGTCTAACTATCCGAGCCGTTCATCACCGCAGCCATAGACAGACTGAAGTTCATATCACCAGGGTCTCACTTATATATTCTCATTAGCTTGTTCAACACATGAGTCAAAACAATAACCATGTTCATTATACTCGCAATTAGCTTTCTCGGAGCAATTTTTATAATGACGATGTGAGCTGTCGAGACATGAAATTAGTTTACAGCACTTATTGCACTGAAATTGTATTCTTTTCAGTAAATTATTGGACAACTGCTTCTTTCATGTCTGCGCGCATTCGTAGGTTTTGTAAAAGATGCGTCACAATATTCGCATTGATGCGCTGTACGCTCTTCATTAATTGAAGTCTGGAATGCAGATGGTGAAACTTCAACTGATGATGGAACAGCACGTATCATTGTCTCCTCTGCAGCAGGTATCGGGATCTCCACCGCCGCCGTGGTCTCCTCTGCAGCCGGTATCGGGATCTCCGACTCCATCATCGTTGCTGCCATCGAGGTCCCCACTGCTGTCGGTAAACATTCTATTCCGGTCGACATAACTAAATCTCACGAAACTTAATGGAGAGAGCACGTACGTACTGCACCGCGACCAGAGGTGAACTGCGGGTCCAGTTGTCTGAACCTCGCTTATATTCCCGTGGTCTACTGGTATACTACATGAGTCAAAATATTGTCTGTATTTAAAATTTTTTTTTTCCTATTAGGTATCTAAAAAAAATTGTAGAAATAAAAAACACACGATTTCAAGTTTTACACATTTATTTATAAAAAGTACACAAATACATATTAGGTTAAGGAACCAAGCATTTTCACAAGCAAAGTCTTTAATGCCGCACGAACTGACTCGTCGACTCCGGTTCCAACTGGTTCGTTGACTCCGGTTCCAACTGGTTCGCAGGCCACAGGATCAAGAACACAGGTTTCCAGCTGGTCATCTTCTGCGACGTTGACAACTCCGACAAGACATGGTCGATGACGTCTGAGACCACGTCTACGCCTAGGCTCTGGCTCAGTGCTAGTTGGGACAGATTCACTGCCTGAACTGCGATGACGAGACGCACGCCGTTCGGACGTCTGCGTAGAAGCATCACAGGTCGCAACAGGTTGCAACACATCCATGTTTGGTGTTGCACATGCAGACGAGGCGGCTACCTAAGCGATGCTAGCAGGAAGGATTGTGTGTGGTCTCATGTGATAGACGGCACAGTTACCAGGTTCGCAACAATCTACCAGCTGCTGAGTCGGTTCGTAGGACACAGGAAAGTGCGCAAACCGCCAATGCTGAGCGCCTCCATCACAGGTATCTGTATATGTACGTAGATACCCGGAATCCCAGTAGCTGTACTCGACACTGCTGAAGCTAGGTCTTGCGCTCACGTACACGTTAGCAGGATGAAACGTAAACATCTTCTTGTAGGTCGAACGACAACTGAAGACACGTACGTAGGTACGTCATTTATATATTCAGGCTCATACTTACACTGTGCGTGCCATTTCTGCATTAACTGCGAGTTTGTACAGGCACAGACACGATCAAACTCGTCACGTGGCTGCACGTCGTATATTGCACTAAGCTTGCGCAGGGAAGGACAGCCGTAGTCGGTCTGTAAGTCTACAATTACAACTGACGCATCACACAACTTGCTCAGCCATTTCTTCTGTTCAGGCCCGGCAACGTATATTATTTCGTTTTGAACTAGTAAATCTTCAATAGTGTTTTTCACTTGGTGGTACGGAATCTTTCCTTCGTCCCACTCTAGTCCGTGATAATATTTACATAGCCATTAATTCGACCGTTTACTTTTTTCGTCTAGTAGTTTCCATGGATACGGAGGTCGGAACGTGCGTGTTCGAATCTTGTCTCCGGAGGTGACGCTAATTTCCTTGAGCACGAATACATTTTGACTCTGGAAACCTTGCAGGTTGCAGTACATCTTGTCGCTATCAATGCTCGGTCGTAACTAAATTATTATCGAAAACGAAACGGTATTTATGTCAGAATTTTCACAAGTTTGTCTCTACAATTGTACGATGCAAGCCGATCGTGAAGTATCAGACAAAAAGCATAGGTGTTTGGTGGAATATTTCCGCTAGTCGTTATCTCGATCCTACATTCGATGATGTTTGAATTTATTCAATTATCCTGTTTGGAAACGTCAAACACCATTAACGGAGCCTTGTTATTGAAACTGTCGGGACTTAGTATCGGTGACTGTCTCCGTCCGTAGTAAGCTTGCTGATTCTGGCATACATTTGATATGCTAGAAAAAATCTTCCACTTTCAAAATCCATGTTCATGTCAACGTACTGATAACTTTCGCTGTTTAAAAATATTTTTACATTGCGTATTTGACAGTTATCGAATACGGAGCGACTTACTCCTGCATTGAGCTGTCTTCCGGTCTGAAGCCCGACGATGATGTATCTTGGTTTTTCCGTAGCGAAACTGGACTTTACTATCCAATTGATATGCTGACTATGAGGCAAGCCAGGATAAGTTTCCAGGCTCCAGGATCGGAATGGCACATCGAAGTTCTTGCCATTTTCTATGTTCTTCAACATCTTGACTCGTTCAACGGTGCTCACTTGGATGTGGGGCAGCATCCACTCGATAGACTGTAGTGTTAGCGAGACATCTTAAGAGTTTTCTGCAGCGGCGACAATTGCATTAATGTGCGTGTTGGCTAGAAGCAGTACGATCTCTTGTTTCGAATTAATGATTATATGCTTGTAGTCCTCAGCGAATCCATGAAGCATGGACAGAGGAACACAAACTTCGAACTTCCCTTCGGCATAAACCGGAAGCTTATATTCATCCTCGAGAGCCCAACCGGCCATCTTTGCAGCAGACAGTTCATATGGCGTGAGCGAAAGGTAATTTTTAATAGCAGATGTTATGCCTACATCTCTCGTCTGGTCTACCTCGACGCCATTGAGTACATATGTAATGCGCTCGATTAGGTGAAGAATACCATTGCAGGCTATTGATGTCGCTGTCGGGTGCGTACCATCCGCTTTTGTAAGCGTGCCTCTTATACGTAGAAATGACTGTGAAGGTAAAGTACAAATATCTTGGTGCTGTACTGCAATGCGTACTTCCGATGGTAGTGCGTACGGTCCGAGCAGGAAAGGTTGGTACTCGTGCAATTCCATTTTCGTAATGCTGTCATCAAAAATGACCGGATCTTCCACGTTGAGGATTTCGTTTTTCATATTTATTCGGCACTTGTCCAATACTGAGAAGATACTTATGTTGTCAGGTCTTAATGCACCGATGTTTGGTAGAGAACTGATCTTATTTACGACAATACGATTTCTTTTATAACTGTTCGGTGTTACGAACCTTATGCCCATCGCTTCAAGTGCAGACGTAATGTAATTTCTTTGTCTTGAAAATTCACCAATCGTTCTCGCTGGTCAACGATTCGGACGACGACTTCGTGTGCGCACTTCACGACGACTGGAACGTAAATGATACTTTGCGGTACTTCTACCAGTTTATATCCTGGCGGGACCATCGGTGAAAACTCGTGCAGCATGTTGCTTAGTCTTCCGTTGAGATACGTTCCACTTGCCAAATTACAGTTTATTCTTATGACATTCACAGGCATAATGTTTACTGCGCGCGTAGATTCGTACGTTCTTCCTGTATCATACACCTTTGATTCGAATCCGAGCATCGTACCTATGGTCCCGGGTTTCGTAAAGTCGACATTTTCACTGCATGTTAGAATACTTTTTTGAGTGTTTGGATTTCCACGCAGTTGAAAGTCTACATCCTGTGGTAACATATTCCTGATGTACTTTGCAATGTTGTCAATTTCGTAAGAGCCAACAGGTAACTGTATTTCATGAGCGGTCCCATCGCTTTTCAGGAAGCAGATCTTGCAGTTTTCCTTGTCGATATTAGGTATGGCATTATACGTTTGAAAATCTACGAGTCCGATACACCATTCTACGTCTAAATCCAGAGGCGGGAAACGAACCGCCCGCAGCTCAGATGCGTGACCAGTCAAGGTAAGTGTCATCGACATGACTAATAAACTATCATCACTGCACAACCTTTAAGTAGCAATTTTTATTTGTCAGCAAATTTTTTGTTTGTTAAAAAGCGAAGACACAAGTGTCCGCAGTTTGTTTGATTAGGCCTCTGTTCCGTTTCGTAATTGTAAAACAATGTAGTGGACTGGCCCAGGTGCTGTGGCGGAGGCCGTAAATTTCCAAAACTATCGTAGTACTCGGCCATTTTTCCAGACCTTACATAAGCCACCCAGTGCGTGCCTCGACCCGCCGACGTGTCTAAATTAATGATGGCATGTTCGTGCGTTTTTGGCTTGTTGGGCAAAGTGTCTCGCATAAACACGCCACGGAAATTCGGTATTTTCAGTTTTCGAGCATACCTGAACAAATCTATATTGGTGAGCGGACGTTTCGGCAAAGAACTTAGGATTTTTTTATTCGTTTCTTTCTCATGCCTCGACCTGATTTGTGAGGTTGCAAGTAGAGTCCTGCGCCGTTTTTTTACCGATGGCAATGGCTTCCATGTTGGCGTTGTGTCGCTGTGCTTCTTTTAACTGCTTGCGCTCATTCTTCGACGTGTTGACTGCCCGCACTATACCGCTCGTTGCACCGATGAGGCCACCGAGAGCACCCAGTGCAGGCAAAAGCAAAGGAAGAAATCCTCCTATAATCTTATTGTCGAGAGTCTGTAATTTTTGCTTGGCTTTTTGAACGCCTGCACCAGTCTTGCGTTTGGTCTAGCGTGAGTTAGTCTTTGACTTGGTGGAGCTGGCTCGACGAGCACCCAGTCCTAATTTCGTCTTTGCCTTCATGATTTTGGAAATGCCCCACGCTGCGATTTTCTCTCCTAGTCCCGCGTTCGACGATTTACTTATATCTTCGGCTTCCTGTGCCAATATCTCGTCGGCCCGGTGTCTGGATTCCAGGTCCTTGCTTAATGAATATGCGATATCGTGCTGCTTCCACTTTTCGTCGAGAGAATTAATGCCCACGTCACCGCGAGCTAACCTTTTCGCTAGTTTAGTGCCGGGGCCGCAGAATCTGTAGCCGGGAATGTGTAGCTCGAATGGCAGATTGTTTATCAGCGAGTTCACGAGCCCTGCACCGATGTGTTTTTTGTTCTTACCTCTTCGAGTCATTACGCACAACTGACCAGAAAGTATAAATATGTTTGATTTTATACAATTTCTTTAGTACAATGCAGGTCGTCAAGCAAGAAGTGTGTTTGCCCGTGCGCATTACGCAAGACGATGTATTTAGTGTGCGTGAATCACGACATGACTTACTGTTGCCTTCTGCCGTACGATGCATAATGGCGGGTCCGTCCAACTGCGGCAAAACATGCGTTCTTCTGAGTTTATTAGAGGAGCCAAATGGTCTTCGGTTCGAAAACGTTTACTTGTATTCTAAGTCGTTGCAACAGCCAAAGTGCCAGCGCCTAGCTACTGTTCTACGCTCGGTGGATGGTCTGGAGAATTTTTCATTTAATGATAACACCAATGTAGTACCTCCAAGCGAAACAAAAGCCAATTCCGTGTTTGTTTTCGACAATGTAATGTGCGAGAAACAAGGCATAATACAAGAGTACTTTTCCATGGGCAGACACTCCAAGGTAGACTGCGTTTACCTGTGTCAGACGTACAGTCGTATTCCAAAACATCTCCTACGAGACAACGCGAATGTCATAGTTTTGTTTCGCATGGACGAACTTAATTTACGCCACGATTATGACGATCACGTAAACACCGACATGACATTCCAGGAATTCAAACACATGTGCTCCTTGTGTTGGAAACACGAGCACGGATTTCTAGTCATCGTAAAGGACTGGCCGCTATATAAGGGCAGGTACAGACGAGGTTTCGATCATTTTATCGTCAAACATGAGTCATAGCATTTCCAAATTTGGACGCATCAGTCGAGAATTACGTACTGCTCTCAAGTCTCATGACGACGTTATCCGCAAATACATTTCGCTACTGGCTCAAAAGGTAGAAAGTGTGAAAAACGAATTACTAGATTATCTCGTTGCCATCGACCAGCGTGTGGAAGCCTCGGATTCTCGCATTCGCGACATGATCGAAGTATCGAATGCACAAAGACGTGACGATCTGAGGACTTTTCAAAGTAGTCTGAAAGCATCACTATCTCACTTGTCAACAAATTAAGATTTGGCCAAACACAAGAAAGAAGTTTCTGCGAACGAATAAAAAAAGTATAAAAGGAGGTCTTGCAATAAGTTTTCAGCCAGTACAATGTCGGACCTGGCCAGTGACCTTCATCGAGCTATACAGTCTGTTCGTGAAAAATATTTACTTGCTAGACGAACCAGACTTGCACGTGGGATGGAATATGAGGAGACATTTAAACCAATCACTAGTCGCCTCGACGAACTTAAAAACAAGGAAGAACCAGCCATCATTGTGAAGACAGAAGTTGAAGATGAAATGCCGACTGTAAAGAAGAGAAAGTATGAACCAGATCGAGAAGAAGAGTACTTAACAAGTACAGAGTCCATGCACAAGAAGAAAATACCGAAAAAGGGACATCAAGTTAATGCAATGGTCCGACCATACCTGATATTGTTTACGAGCCGGAATAATGACACGACCTACGGAGTGTACAGAAAACATAATAAGTGGTTCCTCGGTGCTAAAGAAATAGACTTTCTACCAGGAAATATCGTGCGCGTAGCAGAGTTCAAAACGCGCGGGACACCGGGTCTGTACGAATTGCTGTTTCGCAAGGAGCCTAAAGGATATTCTCACAAAGACTTACAAGAGTACAAAAAACTGCTAGAGCTATCCAATGCACATTTTCGCGATAACGATCCAGATAGTGGTGTATATAAAGACGAAGATCATGAAAAATCGACATTCTCGCTAATCTCTTCAGTGAACTAACAATACATGGCGAAGGTTTAAAAAAGCTAGAAAGTGGTCAGATATTTGACTATGTATATTGGGACGACCCCAATGAATTAGTTGATCGCCTTAGAATTCTACATGCTTCGAAATGCCTAATTTCCGGCACATACCCCCCGCTTGAATGCGGAGCATATAGGGGAAAAAAAAAACAACACTTACACTGCTCAGTAAAACTAGTACCAGGTTCGCCTGTATCCTACTACTTATATTTTAACACCTTTGAAATGCGTCCGCCTCTCAGGCACAACATCTCGATAACCCTTAAACAAACTTATTAACTAAGAGCTTATTAACTAAGTGGCCACTTAAAACTAATACAACGTAAAGCTAGCATTCTTATTTCTAGTAACATGGATTTTTAAGACCTCGAGGATTTCTGGCATGCGTAATATTAGAGAGTCCCCTGTGTTAGGGGAAAGAAATTAAACGCATCTACTTTAAGTCAGCATGTGTTTTCTTTAGATGGGAGATGTGCGCTCTGGTCACGAATTCTGCTGAACTGGGGTCAGCTAGGCTAACCGTCACTGGCGTTAAAAATCGCTGTATTTGAAAAGGACCTCTCCAGCGGTACGCCAGCTTGGCGGAAAACTTATCCACTGCCTTGCTGAGTGGGTGTGCCTTACAAAGCACAAAATCGCCTACCCTGTAAGGGTTAGGAGATCGGTTTTCGTTGTATTTCTTTCTTCTGCTCTCATGAGCCAGGTTGAGATTTTTACGAGCTCTTCTCCAAATCTCCCTGATGTCTCTCGGATCATCGGGCAATAGGTCATTCAAAGACCAAAGATTTGAAAGAGGGGTATTAGGTCGGTAAGTGAACATGAGTTCGAAAGGAGTACTTCTGTGTCCTTCATGATGTGCATAATTAAAGGCCATTTGCAGCCACACCAAATTCGAATCCCATTTATCCTGCTCCTGCGCATGGTAAGCTATTAGAGCAGACCGGAGATTGCGGTTGAATCTCTCAGCATGCGAGGGCTGTGGATAATAAGGCGAGGTTGTGACGTGCAGAATGCCATGTGAGAAGCACATGTTCTTAAAAATCCTAGCCGTGAACTGGGTTGCATTGTCTGAAACTACTATAGACGGGACTCCCGACGTCTTGAAGATCTGATTACGTAGCGCAGATACAGTGTTTTCTGCGGTGGCTTTTCGCATGGGAATGAGCCAGACAAATTTTGTGAAGGCGTCGATACACACCAGCAGCATAGTGTTTCCTGTCTTTGAGCGCGGGAAAGGCCCAACAAAGTCGATAAACATCTTTTGCATGGGGCGCTCGGCCACATCTGAAGTTAAATAACCGAAACGAGTGTTCTGCGCTGGCTTACTCAGCGCACAGATTTTGCATAGTTTCACCTGCTCGGTGATGTCCTTGTGCATGCCGTCCCACACGAAATGACGTCGGATAGCCTGAATGGTCTTATATATACCGAGGTGTGCGCCCACCGGCGAGGTGTGATAATAATGGAAAATCATATTACACAGATTTTGTGGGAGCACAATTTTGTATGTTTTTGATTGGGGGGTGCGTTTTTGTAACAGCCCCTTAGACATCCTAAAGTATTTTGGCGCAGTTCCTGAACTAAAAAGGTTAATAATACTGGAAATGTGGGGATCAGCTTCCTGCTGGCTCTGTAAATCCTGAAATGCCAACGGAAACTCTGTCAATAGGGCTTGACATAAGAGCGGTGTTCCTTCGGGCGGAGTCTGAGTTGGGTTTTCGAACATGCGAGACAGTGTGTCCGCTACTATATTCTGTGTGCCCCGAATGTGTTGGATTTTGAACTTCAAAGAGGAAATTTTTGCAATCCATCGCCCGAGTTTCCCTAATTGTTTCGGGTGTGCCAAAAGCCAGGCTAATGCCTGATTATCTGTCTCCAACAGGAATTCCCTGTGTTCTATAAATTGTCGGAATTTGTCGATGCCAAATACCACGGCGAGGCATTCTAATTCGTAGATCGAGGAGGCTTTCCTCTCGGCGAGGGTAAGTGTCCGCGATGCAAACGCAATAGGCTGTCTGCTGCCTTCGACTTCCTGTGACAGTACTGCGCCAATAGCCACACTGGACGCATCAGTCTGTAAAATGAAAGGTTTGGTGAAGTCTGCCATGCGGAGTACAGGCGGGGAAGAAATCGCCTGTTTCAGGATATTAAAAGATTTTTCTTGTTCCTGACCCCATGTGAAAGGTGTGTTTTTCTTACGCAACGTATTTAGTGGTGCTGCGTGCTCAGCGAAATTAGGAATATATTTTGAGTAAAAATTTGCCATCCCAATAAAACGTGAAATACCCTTAGGGTTTGTGGGAGGCGGAAAATCACGAATGGCTTGTGTACGTGAAGGATCAATGGTGACTCCCTTGCTAGAAACCAGGTGTCCTAGAAAAGACAGTTCTTGGACTGCAAACTTAACCTTTTTTGTGTTGACAGTTAACCCCGCTTTACGAAATCTACTTAGGACTTCCTCTAAATGTTTGATGTGTTCTTCAAATGTTTCTGAATATACGACGACATCGTCTAGGTAGTTGTACACTGTTTTGAATTTTAGATATCCTAGTATCTGATCCAGGAGTCGAGTTAGTACTTGGGCTCCCGTGGCCAGTCCGAAAGGTACTACTGTGTATTGGTACAAGTTCCAAGGGACACAGAAGGCTGTGATGGGTTTTGAATCCGCAGTAAGGGGAATTTGGTGGTAGGCAGAATTTAGATCAAACACACTAAAATATTTGGCCTTACTGAACCAATGAAAAGCAGTGTTTAGGTCTGGCAAAGGTATGTTTTGTATGACTATTTTCTCATTAACTTTTCTGTAATCAATTACACATCGTTGTTGATCCTTGCCCTTAGGCACCAGAAAAGCTGGGGAACTGTAGGCGGAGGTCGAGGGTTCGATTACCTCTTTTTCTAAAAGCTCCTGAACATGATTGCGCATCGTCTGCATCTTAGGGCCTAAAAATTGATAAGGGTGAGATCTCACTGGTATTTTATCCGCTAACTCAATTTGGTACTCGACTAAATTTGTGCGACCTAGTTTACTACTCAAGACATCTGGAAAACTACTGCATAATTTATCAATGGCGGCCCGCTGCTGTGTATTAAGGTGCTCGTGTGAAGTGGTGTTACCCTGATCCAAGATGGCTGCCGTTGGTTCGGCCGGAACTGAAACTATTTGTTCAGGGGTCCCACAAGGAATAGGATTACCCATGTTGAATTTGAAAACAAAATTCTTCGCCTGAAGATTAATGATTAGACCTGTCTTGGCAATGAAATCAGACCCGTAGATTAGGTCCGTGGAAAGTTGATCAGACACTAAAAATGGGAAATTCCATGAATATAAATCAATCTTCACCTTGATCACAACTGCTAACGTAATATTTAATGGCTGCTCTGAAGCTGTGAAACATTGTAACTTAGTGGTCTCAGTCCTTGGAATTAATTTGCTCTGTTTTAACTTGTCAAACAACTGCCCAGAAATTAGGCTGCGCGCTGATCCCGTGTCAATTAGTCCCGGTACAGTGTGTTCGCCAATCGTTGTTACTTCATAGGAATATTGCCAAAAATTTGGTGGCATTTTCTCTTGCCCTTATTTGTAGGATCAACACACGTTTTACATGAGTACGTGTGCGTTGAATTATCATTTCCCTTATTTTTGTTATTTCTCCTGTTATTGTGCTTTCTTTGTTTATGTTTGTGACCTCGCTTGTTACTTTTATTCCTGGACTCTTTGTTGTTAGGATTCTTGTTTTTATGTAATGATGTTTCTTGTGTACTGTCATTACTTGGCGCAAGTTGAACTTCCCACTTATAAGAAAAATTTTTAACACTAGAATTTTTTGGTGACCCTGAATAAGGTTGTTCAGGCCACCACGTTATGCGTTTTTTGGAGTGTCGCCATTTTGTTTGTTGTTTTTGTGGTAACACTGTGACAGGGAATGTCCGTCTCTTTTACAGAAAGTACAATGTGCATTTTGTTGATATCTCCCTTGTGGCCTTGAAGAGAAAAATGTATTGCCCTGATGTTTCTGTGCTGCATTCTTATGTTGCGAATTACTGCGCTCCGTTCCCGCGCTGCTACCTTGTTGACTAGCGAATGTGGCTTGTTTATTTCGCTGAAAATCAGCGTATTCTATGTTTGTGGCGTGTACGCAAAGTTTGTCTAGCTCAGCATAAATTTGGGGGCGTGCCTGGAACACTGAGCGCGAGCGCTCCGCTGGGTTCAAACCGTCTAGAATCGTACTCACGACCTCTCTCTCGGAAACCTTTAACCTGAGTACCTGGTTGGCTTCGCGTATGTCAGCCACGTAATTTGGCAAGGCTTCATTACGCTGCTGCAGTCGGTTAAACCACTCCAACCGAATGTTTGTGAGTAGCCTACTCGGTATACAAAAATTTAACACGTCTTCATGAAACTCGTCGAAAGTGAGGTCATTCTCAATGGCAGCCATGATCCGCTCACTTAAGGGAGCTTGGGTGTATGGGTAAACAATTTCAAAAATTTGTTTGTCGGGAATCCCTCCCTTTTGCCGTAGCTTTAACAAGACTCGAAGGAAATCAATTAGTTTGTGTGCGTCCAGACCCGACGCCTCTGGCAATTCCTTGAGTAGCCTTTCTACAGGATGGGTGATTTTTCCGTAGAAACTGTAGCCAGTTTCTGGGGCTGTCGTGCTCCGCAATACTGAGTCGTGGGGCTGAGCCGCGACTCCTGCCGGCTGAGGTGAAGGCTGGTGTGTCACCGGGTGCGACTGAGTCTGTTCCCGAGTCGCACCCGAGGGGCTGATTTGTGGTGGAGTGAGCTGGGCCGTTGCGAGTGGCGGCTGCAGAATACCAGCACTCGGAAGTGGGGTGGTTTGCCATGAAGGAAACTGTGGCTGTAATTGAGCGTAAGGATTAAAATAGCCCTGAGCGGTCGGATACGGGAAAAACATGTTTGGTGGGTATGGTTGCGTCATTTGGTGTGCCAAGGTTGGTAATCCCTGTGAAAATGTCACGCTAGTGACGGGGTGGGTTGTCACGTGACCCGTTGTAATGTTTGTTGCCGCTGTCGTCAACTGCACAAGCGGCTCTGAATGAGTGGTAGATACGGGTATCGGTTGATTTGGAAACGACGTTAGTGGCTGAGCGTCAGGGGCTGCATCTGGTAATCTGCTCGTTTCCGTCTCCTGTCTGTTTACCGTCGCCCGTACTTCTGATTGTCGCGTGTCGGGTTGCTCTACTCCCAGGGGCAAGCTAGGAGCGTCCCCTTCCGGGAAGGCGGGACAATCGATGCCTAAAGCCTGTGCCTCAGCCACATAATGCTGACTGCGTCGTGTGTCTTCCAAAACGGCTGCTCTTGCCGCCAATTTTGAATGGAAACCTGCCGTCTGTTGCAAACATTGTTCTACCTCTTTTATATAAATTCCATGGAGAAGGTCTGCCGAAAGCTGTTTCAGGTTTTGCAAACGTCGGGTAAAATGTTTTAGCCTGACTATATGTCGCTCGACATTGGGTAAATTTTCCTCCACATCTAGATAGCTTACGAAAGCCGATATATCATAAAACTTGGCGCAAACAATGTTGAATTCTTCAGTTACATCTAAATCTAAATTCGATACACTAGTGGGCACGCCATCATGAAGGGCGGCCCTGAGCCTCTTCCTGAGGACTTGGACATTGCCACTGGAGGGCAAATTGCGTAGCTGTAACTCATAGGTCAGCACATCTGACAGCAATAACTCCGGCTTAAACATACTGCTCGGACGTAAATTACTGCTAATTAAAACCAAAATTTAACACACATGTACGATTCAAATGTACACCATAAATACTCCTCCCTTAACGACTATCTTAATTTTAAATACCTCCTAAGGCTTCCTATTTAAATATAAACTACCAACTAGCCCCAATGCGCGGGGAGTAAGTCACACTTTCAAGGTGGGGGGGTATGTGCCCAAACTTATTTGCGTATAGAGTCGCCGTACTACTCAGACAACTGCGCGAGCTTCCCCTGTCAGTTTGACTTGCCAACCTGTATACGTCAACCGGGGGACTGACCTGCCGCTCGCAAGGTCGTCTGCCACTACGGACAAGGGAGAGGGGTGTGCGGGAGGAACAGGGCCGTGTCGTCGCCCTCAGATAACGGGCGTGTCGCTGGCTCAAGCGGGGTGATAAGGGGGGGGGACGCCAGCTGAGGCGAGAGATAAGACACGTCTCGCTGCCGGCCTGCTAGCGGACCGCACGCCGCGACTTCTTGCGCCGCGCGCAGACTAAGTCCGCACGGGCCTTTAAAACTCAATCATAACTTTAAAATAGAAAAGCAATATAACTATCGGGTGAACCAGCGATCAGTTCACAATGTTATTATTACAAATTTGCTATCACAAAATTTAATTAATTTTTTTTCTATATTTATTATTTTTTTATTTTAGGTATGCCTATAGACCAAACCATGCTCTGCTACCAATTGTAACGCCCCTCGTGCCTCAAAATTGAATTATTTTAAATTAATTAAAAAGAGCCTTGGAAACTTGCTAGGTAAGAAATATAAGAAAAATGAGTTTATTCACCAGAGGTGGCACGAGGTGGAGAACAAGACAATTTGGAACTCCCTGACACAAGCAACTGGGGAGCTGGTGGATCGTTTACGGGAAGAAGGTATATCATAAATAAATTAACACTACACAAGTAGCTTGGTCTATAGGTTCCCTGTTTTATTTTAAAAAGGTAAATAATGAATTCTGTTTTCATTTGATTTGGCATTTAACAGTTTCCCAATTAACATATTAATTATATACTTAAGTTCTTCGAGAACGGGCCGGCCCTAGATTAGTATAACACATATACTCAACTTTAACAACAAACAATAACATAAACAAAAATTTATTAGTATCACACCAAAATTTGATTTGTCCAATTATTACATCGATGATTAGTTTTATTGATTCTACATATTCTTGAGGAAAGCACTGTTCGCTGGTAGGCTATTCATTCGATTAATGTAGTTCGTAGCTAGAAAGTGGGGGGGGGGGATGTTGATTTCACATTACCACCCGGGTCTTCAAAAAATCACGTCGGGTCGCGGAAACCTCTCTTCTAACGTGACCCGCAGTGGAGGTGCAGGACCACGAGCTGGGAGCAATTTGTCTCTCCAGCACTTCGACCCTGTCTGAAACCCAAATCAAATTCAAAACGAATTAGACTTGCTTCCAGACAGTCCTACACCGTCGGCGCAAAAGGCCAACAAACGGGAATGGGGGGAAAAGGCCGGATTACTCACCAACCAGGTTGTAGAGTTCGGAGCTCACTAGGTGTCTCGCGCTGACATCAGGATGCCGCGGACCGAGAAGTCAGGATGTGCGGACGAAACCGGAATTTTTTTTAGAATTAAATAAGAATAAATAAAAATTTAACTACGCATGACTTTTCTAAAAACTACCTCTGCCTGGCTACTGTACAAACGGGATCACATCCCTTAAGCAAGCTGACTACATTCTTGTGCACACGAAAATCACCGTTCCCGCAAAAAGCCTCTTAGCGCAGAGGACGTAGAGGAGACGTGGTCAGTAGCCGAGGTCAGAGGGCTGAGTGCCCGCAATCGGACAAAGCACCTAATTAAATCGGGCGGTAAGGCCCCGGGTCTAAGGAGGGGGTAGGTTCGGTTCTAAGCCGAAAATTTCCGAAGGAGTCTGAGGCAGGCGTGACAACAACACGACATGCGCACTCTCTACCGGACCGAAACGAAAGCAACGAACAATCGACTTCTCCGGGCCGCGAGAGGAAAGCATAGTGCCTTATGGCACCACGACGCTGCTTTCTAGCGGCGTAAGGGGGAACTACTTGAGGTGGTGAGCAGACTTGCCACCAGGTGTCATGAGGGTAAGCTCTGCACGCTGGCGACCAGGCCCGCGGTTACTTTTTCCTCCGCTAGATGTCAGGGATGTGTCTGTCGGACCCGGGAGAAGGTTTTTGCATCAGGTCATCGTCCCGTCCGGTCACTGCTCTTAGCTTAATTTCTCAGAACTAAAGTGAGGTGGAGAGAGAGGAAGGGGGGGGGGGGGGGGCAGAAATAGCCACTAAGGTGGGAACGCAGCTCCACTGGAGACTGCTTCGTGACGAGACATGCTTTTCTCAGCAGGCCTCTACAAGGTAGCAGCTTGCAGCCCAGGAGCTGCTCAAAGCAGTTTTGGTCATGAAGGGAAATAAAATTACAAACTCGGGACGTGACTGCAGGCGAGAGAAATTTCAACCGGGGTGACCATGTCCACATTAGACAGCAAAATATCAGATTGGCCCCCTGGGAAGGGGCTTCGGTCCACTAGCACAAAGTTTAAATCCGTGGCGTACACCGACGTAACAAAAAGTAAATCACCCCCATTAACAACCAGATAAATTTAAAAAAAATAGAAACCCCAAAAAATTTTTAAAATTATAGATTAAATTAAAAAAGTGACGAAATGCCTAATTTCCGGCACAGTAGGAAACTATTCGCACATCAACGAAATAGTCTCCATACTTGAAGAACTGAGGGAAGCCGGCTACATACAATGAGTCGAACCGGAATCGCTCGCGAACTTCATGCTCCTGCTAGACGAAAATACCTTCGTCGCAAAGTCGTAGTTCGTGGAATTGATGATTTATTCAAGGCGGACCTTATTGAGATGATACCATATTCCCGATTGAATAAAGGTTTCAAGTACATGTTGACAGTCATCGATGTTTATAGCAAGTTCGCTTGGGCTAGACCTGTCAAATCAAAGACTGCAACTGAAGTAGCCAAGGCCATGAACAATATTTTGCGTGATGGACGTGTACAGTCGCTTCTGCAAACGGACCTCGGGAAAGAATTCTACAATACAACCTTCAAGGCTTTGATGAAGAAGTATGGCATCAAACACTACTCTACATTTAGTAACGTCAAAGCCTCCGTTGTCAAAAGGTTTAACAGAACTTTGCATTCCAAGATGTGGCGACAGTTCACGGCTAACGGAAATTACAAGTGGCTTGTCATCTTGCCGAAACTAATAAGCGAGAATAATTCCACGGTGCATTCTACCACGAAAATGAAGCCAAAGGATGTAACGAACAATCGCCTGCTTCAAACAGTGTTTTCCAACATGAAGAAGAAAGATCCACGAAAGCGTAAAGCTAACGTCGGTGACATTGTGCGAATCTCCAAGCAGAAAGGTATCTTCGAGAAAAGTTTCACTGCAAACTGGAGTCCCGAACTTTTCCGTGTGACACATGTTCGTGAATCAGAGCCTAGGACCTACTACCTCGAAGATTTGGACCAAAAACCTATCCATGGCGGCTTCTATACCGAAGAGATTCAGCCTTCGTTGTATCCCGATACGTACTTGGCGGAGAAGATTATAAAACAAAGAAAAGGACGATTCTACGTCAAGTGGTGGGGCTTTCCACCTCGCTTTAATTCGTGGGTGGCTGATGCGGAAATCGAGAAATCCACAAGACTTTAGTATTTTGTCTGTGTATTTTTTGTACTTGTAGTAGTGTACTACTTATGTAATAAAAGTTTTTTTAAAGGAACTTGTGGTTTTTTTTTATTTTCTCAAACCTGCCACTTGAGTGGTACTTTTTTAAAATATTAAAGTTGTTTTGTATCGACCAGAGATCGAACCTAGGACCTAAGTCGATCTAATCAATCAGTATATATATATTACAAATTTAGTTAATGAATTTTGAACTTTTTCCCGAATCTCTAGCATTAAAATTACGCATTTCCAATATGGTGGTCTTGATGTCTGATAGAATGGTGGTCGTATAGGATTTAGAGTCTCTTTACGAATGTTGAACATGGTTTATTGAAATTATTTTTTTTTACATATAATTAAACATTATTGCAACGATCGGGTATCGAACCGAGGACGGGAATCGATCGAATCAATATGTAAATTAATGAGTGATTTATTTAATGAATTTTGGAACTTTTCCCGAATTTCTAGCTAAATAATTACGGATTTTCAAGATGGCGGCCAAATTTCAATATGGCGGGTGACACATCAATAATAACTGATTACTGCACTGTAGTGGATACGAATTAAACTAACATGGCGTCGGTGCACTCTAGCCGACGATACAATGATGATGGCTTCCAGCATCGAAGACAAGATGGCGGTCATGACGTCATACTAGATGATGTCATATATGCTTTGAAAAAAAAGTGGTGGTAGTCAGTCTGCCAGCAGCCACCACGGGGGAAGGATCGGTCGCCTTTTTTTTTTGTCCTCACCGGGTTCGGACCGAGGACTCTGAGCTCCGTGTCGTAAATGTTTGTTTTTTATAAACAATTTATTAACATTTTATTATTTAATTTTTTATAATTTAAAAAAAAAATCATTAAAATCGGATAATAAATAAAAAAGTTAAAGATGGCGACCGTAACGAAAATTGCAACGATGACATCATCATTCAAAATGGCGGACAACCCAATGCCGGAATTTTCTAGAACACAATGACGTCATCCAAAATGGCGGATCCAAGATAGCGGATCCAAAATGGCCGTTGGGGTCAAGGTCAAGGTCAAAGGTCAAGGTCACAGCCATCCAAGATGGCCGCCGTGACGTCACAATCCAATATGGCAGACCCCGGCACCGGCACCACATCCTGAATCCTGATCTCGGAGCCCCTATTATATACTACTGACGATGTCTTCTACGGCGATTGCTACAGTGCCTCTGAGCCTGTTGACAAAGGCGTAGACTGTGATGAAGCACCTAAATCTGACAAGATCGAAGAATGTGGCGGTGTTCTGAGACCGAAACGATGGAAACAACGTGTTACAATAAATAAATCTGATAAAGCTTTTTATGATCACTGGGAAGATTGTGATAGTAAAAGTATTTATAATGAACATGCAAGGAAGATGGTGGTAGAAGAGATTGATTATTACACATTATGGAAAAATCCAAACATATCGGTTGAACGGCTAAGACTTCTACATGGCTCGTTTTTTGCAGGAAACTATTCGTTCATCAAAGAAATATCCTTCAAACTCGAAGAACCGAGGGAAGCTGGTAACATACAATAATGGCTTGTTTTACTTGTATTTGTATAATGTTGAGGAATAAATTAAATATTGAAAGTAAAAATTTAATGTTTCATTTCTTGTATTCTGATTTCTAACTAAGCCTGTGTTTCTGCTACTATGTGTGTTCATTCCGTTTCCTGTGTGTACTGTGTGCTAATTCTTTTTCCTGTGTGTACCGTGTGTTCATTCCGTTTCCTGTGTGTACTGTGTGTACTATGTGTTCATTCCGTTTCCTGTGTGCACTGTGTGTATTGTATGTACATTCCGTTTTACTGTGTGTACTGTGTGTTCATTCTGTTTTCTGTGTGTACTGTGCGTTCATTGCGTTTCCTGTGTGTACTGTGTGTTCATTTCGTTTCCTGTGTGTACTGTGTGTTCATTCCGTTTCCTGTGTGTACTGTGTGCTCATTCTGTTTTCCTGTGTGTACTGTATGTTAATTCGGTTTCCTGTGTGTACTGTGTGTTCATTCCGTTTCCTGTGTGTACCGTGTGTTCATTTCGCTTCCTGTGTGTACCGTGTGTTCATTTCGCTTCCTGTGTGTACTATGCGTACTGTGTGTTCATTCTGTTTCCTGTGTGTACTGTGTTTTCATTCCGATTTACTGTGTGTACTGTGTGTTCATTCCGTTTCCTGTGTGTACTGTGTGTACTGTGCGTTCATGGTCTATATGTCTGACATTGTTCATGACCTGGTCTGCGGTCCGAAGTAGCTTGGTGTGTGTGTGTATGTATGGCTTTTTACATGGACATTTTAAAGGTTATTCTAAGTATCAAATACTAGACTTTCATGTTAGGTCTATCGATAACATATTTAATTCGTTGGTCAGGCATATTGTCTTGAGTTGGTTTTTGTAGAGTGAATAATTAATAAACTCCGCGAAAGGTAATGGAAACCAGAATATAATTTTTTTTTAATATTTAGCTACACCTATCAGTGGTAAAGTATCGAACCAAGGACAGGAACTGATCGAATCAATTTGTAAATTGATTGTACATTTTTTTGGTGAATTTTGGAATTTTTCCCGAATTTATACCTAAATAATAACACGATTACAAGATGGCACCCAAATTTCAATATGGCGGGCACCTCAGCAATAATAACAAATTATTACTGCAGTCTAGCGGTTAAAACTTATACAAGTATGATGGTTTGGAACTCTATAAGACTAGTACACACACAATTTTGAGTCATCCAGTAGACGAAAACAAGATGGTGGCAATGTCTTCTAGCATTTGGTAGCTACTGATAGCATGTCCTGAACACAAAGAGACAAATATAAGATGGATGTCAAGGTCAAAGAAAAATTTCAAGGTCAAGGTCAAATATCAAGGTCTAAGTTCAATGTCTAGGTAAAAGTTAAAGGTCAAGGTCAAAGGTCAAGGTTATTGTCAACGTTCAAGGTCAAATTTAAAGGTCATGGTCAAAGTTCAAGGTCAAGGTCAAAGATCTATTTCAACAATCGAGGCCAAAGGTATGGTGAACAGAAAATTATACTATCATGGTGCCAGCACACTCTAGCAGACTAAAACAGGATGGTGGTCTCCAGCAGACGAAGACAAGATGGTGGACTTGACGTCGTACCAGTTGACGATATAAACCTTGTTATTGGTGGTGAGAGGTCAGTCTAGGTTGCTTCTGTGGAGGTAGGATCTGTTGTTTTCTTATTTTTTGCTCTTACCGGCTTAGAACCAAGGACGGGAATCGATCTCATCAATCAGTATATTAATAAGTTATTTTTTAATGAGTTTTGAACTTTTTTCATTAAAATCGAATAATTAGTAAAGATTTTCAAGATGGCATCCGTAACGTTAGTTGATACAGTGGTGACATAATTCAAAATGTCGGGTGTGTCGTAAGATGTTTTTATTAGTTTTTATTGAGATTTTTTTAAATACATGAATAAATTACTGGTTTATTCTCGCCGGAAATCGAACCGAGAACCGAAATCGTTTAAATAACTAAACATTTGAAGTAGGCTTTTTAAAAATATTTTGTGCAATTTTTCCGGAAATACTAGCATTGTAATTACGGATTTTCAAGATGACGAGCGTAACGATAATTGCAACAGTTACGTCTTAATACAAGATGCTGGTTCTGTGTCGAACAGGTGATGGTATTATTAATTCAAATTTCACAAATAATTACAAGTCCGAATATGGATGTTATTTTTATATAAACCTTATTTTATTATCACTCTGGTAACTGTCTCGATGGTCGTGCGGTTGAAGGCGTATGTTGTTCAACCTAAAGATCAGAGCGGCAATGGTTCGAATCACAGCACTTCCAATGCATTTTGAATAAAAAATTAAATTTAATATGTCGATAAAGACCATAATAGCTCTGGTAGGTAATGGAACATCGACCTTATGTGATGAGACAGTGTGACGCTTGCGCTCTCTAGGAACAAACAGCAGAAACAAAGTCGGCGGTATCCAAGATGGCGTCCTCCAGTGGAACAGAATAAAATCAACAGTGACGCTGGCACTCTCTAGGAACAAATAACAGAAACAAAGTCGACGATATCCAAGATGGCGGCCTCCAGCGAAACAGAAAAAATCAATATGGTGGTCGTTACGGAAATTTTATCAAGAGTGACTGGGGCGCTCGATTTAAAGATGGCGGATTCAAGATGGCAGTTCCTAGATGACGGATCCAAGATGGCCACTAGGTCAAGGTCAAGGTCATCAAAGATAGCCACCATGACGTCATAAATCCAAGATAGCGGTCGGCACCCGGCACCACGCGCCAGCGCCATATCCCCGGCCATACATTCGTATACTACTAATACGTACTGGTTTAAAGACCTTTCGCAATACAAAGACTCTTGCAACAGTAATGTGAAATGTAATAATTTAAATCATCGTTCTTTGACGCACTAAACTATTGTTTAATGTTTTGTGGAAAGGTGAGAGCAGTTCAGTTTCCTTCTGCTTGTTGTCTAATTGACACCCGCACGAGCTTATTTGTCTTTCTAAACGCCGTGTATACACATACAATAAAAACATAATCGTCTGTGATCATCGCCAACAAGAGAGTAGATTCATTTGCAATAACACTGTATTCACCAACTGAATGTGACAGTGAGCTTATCTGCCAGAGTCTTCCAGTGGAATTGCGAAGGACTGTGTCGAAGGTAGGGACGTTAGCAGAGGAGAAGTAGCACATCGACCTTAGCAACGTAGCAGCCCTCTTGCCATTATTAGCAACACTGTAAAAAATTGTGTAATTTTACACTAAATGTATGTGGCAGTAGAGACTCAACTGATGTTAATGTAATTTACGCCTACTGTTTTACTCAAGTAAAAATAACAACATAAATGTAAAAGTACAATTGTTATGCTGCACTAAACATGTCGTAGCTGTTGGTGTATTTTTATTCTCTGATGTATAGATTTACATATGAATGCAACTGTATATTTAGTGCAACCAAAAGTTTCATTTAATGCTTCGTTAAGGTAATTAACAATAACAATAAACATGTTAATTTTAAATACTTTCAAGGGGTGGCCACGTCTGCATGATTATACTGTTTGTATTTTATTTGTATCCAGATAATTTAATTCACCAAAACATTGGCTAAAGTGTAGTTTATGCATTGTAAAAACAGTTTTAAGCTTCTTTTTAAAAAACAAAATAAAGTGACTGTTTTTAATGTCAAAGATTTTAATTGATGCTTACAAACCATCGTCGACGTTATCTAACACCATTTATTTAATGTTTTAGGTGGAGCCATATGGCGATGGTGTGGTTAAAAAGAGACTTCAACTACACAGCATGCTGTCTCCTGACATCCCCTTACCCCACGAATACCTCGAAACAATTTTTTTTCGCATCTTATAGCTGTTAATGAAAAGTTTTTTATTTAGAGAAAATTTGTTTATTTTATCACTTCAAATGTTCAAGTATACACTTCTTATAATCTGATTGACTTAGAGGAGTATCGAACCCCAGATGTTATGGTTATTAGTTTAAAGTCGTGCACACTAATGAATCTTTGCAAAATGGGTTGTAATATATATATATATAAATATATTTGCAGTTAAACTTAAGTTGTTATTTACGTTATTTACTCTGACAAATATTTTGCAATTTCACAATGAAGTCGTGTGTGCCTTAAAGCATACTGCATTGAAAAAATCTGGACAATGATTAATTTTACACTTGTTGGAAGTGTAATTGCATCTTTACATACAAATGTGTAATTAAACATGTTAGTTTTAATAACAGGTGTACATTCGTGTATATTAGCCGAAGCCCGTAGCACCATTAGGTTTTTTTAGAAACATATGTACAAAATTACACCAACTATACAGGTATTTTCAAAATTACATGAGTTAAATGTAAAATAACTGATTATTTATATGTGATTCTATATATTTTTTACAGTTCAACCTCACTTCATATTAGTACGATATTCAATTCTTACTAAAAAAGTTGCATTTGTCGTTATGTATAATATTATACAAGTACGAAAATTTACAAGAATCCTTTTTATTTTTCTTTATAAATTATTATTTTACTGGTAAAATTTTAAAATAATTCTTTTCAAGAAAACTGCAGTAAATTGAAATTTTGTTAACACTTATGAAGTCTTTTATAACTTTCACACATATGAATCGTATGATTTACCGAATGACCACAGAATTGTAGAAACTTCTAATGTTTAATTACTAAAACGTTCTCAGTAAACCTAAATAATAATTGTTTGGAATTTAAGTTAAAAAATATAATCTTAAACTTTTATTTTTGTGCTTGACCCCAGCAACACTTTGGAATATTGGAAAATTTTCTGTTAAGAGCAAAGAGAAAAGATTTTGAAGGAAATGCCTCAGTACTTAGTTGTATTAAAGACATTAAAAATGTATGAAAATATTTTATTTCCAATTTAGTGAAAAGAAATTGAACTAAAAAACTCTCGAATGAGGCTAAGGCTAAATACCACAAGTAAATATAACCTTATTTTAATACCAGATTCTCAAAGATATCAACAACTCTTTTGAGAACTCGCTAGTCAATGATCGCATATTAAAACTTTGAGTAAGTTTAATGACTTTATATGCACTCTTTTGTTGAAAACATAAAGAAAATTAATCTCATTAAAACATTTGAAACCCTAAGAAATAACTTGCACTAATTTACATTTTTTCATACATGTGAAATCTACTTTATCTCACCACAAATGTTTTGACATTTATAACATCTGGCAAAATTTTAAAGTAACCCAAAAATTTGAGTGGTATACTGAGTTTTATTTGAAAGTTTAAAATAACCAAGGGGTACATATTTGCTATTGTGGTTTAAGATGAAGCTTAAATATTACTTATTAAAAAAACTTTACACAATAATTTATTTCTTAATATATTAAAAATATTACAACGATTACTGTTATATAGATACTAGTTTCTCTCGATATTGAAGTATTGCCTTGCCTTAGTTGTGAAATGTATTTATGAGCTGTATTAAACAGTAAGAAATATGTTTTAATGTTCAACTTTGCTAATGAATTGGCCAACTATTGTAGAATATCATCGCCATGATAATATAATCAGATATGTCGTGCCGTCCACAACCATGGCATTACCTAGAGACACCTAGCCCGCGACTAAGCATCAGCACACATCTTCACCACCACTCATGTAGCTACATATCTTGTTCATTGAATACACACAACCCAATATATTAAAATTGACGTCTTACTCGAAGGGCCAATACTGATTAAAAAATTGTCACTAAAATTATCATATAATAATGTCACTTTGCTGCCCATAGACACTTTGCTGTCCTAGAGGACTCTGTTGTCCAGCTGGTCCCTGCTGTCCAAGAGGACCTTGCTGTCCACCTAAGCCCTGCTGACCATGAAATCCTTGCTGTCCGGCGAGTCCTTGTTGGCCCTGAAGGCCTTGTTGTCCCGCCACACCTTGTTGTCCAATAATACTTTGCTGTCCTGGGAAACCTTGTTGTCCGAGCGGCCCTTGTTGTCCTCCAATACCTTGTTGTCCATGAAGGCCTTGCTGTCCGGGGAAACCTTGCTGTCCGGGGAAACCTTGCTGTCCAAGAAGCCCTTGTTGCCCGAGAAAACCTTGTTGGCCCAAAGCTCCTTGTTGTCCTGCAAGACCTTGTTGCCCGGGGAATCCTTGTTGGCCTAAATGTCCTTGCTGTCCGGCGAGACCTTGTTGTCCAAAAAGCCCCTGCTGTCCGGGAAAACTTTGCTGCCCCAAAGGCCCTTGCTGCCCAGCAAGACCTTGCTGCTGTATCGCACTCTGCTGACCGTACAACCCTTGTTGTCCTAGGAGACCTTGCTGTCCTGCCGGGCCCTGTTGGCCTTGAAGTCCCTGCTGGCCGTGTGGTCCCTGCTGTCCGTGCAGGCCTTGCTGTCCGAGAGGCCCTTGCTGGCCCAGAGGCCCTTGCTGTCCCGCGAAGCCCTGCTGCAAGTAGGACCCCTGCTGGCCGTGCGGTCCCTGCTGTCCGTGCAGGCCTTGCTGGCCGAAGGCCCCTTGCTGGCCGAGCCTGCTCTGCTGGCCGTAGACTCCCTGCTGGGCCTTGGAGCCCTGCGTGCCGAACCCCATGCCGAACAGCTGCGGCGTGCCGATGTCGAACACGTGCGCCGGGCCTGCAGCTGCGAGGAGGCCCCGGGCCGCCAGCAGCGCGAGCACGCGAGCCACCTGCGCAGGAGCACGGCGCAGACCCTGCCTGCATGTCTATGCAGGTGTTACCTGAGCCCTAGAATAGCCAGTGAGGGGAGTTGGAGTTAGTCATGGCGCCAATTGTTGCCATGGCTGGCCAATCCCTGTCCTAGCACATGATGCATGCTACCTCTCCTGCATGGCTTAGAGCGTATAGGCTGAGACTCACTTAGAATCTTTCCCTTTCCCGGACCCCTCCCAAACACATTTAGTTTTTAGTTAGGTTAGGGGGAAAAAATCTGCCTCGTCAGATGCACCTGGACTCACCGAGATGCCGGCACCTGTCAGTCATCTGGGGGAAACAACAACACATGCGAAACACCTGAATACTTTATAAGTTTCTTCAGTATAACGGATTGTCAAATAAAAATTACACGAATTCTGATATAGGACTTGTTTTTGTTTACACAAATGCATCAAGCAAACAATAATTTTTTTTCGAAAACTATTGCTTGTGTTTCGGGAGAAAAGTTTAAAGTAATGGGGAAAAATAAATACAGATTTAAATTCCATACGTTATAAACTACAAATTACCTGAAAACTGACACAATATTTATTCATCCAAATTCACTAAATATGGCCAGCTTTGGTTTGCAGAAACAATCGAAAATATGGCACATCTCATAAAAAACAATTAATTTTTCAATTAATGAGTCAATGATAATACTTAAGCTGTATTTTAATAAAAATTAAGGGACAAAAGTTTTCATTGCTGGAAAGGGAACCTCAGAGTTAATTCTGAAATGGGACCTATAATTAAATAAAGTCTTGAATTCTGAGATCCTGTCTTAATATGTTTGAATGGAGGTATGTATCTGGTTTAACGTGTGGTCTTCTCAGATTTTTTGTAAAGTTATGATACCTGCACCGCCAGGGCTATGGAAATGAGCCGAGTTTATATCATAACTATGGTGGATGATGTTACGAATGCCACTGACAGAATAAAAGAACCAACTTAATGTCATGAACCGACCTCCTTCGCAAGTTACTGCAGACCATTAATGACACACTCATGATCATCATCAGAATGAAGATGATGATGCAGTTTTTTAAGACTAAGAACTTGTCAACGAAAATAAACTCCATCAAACTTAAAACAAATTTGTATTGTCTTTTTTTCTAGATAAACTAAAAACATTGAAATAAATGTAAAAATTTTATTCTTCAGAATATTGTAAGATTCACTACTCAATATATGAATCTAATATCATTTTTTTTAATTTGTAGGCTTTCTTTGAACAATTTTCAAACGATTATCTATGATTTAATTTATCGGGTTTTTACATAACTTTCAAATCCTATAAATGTGCTACCAACCGATGAGGAATTTACAGCTGTTTTATTCACTTTCGGAAGAGTTTCTTTAACTACGTTTGGTTATTAAAAAAAAGATTAAATAATTTTTTCTTGTAACAGCATTGTTATAATTTAAGCATTCAAGAAAATTTAGGTGCTTTAATTTTTTTTCTAGCTGCATAAATTGAATTTAAAATCTCGTTTTTTTCCAAGTTTAATTAACAAAGGTTACCAAAAAATATCACACAAAGTTTTTGATAAAATAGGAATTAAATTATTAAGTTATTAAATTATTTTTTTCTATTTTATTTATTATTGTTATTGGTAACTGGTTTATGAGTCCAAACGACACACGTAAACAAATTTTTTTATCTAGGTAATTTTCACATAGCATTTCTAATGAAATGCCTATTGTAAAACCGTGAGTTTGTCTACATAAGAAATAAATAATTAGCAAATGTTCTAGAATGATGTTTACCTAATTAAGTTAAGAGAATAAAAAACAGTATTTTAACAAGTCGTTAGAAATTTTGGAAATTTCGAAAACCCTTTGACGCACTCGTTAGAGAAATGGATAGAACTTATACTGGTTAAGGCACAATCCTCATAGATAAAACTACTTATTGTAATAACTTAATTCCCTTCTTCGTCAGTATTTTTAGTTTTTGGAAGCATAATCCAACTTAACTTACAGGTTTCGACACCAAATCAATTTCGGTTAACATTTATAGTTGAATCGATATTATGTTCTGCTTTAAATAATAGATCATTTTAAACACTACAATACGAAAGAAATTTAAGTAGAAAGATATACGTTTCCTATTCATAGACACTACATTATAAAAAAAAATCTTTTCGGCACAGCCTACAGTCGTAGGTAGATTTCGAAGTAGCTATTTCTTCTGGAAATATTTTGGAAACTTCTATAAAACTCTGGAACATTGTAAGAAGATAATGTAATGACATATTTATGTTCTTCAATATTACAAAATGGTGGATTAAGCATTTGTTTCATTTTCCATGTAGCGAAAATATTATGAACGTTTTTAAATCGCTGCAGTTAGTATCGAATTATATATTATGTCAACTAAGGTAATAATATTTTTTTTTTTCACTTTCAAAAACTATTTTTCATCTGTTGCACTAATAACGTGGTCGAAAAAATATTTGCTTTACACCAAAGTTTAAGATAAATATTAAATGGTTTGAAATAAATTCGAACGCGTTTATTCATTAGAAACTTAGGATTTTTTTTTATTTCAACCTCTGTTTTTACGGTTATAATTCGTTTCACCAAAAATTGGTTCAGACAAACCGTTAAGATCAAAATTATAAGATTTACAAAACATTTGGACGGATTTGATAGTGTGCTTATTAGGAAGTAACGAATCTATTTTCGTATTTTAACCCCTTTTTATCCACCATTTGCAGTGGCTGGTTTTATCAGAAATTATTTCAGACAAATGTTTTATGAAATATTTGTAGGGTTTTCAATCAGTCTAAACGGATTTGACAGTGTGTCTGCTAACGGAGTTATGACTTTTTTTGTCATTCAACCCCTGTTTTTACCTCCCTTGATGTAACAGTGGTCGTATAGAAATTATTTCAGATGAAAGTTGTAAAACATAATTCATTGTTTTGCAAGAAATTAGAACGATTTTGATAGTGTACATGGTACGGAAATTATACAATTATTTTTAATCTACCCCAGATTTTTTCAACCCCCTGCAGAAATGGCTCATCTTATCAAAATTAATTTAAGATAAACGTTTTTCATAACAATAATTATAAGATTTACAAACAATTTGAACGGATTTGATTGTGTGAATACTTAGGTAGTTATGAATTTATTTTTGTATTTTAACCACTTTTTATCCAAACTTCGCCGGAATGGCAAGTTCTATCAAAAATTGTTTCAGACAAAAGTTTTAGATAATATTTATAGGGTCTACAAAAAAGTTTAACGGATTTAATATTGGAATTACTAAGGGAGTTATTAATTTCTTTGTTCTTCAACCCCTGTCATTTTCCACCCCTTGCAGCAATAGTTCGTCGTATAAAAATTATTTCTGACGAAAGTTGTAGATAATAATTTATGGTTTTAGCTGCATAAAATCTTATATGTAGAGACCTTAAAAATTCGCGGGTTCATTTCGTGTTATGCTAAAATTCAAATAATTATAGGGGAGACCGGGGTAAGATGACGAATCGTATGTAACTAATCCAGAAACACAGATAGAAGGTTGGCGCACCTGTGACCTTGAGTGTCACCATCTGCACCTACTAGGCAGGTGCAGCGGAATTCTCCAGTCAGTTTGAATGTGGCAGCTTTGAGAGGCTAACTGTTTCGTGAGCCTTTGTTGTAATATTGTAGGTACGTATGTTAAGCTATTACAAGAAAAGAGTCCATTTGTATAAAATGTTTGTATATGTAAAATGAAACGCTGACTTTTGGGAGTATTTTAATGTACAGATTGTTGAAGAAATTTTTTTAATGTTGTTGGTAGTTTTGGTAAAGCAAAAAAAGGGCTGCTGGGGCAAGTTGACGGGGGCAAGATGACGAATTCGTAATCTTGCCCCTGCAATCGTCAACTTGCCATAGGTAATGATAATGTGAGCATTATTTTGTATTAAATGTGTTATTTAAACCAATGATGTACATATATGAAGAACATTTATGTAAAAGCAAAATAATAATAAATAATATAATATTATAAATATTTCCTGTGTTAATAGTCGTAACGATTTTGTTTGATTTTTTTTGTAGATGCCCAGGCATTATAAGCGGAGAACGGAAAGAAACTGGAGTGACGTAGAGAGGACTACTGCTGTGAATTTTTGTCGTGATAATGGTATTGTGATGGTCGGATTGCCACCACATACTTCGCATAGGTTGCAGTCATTGATGTTTCGTTTATTTGACCCTTTGAAGACATTCTACTCACAAACCTGTGACAATTATTTGGTATCACATCCCGGACAACAAATAACTGATCGTAATGTGGGATAATCTCTTTGCTGCAGCTTATTCAAAAGAAGCAACTTGAGGTAATGCCATCAACGGGTTTTAGGCTACTGAGATAGAGCCTTACAACCCTAAGATAACTTCCCGGAAGTGAAGAAAAAATGTCCACTTCAATGCCAATTTCATCTGACCATGCATCAAACGATGTGTGGCTAAATTATATGCCTAATGCTTCAGGAGCTGATTCATTAGCCCAGCCAGAAAAAATAGTGATCTTATCGATGAAGCAGGGCCTTCTTCTGGGAAGGCCAATGCAAGTTCATTTAGTAAAAAGGCATCGTTTTATGATTTAAAACCATTGCCAGTGACCACAAGACAACCGCGACAAGGAAAAGAAGTACAGGATCAGCTTCAGTAATAACAAGCTCACCAATTAAGAACATGTTGTTACAAAGAGATAGAAGAAGCAGAAAGAAGAGAAGAAAAATGAAAGAAAAAATAAGAAAACTGAAAAACGAAGCTCTGATCATTCTGTATCAAAACCATCAAGCCAAAATAGTGTTTCTTGCCCTGCACGTGAAGAAGTTTACGTGGAGCCTCCAAATAAAGACTGTATTCAATGTCCCACATGTTCTGAGTGGTGGCACGAAAACTGTTCCAATTATGTGTTTGACTATTGTTAATGACATTATTCAAAGCAAAAACTTGCAGTTTTTCGTTACTATGTGGCAAGGAATTGTATCAAAGTCGTTCAAATATGTTACAATATATCTTCTTTACAGCCTGCATGTTGTTTAGTGTAGGATATCTATAAAACTATTGTGTACTTTGTCTATAAATATATATATTTTTTGTTTCGTCATCTTACCCCAATAGGTTCGTCAACTTACCCCACTCCTGGTGCAAGATGACGAATGTGCTAACTAATTGGTTTCTTGTCAATAACTTCAGAACTACACACATTAATACAACCTTGTTACATTTTTAGGTAGAAAATAGTATATACTTCGTATTGGTACCAAATTAGATATAATAAATGCTTATTTATCTGTTAAAGGCCATTTCAAAGCTTAACATCGTTAACTTGCCCCGATCTCCCCTACCTTAGTGCTGGTTCTGTAATTGGTTCACTGTTAATATGGAGGACTGAGGGCCAATTAGAGACCCTCACTCATAGAAGTGTCGAATCACAGGCCACCCAGTCGAGACGACTTACAAGTCAACAGCCAATGAACAGTTGGCATTTGCCCGAGTGTGTAGAGGATAATGGAGTCTATCCTGAAGGTCATTGTACCCGCGAATTTTTCTGGTCTCTACTTATATTCTAAAAGAGTGTTTAACTGTTTGAAATGAACTTGCTAGGAAGACTCATGTAGTGAGTAATTCTAAGCAAGTATGGCAGCAACATAACTGCAATGGATTAGCGTAACTTAATTATAAACATACATTGTTTTGCTTTCTGGTTAGGAAAAGGGGGAGGGGAGTCGTGATGATTTTGACTCTTAAGTATTAACACGTCAACGTCTGCGCACTCCAATTAACTTACTTCTTACCAATTTTCTTTAAACATTGCAATGATTTTGATTATTAATTGCCTTAGTGAGCATCAGAAAACAATTATTTAAAAAAAAATAACGAATTGAAAGTCAATAAACAAAAAAAATTTTAATGTACTCTTTGAAATATTGAATCGCTTGAATTTAAACTTTATTTTTAAAAGTTATTTTTATTTTGCAAACAATATATTTAGTTAAATATTAACACCATAAAAAGTATTTTAAGGATGATAATAACTAGATGTAACATTCGTAAATACTAATGTTAATCGCTAAAGGCTTGCTAGGTTATGGTAATATTTTATTAATAAAAATTATTGTTTGACCATATAGCTTTATACATAACAGTATAATTTATAAATTATTGTAACGACACAAATATATAAAAATTGACCCCAAGAAATACTTTTCCCTGTAAAATTTATCTGTTTATTGGTAAATTAATTTTAATAAAAGACGACAACCAAAATAAATATGTACCCCTTGTCTTATTTACGCACATCCGACTCTTGTAGCTTCAAAAAAGTTAAAAATTAATTTAGTTAATAAGAGGAATATTAAAACTATGGTTATGGTAAATAAATATTTTATGAATTTCTGCTGTAAAATATTAATTTAATAATATATTTAAAGTTTTATTTTCTTAAAGTTTTAATGTGATTCCTTCATGAAAAAATTGTTTATTTAATATAATTTTATAGAGAGAGCGTGGATTTTGTTCGCAGACAGAAAACTTGAAAACTACTAAAACAATTTTTATAATTCTCTCACTGTAAACAAAAACTATATTATTTAAGATGGACATTAGCAACAATTAAGTCTGAATTTTTTTTTTTTAAATATATAAATATTAAACCCCGAGTACAGCTGCAAACTTGCCCCATTTTCTTTCTAATTTATGCTGATCATTAATATGTTGTATATAATACTCGCTAAATAACATATTTTTTATAATAATAACCGCAGGCTTTCACGGCCATTATCTGAAGTAGCTTGGCTTCTGGGTTGTAGCCGTGTCCTTGGCGAATAATTCACCGACGTTTCGGTCGACATTGCAGTCGCCATCATCAGGGAGCAGTTACCTGTTAACTGATGATGGTACCTGCAATTTCGACCGAAACGTCGATGAATTATTCGTCAAGGACACGGCTACAACCCAGAAGCCAAGCTACATCATCTTTTTTTTATCTTCTCGTAATCATATTTGCTATGATATCGAACCGTAATCAGTATAACAGAGTTGAGTCTAAAGCCCATATAAAGGATGATTGTAAGTCGGGAGTGGTCACTAGGTGCAGGCTGCAAGCAGCTAGGAAGCTCACCGCGCGTGCAGGGGTGTGTACTGTCGCTCCAGCCATGTCGCCGCGATGCCTGGTGGGGCCAGGCGCGCCGCACGCCTATATACTCGCGGCACAGGCGCCCGCGCGCGGTCACGGTCCGGTGGCCACCCCTCTTCCCCCCTCCACTCAGGGGCCTCGCCCCGCCCAAACTGCAGACCCCGGGGACACGCTCTCACGCCATCTACCTCCACGTGGGGGCGCACCACAACGCCGAAATACCACAACGCCGAAATGCCAAATTGACCACAACACCGACAGCTATAAAACTGCTGTGTACCACAACGCCGAATTACCACAACGCCGAAATACACTAACGCTGAAAAATGTCATTGCAGGACTGCCAAAAAGGTTAGGTTAGGTTAGACTAGGTTAGGTTAGACTAGGTTAGGTTAGACAATGTTAGGTTAGACTAGGTAAGGTTAGACTAGGTTAGGTTAGACTAGGTAAGGTTAGACTAGGTTAGGTTTGGCTAGGTTAGGTTAGGCTAGGTTAAGTTAGACTAGGTAAGGTTAGACTAGGTTAGGTTAGACTATATTAGGTTAGGCTAGGTTAGGTTAGGCTTGGCTAGGATAGGCTAGGTTAATTTAGGTTAGGTTATATTACGCTAGGTTAGGTTATGTTAGGTAAGGTTAGGTTTGATTGTGGTATTTCGGCGTTAAGGTACATTTAAGAAACACACACAAATTCATTCAGTTGTTATTTCGGCGTTGTGGTACACAGCAGTTTTCTAGCTGTCGAAGTTGTGGTCAATTTGGCATTCGGCGTTATGGTATTTCGGCGTTGTGTTAACGACCCCCTCCACGTCACTTTCAACCAACCACTCAGAAACTGTTCGTCATTCCAGTTCATTACAACTATTACGAGGCTTATCTAAACAAAACTAACCTAAGAATATAACAAAAAAAATAGGTTCGTAATCTCGTGACAGTATACACAAAACATGCGATGTGATTGTTTCCTCTGGGGTTTAAATTATTTATTAATCATAAATACATTTCTGAAAAAAATATTGTTTAGTGAAAACTCCGTCCATTGAAAATTAAAATTAAAAATTACCGAAAAAAGGGGAAACGTGGTTAAAGTATTTTAATTGGCACGGTAATGCAACATGGAGGTAAGAAATTAACTATTCTACTTAAAATTAAAACCACTCGAAACCATCTTTCAAATGTGGCTGTTAAAAAAAGTTTATTTTGGTTATAAAAAAGTGCTGAGATCTGACTTAAAAATTACTTTTTTACGATTATTGATAGCTAGTTACATTCAAGCCACTAAACAAACAACTTGAGTGGAGTAGACATTATAATTCCAATGTTTTGGTAGCCAGAGTGCTTAAACTTTAAAACAGACACGTATTCCATGAACATGCTTTCCAAGTGGTGAACAGAAACTTAGGATAATGGACTATTCGGAGCTAAACAGCGGGCTAGAGACCTCTTGAACCCATGCCCCACGATTGTAAACTGAGTCGTGCTGGGGCGGCCATGAATACAACGACCTCCACTTAATGTGCTTGACGCTTTGGTGACAACCACCACCGATGATTCCGGCAACGAGAGAATAAAAAAAAACTAAAAGGTGAGAATGTGCAGTATTGGGAATTCCACTTTTTTAATGGAGAAGTTTTGAAAGGCGTGACAAAGTATCGAAAAAGAAGAGCTTTTGGTTCGGAATACGCTTGGCCTATACGCCCGACATACTGGAATTGTTTGAAAGGCATTTAAAGTATCGACGCTGAAGGCCTCTTAATTCGGAGACATCTGGCCTGTAGGCTTGTAGTTGGCACTCTAGTAATCATAAACTGCATCGAATTCGGCCGTCATTGTAGACATAGTGATAATATGAAACATATTTATTTAGCCGGATAGTTGTATAATTTTTCGTAGTGAGAATGATAGTTAAACTCGACGGAAAGTAATGCGACAAATAATTTAAATAACGATTTTAGCTTTAATTGCTCTAAGCACAGACAAAGGATCGAACCAAAGTCAGGAAAAAATTGAATGATCAAATATGTTAATATATACTTTTTTTTAATGTTTTTAGTTTTGTTGTTCCATATTTTTAGGTTAATAATTTCATACATTCCGTAATACTGCCAATATGGAACCAACGGCTTGCTGGCAGCTCGTAGCTAATGAAGTTAAGCTGCTTTGGGGATATATATTATTATTTAATTAAAAAAGTATTTTTAAGCAAAAATTACGTATTTTCACTTCAACGAAGGATCCAACCGAGAACAGGAGTCGATCGAATCAATATATATATATATATATATTACTGATTATATTTTTGATGATTTATATAATTTGTTTAGAATTTATAACATAATAATGACTGATTTTCAATATGGCAGCACAAATGGCCGACAAAATGGTGGATGCTAAGACAGCTGTGGATATGGTGCTTGGCACTACTGCACTCTAGCGGGTATACATTATAACAAAATGTCCACAACACGCTCTAGCGGATGATCTGTACAATACAAGACACTAGTACTCTTAGTAGCAAGCATTGAAAACAAAGATATCAGCAGCGCACTCTAGTAGGCGACTTCAATAATACGTGGCACTAGCACTTCCAGTGGATATATGGTAGCTTGGCCTCGGAAAGGTGCTGTTTTATTACTTTATATTAAAAAAAATTACAATTTAAAATATGTGTTATTTTTCTATACACATTATGTAATTCTAAGTCTAGTATATGAATCGATAGCCATGAAGTACAAGGTGTATGTTTTCCATACCAGATGTCTGAGCTATATTGATTTGAATCACTATGCTTTCAATGTATTTAGTTAAAAAAAAGAATTTAATATGTTTTTAAGGTAATAAAACACTAGTAGGATATGAAACATCAATCTTCGTGCTTGTAATTGAACGATGCTAGCACACACTAAAAAAACAGAATCAAAGATGGCAACTTACTCCAAAAACAAATATGGTCGCTGTGACATCAGAATCCAAGATGGCGACCTCCAGCAGAAAATAATTATGGTGGGTGATATATAATGGACATTATATAATTATCAAAAATATGGGATTCCGAATGGGTGAAATATAAGATGGCAAAATCCAAGATGGTGAAATCCAAATTTCAAAATCATCTTGCCAGAATCCAAGATGGCGGAAGCCAGATGTCATTCGTGGTAAAGGTTGAAGGTCAAGTTCAAGGTCATAGGTTCAGATGAAGTTAACTGTTAATGTTAAGATCAAATTCATTATTAAGGTTATGGTTAATTTCGTAAAGACGAGTGAAACATTAAGGAATGCAGCACTCAAAGGAGGTATCACCATAACGAAAAGTGCAACATCAAGAAAGGAGCACTCGAATCCGATGCATCCATAACAAAGTGCCACATTAGGCAGTTGGGCACTTGATGGCGATGTTACAATAAAGAAAGGTGCAATGTTCGGGAGTGGGGCATTCGATTCTAAGATGATCCAAGAGGGAAGCCGAGCTTTAATAGTTCGAATTACCTCGCTTTGAATGTATTTTATATAAAAATTAAATTGTACATTTCTATAAATGTCATAATAGAACTGGTAGATAATCAAATGCAGACCTTATGTGCATGTGTCACAGAAATGCTCCAGCATTTTAGGAACCAACGTCAGAAACAAATATGGAGAACATTACATCACCTAAGATGTTACCTCTAGCAGAAAATACAAGATGGCAGGTGTGATTTTATACATAAAATGGTGACCTCGAGTAGAAAAAAAATATTGCATCTGTGACATATTAATCGATAATGGTGAATTCCAAAATGACAGAATTCAATCTAACAGTAGGGTTACAGGTATAATGTCAAAGCCAAAGGTCAAGGTTAAATACAAAAGTAATCCAAAATGGCGCGTTGCTGTCACATTCCAAGATGGCGGCTATGACAACAGAATCCAAGATAATGGACAATTCTAGAGAACAAAATGGTATAATTCAATATGGCATAACCTAATATGGCAGCCGGGGTTATAGTCATCCACGATAGTAGTCAATCAAGGTTAACGTCATCCAGTATCACTACCATGATATCTGAATCCAAGATGGTGGCTATGATGACAGAATGTAAGATGATGGAAAGTTATAGATAACAATATGGTAGATGTGACATCATAATTAAAAATGACGGAATACAATACAATGTGAGGGGTCAAGAAATCTAAGATGGCGGCCGAGGTTATTGTTTAGTACTCTTTTAACTTGTTTTTTAAATCAACTAACTGAAGTTATAAGGTGATGTAAAATAAAATTCTCTTGCGTTGCTAGTTCAGTTATTCACACAGGTCAGTTAACAAGGGGAGTGATTGTGTGATACCAAAAAGGTAACGCGGAATACTATGGGAACTCCTGATCCACTGTCGTCCTGTCAACAGAGTTTGCAAACATCTTCGTGTGATATTGTCATATTGAATGAAGGAATTTGGTAATAAAATACACCTACTTCTAAAATTAAAGATGAATTAATTCAATAATGTTATGGTTTATTTGTAGGAAGTATTTGCAGCCTGATTTAGGTCGTTTATGCAAAAACATATATACAAACATATACGAGGTGTGGCTAAAAATACAATGAATGAATTTTTATAGCAGAGCATCAAAAACTGACGCTACATCCATTTGAAGTAATAAGCCCGATAGCCTGACCCAGTGTCAAGTTTTAACAAGTTGTGACTTGTCAGTCGACTTACAGAACCAGAAGAGTAAGGTCATGTTTACCGTGTATGTTGCGCATCTAGGATCGAAACCCGGAAATTTTGCGGGTTTGCCTGGTCTCAGAGTAAAATTCGAAGTCATCGGTGTACTCAACCCAGGGTTGTTTTCCTATTGGTGGATTTCTTAGCGAGAAAATTTTAATCCTAGTTGATTGGCACTGCCTGATTCGCTTACTGATCTCCTAGCTCGTCACAAAAAATCAGATTAGGCAACGTACATCGCCCCAGCACGACAGAGTTTATAGCGTAGGGTCTCAACACCACAAAAATATTATCAGATGATCTAATACGGCTGTCCAAGCCAAATGAGTCCATAATATGTAATATATAACGAGCCAAAAACAGGGTTGTCCCTGTAGGAATATGTTATTTCCTGTTGACAGCTTAAGTGCATAACAATATAATATTAAGTCGTCTATTACATAAAGTGAGATTTATTTTATTTTAGGTACAAGGAAGGAAACTACATATATTTTGATAAGGGACAGCAAAATATTCTGCTGTTAGCTATGTTAAAAATAAAAAAATAAAATTAACAAACAGTTAAATTCACATAATACAAATGTAAAAGTGTACCAAACGTAAAACGAAATTTCGTTCTTCACCATTAAGGTTTACCTAGTAGGTAAATATTTTTGAAGTTTAGTTTTTTAAATTTTCCGTTTTCGTTTTCGTCGTGTGCATTCATTACACGACGAAATTCGAAAGAGAATCTACTTGTTTCAGTTGCATATTTTGGCGTGTTGACGTCACGGTGACCTTGTATTTCATTGGCTACTGAGCGTGTCTGGCCTTGCGTGTCTTTTTCGTCGTGGCGTTGAGACTCTACCTTTGTATTTGGTGAATGGGCATAGCTCGCATCTTCTATAGAGAACTTCCCAATTTTAGCCAAGTTGGGTTACACTGACTGTATTTTGATCGGATACAGCAGTGGGTTCTTCCATCGTCAGCGAGCGGGTCGTGTGCTGGACGTTACCCCCTCCCCAACCCTCCCCGGGTGACTGCACCTTCCACTCTGGAGTGCCTTCCTCCCTGCAGCCAGCCTTGCATGTCGAGACCGCAGCTGCTTCCTGAAGAGGTTGAACTAGCAACGTCAGCGCCTGGTTTTCCCCCCAGCAGACCACGCCTCTTCACCGCCCAAACACCGCGCAATTAAGACAAGTGCTTGAATGAATTATCCACGCTCTGGAACACAAGTTCGCGCTGGCTTGCGCGGAGGAACTCCAGGCCTGAATTGGTGAGAAAAGGCTCTTCATTAACAGCTGTTGAAAACTACGCAAACACAAAGTATTAGTTTCCGGTATTCCCCTAAAAACTTTATTTGAATAATTTGTTTGTCCACAAGTGAAAAAAAATAAACTGCTTACTTAGTACCCATCTACTTCACTTATTTTATGTCTTTTTTTTTAGGTAGATTTCAAATAAACACCACCAAATATATACGTTAACATGGTGCAACTTTCGGAAAATTTTTATATAATATTTTTGTTTCATGGACGACCCCAAAACTATAGCCAATTAAAATTATATATATATATATATATATATATATATATATATGCATATAAAGTACAATTTTGTGGACGCGATAACATTAGCAGTTTTTCACAAATCACTTCCAAAATCATACATAAAACCTCGGCCAAGTTCGTTAGTGGGCAATATCCTATCAAATAGGGAAGGTTTTTGAAAAACAAAAAAATTGATGAAACTCCCATATTGTGATAAATATGAGATCCATTTGAACGTATTATAACTCTTGGAACTAAAACCAAAATCTTCTATCTGAATAGGTTTATGATACGAACTAACATAATTGTTAGGGGTTGAAAAAATAAGGGTTGGAGGACCAAATAATTTATGACACCCTTCGTAGGCACATCATAAAATTCGTAAAAATTATGTTTCAATTTTATAATTTTTATTTAAAACTTTTGTCTGAAAAGATTTTTGATTAGACGAACTATTGCTGTAAACGATTGATAAAATAAGTGGTTGAATTAATTTTTTTTTTTAACTCCCTTAGTAGCTACACTATCAAATCCGTTCGAATTGCTAGTAAATCTTATAACTTTTATTTAAAACATTTGTCTGAAACAATTTTTCATAAGACAAATCATTGCTGCAAAGGGTTTACCAAAGTGGGGTGGAAATTAAAAAAATCATAAAATTTGTACCTTTTACTCTATTAAATCCCTCCTTTTTATTATAAAAATTTAAAAATATTATGTACAGTTTTCGTCCTAACTTATTTTTTATATGACTAATCATTACTGCAAGGGGTGGAAAATAACATACATTGAAGGACAAAAACTTTTATAACTCCCTTAATATGCACACTATCAAATCAAACATAACTGCAAGGGGTGGAAAAAACAAGGGTTGGAAGTTAAAAAATAATTTATTAATTCTTTAGTAAGGACGCAATCGAATATGTTCAAATTGTTTGTAAATCTCATTATTTTTATCTCTAATTTTTTTCCCAAACAATTGCTGCGGGGAGTTAAAAAAAAACAAGGGTAGAATTTAAAAAAATATATCATTTACGTATCATGTACACTAAAAAATTCATTCTAATTTATTGTTAAACTTGAATTATTATCTACTATTTCTATCTGAATTAATTTTTTATAAGAACTACCATGACTGCAAGGGGTGGAATAATCACTTAGTAGGCACACTATCAACAACACATTCAAATAACACGTTCAAAATTTTCGTAAATCTTATAATTTTTTTTAAACTTTTGTCAGAAACACTTTTTGGTAGTACAAACCATTATTGCAAGCGGTTGAAAAACCTGGCGCTGGAATGAGAAAATAAATAAAACTTATTTATCCGGTACACTATCAAATCCAATCTAATTTTTGTTTAGCTGTATAATTATTCACTAAAACTATTGTTAAAATAAATTTTAATTTACCCAACAATTACTGCAAGGGGTGGAAATTACAAGGTTTGAAAGTAAAAAAAAAATCACCACTTTTTAAAAATAGATATAGTATCATATCCGTTATGATTTATTGTATGAATCCTAAAATTAATTTAAAACTTTGACTGAAATTTTTTTTTGATGAAACGAATTTCTACCGTAAAAACAGGGGTTGAAATTTAAAAAAAAATAACTTTTTATCATATTTATTCGAATTTATTTTAAACTGCCTTAATATTATCATCAAACTTGGTGCAAAGCAAATTTTTATACAACCACGTTATTACTGGAAGTGATAAAAAAATGGCTGAAGGTCAAAAAAATTATATTATTACCTTAGTTGGCATATAAAATGAAATTTGTTCTAAGCTATGAGTTATGCGTTCTAAACTATTCAATGCTGGATACAGTATGTTAAAAATATTAGTAATATTTTCGGTAAATGGAAAAATAGCAAATAATAGATCATTCTGTAATTTTGGAGAACATCAATATGTTATGTACATCAAGTTCTTAAAATTTTCCAGAAGTTTATAGAATTTTACAAAATATTTCCCGAAAAAGCGGTAGGGCCTACTTCTAAATCTACCTACGCCTGTAGGCTGTGCCGAAATGGATTTTTTTTACTAACCTTATCGCGTCGTTTACAGCGAGGCCATTAAAGACACACACGCAAAAGTATGAACCAATGACATTTGAGGGGCCTGCTTTGTCTTGGATATATTTTTGTGAATAAGACGGGATATTAAGTGGGCACTTCGATGGTGTTCCTAGTGCGGTATCGCCTTTAAGCGCAGGGCTGTGGATTGACGCGCAGACTTCTCGTCGTGCATAGGACAACTTTAAAATTAGAGTGGTGACCATAACATTATATGGCGTATAAATGAAGGTAAAGGTGCCATGGAATGGCCTTGAGTATTTTCAAGAACCTTTTCTGAGTTTTCAGACCTATAAATCATCTGAAAACACGAATTTTAGCCACTTACACTCTGATAAAAATACATTTTAAAAACTAAATCCGTGACTAGAACTAAGATCATCTGCATTCCGAGAACATTGTGCTATCACTGAGCCACTTTAAGCCAGTTCCGTTTTTATTTAGGGAAAACTTTCAATTTTTTTCTATTGTCTTCAAAATATGCAATGACTAGTATTAATTTAATTTTTTTTTACTTTACGATGCAAAATGTACTTCCATTAAGTTTGTTTCTAAACAGCCGGTAGATGCATGGTTTTCATATATTTTGTGTGTTGATTAATGATACGAAAGTCGTTTGAAGTACTTTGTGGATGGTCACGATGTTAGAACGACCTCAGCAATTTTTTACAAACAGTTATAAAAGTAGTGTGTATTCGCTCTTCAATATTACAATTTAACTTCTCTCCCTCATTTATAGAGACCGAAAAAATTCGCAAATTCATTTCGCAATAGGCTAAAATTAAAATAGTTGTACCTCAGGGCTGTCTCTGCTATTGGCTCACAACTCACCTCGATCACTCTGAGCCAATGAGAAACACTCAACCAAAGCTGTATCGAATCACAGGCTTCTACGTTGGGACGTCTCACAAGACAGCAGCCAATGAGTCGGTGACATTTGACCGTCTGTACGTAGAACAATGGAGTTCATCCTACAGGTCATTGAACCCGCGAATTTTTCCGGTCCCTACTCATTTGCCACAAGAACAACGTATTGAGCCTAGTGCACGGGATAATATTTCCTGGTTAGTATTTTTCTTGTAACGAAGAGACGTAAAAACAATATAATTTCACAACCAGATGTAACAACAAAATAAATAAAAATGTCTTGACGAATAAGGGTTTAGATTCCAGTCGACATCGTTGAGAGATGAAGAATGTAATAATTGGTAAAGCTATCACAATGCGGAGGGAGGGTGATGTAGAAATGGGAACATTCCGACGAATCCTATCGGCTGAAAGCAAAATACACAACATTTTCTACTTGCGGTCCACCGCAGGGTTGACTCAGCCGGCTATTGAACCCACATTGTCTTGGTGGAAGCGAGTGATCTGACAATTCAACCAATCCTTCAGAGGTACGTAAATTAAGAGAATTCTTTCAGTCATGGGCATGGGAATCCAAGATGGCGAGGGGGGGGGGGAGGGCATTGGGGCCGGTGGGACCCCTGGAATTAAGAAGCACTTTTCTGAGGAGGCCCGCTACGCTCGTTAAATCGTAACTGTGAAAATTAACGTTGTACCTCCCCTACCCTCTTGTGAACACTACAGGATTTCGCACGCGCTTTCAGTGCCAGGGTAGACGTCACTCGTGTAAACCTTTGTGCACGAACATTGTTCGTACAAAACGCTTTTGGGCGACATTATTATAGAGTAAATTCGAAGGATGTGTGTGGCCATATTCCCATGTTCCATACAGTAGAAATGTTTATTCCACCCCTTGCAGTCATGATAGGTCATATAAAAAAATTTATTCAAATATAAATTGTAGATACTACTTCAAGTTTAACAATAAATTAGAATGAATTTTATAGTGTAAATTATATGGAAATTATATATATTTTAATTCTACCGTTGTTTATTTCAACTCCCTGCAGCAATGACTAATCTTACCAAGAATTGTTTCAGAAAAATTTTAGATATAAAAATTATGAGATTTACAAACAATTTGAACAGACGATGGCAACATGATCTCGTAATAATAGTTGCAAGTAAGCAGAAGTTTATTTTGTTTACATCCATAACCTAAAGACCCAATATTCACATTCGAGTGCTTATTTTACATCTTATAAAATAAGTTTACTGAAGGATAATAGTCAAGTTCCAATGAATTAACCTTTCATGAAGATCAAAATGTAAAATTCAAGAATATTCTAAAAAAAATACCATACGCACACACACACACCTGACACCTAATACATATTTTCATATGGGATAAATACGTTATTATTAAGGGGTTCAGCATCCTCATTAACATTTTAACCGACAATGTGGACAAATTACAAGTCATTAGGCACTTAACACATACAATAACTCTTAAATAAATGAAAAATCATAATATGTAGCGGACTTTTTAAAAAGTTTAAAAATTACGAATAATATTCTACTATACATCAAACTCCCATTTAACACATATTAAGTCCGGGTGTGTCGACGAGTTTGGCAGTTATTTCGCAAATCATCAAGAACTTCACTAAGAGAACAGGTCACTAATTGGACAAGGATATGAAGTTAACAGGCCTTAATATATAACCGTAATGAAGCCATTGACTGATGATGATATAAAGACGGATTATTTTATTCTACACACGAGACCATCGATGGCTTACGAATTTCAAACAGCATTTTAAAAATAAGATGTTAATTTTACTAATACCACTTCAAGGCATTGTTAAATATGTTGAACATGAACTAGTTATTAGCTGCAATATTTATTACAATTCACTAGCAATTAAAAAAAAAAACAAATGCATTAAAACTTGTACAACCAAAGCGATGAGAGATTTTATCACCTCTACAATGCAGGTACCGACCGCCATAACTCAAAAGTTTCCTAGTTTTATTTTAAAATACCTAAGCCCTTCAACGATGGAATCGAACCATTTTCCTTGCGCAGCTTAGGAGCGCCGTTTATATCTATGTTGGTCGAAGCGTTTATAACGGGAACTCAGTGAGAGAAAATTGCGAAATTTCATATCACATGATCCATAATGAACCGAAACGTAGCTGAACTTCAACTTTGAGGCTCCACTTCGCATGATATATTGAGTTATTGTATTTTATTTGAATTTTATAGGTTGAAGGCAATTTCTTCGGATGCTGCACTACAAAAATGACAGTACATTATACTGTGTTATAATATTTGACCACATGTATGCTTCCTCTTATTTGTTTCTGTAATGTATCAAAATATTATTGATAGCAAATTTTTTGTTTAAAAAATTACCTCCTGATTACCTACTAAACTCATTTTCATCCTTTTTTTACAGTTGGGTGACGTATATAATTGATTACTAGAGACCTGCAAAATTAGCGAATTCATTCGGTGATAGGCTAGAATTCAAACACATATACCTCTTAGATAATTTTGCTATTGGCTTACTGTTGATTTGGACGAATCTCAACCAGTTATAAACCCTCAACCAAAGAAGGATTGAATCACAGACTTACAAGTCGGCAGCCAATGAACTTGCGTTATTTGCTCGAGTGTACAGGGGTATGTGCAGTCTATCATTAAGGCCATCGAAACCGCGAATTTGCAGGTCTCGTTTGATCATTATTGTTCCTATTTTCAAAAATGTTCTTTTTAAAAGGGTTTTAAACTATGTATGGCGATCATGATTTCAGATCTATATTTTAACTGTAATCATTCCATGAAAATTCTCGTACGGTTCCTATGGTCGGTACGTTTGTAAATATCATTGGGTCTGCGTCGTCATGTGTGCGGCTCTAAGAACCTTTTGTGACACAACGTTTACCATCAATAAAATAATTTTTTTCTTAATAATTTTGTTCATGTGAAAAAAAAATCAAAAATATTAAGTGTGATTTATTTACATTATAAAATGTTCGTCTCTAACTATTTTAGAACTAAACTCCGAAAGTTTATATTGAAGATATGGGCTTTTAAATTATTTATCAAAAAACTTTGACACATAAACCAGTGAACTCTTTCAATTCTGTCACCCTGTCAAAGTTTTTTTTGAACAAACGGAATAATAATTACATTTTCAATTAAAATTTTTCTAGAAATTTAAATATTCAGTTGTAATGATTGCTGGATGAAAAATTGGATGTTTATGATATTTTATGCGTCCTTTTAAACATTTTAGAAATTAGTAAGTTTAAATAAAAGTCATTTATCATTGCATGAATAAATGATTATTAAGCAATATTTGAAATTTAAGCACATGATGTGCTTTTATTAATCAAATACGTTAAATGTGACATTCAAATTAAGATTATCGGTATTACGTTATCATTATAATTATTTAATATCCCATGTGTTTTAAGGCATTTTAAAGGTTTGTTAATAGGAAAAAAATAACGAGTTCTATTTTCTCTGTACACGATTCTGGTTAGTTGATTCTGTCCAACATTTATAATATTTCAGTAACGGGAACATTTTCTCTCAAAACGGGAATTTTTCTCTTGAAATAGGAAAATGTTTCAGAATTTTGAGTCATTTTGAGTTATTTTTAAAAATAATTTTGAAGAAATGTAACACCAAAAATGGCCGCCGTGACGTCAGAGGTTGGTCAGTAATTGACCCCACCACACACCACGCACTGGTACTTGTGCCAGAATATACATTCCTAAACTACTTTGACCTTTTGTTTTTTAGTGTTGTAGTTTAAAGGACATGGAGTCCGGACGTTGCGGTTGTCGAGTCCTGCCATCGTAAACGTAGGGAACGGAAATCTCCTAGAGCATGAAGCCGTTTTGACTCTGGAAACCTTGAAAGTTGTAATACCTCTTATACTAACAATTCTCCGTAATAGCTTAGTTAATTTCGGAAACACGCATGTATTTAAGCTATAATTTTATCAAGCTATAATTGACAATTGTACGATGCAAGACGATCTAGAGTAACATACTGAAAGTATAAGTGTTTGGTGAAATATTTAATGTTGTCGATATCTTAATCCTACCTTCGATGATGAATTAATTTATTCAATCATTCTGTTCGTAAATGTAAAACACTATTACGGGGGACCTGTCCTTACTGCATTAAAGACTTTGATTACGAACATTAATAATGCCTTAATCATATAAGTATGTGTGCAATAGGTATTTTTAAAATAAATGCGTAAATTTCTTATTTTGAGGTTTTTTTTCTAGAGGTTAAAGGTACCTGCAATTTAACCATATAAAATCTTGTTTTAACACACAAAATGAATTAATTTATTCGTGGTTTTGAATAACATATAAAACCATCGACATGAGACGAAGAATTGTATTATTAATCAGCATTGTATTAAATTCAGTTGTGAAAAAGGTCGCAAAGAGTTTACAAGAAACCATAATTTTAAGAAACACATGATAACCAGCAATGAAACTACTTCCTCTACAAGACGAACGAGATGTCATTCAGAAAACTTGAGTAGGTGCATTACGAAGTAAAGAAACATAGACGAAAACCAAGAGACATTCCTGTAACTTCTGAGAAAACAATTTCAATTCTATCGAAGTATACAGAGACATGAAAAAAGAGAATACCCGAAGAACACATTACACTTGGCTTTTCTTGTGATAAGTGTCATGCATGAGTAGTGTATAAATGTATGTCCAAGCACAGGAGTAAGAGTGTGTATGGTTGATTGAAGTCCGGCATTTTGGATTTTGAAGTCACTGCGGCCATTTTGGATGACCTTTATATTGTGCTTGGACCTTGACTTTCACCTCTCACTTCAATTACCATCCTTGAATCCGCAATCCGCAATCTCCGATTCCGGCTTCTTGACATCGAGCTCCCCACACACATCTCATGCACTTTTCATTGTGGTAGAACATTCCGGCATTTTGAAATTGTGACATCACGAAGACCATCTTGCTTTCGTATAATGGAGGCTACCATGTTGGTTTACATCATGTCCGCCATAGTGTTATAGTCTGCTGGAGGCCGCCATTTCAGATGACGTCACAGCCACCCTCTTGGTTTTTTGTTCTGGTGGAGGTTGACACCTACGATACCGATATTTTTGTTTAATACTATTTTTTTCCTTAGAGTGTGCCATCCTCGCTATATCTCATGCATGTAATGTCAGTTTTGATTACATATCAATGTTTTTGTGGTCCTTATCGACATATCAAATTTAATTGTTTATACATAATACATTGGAAGCGATGTGATTCTAACCACGACAGCTCGGACCTCTGGGATGAACAACCTACGCCTGTAATCGCACAGAAACATTTAACATTACGAAAATTAAATAAGAAATATAAATTTTGCACACATATTTGGACTAGTTAATTTTTTTAAATTTTAAATGAATACAGTATCATAAGTTAGAGAGCGTTGCCGCCACATTTAATTTCAGTACTAGCTACTGGGAGAGCTAGTGCACACATTGTCTTCTAGAGAGCGCTGCCACCATAAATGTTTTCAATACTCAATACCATTAGCACTAGTGTCAAGTAGTAGTACATACGTCATTTACTAGAGAGCGCTGCCACCTTTTGATTATTTTTTTCCCACTACAGTGCAGTGGAAGTATTTAATACCATGACTTTCATCGCCATCTTGTCGGTCATCTAGGCCATAATCTTGGAAATCTGTAAGTATTTAGTTAGAAATTAGGGCAAAATTTAAAAAATCGTAAAATATCACTTATTGAATAGTGATTGATTCGAAAAAATCCTGTAGTTGGTTTTATCTTTGGCCAATGTACAAAATGTTACTTTAAGTAAAAAATTATTCAATAAAAAATTATTCAATAAAAAATTTAATAAATAATTAAAGTGGCTTAAATTCCTCATCTACCAGCTTCCAGTAAACCGACTATGACATATTTACCAACATTTTTGAAATTAGTAATTTTAACCTGGAAATTGGGGGAAAGAATAAAAAATGCTTCTTAAATAATTAATTTTTCGATCAATTTGTGTCAGCGGTTGGATACCAGGCAGCACAGACTTAATAATATTGACTATTTATTAATTAAAAAGTCTAAGATGCAGTGTACAATGGTTAAAAACTTAAAAATCACATAAAACATCACCAGAGAATAAAAATATGTTAGCAAATGCAAAGAGACCGTCACTCATGGAGCGAGAATCGTGTGTTCAATACCTAACACAAGAATAGCAGCAACTTGATAATTTTTCTTCCATTGTGTAGGAAATTGTGTACAAATACAAACAAAAATAAGAATATTTAATTACTCCTAAATACATTAAATCAAGTATGCTAACCACAAAGTTATAAAAAAAATGCTTGTCTGTTAAGTCGATTTACGGACGATAGATTAACGTAACAACGTCATAACAAAATATTGATGAAATGATTACATACTTTTATGAATAAAATTAAATCATTTTTATTGAATTATCACTATTTTGTATGGATACAAAGAAGGTGTGAAATGAAATCTACAATTTAATTGATAAATTTTCTTTTATTTGCACTCATTAATTCAAACATGTTTATAACTATAAGGAAGAGATCATTTTTAACTATAACTTTTATACATGCTTTGCTATTTAACTTCTTCCAATCTGTTTTATTCTGTTAAGGATAGGACGACGATAGGAAAAGTAGGAAACGAATGGGAGTGTTTCAAGTTTAATGTGCCTCGAAAAAGTCAAATCAATGGTTGTTCCAATCGAGTGGAATAGAGATAGATGTGGCGCAAGCGTACAATGCGCGTAACGGGACACAGCGTAACGGGACAATGTGCATTACGGGACACTTTTTCGTGCGTGCAGCCGGCGTTCATCGATTTATTAGACGTTGTCACGTCAAAATCTCAAGGCTCGAGCCAGAACCTGGAAGCCTAGCGAGGGCCCGCCTGCTGGTGCGTGCAAGAACACTCTAACCACCGCGCGCGGAGAGAGATTTGCAAGATAGCAGAAACAGCAGAGCGGCCGTCCGAGTGTTCGGCCAAGACTTGCTGCGCACTGTTTCACGGTTATCTTGCTAACAGTAAATAACATCATTGAAATCTTAAACCCGGTATATGAAGAATACTTGTTGAAATAGCTTCAAAATACGAAAAACGGAACGAGAGTAGTAAACTAACTAACGAACGTAAAATTTGCGCCCGATAAATGCTGTGATGCATGTGACCTTACACAAAGTCGAACCTAGGAGTCATGCTACATAAAAGTTATCGCTACGAAAAATAAGAATCAACACATATTCAGCAAGCCTTCCTCAGGTATAAATCACATGATGCTTGAGCTCAGTATATCGAAGTCACAAGTGTTAAAACCAGAGCGATAACAATTAAATTATTTAGCATTAGTTTTTATTATTTGCTTTGACAGCCACACTAGCAATTAAACGAAACTCTGAATACAATTGCCTACCTTATATCGAACAAAATGCATGCAGCAATATTTTTCTAAGGAATAACCAGGAGAACACTGTGAAAACCAACATAAGTCTAATAAGAAATAACGAGAAGTACTTGAAGAAGACCAACAAAATATTGACAGGAATAATCAAGAGCACATGGACAAAAAAAATCACAGGAACAATCAGGAAGTAAATGAGTTCACTAGCTGACAAAAATTGTTTTGTAGTTTTTATCTTATGTACGTTAGTTTTGTTCGTGTGTTCCTGTTTATTCCTTTAAAAAAAATCACTGCATGCTTTTTTTAGATATTAGAAATGTAATTATATTGAGAGTTTGTTTGATTGCTGAATTATGGTAACGAAATCATAAATAATAATATTCAAATCAAGTGGAATTCAAGCAAAAAATAAATACCAGTAGAATTCTTTGTCTTAAAAGAACTGAGAAACGCTATCATGAAAGACTATTTCTCTCCCCTTTGAGGTCTAGCGAAGCCCTCCTCTTGCAATCGTGAATGAGAATCCGCATCCAAATGAAAAGTAAATAATATTTACCTCAACACAACACGTGGCGAAATATGTTGGCAGAAATAGGAACTAACTTGCTACATGTTTCTTGTATGAGATAAATTAACTTTCGCAGACGAAATAATAAAATTATATTTAAGTAATTCATCCAAATTTAAAACTCTCAGTTTGCACCAGTCTCAGAAGATAATATGATTTCCGGTTCGATGCCTACAGCGTTATCGAAAGAACACAAGTGTAATTTCTGCGACAAGGAATTTGTCCTGAGAAAGAACTTCAGACAACACGAGAAGAATGACTTCGTTAAAAACACACTACGCAAAATGATAAGTTGTGTTCAGTGTAGCAGGTTGTTTACACGAAGAGAGAGCATTAAACGACATGGTAGGACTTGTAAAGCCATACTTACTTACAAGGAAGACAAGATAGAGAACAACCTTGAAGCCACTACACCTAAGAAGAGTATACTGTATGACGACAGTAATCTACCTTGTCATAAACATGATCATTCTCATAGTTATCCTGATCTCGACAAAAAAAATTGGTTGTCTGTAAAGTCGGTTTACGGACGATAGTTAAACGTAGCGTTCATCAATTTATTAGACGTTATCACGTCAAAAAATTGAATTGAAGTACATTGATGGTTTAAGGAAGACTGAAGACATAGAAAGTATCATCACCGTGAAACAGAATAAACAGAATGAGAATAAATTGAAGCCGATTTCAAGTATATCCTCCGCACTTTGAACAAATTATGGACACTTAGAAAGGAGACGATGAAGAAGCTTCAACATGAAAGATTTTTAAATCTTACAGGAATCCAGGTGAAGATGAAAATGTGTTTGACTTTGATGATGATACTGATAGCTATGATGATGGCGATAACGACTTAAAGGCTGATTTTAAAACGTAAAACGTAAGAGATCTTAAAAAGATTAATAATATACATGCATATAAGATGACAATAGCAGAAGAGATTGATTACACGTCATGGAAAGATCCTAACATATTAGTCGATAGTCTGAGACTGCTGCTGGTTTCGCTTAGCGCAGGAATATAATCGCACACTAACGAAGTATCCTCCATACTAAAAGAACTAAGAGAAACTGCTGACTACATACTATAATGAATTGTTTTACCTGCATGTTTTTTGAATTGAAAAATATTATTTATATTTCGCATTTAAAAAACAAGTGCTTTATTTCTCGAAATTTTATCTTCAACAAAACCAAATTCTCGTAATACAGCTTTGTTTCTGTGAGTGTGCTTCCAAATGTGCTTACATTTTGTTGATTGTGCATCCTTAAGTCTGTAGTCAGTCATAATTGGCCTCGTGGTTCGGCAACGCCTTATCTATACGCTTGACATACTACGTTACCTGATTGAAATTTTCTCCGAATATCGAAAAAAAAAAATGTCTCGAGGTTTGGACTCGCTTGGCCTATATGCCTGACTTCTGACATGATCTTTTTGAAATATATGTCAAGTATCGTAGTGATATCGAGTAACATACACATTTATTCAGTCGAGCAGGTATCTTGTATCGAGTCCTTGTTTCCAGGGATAATTATTAGCATGGCTGTCGTAACGAATATAAAAAAAAACTATAGCTAAAAAATTCATTTGTGTTCTCGGTTTGATTTACCAACTGGGATTTCGCTAGATTGAATTCAAGTATTATGTAAGTAATACCAGAAAATGCTTATTTTTCGTAGCGATATATTTTGTGTGGCATAACTCCTGAGTTAGACTTTGTGTGAGATCACATGCATCACAACATTTTTCGGGCGCAAATGTTACGTTCATAGGCTAGTTAACTACTCTCGATGCGTTTTTCGTACTTTGAAGCGATTCCAACAACTACTTTCAATGTACCGGGTTATGATTTGTAGGAGGTTTTTTTACTGTTAGCGAGATGGCCGTAAAGCAGGGCGCAGCATGTCTCGAGCGAAAAGCTGGACGGCTGCTCCAATGTTTCTGCTAGCTTGCATATGCCTTATTGCATGTCTAGGGTGGGAGGGTGGGGGAGAAAGATTCCTGCACGCGCCAACAGACAGTCCCTCGCCCGGCTTATAGCCTTGAGAATTTTTTTATGGTTTTGTGGTTTTAACATGGTAAATTTTACGAACTTTAAACAAAGTCAATGCATAAAAAAGCCAATACACATGTGTATACAATTTCCTACACGACCCAAGAAAAAAAAATTGGTTGTCTGTAAAGTCGGTTTACGTACGATAGTTTAACGTGAAAACGTCATAGCAAAACATTGATGAAATGATTGCATACTTTTATGAATAAAATTGAATAATTTTTATTGAATTATCGCTATTTTGTATGGATACAAAGAAGGAGTGAAATGAAATCTACAATTTAAATGATATATTTTCTTTTATTTGCACTCATTAATTCAAATATTTTTATTACTTTAACAAAGAGATTATTTTAACTATAACTTTTATACATGTTTGCTATTTAACTTCTTCCAATCTGTGTTATTCTGTTAAGATAGGACGATGATAGGAAAAGTAGGAAACGAATGGGAGTGTTTCAAGTTTAATGTGCTTCAAAAAAGTCAAATCGATGGTTGTTCCAATCGAGTGGAAGAGAGATGCGGCGCAAGCGTACAATGAGCATAAGGGGACAATGTGCGTAACGGGACACTTTTTCGTGCGTGCAGCCAGCATTCATCGATTTATTAGACGCTGTCACGTCAAAAATATCAAGTAGCTGCAATACTTCGGGTAGATATTGAACACACGATTCTCGCTCCATGAATAACTGTCACTTTGCATGTGCTTACCTAACATCTGACCCTCTCTCCTGCTGTTTTATGATATATTTTTGTTTTTTTAATCATTGTTTACTGTATCCTAGACTGTTTAATAAATAAATAGTTAATATTATTAACTCTGTACTGCCTGGTATACAACCGCTGACACGAATTGGTGGAATCATTAATTATTTAATGAGCATTTTTTAAATGTTTTATCCCCCAGTTTTCCAGGTTAACAATTACTAATTTCGACGACTGGTCAATACATCTTTAATTTACTGTAGGCTGGTAGATGAGGCTTTTAAGCCTATTTTATTATTTATTTAATTTTTTTAATTTTTTACTTTAAATAACATTTTTTACATTTGCCAAGGATTGAACAACGATAGGAATTGATCGAATCAATAATTGTTTTAATAAGTGATATTTGTGATGATTGTTTGAATTTCCCCCTAATTTCTAACTAAATAATTACAAATTTCCAAAATGATGCCCTAGATGACCGATAAAATGTCGATGAAAGCCATGGTAATAAAACTTCGACTGCACTCTAGTGGGTAAAAATTAAATCAATATGGTGGTAGCACCCTCTAGTAAATGACATATGTACTATAAGACACTAGTACTTTTGGTATCGAGTATAGAAAACATGATGGTGGCAGCGCTCTCTAGCAAACAATGTGTGCACTAGTGCTCCTAGTAGCAAGTACTGAAAATAAATATGGTGGCAATACCCTCTAAACATGACGCTATTATTCCTTTAAAATTAAAAACATTACAAGTCCGAATATGTGTCTTATATATAACGCATTTAAATTTTCGGCCTGTTAAACATTTCCGTACAGTTAAAATTTGTATGTTTTATAACCCAGAGGTCCGAGGTGTCGTGGTTTGAATCAATTTTGCTTCCAATGTATTTTGTATAAAAATTGAAATTTAATATATCGATAAGACCACAACATTTAAATGTTATAAACATAGTGCTTATGTGTATGAGAGAGAGCGATGCTGGCGCACTCTAGGAAAAATAATAGAAACATAGGTGGCGGTATCCAAGATGTCTATTTCCAGCAGAAGAAAAATTCAAGATGGCAGCTGTGAAAGTATCCAATATGGCGTCCATAACATCATCCAATATGGAAGCTGTGACATTATTCTATATGACAGCTTCAAGCAGTCTACAACATGATGGCGGATGTGATGTCACCCAATATGGTGGCCTCCAGCAGAAGAAAACAATATGACCACTGTGTTATAATTAAAAATAAAATAGCCAGTCACGGGGACTGTCAACATAAGTGAAAACTTAAAACTTTGTTTTTAAATCTGTAATATGACATAATTTTTACGTCTAATGTACGTAAGAAAATGATTTTGGGTTTTATATAAGTACGATGTCACAACAGATGTCAGTGGTATGTAAAAATTCATTACCTAGCTATGACTTAGCAGTGATGTCAGACCTAGGTCATGTATTCACGTGGTCAAATTATTTTCACTTACTGCTACTGCAGCATGTCGGTGATGCGATCTCACAAGATTTTACCCATCCAAAAAAGTGTCCAACACGCACATGCTACAGTCGAGTATATACCCAGAGCTGGGCAAAATACTTTGAAAATGTATTTGAAATACATATTACAAAATACCTGTGTACATTTGTTAAAAATACATTACAAAATACTCAAAATAAAATGTAGTTTAGATACAAAATACAAAATAGTATTTAAAAATACAGATGAAATTACAAAATACATGCAACATTTTTGTGAGCAACGAAGGACGAATTTCCTTTAAGACAAACCAGTCTCTCAAACATTGTGTCACTCAAGCTGTGGCGTTAATGATTGTGTATTATACCTGCAAATGAAAACAACCTTTCAACAGGACCACTAGAGGTTAAACTTTTATTATATCGTAAGAAAAGCTTTCGCACCACTGGATAACCATCTAGCATACTCATGTGGGTAGCCTTATCTTGTAAGTATTGTAATAACTCAAGTTCAATTTTGTTTGTTTGTGCAACACTTGATTCATTATTTGTATTGACATCGAATGCAAACCAATCATCTTCTGCTGGTGTGTAACTGTTCTTCTTGTCATCTCTCAATGGGTTTATGTCCTTTGCAGCCACTGTTAGAACCTCTTGGATCCGTTTCCTTGTGCTTTCATTAGTTGCAGTTGCAGGTAACCAACACAATTTGAAGTATGGATGTGCACCTCTGAAGTTAATTCAAAATATTTTTCAAATCTTTTCAAAACTGATGTCTTCACAGCTTGCAAAAGAGGTGCACCAAATCTGAAAGTTTGCAGTTCTAGTTCTTCAAACTTTTTAACCAATGTAAAAAGCGTTGGTAGTAATTGGCCTGTAGGCGGTCAAGAGCAGCAGCAAGAGGGCTAAATATGTGTATATACTCTCTTAGATATTCAAGCTAAGTTTCTTTAATGGTGCATTTCAATTATAGTGATTCAAAAAATTCTGGTAATTTTTCTTGAAATTGTATAATCTGGCAGATATAATTGTACATAGAATTCCACTTACCTTCAAATGAGTTTTGAAGTTTGTTGTAGCAGAACATGACCCACTAATTATAGTATCTTTCCCAGGTTTGCATAATTCACACAGTGCTTTCAATTTACCATCTTTTCCATGTACTACAACAGTGAAAAACTTTTCATCCAGAATTGCGCTCTTAGGTACAAATACATTTTCTGATTCACAATCGCTTGCCATGTTTATTTCCATTTTCAATCATATTCCATAGATATGTATGAACATACGTGATAAAGACAGCAATTTGTAAAATCTGTGATACCGTTTCTGTTCAACTAATATGTACCTTTACAATGATATCACTCACTAGTGCCAGATTGCAAATAAATAGCCAATCCTATTTTCCAAAATTAAAATATCCAGCAAATAAATTAGATATTTTATAAATGCAAGTACGCAATGTATTTTGTATTTTATAAAATACAAAATACAGTAAATATACTTGAAAAGTATTTTCGATACAAAATATAAAATACTGAGACATAACTTTCTACTGATACAAAATACAAAACACCCAAAAGTATCGAAAATACGTATTTCAAATACTTGTATTTTCGATACTGCCCAGCTCTGTATATACCTATACAATATATTAGTGTATATATGCGTATAAATGTACATAGGCCGCTGCAATTCGCCAGTCTGGCGCAACACGTCACTAGCATGTCGGTGACGCGAAACAATAAGTTTTGCCCCTACCAAAAATCGCTCAACGCGGCTAAAGAAGTTTTCACTTCAAAAATGGTGAATTTTTCTACAGCTTTAAATGTGCAGATTGAGGTGAATGAGGCTCTCGATTTCAAGGTGACGGAAATCAAGATGGTGTGTTCCAAGATGGTGAATGGGGATAACGATCGATCTAGGTGAAGGTCAAAGCTCAAGGTCCAAGCATAAAGTCATCCAATATGGCTGCCGTGATGTCACAATACAAGATGGCGGACCTCATCCATCATCAACACTCCCACTGCTGTGGCCGAACATAGCTATATTTATGCACTACGCTCATGGTTTACACATAATTATTATTTGTGGAGGCAAACAGGAAAACTGTAAAGGCGATGTTAGTTTGCATACTGAGGACCAGCCAGTCTTGTATTTTGCCCTGCACGTTAAGTTTGTGACTCGTATGCGCAATGACTAACAGAAAAAAATTGGTTGTCTGTAAAGTTTGTTTACGGACGATAGTTTAACGTGACAACGTCATAACAAAACATTGATTAAATTATTGCATACTTTTTATGAATGAAATTAAATCATTTTTATTGAATTATCACTATTTTGTATGGATACAAAGAAGGAGTGAAATGAAATCTACAATTTAATTGATAAATTTACTCTTATTTGCACTCATTAATTCAAATATGTTTATTACATTAACGAAGAGATTATTTTAACACTAACTTTTATACATGTTTGCTATTTAACTTCTTACCACCTGTGTTGTTCTGTTAAGGATAGGACGATGATAGGAAAAGTAGGAAATTAATGGGAGTGTTTCAAGTTGAATGTGCCTCGAAAAAGTCAAATCGATGGTTGTTCCAATCGAGTGGAAGAGAGATAGATGCGGCGCAAGCGTACAATGAGCGTAATGGGACACGGCGTAACGGGATAATGTGCGTAACGGGACACTTTTTTGTGCGTGCAGTCGGCGTTCATCGATTTATTAGACGTTTTTACGTCAAAAATGATTTCCAGCAAGTATATTTGACATCGTCTTGAAGTGTATTGCGATCTACAGCTGTTCTTGGTGTGTTTTACCTAGCAGAATCTGCATTACGTGTGTGCCTGAAAAACCACTTCTATCGAAACGGTTCTCCTGAGCCAAAAAACGATTTTTTTTCACTGATTGATGCCAAGAATAACATAGTCAATCAGCTAGATGAAGTATAGGAACACGACCGTTCTGTGAAGTTTAACTTATGCTTTGAATATACTTATGGTAAACTTGAACCACAAATTTGGCGAGAAATGCGAGACAGCATTCAAGACGATGCATTCTGACCTTTACCTGGGCGGCAACGTGGAAGACTCATTTGAAAACGGCATGGAAAAAAATCTGTGGGGGAAAAGAAAAACTACCACAGAAAAAGTAGCGGATAGACACTTAGACATGTGAATCGATTGCAACTAAGGACAATTAGACTCCGTTTACTTATTTAATAAATAATATTTGTGACAATCTGTTTTGTTTATTGAGAGAGATTTTGACGTTTTTGTAAAATATTAAATTGAGGTGATAGTTAATTAAATGAACGTTTTCAGCCTAAATTAAATGTTTGCATTGACTAGGAGAGACCCGAACTGTTCGAATCAAATAATATATAATAAATATGTAAATAAATATGTTTTAATTGATAATTAATAGTTTTTAAATTGAAGGTAAGATGACCGACAATATGGTGGACACTATGATATAGTGACTGATGTTCGTATATTCTAGCGAGAAAAACGTTGATTCAATTTGATATTAGTGCACTCTAGCATACAAAAACAAAATAGAGGATTCAAGTTGGATGCCATGACATTATAATTAGAGAATTAAAATATTCCTTGGTTTTAGTGGTGGGTTTTATTGCCTGGTAAATTTTATAGACGAAGAATGTTGATTTTTTAAGTTGACTTCAGTGGAATTAGTTCGAGGGTCGTAATTGATAAGGTAATTAAATATTTGCAGTAACTATATATTTTTTAATTTTTTAAATTTGTTTCGGAAAATTTTGGTCATTATTTAATGTGTTTCAAGTTGATGTTCAAGCTCTTGGACATGATCTCAATTGAAACCTATGAGGATAATGTCCCTATTTTGAAGAAAATTCGTCCTGAGAGAAAAATTGCCCTTCTCAGATGAAAATTTACCTTTCCTTAGAAAAATTGCCAAAGCGGCCTTTTTTTTTTTTAAATAAAAGATTTGGGAATTTTTTCCTTCAAATAGTAATTTTTTTCCTGTACAAGGAACATTTTTAGTCATTTTAATTTTTAAAGGTTCGTTTTGGAGGAGTTTATGGAAATTTCTCCTAAAAGTACGTAATTGCGGCTGGTAATTGATTCCCATCCTACATCTTCACCTTAGTATCCTGTGGCAGACTCCCCATATATAAGTACTACGAACCATTAAAAAAGTAATGACGAAAAAAAAATCAACATGGGGTATGGAACTGAGCCTTAAGTCACAGAGATTAAAGATCGCTTTGTCACATGCAATGCAGGCGTGCTTCGTTACATGCAATGCAGGCGTGCTTCGTCACACACGCGCGGTGTGCTTAGTTCGTCACGTGCTCGCCAGAGGCGCTGTCCATGACGCGTCCATTGGGAACGGTGTCGCGTGCCGATGATAAGCAGTGTGTGTGTGTGTTTGTGTGTGTGTGGAAGCCATCTTTTCACAGACGAGAGAGCCAAAACCCGAAGTTACCCGAAGTTCATGCTTTTTTCCGTATCTTTTATGTAGCTATCCTAACCAAATCAACCATCCACAGTGTTTTAAAGTATTTATAATATAGCTAACCTAACCTAATTGACCATTAGTATCCTTTTATCAACACCGCCATATTTATTTACAATGAACAAAAAAAAAACCGAAATTGCACGATCGAGCGTTTGGCTCTCTCGTCTGTGAAAACAAGGTTTCCCGTTTGTGTGTGGGGTGTATGCGCGCGAGTCCGTCGAATGGTGTTGGGGGGGGGGGGGGGGGGGGAAATTCCACGAGGAGGAGCCGGTAACGGCGTCTGAAAATTCCAGTGACGTCAGCTGGTGGCAGTTTGAGAGTCAACAAAGAAGATGGAACGGAAAAATTTTCCTTACGATACACAGTAAAAATTCATTTGGAACACGGTGTTAGGAAAATTATCTGAATATGGCACGCTGTGATGTAGGCTATTTTTTAAGTCAAATTCTACATCACCATCGGTTGTATTAAAACACCCAACAAATCACTGTTGACCACGCCCGGTGTTAGTTTGTAAGAAAAAAAAATGAGAATTTTTTGGTGAGTAAAACATTCACTACCATGAATTACGGTGCTTTAAAACAGTCTCACAGTGCAAATACCACACATCAGCCAAAGTTCAGGGTGTCCCGTAATCATGGCGCAGACCTTCATTTGGTCAACAAGTGGCTTCACGTTGAATAAATTTTGCTGTTCATGCATGGCCGACCCTTGTGGTGTAAAAACTGTATATTTTAAAACTTATTACCCAGATACCTTTATTTAAACAAAACTCATACTACACATTTTTTTTTTAAATTTTACATAATCTTCCGAAATAATGAAAATATTTACTTTAAAACATCAAAAACACTTACGCATTAGACCAAGACTTGATTTGCACGCTTAAAACCAAAAATATGCACAAGACTACAACACTACATTTTTCGGATACAAAATGAGATTTTATTACCTTATAATTACCAATGTTGTAATATTTATTTATTTTGTTTTTAACTGTAATAGAGCAGGTAAATTTTTACTGTGTACGAGAACCAGTATTCCCTTATTTCCCCTCTCTAATTCACTTCACTATTGTTAACAAAAAAAATTAACATGTTTGCCCTGTGATTGAGGGGGAAATAATTGTGTTTCTTTCCGCTGAAACTCCCATTATCCCGTGCTTTTATTGTGGGAATTCCTGAACCGTATACATAGTGAGACGTCAGGGGAGGTAATGTTTGCACGCAGTGTTGAACTATTATGAATTTAACTTTCAGCTATTAAAGGAGAGTTCAGAAATTAAGTCAATTAACTAATAACAATTAAGGTATTCAAATTTTTTTAAAATTTAAACTTCAATTTTAAAATTATTATTTTGGCTCTTGTGCAATCGTGTATCGAATATTTCATACATTTTCTCATAACGTAATAAGATATGACAGAAAAATATTAAGTTTAACACATAACACTTTGTTGCAAAATATCTATATATATATATAAATGAAACCCGTTTTCCTTGGTCACGGCATCACGCGTGAACGGCTGGACCGATTTCACTATATTTTTTTTGTTGTGTTTGCTATGGTCAGGAGAAGGTTCTTATGAAAGAAAAATTTAAGAAAATTGTGCGGAAAATTAGAAAATTTAAGAATAATGAATTCCTATTACCCTTGGTCACGCCATCACGCGTAAATGACTGAACCGATTTCACTAATTCTTTTTTTGTTGTGTTTGTTATTGTCACGAGAAGGTTCTTATGAAAGAAAAAATTTAACGGAAAATTAGAAAATTTAAGAATACTGTACCATATACCATATATAAAATTATTTCCAAACTAACCCAACACTTTGTACAATATAAATATTTTTAAAGTAACCTTATGACATTCAGCTTTAAGCGTTTACAGTTTCCAGTGCGGCTTGCATTTGCAATGTCAATAAATAAATCGCAAGGGCAGTCGCTAAGTGTATGTGGCATCAACCTAGAAAATCCATGTTTTTCACATGGCCAATTATATGTCGCCTGTTCCCGTGTCGGAAAACCATCAACATTATTTATTTACGCGCCAGAACATAAAACTAAAAATATAGTTTATCAAAAAGCATTAGAGTAGAGAGAAGCAGTGAGGGGTACAGAGACTATTAGTTGATTTATAGAGCGCGCGTGGTATTGAGCTCATTGTTTACTTAAAAATGCCAAGTTGTTCAATAGCAATTTGTAAAAACATTAGTGGAATTATTGAATCCTATGGAATAAACACTATTTTGACAATATATATTTTGTTTTTTATTTAATTAAATTAGTAAGGTCCTTTTCAGTTATAGTGATTCAAATTGAATAGGTACTCATACCTAAGATAGGTCAGCTATACAAAATAAAGTAGTGCATCATTGCTACGCTAAGGCGGTACGAAGTTCGCCGGGTCAGCTAGTTAAATATAATAATATCGATATTTTTTTCGTAATTAAAAAATTATAACGTTCTAAATACATTTTTTTGTCTTCAATTCAAGTGTTGGACTTGACTGCTAACAAAACTATTTTTGAAAATGATGTTAAGACTTTTCTTTAAACAAAACACATGATATTAATCTAATATACAATATTATTTCAAGTAAAATCGTTTTACTATCCATAATATTACTACTACTTATAGTAAGAGTATAACTCTGTGTAATTGGCAAGGATCGGAAACAGGTCCGAAACTTCTATGTAATTTAAATTTGGTTTCAGGGCTCTCTCCCCCTTCTATGCTTTCGGCCAAATCGAAGATATTTTAGGTTGAATACTCGATAAAACTAATATTTAAAAAAAATGTCACACAAAAGTAACTTTTTTGCAACTTCTCGCATCATGGAAGATGGCATGCAACATATTGCACAACAGAGGTCGCCAGTGGCATATAACAGCTGATTGTGGCACAGGAATCCGAGAGAGGATTGGATTGTCAGCCGCCACGTATAAACTGTAACGTCACGTCCATTATCTGTTTCTTGAAAATTTATCGTGTTTACCTGAAGATGTCGTAAAGTTTTCCATATTCTGAGGGAAATTTTTCTTCTTTAGAGGGGAAATTCCGCACCAAACATATATAAAAACTGAAACATTTCCTCAACTAATACCGATTTTTTTAAACCAGCTAACTTACCTTAAATATAAACCACTATTCCATGACTTGACTATAGTCAATATCTTGTAGACTTAAAGGTTGTTAAATTTTATGGTATCCAGTATAATTTAAATGTAATAAAATATTGAAAAAAAATTAATGCAACAAATCGTTCAGGAAAAAAAACATGCCTGTGTAACGGCATATACATTTTTTGATTGGAACCCAACGCATTGAAAAGATAATAGTTCAATAGAAAATAATAAAATAAACCATTTAAAAAATTTTTAAAACAAAATTATAAAAAGATAGAACATTTCAAGGCCAGAGTTTCAGTTATCGAATATTTATTTTAAAAATAACTGCGATATGTCCTGTTCTCGAAGTCCATCAGTCGACTGACACCACCGCCTCAAATGTGAGGTCGGGGTAGCCATAATTGTCACCATATAATATAATTTTTTTGCAATTTAAGTGCCATTTTTAATCATAATCTTGCTTTGTTTATTATCCACTTGGGCGCGCTAAAGTGATTCACCAGATTGGCAGCATTCGTAGCTTCGTAGCTTCATTGTCCAGCATTGTCACCCTGTTAATTTTTTAAAAATCTGCTTTGATATTAAGTAAAATATGAACATGTTTTTATGAACAATACACTCTTAAAATATATTTGCCCGGCTACTTAACCTGCTCCTTTAGTCACAGTTACCTACTTGAAAATTAGCAAATTTTCTTTATTCATTTTATTCATAGCTGTTCTTTAAGTGATATCTGATAAGAGCGTTGAATTAAAAGTGGCACGGCGTACTGATAATTGATTCTAACCATTCAACTCTACGCGAGATCATTAATGAAAAATGGTTAGTCCATCTTTTCACTACCACATCACTGAGCCCATTTTCATTCTTACTCGAACAAGAATTCTATACATTAAATACTGACCAAATATGTCTTCACGTGATCATATTACCTACAATAAATAATATAACAAGCACATAGATTGATAATTTCCAAACTACAGGCCTAAAGATATGAAACTCTTCTCGCAGTATAACAGTCTACATTAAAAAAATATACAAGTCACTTCAACAAATATTATTGATACACCAGACATAAAAATGACAGATAAACGCAAAACAAATACCTTCAAATATTTTTCATAAACTAAATTGTTTTAAGTATAGGTACTACTCTAATTCAGTTAAATGTGACGATTTGTGCTTTCAGATTTTTGCATCAGCTGAAATCAAATGAAAGCGTAATGGGAAATTTCACAATTTAAGAATGACATCCATTTATTCTTTTAAGAAACTTCTTAACCAAAAAACGTGTCGGGATACATCGAAAAACTGTTAGTCACAAATCACCAAAATATTTTTTAAAACATAAACTGTTCAGTTTGTAAACTATGCAGACCATTCGATCTGTGTGGTTGTTTCGTCAAAAAGAATACTTTAAAAATTTAAAACATTATTTTTAAGAAATTTTGCTAAAAGCTATAAATTGCTTTGTTTGAAACCTTTAACGAAAGTACCTACGAAATATATACACTGCGCAATGTTCTTTGTGGTTGGCATAAAGTATTGCATCTGTCACTCACACCCTTATTATTAGGCGTGTCCAGCATGCTGCCGAGACAAACTGTGTTACTAGGTATCTCTTGTTGTCAGTTGTTGCTTTGTTTTTGTTTGGACAAGCTCAATCTGTTTGTCGCCACCTCTTCCCCGATTGTACAGCCCGATTGTACCGGTGATTGAAGAACTGTAGGCGGTCCATGGGCGAAGCATCTGACTCAGGGCTCACAAAAGTTAAAGAAGATCCCTGAGTAATTTAACTATCGCATTTTAATGGTTTTGCGATCTCACTCTCTACCTGCTTATATACGCTGAACATAATATTTTTTTTTCACTCGGTGCATTAACAAGTGCACAGAAATTACAAAACACTTTATTTTACATTGTTATGCACCAAAGCACTTTATTTATTGTAAGTTGAGCTATGGTTAGAATCCTATGTGTTATTTTCTTTAATCGGCATCAAGCTAAACAGATATCGTCGTCTTACTTCTAAAACCTCGTAACTCCATTTCAGTCAATTTTACAGGAGAACTTATGAGCTTTTGGAACACGGTTTCAACTGACAAAGATACGAGGTTTTATAATTTGTGAATAGAAAAGAGACTAAGTAGAGTTGACTTACGAGGTTTTATCAGCATATGCACTATGAAAAAATGAAAAAATACACCAAACACATTCGGAATATAAAACTGGGAAAATATTGACTTACGAGGTTTTAGAAGTAAGCTGACGATATATTTCTATAAATATATATTAATATGTTTTATTGTTCACTCAACATTTGTTTTTATGTTATCAAATTACTTTAAATTCTAAATCTTCTCAAATGTTTTGTTTATTTGAGCAAATGTTGATATATATTTTATATGTTTACCATTGTCATGTTGACATGGTAACATAAATTTTAACAGTTAAATTATAATTGATCATTAAATATGTTTACCTATTTTTTAAAAATTTTAACTAAGGAAAACCTTCCCTAGACCTAGAATTGGAATTAAAAGTGATATTTTGTGGCCTGAATTGAATCATCTAGTAAAAATATATTTATGAGTTCATCCAGGCTGTAATGTATTATAAATAATTTACCATAGAAGATTAGTAGTGTTTGATGAGATTAATGTCGAAAGACATTACCATTTATGTTTTTAAAGTTTAGTATACCCTGTAATAACTATTAGCTTGGTTAGGTTAACCCAACAAATGACTAACAGTGAAGACAGACCGAATCTCAATGGTATACCATCTTGCCAAGCAGGGAACAGTCTCAGATAAAAACATTGCGCTGACTGTCTCTTTACTAGGCTCATATGACAGTGAAATCTCAAAAATAAGAGAGGTTATGAAATTAACACCGAAAAGTAAAAGAATTTAAGTTTGTAAAAACAACACAAATTATAGAGGTCATGTCACAATTTTTTACTAGCTATAACACCCACATAGGTAAAGAAATCATTATCACTGAAACGTAACCTAATTCCAGTTTTGAGTATTATTCATTCTACTTTAACTTCAATACAATTTATATATTTTAATTTGGGGGCCTCTCAAAAAGTAAACAAAACGAGTAGAAAAAAAATTATGTTAAAACATTATTACGTTTGCATCTTTGTGGCAATTGCACTTACTGGGTGTACACACAAAATATGCGTTTGCCTCATATTAAAATATCAAAGAAGATCACAGGTAACGTAACAAGATGTCTAAACTGGCAGCTAAAATCTTACATATCGGTGCAATATCTTACTAACATAGGTTCTGTTCCTAAACCAAAATTAAATAATACCTAAACAGAAAAAAAAAAATATATATATGATTAAAAATATTTATAATTTATTTTCAAATTAGTTTACTGTCCGTTTGTTTTTCTTTAAATCTGGAGGCACTTCACAATAGTAATTTTCGTTGAACAGTTTAGAACAAAAACAAAGTTCACAAATTTGTATTAAGAGTTTGTTACATACCTATTAAAACCTTAATAACAATAATAAGGTACCTTAACTGAGATATACATATATTACAAAGAAGAAATAACACAAATTTAGCCTACATATGTTCATTTTGCCAACAAAAGAAAAGTAAAACAAGTGGACATAGACCACACAACAGCTGTGCAGCGGCACAGTAGCTGCAAAGACTAATTATTTATGTATGTGGTATATAGCCATTTTGTAAACAGCTCTGGTGATTCACAAATATTCTGCCCAAGACATTCATTTTAAAGCTTTTTAAAGCCCCAATACTGCATTGAAAGTTTATTGAAATTAAGTCTAGTGTATTTTAGATACATTTAACTATAATTTTGAAGCAGTAATTTATATATAAAAATATGATTAAAATTTGACATTTTTGAACTCTGTATGAGAAAGTTAGATTTATGGAAAACTATAGGTCTGTGTGAAGGATCTCATGCTTACTCTAAGTATCAGACCGAAGAAAACCAATTTTATTGCTATTTACAAATATCCAGAAATATTGTTTGGCTCTGAGAACACATCCACGTGAGAGTTGTCATGGATATAGGTCTTTCAGTCTTTGGAGCAGGCACCCCGCGATACTCAAATGTCCGCGTGGAAGCCTACAGTCAAGGTGACCTGCGAGGTGGCATGCTAAGGGAAATAAGAAAAACAAAAAAAAAAGATTGGTTGTAAAGTTGGTTTATGGACGATAGTATTACGTGACAACGCCATAACAAAACATTGATGAAATTATTGCATACTTTTATGTATAAAATTGAATATTTTTTATTGAATTATCACTATTTTGAATGGATACAAAGAAGGAGTTAAATGAAATCTACAATTTAATTGCACTCATTAATTCAAAAATGTTTATTACTTTAACGAAGAGATTATTTTAACTATAACTTTTATACATGTTTACTATTTAACTTCTTCCAGTCTGTGTTATTCTGTTAAAGATAGGACGATGATAGGAAAAGTAGGGAACGAATGGGGGTGTTTCAAGTTTAATGTGCCTCGAAAAAGTCAAACCGATGGTTGGTCCAATCGAGTGGAAGAGAGATAGATGCAGCGCAAGCATACAATGAGCGTAACGGGACACAGCGTAACGGGACAATGTGCGTTACGGAACACTTTTTCGTGTGTGCAGCTGGCGTTCATCAATTTATTAGACGTTGTCACGTCAAAAAAAAAAAAGGTGCTTGCTGCCAACTGTTTCCGGTTACGACGTCATTACAGAAGGCGGCCATTTTTTTTTTTCCAGAAGAAAGAATATTCTGGGTGGTCTGGCTGGCCAACTGGACGAGTCAGAAGGCAGAGCGTCGTCGGGCGCCCTGAAGAAGAACGCCGTCGCTACGCCACCCGAAGCTCCAACTAATCACCACAACGTCACGCTGTCCGACCTCAGCTCCACGTCCGAGTATGGTACGTATTTCAAAGAGAGTTGGTGATAGAACATTTTCCATACTGCAGGTGATAGAAATTTTCCAGGTGCTGATAACTGCAGGAGGAAAGTCGGAAATATTCCAAGTCCGAACTGGACTTAGGCATTGGCGGGACTGTGCGGGACACGACTGGATTTTACGTTTAGCGAGCGTGACGTTTGAACTTAACCTTCTAGAGGAGTCGTTTATCTGTCGGATGTTGGCCCTATTAGATGTTTTTGACGTGACAACGTCTAATAAATCAATGAACGCCAGCTGCACGCACGAATAAGTGTTCCGTATCGCACATTGTCCCGTTACGCCGTGTCCCGTTACGCTCATAGTACGCTTGCGCCGCATATATCTCTCTTCCACTCGATCGGAACAACCATCGGTTTGACTTTTTCGAGGCACATTAAACTTGAAACAAAACCATTCGTTTCCTACTTTTCCTATCATCGTCCTATCCTTAACAGAATAACACAGATTGGAAGAATTTAAATAGCAAACATTTATAAAAGTTATAGTTAAAATAATCTCTTCGTTAAAGTAAAAAACATATTTGAATTAATGAGTGCAAATAAAAGTAAATGTATCAATTAAATTGTAGATTTCATTTCACTCCTTCTTTGTTTCGATACAAAATAGTGATAATTCAATAAAAATGATTTAATTTTATTCATAAAAGTATGCAATCATTTCATCAATGTTTTGTTTTGACGCTGTCACGTTAGACTATCGTACGTAAACAGACTATACAGAGAACCCATTTTTTTAACCCGATCTGGACTTAGTTAATTTTCCCGATGTGATCACAGATGTTGAGGGTGAATACGTAAGATTACGTAACATACGTAAGAACTGTTATGCTTACGTGTTGAAAAGGTAACTATGTATTTTTGGCTCTATGAGACGGGACATTCGAAAGGAACTTACAGCGAATTTAGAAAATGCAACCTCCATGTACGCGATAGTTACGTAAGGCTTATTCGGCTCAGAGAGAAGAGAGATAATACGAGTCTTATAATTGCTGCTCACTGTCAGAGTACATTTCGACAGCCATACTGAAGAGAGTTTATGCGTGGCCATAGAGTGAAGTTTACCATGGTATTCGCTGGACTTGGCTGCCACCAGCAATCAACGAGGTGATCCGCACAGCTGTTGGAGGTTCGTCAGGGGCTCTCGATGGCACCCGGTGACTGAGATGTCTGGCGGTGGACGAGCACGCCCAGGACAACACGACTCGCAGGGCGAGTTGCGACTCGCTGCCACCACAACACAAGGCAGGTGACGAGCCGCAATTATTTCCACACATTTTCGGTGGTGTTAATTTCCCTTAAGTAACTGGTTCAGTGATACACTACACTTGACGCACCTCACATAACGGCGCAACGTTATTTCCACACATTTTCGGTGGTGTTAATTTCCCTTAAGTAACTGGTTCAGTGGTACACTACACTTGACACACCTCACATAACGCCGCAACGTTATTTCCACACATTTTCGGTGGTGTTAATTTCCCTTAAGTAACTGGTTCAGTGATACACTACACTTGACGCACCTCACATAACGGCGCAACGTTATTTCCACACATTTTCGGTGGTGTTAATTTCCCTTAAGTAACTGGTTCAGTGATACACTACACTTGACGCACCTCACATAACGGCGCAACGTTATTTCCACACATTTTCGGTGGTGTTAATTTCCATTAAGTAACTGGTTCAGTGATACACTACACTTGACACACCTCACATAACGGCACAACGTTATTTCCACACATTTTCGGTGGTGTTAATTTCCCTTAAGTAACTGGTTCAGTGATACACTACACTTGACACACCTCACATAACGGCACAACGTTATTTCCACATATTTTCGGTGGTGTTAATTTCCATTAAGTAACTGGCTCAGTGGTACACTACACTTGACACACCTCACATAACGGCGCAACTTTATTTCCACACATTTTCGGTGGTGTAAATTTCCATTAAGTAACTTGTTCAGTGGTACACTACACTTGACACACCTCACGTAACGGCGCAACGTTATTTCCATACATTTTCGGTGGTGTTAATTTCCCTTAAGTAACTGGTTCAGTGATACACTACACTTGACACACCGCACATAACGGCGCAATGTTATTTCCACACATTTTCGGAGGTGCTAATTTCCATTGAGTAACTGGTTCAGTGGTACACTACACTTGACACACCTCACGTAACGGCGCAACGTTATTTCCACACATTTTCGGTGGTGTTAATTTCCCTTAAGTAACTGGTTCAGTGGTACACTACACTTGACACACCTCACATAACGGCGCAAATTTATTTCCACACATTTTCGGTGGTGTTAATTTCCCTTTAGTAACTGCTTCAGTGATACACTACACTTGACACACCTCACATAACGGCGCAACGTTATTTCCACACATTTTCGGTGGTATTAATTTCCATTAAGTAACTGGTTCAGTGATACGCTACACTTGACACACCTCACATAACGGCGCATTGTTATTTCCACACATTTTCGGTGGTGTTAATTTACATTAAGTAACTGGTTCAGTGATGCACTATACTTGACACACCTCACGTAACGGCGCAACGTAAGATCCTGGCTGATACTTTTGTATGGTTTAAATAATATTTTGTAACAATGGAAATATTCAGTCGATGACTCTTATCAACAGAATGTTTGATAATATAATTGTTACTTCTTCCTTCTGTTAGTTTAACGTTGATGTTTACATATATTTATGTATGTCATCGTTTGTTTAAAAACCATTGAATTTGAGGAAATTTTGCAGGCTTTGTAACCGATTGGTATCAAGTAATTAAAACATTTGTTTAGTGTGTAGAGGTACTTAGTGAAGCACTCATAGAGGTATAACATTTGTTTTTAAATGTCTTTAGTTTTATTCTCTGTGTAATTTTATCTTTGCCTTATATTGAAAATTATTTGCAATTTTTGTTCTCTATGAATATTTCACTCTAGCTTAGACATTAATTTTATTACTTTCTATAAGTATGTTTCTTGATTAAAATAATTATTAATGCTTTATTTGATATTGTCCAATGAAATTCGGTGTTACTATATTTATGTATTGTTGCTGAGAGATAACACTTAAGAGATTATTATTGATTGGAGGCTAGGGCATGATTAATATTCCGTTTAAACTATATTTGCGATTTTGTGCGATATATCGATGAGTTCGGAACAAGGAAACTTAAAATGTTGATTTTTTTTTTTTTTTAAATTTGGAAGTATAGTTTGGATTGTTCGTTCGACGGCCAAGGGAGTTAGATACATCGTTAATATGTTCTATGTAATTTGAGATTATAGGATCAAAGAATCAACGTGTAAACTTTTAGAAGTAATTAATGAATGACGAAAACCAGGATTAATATTGATATATTTCAAGAAAACCGGTTCTACTAAGTATTAGAAGAGGTAGTGCCGATTATGGAGCATGACATCAAGACCGTCGATTGAGACAGGCAACATTAATTAGCTTGATACCAGAGAATCAAATATGTCAGTGAAGCAAGAAAGAAGAGATGCCGACCCACGCCGTGAAGGAAGGATGTCGATCTACTAGAGGAGACATCGCGGACGACGGGATCCGAGGCAGCATCCACTACGACGACTCCAATTTTAACGTCAGGTTCAGAGGGAGAGGACCGGACGAGTAACCTAACGTTCGACTTCGGCAGCTGCAGAGCCAGCAGCACGGGAAGGAAGCCACGGAGTTTGAAAGGTTTTCCAAAGCAGTCCAAATCGTGTAGTGGTTCGACGAGGTTTGTTTCCCCACACAAATTATACCCCAAACTGCGTAAAGTTCGTGTTAACCCCTTGATACTGAACTGTCACAAGATTTATAATTGTTTTATTATTTTGACCCACAAATAATTAGAGTCAAATTTGTTCAAAAGAAACTATGGTGAATTAAGTGTTATCTCACAGATTTGCAATGTCATAAGTTCAATCCAATAATTCTATTCATAAATGTAATAATATAAATGGACACTCTCCAATTGTAAACTGAGTTTGTATGCTACTATCAGTTCTAAGACCAGTGGTTCCTATAACTCTTGCTCTTCGACTGAGTACCGAAAGTTTAAAGTTTTTTTTGTTATTGAAAGAAAATTATGCATTTCAAGAGCAACTTATGCTTTTAGTTGGTAAATTTGCAGCGGACAGCGAGCGCTGTTCGTACTGGACGGCCCTCCCCTCCTTTTCCGCCCCTTTTGTTCCGCCCCTCCTTGCTCCTCCCCTCTTTCCCCTTCTTGCCACCCCTCCAGAAGAGTGCTGTAGCTGTCCGGCGGGGTTGACGGCACTTCTCTGTCTGGTTTGGTCGTGAGTGTTTGCTCGGAGGCAGGACAAAGGTAGGGTTGGCAAATGATAACAACTGATTGCGATGGAGTGTAGGAGGTGTGTCAGTGGGACACGTCTGTATCGTAGCGTTTCTTGCTGGCCTTTGTGATGAAATCCCCTCTCGGCCTTTCCCCTCAAAATTCATTTTGGCATTCTACGATTTCAATGGTTAATGATTTTGATCTTGTTTCCGCCAACCGTGCCTTTGTCTGCTTCTCCAGTGCCTTGTTCCTTCCGTTTTTGATCACCCATTTTGACCTATAATTATTTTTCTTTGTAGCTGGGTTTCTTGCCAGGTTAGTGATTCACGACCGAACGAGAAGCGAGGTGTCGTATTTATCGTGCTTCTTGGTTAGGTTTAATGTGTATAGAGTTGTGTATAGTGTTTAATGTGTAATAGAGAGAATTAATTAACTTGTACTAATTAACTTGGCTAATGTAGAGATGTTCCATTTATTTTCGTGAGCTTATTTGTGCCCTTGCGCGGGCGAACTTTAATCTTGCTTGTTTCACGATGATTTCATATCAGTATTTTTATAGCTTTTGTTATGTGCTTTGTCTTCGCAAGTTCTATATTTGCGTGAATGTACTCGCTCATGTTTAACGAGTGTAATCAAGTTTAACCTGCCATAGTTTTGACTCGTCTCGCTCCACCCATTTAAACAAGTTGTATGAATTTTCGGCGGTGTTCGGGGCAGCCGCACCTTACCCTTAGACTAATGGATCTCGGCCATATGGCGAGTGATAACCGAGGTCGATGTAAATGGGTATGAATTTAATGACATTAAAAATGCTCTCAGGGGTATGTGTCTGAAAATGCCCTGTTTGACTCATGGTATCTTGTGCCATTAAATTTAATCGGGAAATTTTGCCTTATCGAATAACCGGCATGATACTTGTGATTTATCTGTTTTCATGTGCATTATGGGCTATGAATTATAGTAATATGGTTAAGGCTTTCATTTGTATGAATATATTAAGTATTGGCATTTTAGTGGAATGTTGTTTTCGGGTTTGTGCCTTAGTTGGGTTTGAGGCCGTGCCCTCTCTCCCCATGATTGTTCTTAATAAAACATTATTGAGAGCGCGTTGTTTTTGCTTGCTTGTCACCACACTAGCCCTGCAGATCTCCTATCTGAAGGAGAACTACTTTTCTTGTATCACCTTTGTAACGCTAGAGTTTTGGTCAGGTTCTTGTACACAAGCGCCGAGGTGCCACGCCGCGGTTGGGAGGAACCCCCCACCCCGCAAGCCAGCAAATTATCAAATACTTAAAGGAAGTTATAATCATCGTTGGTTTGAAATCGAACACAAACAAACTACCAAACATAAATACTACAAATATCATCAATGAAATAATGATGAGCTATATTGATCTGGAATATTTGTGAATGATAATCACGTGTCATTTTTTCATTATTTTCATATGCAATGTAAATGGGCATGTATGTGTAAATGTGTATTGTCACCAGCGTCACAATTAATTACATTGGTAGCAAAATTTCAAATTTTCAATACACCTTTCATTTTCAGTATCTCTGTTACACTAATGTTCATGACCACTTCACAGCTTACAGATGTTTTGCACTTACTATACTTGACTAATTAATGAATAACGTTAAGGAGAAGATATTGTTTTGCAAAAAGATCTTATTCGTGGATTCAGCCCTTAAAAGAGCGAAATTAACTAAAGTACATGTATACTTGGATATCTTCATCTCTAGATATTGGTTTCCATAGATTCGGTGTATCATCTGCAGGTAATAATTGTAGTTACTTTGTAGGTCTGCGCCTATTGAACTGGTGACTAACAAAGGGGCTAGATCCATAGATCTGTCTGTTCATCTCGGTGACGGACAAGTGGAATAATATCTGACACAATTTATATATATGTATGTATATATATATATATATATATATATATATAATGTTACGATCGCGCTTGGCTGCACTGCTGGCGTCGCCGCGCTCGTTCGGCCTGTCTGCGCCCCCTTCCACCCGCATCCTCTCCCTGGTATCTCGTGTCATACTATCTCGCTACATCCTGACCGTCGCAGCGCGCACCTGCCTCAGATCGGGTTACTTAAAAGAGGCCGCACTGCGGAATAAAATGACTCAGACGCCTTTATCGGCGTTCTTAGAGCAGCCACCGCGTCCTTCGAGGACTCACGACGCGTTTCTGGGCATTTCGACGGCGAAGGTCGCGAGATATCTCGGAGACATGCCCGATTGTTCTGGACGGGAACCCAAGGGCTATATAAGGAGGTTGAGTCTGAGTCTGAGTCAGTGAGTGGGGAGTTCTCCCGCTGCGGAGTTTCCGGGCGATAGTGCCGCGGGTGCGGCAGAGTGGCGAAGTCCTTGGACGAAGGTTCCAGGGCAGAGAGTCTGAGTGGGGAGTTCTCCCGTGGCGGAGTTTCCGGGCGATAGTGCCGCGGGTGCGGCAGAGTGGCGAAGTCCTTGGACGAAGGTTCCAGGGCAGAGAGTCTGAGTGAGAGAGTTCAGTGGGGAGTTCTCCCGCGGCGGAGTTTCCGGGCGATAGTGCCGCGGGTGCGGCAGAGTGGCGAAGTCCTTGGACGAAGGTTCCAGGGCAGGGAGTGACTGAGTAAGTGGAGTCGGGAGTCGGGAGTTTCCGGGCGATAGAGTCGCGGGCGCGGCGGAGTCCCGAGTGAAGTTGCGAGTGAGGCGTCGTGTGGGATCTCGGCGAAGGGTGTGACGGCGGCGGCGGAGTGCGGCGACGGAGTCCCGCGGCGGAGACCCACGAGGGGTGCTGCGGCGAGAGTTGCGCCGGAAGTGCGGTCCAGCGAGGTGTGTGAAACGAGTGACTGGGGAATTGACCTATTTTAGTTTAATTAATTATCTGCCATCTTAGAAGATTAATTGTAAGTGACAAGTAGTGGTAATAAATAAAACTGTGTGTGTGAAATAAAATCTATTAATTGGGCTATCCTTTACGAACCCGCAGGGAAATCGTAACAATATATATATACTCATATTGTAGTGTGTGTGTACTTTGCGATTATTTTCTCTCGAATAAATTTTACATAATTGTGTTTCAGCCCCGAAACAAGTAATCGCATGCGGATGTTTATCAGTCAGCTTGTTAAGACCTGGGAAAAGAATGAATATGTATAGTATCCAGACTTGTTATATGTTCTTTCCGTTCTGACTCCACAGTTTCGACAATATTTTTATTTCTAACACGAGTAATTGATTTAGATTTACCCTAGAGCATTAAAAATGTGATTTTTTAAAATTAATATTCTAACCTAACATGTTCAAAGTGATTATTATTCGTTGATCTAATATAGTTACACAAGTAAGGATTCTATGTTTTGTGTGTTTTGTATTAAGTGTTATTTGTTGGTCAATTGTATTTGAGCTAATTGTGTTTTGACTCAAAGGGTATTGCATTTAAATTGTTTGATTTTTTAATAAGTATTAAATTATATTTTTATTTAAGATTCTATTAATTTGTTTTTATTTGGCGCAGTATAAAATATTTTGTATACCGGGAACCTCAATATAAATCACACTTACGCATTCAATAGGGAACTTTAAATTGATTAATGCACATATTTTGGTGTATTGCATACCACTAGCAGAGATCAATAAAACACTTTCTGAGTTTTGGTATTATAATAATCTAGTGGACTTTGCAAACAGAATTAGTACTAAAATCACAGCAACTGAACTTGGCATTCCAAATGAATAATTCACCGGTTTAAACACCAGATTAGATAGGTTTACGGAACGAATGTGAGGGGAAAATGGAAGTACTCTGAGAAAGTCCCGCCGGCTATGGTAAAATGTAACATGTTTCACCACATGTGAAAAAAAAAACAGTTTTGGTCCCCGCTAGAATAAGAACCCAGAACACCTTGGTGAAAGGTGAGTGATTTGAGCTCTTGACTAACGTGTTACCTCAGTTGAATGAGTGAAACATACGTCTGAGATTCTAGAAAGCAAAAGAAAAAATATGCACGAAATTATTTATGAAACTGAAAAGTGTTGTTTTGTAAATTTTATAAATAATCACATATAACGGAAATACATATTAAACACAAGCTTTGACGTTGCCTCAAAAGCAGGCACACCATCATGCAAGGTCTTACTATGTTCAAAAGTAAAGAAGAATTGGACTGCTAACTAAACACAAAATATATTAACTAATGGCAGTAATATTTAATAACATTAAAAGTTGAAATTAATTAATAAATAACTTAACCTTTCATACAGGTTATCTATAAGAAACAAACAGCTGTGTGCTATGCAACTTAAGCTCCTAAAATAAAATAACTGTATGTTATCGGTGACTGGAAATTGCAAACAAGTGTTGTATGCAATGTTTGTCCCAAATGTATTGTGTTGTTTTAATTTTGGTAACGTATTACACCAGAACGATCTTAAATTTATATGAGTTTAAATTATAAATGGAAACCTTTATTTGTAACATTCATTTAATTTCTTAAAGACTCCGGATTTATATTGATTTAATATTTACTCAGGGTTTACTCAGTGTCACTTTTCTATGATTTCGGGGAAATTTTTGGAGAGACTCTTGAAATGAGGTAGAACAAAGTGTAATTTGAGCCTCTGAACACTGTCATGAAGACAAGTTGAGTAATCCAAGCCACCGCCGGTGATTTCATTCGCCAGGTACATCTTCCTGGTCAACAGTGTGTTCAGGAAGTATGCTTGCCCCTGAAGAGACGCGTGCCGCAATCTGCAGAACTGCTCTGCTCGCCAGGTTGCCAATCCTCTTCTTGCAGGCGCACCAGCACCGACCCGGGGTGTTAACAGCAAGCGACGTTAATGCTTTTTTCTGTTCTCAGAAACAAATGCATCTATTATTTAGATACGCCCAATAGAGCGGTATATTGGTGCTAGTGAGGTGGGATGATAAGTGCGACACTCGCTGTAGGTTCTAACGCGGAAACGCCTCTATGCGTAAAGCTGTGAACTAGGGAGCAGTCTTCTCATCTACCATGAACGTATCCTTAGTTTTTTTTTGTCAACCGATCCCACTTGGATATTTTAATAAATTTTACAATATTTTGGTTTTTCCGGAGGTTCCGCACATTGCACGTGTTTCCAGGTAGGCGGGGCACTTAACGTGAAAAATCGATCGTTTCTCTTGCCCTTTACATCACAGCTGCTCCTCGTAGTGATTGTGTAACGGCTGGTTGGGCCTCAAAATTCTTTACTGTCAGAAACTTTCTTTGTAATAATTTATTTTTAAATCATTCAAACTAGTTATACATTATTGTCAAGGAGAGATTATAATACCACCGACTGGGAGATTTTTCAGAATTAAATAAATTGGTTCTGTGTGCTCATGTAAAAACAATCTTTACAGCCGCAACACAGACACAAAAGATTGTGTTCTTAAATTCAAACGGCGTTCCTCACTTGAATAAATGAATTTTTTTTAATAAAATACCTTTTGTTTTATTATATTATAATCACAGTCACAATACTTTTTGTAGATCATATAATAAGATATAATTTTGTGAACTAGTGCTGTGAACATATATTGTGTGATACTTGTGCAGTATAAAGATAAACGTAGGGGGTTATTTTATACGATGGAAGAGATTTGTCAATGTCTTGAGGCAAATGTCTGAACATGTCAGTTATAACATATCAGCATTATTACATTAACATTTTGTGGAACATAGTTTCAAAATTTTTTCGTTACACTCATGAAATCGCAATAGAACATTTGTGGATCTTACGATCTATAGTGCGGTGTACTTAAGAAATGAAAAAAAAATCGAGCATATCGGATGGATCGTCGAACTGCCACACCAAAAATACAGGAATACATTAGATGTATATCAAAGGAGCAATTTGGATACATAAGGTTTTTGGCAAACACGTAGACAAAAATCATTGAAAAACAAGGGCAATCATTATAAAGAAAAATCATCATTAAGCACAATAATATTCTACAAAACAGGCCCGTAGTGATCATACTGAACAATGCACATTACAGGCTAAGTAGATACTTAACAATCAAATCTTAAATTATGGTTTTATATTTGTTTTGAACACGCACATTTAGACCCAGAAAAAAAAAGATACAAATTGATCAGAAAGAACGCACGTATGGAAGCACATTCACCAAAAGAGACGTATTATAATAATAAAGACACAATTAATCATAAAGATAACATATTCAGATAAACAATACACATTAACAAAAATAACGCATATCAAACATTTCTGCGTATTTTAGTCAAAGAAGCACATTTGGATAAAATTAATTTAAACATATGCACATTTAAACGAATATTCATAAGACAAGGTGGACATACGTCAAAGAAGAATATTTGGGTACGATTAATAGAATAGGACGCGCATTAAGATACATATTCATAAAAAAAATTGTGCTCATTCATCAAGGAAACACATTTGGACACAGTTCATCAAAACTGATGGACATTTGGAAGCATATTTGTAAAAAATGATGCACATTCACCGAGGAAGCTAATATGGGCTCAATTAATTGAAAACAACGTATTACACGAGGTTGCACATATTAAATAAGGACGCGCTTTCATTATAAATAACCCACGTTTATTTAAGAGGATGCACATTCATCAAAAAGACGCTAATTTATAAACAAGTACTAACATTTGTACGCTTATTCCACTGATTTTCACATCCAAGATATATTCCTCATGTGCTACTTTTTTTATTAATACATGGTGATATTCCCCTGGAGACCTAATCATAAATGTTTAAAATAAAGACAATATTGTTGAGATACCTTTAACGTAACTCAGAAATATATTCTCTCAGGTTCCTAACGAACATACACACAACATTTACATTACCTTCTGATGCCTCACTGTGTGAGTTTTTCAGCTGATGTCTTGTGCTACAATAAAACAGATACAAGATCGTTATAAAAGTAGTTTTAACAGTAACGTACGAATATTCAGCTTTGAACTTATCTCTTTGTGGCACATTTTAGGGACCTTTTATCCTCTCTCCGCTAGTCCACCCATTGTAAAACGCATTTGTGAAGGCGTGTGTACGATGCACACGACAATATGGTAATTTGTTCCTTTGTCACCTGACTTAATAAGTATCTCAGTGTGGTTTCATTGAACGTATTTAATTTTACTGAACGAAAAACTAGGTCTTGTATCCGGAGATACAAGACAAGCGTTTGTTACTTTGCTAAGGGTTTCTCAGTGTTACCAGTAGCTATGTGCGCTTGCTCTCGCCTCTATGACGTCACTTGAGGCAACAACCGTGTGAGGGTTCGACCAGACCACCCATGCTCATGTACCTTTCATGTTTATGTTCATTTTTATGCATATTCACGACCGGCTATCATATACTACTATGGAATGCGCTTGTTTCTCCACTTTATGCTTTGCTTTGTAAAAGCCAGCAATAAAAATTATAATGTATAAGCTAATAGGAGTAAGTAAAATCTACCATATTAGTTTAATAATTGGTGTGTAGCGTCTATTTTTATAGTAAATTGGCTTTTTGTATGAATTAAAATTAACAAATACATTTTGTATGAATTAAGAACTCTTCACTTGCTTTTTTTCTTTCTTTCAGCGTGTTGAGGTCTTCAGAGTAATTTATTTAAATGTTAATGCATGGTGGAGAAAAACCAACTTAATCTATATAGACAATTTAATAAAATTTGATGTTGGTATGTATGTATGTATCTATGACGTTGATAAACTCCAACACAGTTTGACCGACCACCATGGAAGTTGGCCCATCGATATGTTTTTTCATGGAGAACTTTCATTTTAACTCGCCGCTTTATGGTTCTGCAGTGCATCAACTTATAAACCGTTCAATCAATCACCATTAAAATTGGTTTACATAAATATTTGAACACGGAAAATATTTTCGCGATATCCATTTTATCTCTTCACTAGATGGCACTGCAGCGCATCAACTTCTGAACCGTTCAAAGATCGCCATGGGTAAACAGAAAATCATAGGTCATAGAAATACAAACAGTAATTGTGTGTCATTTCTCTATATTCAGCACACTGCCATATATTGCTATCACTTTTTGTTCAGCCCGTACAACGCCGTCAACTGCAGCTATGAATAACTAAAATTCCTTTATTTGAAGGCAAATTACATTTGTATCACACACAAATAAACTATCATTAGAAGTCTTATATGTAAATTATTTTGCCATGACTCATGGATCACTTAGCAACAAATATTAACAAATACTGATTATAACTGTGATTGGGGAGGAAGTTAAATAATAAGAAATAGTGATTGTGATTTTGATTAACAATTATTAAGCACGTATAAAATGTATTTGATATACGAATAACTATTATTTTTTTCACGTGTAGGCAAATGGCATTTGCATCACAATAATTAAACTAATTTCGGACATTTTATCTGTCAATAAACATGAAATACTAACAACTACTTGAAAACAAATTAAATATACACAGGCAGGACAACGTCTGCTCGGTTCTGCTGGTTATACATATATATTGTCGCGGTCTGGAAATTTCAGTATTCTTTTTTTTCTTAAATTTATTTTACTTTTGTTTCTCGTCAGGTTTACGTGTTGGTGTACGTGCACGTTTCCAGGCTCGGCCGGTTGATTTCGACACGCGGGTATTGGAATATAGGTTGCTGCGACATTAGTTTACAGGCACCGCGGGCTTTTGCGAGGCTGCGTGGTTAGCTAATTCTCGCGGGTCGCTGGCCAGGGCCCGCTGAGAGGTTGCAACACGCCGTTCCAGAAAAACCCGCTGCGCTACGCTAGTCTCTTGTTTGTCGTTTTGTTTGTTCTGCCACGCGAGGCTTTTGTGTACTCGTTTCGAGGACTCTGTCCTGATTAGTGTTGCCATCTGGCGTCCGACTTTGGAAACGTAGACTGAAAAAACAATCGAGCAGCGCAAGAGGGAGAGGGGGAAACTCGCTCGCGCCTGCGCAGAAGGAACAGGCCACTTCGCTTGTTTTTCATTTTTCCTTGTGGGAGAGGGGGGACAGCGAGTTCCCCCTGGCTAAGTTTTCCCGGTGTTCGTGTTTTTTTGTTTTTTTCCCGGAGTGGCCCAGTTTTGTAGTTAAAACCTCCTTCCAGGGAGGGGCCGAGGCTTTTTGCCTGGGGACCTCTCTGGAAGCCGGGTCCACGTCGGTTTGAAACAACTTTGCTTCGCCTCAAGTCAGAGGGTAAGTGGTTGGCCATGGCTCGTTCGCAACGATCATTTCTTGGACGATCTTCGTCTTAATCTTTTAAGAAATAATGTAGTATTATTCCATCTCTATTATTTATTATTTGGTTTTGGGAAAAATCGACGTCTGGTTATAAGCATGTATGTAGTGGTAACTGGGAAGTGTACTGTTCCTCAGCGGAGCTGCGGCGACGGCCATGTTGTAGCGATAATTGTTTGCCGGCTGACTTCACTTTAATGTGTATTTAATGTATTTATTTATTCGTTAATCCCATTGTTAAATGATTTATTATTAATTTGTTAATCAAATATTTGTTTAATTATTTTTTTTATTATCCTAGTGAATAAAATCTGTGCTTGAATGAACTAATCATGTTTCTTTTCAGTACATAAATTATACCCTACACTTCCTGTATAGGGAGAAGACTTGGTCTCGAGTACCATGCCTACCAACGAGCTACAGTACCACCCCCCAATATTTTAGGTTATTTATTGCTATGTGTATAGGTGTACGCGGGACGTCTGACGGAGTAAAATCACAATATATATATATATATATATATATATATATATATGAATTATTATTTACATTGCTCTTTTCACTTCCTTTATAAAAACCCAAACACTAAGAACTACCCACTAGCTAGGTCACGATCAACAGCCTTGTAATCAGAGTAAAATTTAAATTGAAATTAAAAATTTGAGCTTTGGCTTCATTCCTACGATATGGCGTTGAAAAAATAATTTTAAAATTTCATGATAAATTATTGCTGCCAGTTTTTTCCCGTGGTAAAATTCTCTTCCAGGCTTCTTTTTTGAACAAGTAGGGCACCAAATATATTATTTTTAAAGTTAAATACAGCTATAGTAGATTATTGCATTAAAATTAAAAGATATTATAAATTAATTTTTTGTTCAATAGGTATTTTTTTAAAGTAATTACTTTTCTAAGTATCACAGTCCCAAGAAAAAAACATTGCTTGAATGCAGGAGATTACTGTAATTAAATCCAGACTTAAAGAAAATAGAAGGTAAATGAAATAAATAATATATTTTAATAAAGTTTAATCTTTAAATATGTATAAATTCAAGGAGATAAAAAAACTAAAATCCGAGAGTAAACAATTTGATACCTAGCTCCTGAATACTATCAGTGTATAGTGGGTACGCTTAATTACAGTTGATTTAGTGTTGACACACTTCAATAAATGACTGCATTTCTAAAAAAAATATATTTGGCGTTAGCGTTTGATGACAACCAATCAGAATCTCACACGAATGTCAAGAATGACTATGCACTGATACTTCACTTATAAATGATTGGCTTTTCTAGTATGATTTAGACTATTGAGACCTTCTCTGTAGGAGTCCCTTGGACATTCCATGGTACTTTGGTCCAGATCCTGCCTTGACAAGCACCATAATATTTTAAATGCGTGGGTCGGCTTGCTGGTGGGATTGAAGATCCTGGAAAGCTAAAGGAAAATCGGTAAAAAGTGCTTGGCACAAAATCGGTTGTTCGTCTGGAGGGTTCTGAACTGTAGGATTCTCAAACATGCGAGACAGGGTGTCCGTTACAATGTTTTGTGAGCCACGAATGTATTGAATTTTAAATTTCAGAGAAGAAATTTTGGCAATCCAGCGGCCAAGTTTACCTAGCTGTTTAGGGTGTGCCATCAGTCATGCCTAGGCTTGGTTATCTGTTTCTAGGAGGAATTCTCGGTTTTGCAAAAATTGGCGAAATTTATCTATTCCAAAAACTACTGCTAAGCATTCCAATTCGTATACTGATGAGGATTTATTATCTTGATGTGTGAGAGTGCGCGAAGCAAAAGCAATCGGCTCTCGGTGACCTTCAAAATCTTGTGATAGTACAGCGCCAATAGTGACACTGGATGCATCTGTTTGCAAAATAAAAGGTTTTGTGAAATCCACCATATAATGGACAGGGGGGCTGGCTATCGCCTATTTAAAACTTGAAAAGATTTTTCCTGTTCTGGACCCCATACAAAAGGTGAGTTTTTCTTACGCAATGAGTTAAGTGTTGCAGCCTTCTCTGCGAAGTGAGGAATGTACTTCGAATAAAAATTGGCCATGCCAATGAAGAGGGCTATGCCCTTGGGGTTTTTTGGTGGTTGAAAATCGCGTATGGCCTGAGTGTGAGAAGGATCTATAGTTAGGCCTTTGTTTGAAACTAAGTGTCCTAGAAAAGAAAGCTCTTGGACGGTAAATATAACCCTTTTTGTGTTTACTGCAATGCCTGCCTTGCGCAATCTGAGTAGCACTTCTGCCATATGTTTTGTGTGTTCCTCAAAGGATTCTGATAAAACGACTACATCGTCCAGATAATTGTATACTGATTTGAATTTGAGGTCGCCTAATAATTGGTCCAGGAGTCGAGTGAGGACTTGTACGCTGGTGGCCAATCCAAATGGTACTACTGTGTACTGATATAAGTTACAGGGAACACAGAAGGCTGTAATAGGTTTTAAATCCTTAGCTAAGGTAATTTGATGATAGGCTGAGTTCAAATCGAAAACACTAAAATACTTGGCTTTACTGAACCAATGGAATGCTGTGTTGAGGTCGGGTAAAGGAGTTGTTTCAATAAATATGCGCTGATTAACTTTTCTGAAATCCACCAAGCAGCGTTGTTGATATTTGCCTTTAGGCACCAGAAAGGCTGGGGAACTGTACGGTTAGGTAGAGGGTTCGACGACCTGTTTATCCAAGAGATTCTGAACATGGTTTCGGATAATTTTCATCTTAGGTCCTAACAACTGATAGGGGTGTGATTTAACCGGAGTCTTATCTATCAACTGAATCTCGTACTCAATTAGATGTGTTCGCCCTAATTTACTGGAAAGAACATTAGGGAAACGACTGCATAAGTCTTTAATTGCGGCCTTTTCCTGTGTGTTGAGATGGTCTAAGCCAGTCACACTTTCATCTTCTGCTGTGGCTAGATTTGTGTTGGTAGGTCCCAAATTAATTTTCTCTGGCACCCCAAAAGGAATACGAATGTTTAGGTTTAAACTTAAACATAAAATTTCTGACCTGAAGGTCTATAATTAAACCCGTTTTGGCGATGGAATTAGAGCCATAAATTAGACCTGTAGCCAGTTCTTCCGACACTAAAAACGGAAAACACCATGAATATAAATCAATTTTTATTTTAATTACTACTGCAGTGCTCACATTTAAGGGCTGTTCCGATGCCGTGACACAATGTAAATCGGTGGCTTCAGTTTTCAGGATCAACTTACTCTCTCTTAATGTACGAAATAATCTGCCAGAAATGAAACTTCGCACTGATCCAGTGTCAATTAGACCTGGTAATTCATGTTTGCCAATTAATGTTTTTGTGTAGGTTAATACAGTAGGAAGACAACCAAAAATGTTGTGATATTTTCTCTTGCCAGTGTTATTGGGGGTAACACATGTTTTACATGTGTGAATCTCAGTACGATCTTCGCTGTGTTTGTTTTGATCAGTTTTGTTTTCCCCTGTTTCGATGTTACATTTGTTGTTTTTGTGTTTGCCCTTATCTCTCTTGTGAGTTCTGGGTGGATTTAAATTAGAACTGTTCTTTTGTTGTGATTTATAATTTATCTTCTCTGGCCGCATGTCGACAATGTAGGAAAAATTTCTTGTGAGAGTATTTTTCGGTGGACCCGAAGTAAATTGTTCGGGTCACCACCTTACATGTTTTTTGGACGATTGTAATTTTGTTGTCACTTATTTTTGTCTCGGCACTGTTTCAGATTATGTCCTGGCCTCTTGCAGAAATTACAATGCAATGCTTGTGCCTGGTTAAACTTAGGTTCGGAAGCAAAATAGGTACTGCCCGGATGTTTTTGTTGTTGGTGTTGTGGTGTGGTTTATGGAAAGTCCTGGGTTCGACGTCAGTACTGCGTTTTTGGTAACTGCTAAAATATCCTAGCCGATTTCACTGAAAATCTGCAAACTCAATGTTTGTGGAGTGTATGCACAGCTTATCCAATTCCGCAAAAGTCTGCGAGCGGGTCTGTAACACTGATCTAGAGCGTTCTTCTGGGCTGAGACCATCCAGGATCTTACTGACAACCTCGTGTTCTGAAACACCCAGCCTGAGAATGGTCGCCGCATCTTTGACATCAGAAATGTAACTTTTGAGGGTTTCGTTGCGTTGCTGCAAATGATTGTAGCATTTTAAACGTATGTCTAAAAGGAGCCGTGCTGGAATAAAAAATCTAAAATGTTGGCATGATACTGGTCAAAGGAGAGGTTATTTTGAATGGCCATCATAGTGCGCTCACTCAAAGGTGGCTGTGTTAAGGGAAAAATCACCTCGAAAAGCTGTTTGTTAGGGATACCCACCTTAAGGTGTAATTTGAGTAAACGTCTCAAAAATTCGATTAATTTCTATGGGTTCAAACCATCTGTTTCCGGTAGACCTGATAGCAATCTTTTAATGGGGTGTGGAATTTTAGAGTAAAAACTGTAGCTTGTTTCCGGGCTACTAGTTGGTATTTGTGTGGTTTCTGCTGTGGCTGGCTGGTGGGTATGCGAGGTCAGAGTTGGTTGAGCCGGGGGGCGGTAAAAAGTGCCTGGGCTGGGTAGGTAGTGTGTTACCTGGGGTGTGGACAGCTAGTGTGGAACATGAGTCGCGGGTGGCAGCAGGGTGGTTTGCCAGGAGGGTAAAAACGATGTGATCTGTTGGTATGGGTTGAAAGGTAGATGTGTGGTTGTGAAAGGCCAATACATACTGCTCAAACTGTGGTGGACTGGATAGTTGCTGACCTCCAAAAATGGCTGCGACACTAGTGACAGGCTGAGTGGTTGTCGACTGGCTAGGGGCCACTGTGAATAGCGGCTGGGTAGCAGCCCGATGGGGAGGGGGTATGACCATCGCAGTGTGGGTGTTCGTTGGGACGATGCAAGGAGTGGGGTGCTCACTGTGTGGCCAGGAGGTGGGATGAACTGGTAATGAAATGTCCGGCAATACCCTGTCTGTAACCTCTGGGTACTGCACTTCAGTCGGGACAGGCTCAGGTGGTATATCGGGGCTTTCCCCTTTGGACATGGCTTCGGGACCTATATCGAGGGCTTGTGTTCGAGAAACCTGGTCTAAATCTTGCCGGGTATTGTCGAGAACCGTTTCTCTTGCTCTCAACTTAGCCATAAGTCTGGATGCTTGTTGAAGACTTTTTTCAATTTCACGCTGGTAGATACCATTCAATTTTCCTTTGGATAAGGTACTTAGGTTATTGATCCTGCGTGTGACATGAGCGAGTCTCGTTAGGTACCTAGAAATGTTGGCCTGACTTTGTTCATTTTCTATGTCCTGTGTGGCCAGGACCATTTCTTGGAACTTTGAACAAGTGACATTGAACTCGTTCAAACAATCGATATCAAGGTTTCGGGCAGACATTGGGATGGCGTCTTGTAAAGCCGCCCTAAGACGACGTCTAAGGGCTTGAGCGTCTCCAGAATCAGAAATGTTTGGAAGCATTAACTCGTATTGGACTTCGTCCTTAAGCAAAAGCTAGGGTGCGGACATTTTGCTACTCTAATGTTGGTGAATAACCAACGAAAACACTTAGACACAAAATAATCTGTTGTCACTTAAAATTAACGCACACAGACCCTCTTAAGACTAACTTAGCATTTAACACTTACACAATGTCTTTCATTTAATTCGTCGTTCTGCCAAGACCTAGATACGGTGAGAGTATGTGCCTTTTGACTAAGAAAGCTCATAAATGTCTTAATATAACATTCAGCTAAAAAAATTAAAAAAATATTTGTAATTGTAAAATATTCCTGTATGTAATATTATTACTGTGTGAAAAGAATAAACGGATGCCTGTTGGCACCGGGGAATGCTCAACGTACTTCTAATCACGTAGCGCGAGCCGACAGGCTATGCCACGGTGAAAGATAGTGAGGGAGAGGGGAGAGAGATAAGATAGTCGCCCTCCACACGAGACGGAACAAGAGTCGTGGGGATGACACTGGCCTTCCTAAGTGTAAATAACACATCTGGGTGCCAAAAGGATTTTGGGGCGAGCAAAAGAGAAAAATAATTTCTTTGAGACGGGTTACTGTTTGTGTGCTGAAGAGACTTTGGCGGTGAATGACCGCCCTTGGGGATCGGTCGAAGAGGACAGGAAGGGAGAGGTTGCACGAGCGCGCAGGCACGTACTATGAGATAAGATCCGCTGTCAGCCGTGATGGCGGGGAGGCGCTCGGCTGGGTTCAGGGTCATGCGCTGAGTTACAGGCTCACTGGAAGGCCTCTAATACGGACGAAAATTTAACTTTATACTTCAAAGAAAAATATGTGCATCAGATACAGCTTACAATTTTTCATACAATAAGGTTACTGATGGATCAAAACTAATGAAAATTAAATATTTTATTTGTTTTAAGACTATCACCAAGATACGCCTATATGCGAACTAAACCACACTCTGCTACCACTTTGTATCTGACTCTCGTGCTACTAACAAAATAAATGCCTAATTGGCTGTAAAAGAAACGGAAGTGTGTGAGCAAAATAAATGCCTAAGTGGCTGTAAAAGAAACGGAAGTGTGTGAGCAAAACAAAGGCAAAGTAAATAACAAAATTATCATCAGAGGGAGAAACGAGAGGTCAGACAAAACTAATTTAGATTTTCCCTTAAATAAAGTTGGGGAAAAAGGATTGTTATTTGCTTTAAATAAATACTGCAAAAAATTATTTTGGCATACTCTGTTTATTAAAAAAAGGAATATTCTTTAGTTATGACATTACTTTAGATGCATAGCATCGTTGTGAGAAATAAAAAATTCACATACATAGATTAAGTAGCTCAGTTACATATAATATCCATTACATTAATTTAGGTTAAACTAGGGTAATTTAGGGTAAACTAGGGCCAGCCTGCAAATCACTATGACAACGCATAATACTAAATAACAATAATAAATATATCATAATAAAAAAACATTAACAAAAGAATACTTATTTTGTTTTAAACTTTCGCTGGCTTATGCACTTTTATATTAACAAAAAATATAGATACATAATTTGATTTGGTGTCCGAAATTGCCATGCTGTTCGAGATGCACGATGCACGATGTTTTAAAAGCCCAGTAGATTCAGAAGCTTGGAAAGGGAGTCTTGCCGCAGAAATTGGCTCATGATGCCGGCTATTCGTACGCTGTTGTTTGGAAATTAATATGTGGACGGTGGTCCTTGCCTCTTGGACCTGGATCCGTCTCTTGCACTCTCGGATTCGTGGACCCTGCCTGCAACAGAGATCCATTCTTGCGAATAAGACCTGTTTGCAGACAGTCCCGAAAAACATTGGTCCAAAAGACCTGAATAGGGTGTGGGGGGGATCTAGAGAAAGGAAAATAAACACTCACCAATACAGGGTGATGATGCAGTCACTCAGGGTGGAGTCGCGCATTGGAGTCCCGACACACGCGACGCGATTTTTTCAAATAATTCCATCATTTAATATAATTTAAATAAAATTAGAAAAGGAAATTACTCTAACACTTCTACTATGAAACTCTACTGGCTGGCTAAACAATTCTACCTATATTAGGGAGTTCATCCCTCATAGTCTTTTGACTACATGGTACAAGTGATGGCGTTCTTCTTGGCGGAGACAAGCGTTGACGATAATGGTAGTACCAGCTAGAAAGGACCCGCGCGCCGAAGTGCCGGTGCGCACGGAAAGTGTCTTAATTAAAAACAGGGTTCAGCCCTGGAACAAAAGGTTGGGTGGGGAGCGTGGGGTGTACCGAAGGTAACCGAAGATACCCGAAGGGGCAGGACAAGAACAAAACACAACTCGAGTGGTTAACTCGAACTTCGCGCGGTAACTGCGCTTTCTAGAGGGCAACTCTGAAAACAACCGCCTATCGACTCTAGCCAGGTCTAGATGGTAAAATCTGTGTTCTTATGCTGTAGCCAGTGCTGCGCTCTGGCGGCCAAGAGGAGAAGCTGGCTAGAGGGTCACAGAAACGTCCGCTAGAGTGCACTGGGCGCACTCGCAACCAGTGGACAGAGCTAGGTTAGGGATTTTTGCCGCTGCTAGAGTTCGCTGAGGGCTCTGTTGGAAAAAGGCATATATCCTTGGAGAGACCATGTACCCTGCGCGGGTTCACTGGCGGTCAATGCTCCGTTTTGAAGTTCCCAAGAAGCCACAGAGGGGGAAGATGAGGGAAGCAGTGGCGTAGCGTGCCATCTTGGCGCCTGGGGCGGGAGACCCATTTTGCTGCCCCCATTCTATAGGTGCTTAATTAAAATTAAATTTCACATGCAATGAGGTACCTTTTATTGAAGTTAAAATAGGATGAGCGGTTTTACAAGCGGATTCTACGGGCCTTATGAGCAGCGAAGTCAGAAATAACTTTGTCAAAATCAATATTAGCAGCCAATTCTTGTTCAATCGACAATATAGCCAAGTTTATAGTCTAGCGGAGCTCATAGTAGATCTGAGGTGATGTTTTATTAGCTTCAACTTCGAAAATCTTCTCTCATAACTTGCAACACTAATCGCCAAAGTCAAAAATATACGAATCAAGATGACTATATTTGGAACCGAAATTCCGAGATTCAGTTTTTGAATGAACTGGAGGAGCACCAGTGGTCCTTTACCACTTATATCTTCCTCTGATTCAGAACAGGCAACAACAACAAACTACTGAAGACGCTTCCGCTCCATCTGAAACTCGTCCTTGTCGATGTCTTCTAATACATGGGAAAGATCACACTCGAACTTGTTGTCCAAAAGTTTCGCTGGCATCAAAAATCCGAACTGTCCGATATTTCTTGAATTTGCTGGAATCGAGTCGTCATTTCTTGAATGATCTTGTCGAATGATGCGATAATCTCTCGACGGATTTCCTGTTAGTGAGACAAAGCTGCATCTTCAGAAGATTCATCGCCATGCATGCGTTTTTTCCTGCGAATTCTTCTCGTTTTGAGTTCGATTCCGAGTTTTTCGCAGAGAGCCTTAGCAAAGTCAATTGCTTCTTGCACGAAATGGTCTCTACTTTCCACTAAGAGGGTTTTCAAAGCGCAGAGTTTCTGAGCACACTTATCCGCACTTAGTCCTCGTTGCTGCAGGTAAATCTGTGCGTCATCTACTTCAGGTAGCACTGCAGCCCAAAAGCCAAGAAAAGTTAGGAAGTTAAATGACTGCATGGCTGTCAGGAGAAGACTGGCTCCCGATCTTGTTTCGGAAGTTTGAGATGAATCTGTTAATTGTTTCAGTACCTCAAGAACTACCTCAAACTTATTTTTAAGCATCTTGACAGCTACATGTCTAGCGCTCCAGCGCGTTTCAGTGACTCGTTTTACTGCTTGACCTGTGACGGCAACCAAAGCGTTCCATCGAACAGTTGATGCGGAAAAGAAGGCAAACAGCTTCTCCAGAGTTCCAAAAAACGTCACGGAATCCACTGATTCAGAAGCAGCGTGTACCCCAGCCAAGTTTAGTGAGTGGTTTGTGCATGCAACGAATATAGCTTTCGGATTCAGTGCTTTAATCCGGGCTTGAACTCCATTGTAGATCCCTGACATTGTGGCAGCATTGTCATAAGCCTGTCCTCTCAGATTCTGTATGTCCAGTCCGTCTGATGTTATCTTCGCGATTATATCGTTGCTGAGATCTTCTGCATTTTTTCCTTTTGGTTCGAAGAAGTCAATGAAAGATTCTACCACGGCGACTTTTTCTCCTTCGATATGTACGTATCGCAGAACTTGGCTCATTTGGTCGTTGTGGGAGATGTCTGGTGTACTGTCGAAGATTACGCAATAATATTTAGCTTCTTGAATACGACGGATGATGGTGGATCGAACTTGCTGTCCCAGTAAGTTTATAAATTCATTCTGGGTTTCTGGAGATAGATACGAAACTGAGACTCTTGCTCCCAGCTTTATCTTTGTCAGGTTTTCCATTAGAAGAGGGTCGTATTTAGCTAGGAGGTGCACTAACTCCAGAAAGTTCCCGCGATTGACACTATCATCTCCTCGTATGTCTTCTCGATGTCCTCTGAAGGCCAGATTCTGTTTGGCTAAGAACTGGATAATATTCAGAAACCTGTACAGTACATCCCTCCACTTCTTCTCCTCACTTTCGAAAACTTCTTGTTGTTTCTGATCGATGGTTGCTTTACAGTTCAGGCGAACTTCCAACTCCTTCCATTTCAAGAAGCTCTGTTCATGGCCCAGGCTATTTTCATGGTCTCCTATTCTTGGATTTAGCTTCCACCATTTGTTGAATCCTTCTTCAGATGCTAAGTTAGAGCCGGAATTGCCAAACAGCTTGCAAGAAAAACAATACAAGGATTGCTTCAAAGGCGAGTACACCATCCATGTTCGGAGAACCTTTTCGCCGTTAGATAATGGTTTGTAGAACCACTCTTTGGTTAGTTTTCGGGTACCGCCTTTCGTTGAAGTCCCTGAGCGAACAACTAATAAAACTGAAACTGGGATTTTACGTTCAGCGTGTTTCACCCAATCCCTGCCAGACCTAGAAGAAAAAAGGCGTCGACCGTTAGAAAATGACTTAACTGAGAAGGCTTGTAAACCCATAATTTGTAATTTGCTAAATTTTTGGTATGTTTATTTGCATGTTAAGGTGTGTCAATTTTTTGCTAGGTTTCGCCTATGTTAATTGATATTTACAGCGGTGATACGCCCGGTGCGTATCTATATTTGTATTTGTATTTGTATTAATATGTTCTTATATATTTTTAATGCCTTTTTGGTAATTATATTTAATTTTCGGAGCTCCGAAATATATGATCAAATTATAATTTTTTTGGGGAAATTGTTAAAGTATTTTTTTAGTATTATTATATAGCTATATTTTTAAGTAGTAATAGGGTATGTATTTTATGATAAATGCGTCGATTTGTGATGAAACGATTTTATGATATATATATATATTTATTAAATGTTGTCATATAAATTTTGCATCTTTTTAACTTGCTGCCTCCTCTCACTGTTTGCAACCTTATTAGTATTTTTTAAGCCTGCTATTAGTTTGGGTTTTAATATTTTTTTGGGTTTACCTGCGCTCGCGGTACGGGGCATTATAGGAGTTTTACTGTGTCCCGGTTTGCGGAAGTTGTTTGGTTTGCCCTGGGTTAAGGTCAAACTTTACAGTACAATGCGTAGTACTAAATTCAATGAGTGCGAAAGAGAGGCATCGACACGGGCCGACGCGTGAAACAAAAGATTTTGTATGAGTAATTAACATAATGAGTGCCGCTCAACTCGGCTCGCGCGCGCCGGGCGGCGCGGCGTGATGCGATGTTGCCGTTCGTATGTAAACAAACAAATGTTATAAAGAGCTCTGTCAGTGATTTCGCAGTTTTTCTTTTAAATAAATATCAAAAAATAGTTGGTGCGCAAAATTGTAGATAAAAATGGAACATTATAGTGTGTCTAACACATGTAATGAATGAATCATAGATGAGATCTCAACCCGCTTCACCGGCGACCCGCCCCTGCGGGCTGCCGCCCGGGGCGGGCCGCCCCCTCCGCCCCACCCACGCTACGCCACTGGAGGGAAGGGGGGTCAAAACTTGCTATGTCGCCTGGGAAAACGCACTGTAACGTGACTTTCTATGAGTGAACCTATGATGTATGCGTAACGGGAACAGCTTCTCTAAGCTGGGCTCTGAGAAGTGTTAACAACTCGTCCAGAGCTGTTGTGTGCAAATATAGTCATGCAGGGAAATAATATTACAGGCCCCCGGCGTGACTGCAAGCAGGAGAAATTTCATCTGGACTGCTAACATAATCTTTAGACTCGCAAAAGATCAGATTGGCCCCTGAGAAAAGGTGCCTTGGGCCACTGCAGCAAAGTTTAACTAAGTAGAGTACATCAGCCTAACAAAGTGCAAATCACCCTTTTGTAACTAATTTATATGGAAAATAAAATTTCCATTTATGATTTAAAATTATAATAAAAATTAAAAAAAAAGTGCCATAATACCTAATTTCCGGCACAAGAGGGAGCAAACATTTGTCTAGTTTCACCATGGCAAAGGAACTACAATGTCCCAACTGACTCGAAGGGAACGTGCAGGTGTCCCACACACCTCGTGGGGACTTTCACATATATTTCGCCCAATCAGAGGGGTTTTGTAGATGTCCTGTCTTACACAGAGGGAGCAAACATTTGTCTTGTTTTACATGGCAAAAGAACAATCATGTCCCACCTGACTCGAAGGGAACTTGCAGGTGTCGACACACCTCAGGGGGAATTGCACGTATCTCGCCCAATCGGAGCTTTTTTTAGATGGTCTTTTTTACACAGAGGGAGCGAACAGTTGTCTTGTTCACCACAGCAAAGGAAGAACCATGTCCCACCCAACTCGGAGGGAACTTGTTGGTGTCCACACACCTTGAAGGGGACTTGCTGGTATCTTACCCACTCGGAGAGGTTTTCAATATTTCCAGTCTCACACAGAGGGAGCGAACAGTTTTCTTGTTTCACCATGGCAAAGGAAGTACCATGTCCCTCCCGACTCGGAGGAAACTTGCAGGTGTCCCACACACCTTGAGGGGGACTTGCACGTATTTTGCCCACCCATAGGGTTTTTTGTAGATGGTATGTTTCACACAGAGGGAGCGAACATTTGTCTTATTTCACCACAGCAAAGGATTAACTATGTCGCACCTGACTTGGAGGGAACTTGCAGGTGTCCTACACACATCGTGAGGAACTTGCAGGTGTCTTGTCCACTTGGAGGGTTTGTTTAGATAATCTGTCCCACACAGAGGGAGCGAACAGTTGACTTGTTTCACACTGCAAAAGAACAACCATGTCCCACCTGACTCGGAGGAAACTAGCTGGTGTCCACACACCTAGTGGGGACTTGTAGTTATCTCGCCCACTCGGAGGGGTTTTGTAGAATTCCTGTTTCACACATAGGGGGCTAACAGTGGTGATATTTCATACTGCAAAGGAACTTCCATGTCCCACTTTATTCTGAGGGAACTTTCAGGGTCCACTCACCTCGTGGTGGTCTTGCAGGTATGTCGTCCTCACGGAGGGCTGCAGATATTTTGTTCTACTTACAGGGCTAATGATATAATTGTGTGTTTTTATCATTTTGCCGTTAGGATGCTACGTTGGCTTTTTATTGTCCATAGAAAAATCAAAATCATATGATTTCTTTTAGTGACACAAAATGTCGTTTATATGTAATTAGAATTACTATGCAGTTTTGATCCATTGTGCTTTTCACGAATCTCAAAATTTTTAACAGCATCATAATTAATAAGAAAACCAGATATATAGTATTTTGAAAAATGTATAGTTCTTTAAATAAAAAAAAATATTGTTGTCGAACTTACCAAATATTGGTATCCACAGTTATATAATATATTTATAAAGAGAAAAGAGTTATTTCAATAATTTGGGTTTAGTTTTCTATATAATATATAATTAAAATAGTACTTTCACGAATTAATATTTTTGCTATAACACAACTAAATATTTATATGCTTTTTAAAAGAAAGAAATACATCATTCTTTGTTGCTTCTAGAACATTACAAACAGTCTTTAATTGAGTAAAACATCACAAAATGATTATATGTCATTCGATAACAAGGTTCTTCATTTCATCATACAGTGTAAATATAAGTGTCAAATAAATAAAAAAAATAATTAAGTGAAGTAATGACACTCAAGTGTGTAGTGTCATTGTGGTAACCACCAAATTTTTTTTCAGGACAATTAAATTACTTAAACACAATCATGGTACTACAGTAGGTAAAGAAATAAAAACTTCAAAGAAAGGTTATGTAGAAAAATGTAAAGACTTTATTGAGCACAAAAGCATTCGACGGAAGAGCACAATGAAGGTGACAGAGTAGTAGATGATGGCCAGCAGGGATCGGACAGTGGTGAGGGAGGCAGGTAGGCTCTCAACCCCAGTAGCTGCCACCCCAGCCTCTGCCTCCTCCATAGCCTCTGCCGCCCCAACCGCCTCCATAGCCTCTGCCGCCCCAACCACCTCCGTAGCCTCTGCCGCCCCAGCCGCCGCCATAGCCTCTGCCGCCCCAGCCACCTCCGTAGCCTCTGCCGCCCCAGCCGCCTCCGTAGCCTCTGCCGCCCCAGTAGCCGCCGCCCCAGCCGCGGTTCCAGCCGCCCCAGCGCTGCTCCTGGCCTTCCAGAGTCTCCGTGCCGTGGACGTCCGTGCGTGGGTCGATGGCTGCCGCCGGGTCGTCCACGGGCCCTGCGACCGCCGCCTCGTCAGCTGGGGCAGACAGCGCCACGGCCGCCAGCCCCAACAGCAGGATCATCTGCAACACACACCAGTGTCTCCTCTATCGGCAATCAACTACTACACTAAATAACTAAATAACCGGTGACTGTACAGCACATCACCTTGAATATTTCTCTGGCTTTTTGGTTTGAGACTATGTCCAAGGAATTGATCATTTGCCCCACGATACGTTTTACCATGTCGCCCCCACCTTAAAGTGTGGTTAACAACTGATGGTATTGTATTCTGGCATAATATTTATGTTGGGCTATTAACGATCTAGATGTGACTGCCCCGTTGGGCGGCCATGACTGAATGTTGATTTGGCAAATCAGGATGAGTCTGCTGAGAAGATGCCGATTTCATCCAGTTGTCTGGACTAAGCAACTATCTTCTCCTACGCACAGACTTAATCCTTGATCCTAGGTTTGCATGACCAGAACACAAGGTCTTCAGTTCTTAATCGCCCTTGAAATTTGCAAGCCGAAATTTCGGGTACATGAGCAATTCGTTGGACGTGGTCTCATCCCAAAAGCCAAAACTTACTTAAATTTACGGCAACGAAGTTATTCGATCAAGAACCACCTCTTTTTGTACTACCCCAGCAGAGTCAAAACAGAATAATTCACAGTTAGGAAACGCACTAGAAGTTGTTGCCATTAGCAGTTTAAGTTTTATTGGGAATTCCAGCTTTTCTCAACCAATATATTCCATCGCTATTGCAACTTACCATTGTATCCAATCCGTTTCTGATGATTTTTTGTCGACGAGTAATCAAACAGTAAATTAATCACAATTTGCACGCACAAAAAAATGGTCTACAGAAATTTTAGATTGAGCATTAGTATAATCTGCACCAACACACCAGAGAGTTCTTCTTTTCATGCACTTTACAATGTCGTGCACAAAAATCCTGGATGTGAGAAAAACCCCAAAAGTAAAAATAACTGTCATAGCAGGCCAAGTCCCCAATTAGTTACATTAAATATGCTCACAGTTAAGGACATCGCAGACAGAATATAAGTACATATCTAGATGATTCAGTATTGCACAAGTTATTCTGCATACCATGTCATGAATTCATTATCCTATGTACTGTTATGATGCTATGATGTACCAGAAACGCTTACAGTGTGTTTCTCTTATTGGGGAAGGATATGAACAGAAATGAACCATCTTGCTTCCTACAGATTTTAACCCAGTAAATTTTCATAATATTAAGTTTTCCAATAAAAGTAAATATTTAAATGTTATGCCTAAAATATAATAATGATCGGTTGCTAAGCATAATTATTACTCTGAAGTATTAAAATCATTTTTGGAAAACACTTGAACTGTAGTAATAGTATTGATACTATTAACACCATTTTAATCCATATTAATTTTCTTAATATGTGATCTTTACCTTAAAAATGCAAATATTTCTTTTAGAATTGTTTGTTAAACTATAACAGTTATTGAACATAATATGTTTTGCCGAAAATTTGAAATAATTGGCACAAATTTATTTTTCACCTTAATTACCCAATAAAAACTTTGTTAGCTCATTGCTCATCCTGACCAAATATTTCCTACTAGAGTCCCGCTGCTCTTTCTCAGTGCTGCAACAAATAAGCAATACTAAGCTCTAGATGCAAGTTTTTAGTATCCAACTCCTTGTTCTCATTGAATTTAAAATGTAATTTTTTTTTGGTTTCAAAATACACCAATCCCTTTTACAAACCTTAATGTTTTAATTTAGCAAACTGGTAAAATTTTGGTTGGTAATTTTCGTATGTTTACTATTGGTACCCAAAATAATTTACAATGCTACATTTTTTCATAAATATAATTCCTAACCTTAAAACCATACTACCATTTTTCACGCATTAGGAGTCGCATTTTGTAAAATGCTTAAATTGTGGCTGATAGTTTTCTTAGGTTTGTTATTGGCATCAAAATAATTTATTAATTTTATTAACTTAATTTTATTTTTTCAGAGTTATAATCATTAATCTTAAAAACATATTAATCTTGTTCACTCCTAAGGGGTTGCAATTCGCAAAACATAAACATTGTTTTTGGTAATTTTCGTATGTTTATTATTGATAACTAATACAATTTAGTACCTTTATTAAATTCGGAGGTACGATTACTTTTAAAAGCATACTTGCCTCTTTTACATCTCTTAGTGGTTCAATTTTGCCAAATATAAACATTGTGGGTGGTAGTTTTCGTTTGTTACTGGTAGGTACCCAATATCATTTGTAACGATCAATTAAATTCGGAAATAAATTGATTATTCTTAAAAAAAATATATTTACCACTTTTTTACTCCTGAGGAGATAAAGTTTGAAAAATAAAACTATTGTGGGTGGTAGGTTTTGTTTTGTTAGTATGTCACGACGGAACGTGTTGCTCACATGTGTTCGAAATAGTATATATCCTTAGACATACTCTATATTATTTTTATATTTATTGCAAGAGAACATTACTTTTAGATCTTAACCTATTCATTCTATATTTACCTTTGTCATCATCTCAACACAGCATTGTTTAGATTAATTTTAATTTTAAGTCCAATAAAACAATTTTGTTAGAAGTGTACATAATTTAGATAATTTTTTATAGCGATTCTTTAAAGAAAATTTTAATCGTATTAAATGTTTATATACAAGTCCGACGATGGTTACCAGAGCGTTCTGAAGTAAAATGGTAGCACGAAAAACGTTTCTTCATATCACAGCTGCCGTATAAAAATCTCGTTCAGCAATTTTTATTTTCCAAAACTAAATTTGGAATGGCTTAATGTTTGTTAATCCCAAATGAAGTGGTCGGCTTGTCATAACTGCAGCTGAGATAAGTTAAACAGCCCGCAGTCTAAGATTTCGTTTTGGCGCGTGCAGCGACACAGACGAAAATTGCTAGCCTCGGAGAGAAGAAAATAATACGTTGCGTGATGAGGTAATAGCAGGGAACTTCATGAAGAATATTACTTGACCTATCATGTCTAACAACTCACGCTCGGCTACCGTTTAACGCGAAAAAATTATAAATTAATTTAACACTACCCTAAATGAAGAAATGTAGTATAACCGTAGTATGTATTTTTGCTAAATACACGTGCTACGTATTTTATTTGGAAATATCGTTGCAGTATGTTTACAAAACAGATTATAAAAACTTTTTTCGTGAGCAGTGTAACTAACAAGATATTATTTGATGACGAACAGTGTTTTGGAGTCCTTAAATCATTATGTCTGTCTATTTCACTAAAAAAATCACACTTCATGATTCGGAATTGACTTTAGACGAAATACCCTAAAGCATATTCATGATTATTATAATATTTAATTTTTCATGGTTACAAAAGCTGTCGAATTGTAATCAAATCTAATTTGTCGCGTGAAGGATCATTGCAAATTTTTGTTACTGAATGACTAAATTTGCTCTTTTAGCTTTCTAACTACCTTCTTTAAAAAATAAAAAAGTTTTACTCATTGAAATTTTATGTATTAATAAAATTAGGAAAGTGTTACCAAAAATACCTTGTAAGTAAAATATAATATTTTAAGTAGGGAACCCAACTATTCATTGCATGACTACATTAAACATAGTTTCGTATTAATGTTTCAGTTATTTTTATTATAAAATATTTGTTTCATTAATCAAATATCTTAAGTATTAAGTATCAAGGGATATATGAGACATTATTTCGCCTACATTTGGGGATTAACTTTAAGAAAATTAATTTTTTATTTTAAAGAAGAAGCCTGTTATTAATACGTAACTTAGTTTAAAGTAAATATCTTGAAACTGTTTCATGCTCTAAAGAACTTACAAGAGGTAACTAAAACATTTGGAAACTTGTTTACCATAATGTGTCCACTTTATTCTTTAAACTGCAATGTTTGGATCCAGTTTTGTCATTTCTGGCATTTCCGCTTTCTTTTGATTTGCTTATATGTACAGAATGTTTGAAATTAAACATCCCTTTTCCACTTAATTACAGACACCTTTATTATTTTAAGGTTTTTGGAACAATTACATCTTGATTATTAAAATATATATTACAGATATAAATATTCTTATCGTACGTGTAAGTAGATTAAGAGATATGCTTAGTGGTTATAAATAAAATTAAAAAAAAAATTACCCTTCCACTTGTAAGATTTTTTACAAAATTATTTTTATAAATCAAAACTGACACTTTATTCTACCCTCTTTTGAAGATAATTCTTTCTCAGTTCTACATTATTTGTCCTTGGTTTAATATCTCCCGCCGGATTTGCTTCAGAGATTACATTTTTATTATTAAACCAAATTTATTTGATTCTGGTGCTAAATGCAGCATGCGAAATGCAGAAGTAAAAAAAAATCAAAAAAAAAATGCTTTTCGTATATTTATCGGCGTTATTTTAAACAAGTCTACAATAAATTTTCGTATTGTAGGTTTATTTGCAACATGAGAAAACTTTAATCCGCTTTTTACTGAGGTCATATGCTTGCACGTGACTGGCAAAGAATGAAATTTACTGATATTTACTGTAATTTAAAATCGTATATTACCTTAGAGCTTCAGCACCAATTATAGCCGGCCAATGGTCAACATTAAATAAATCTCGTAATCTCGTAGTAATCTTTGCACAGTCTTCACTGTTTTCAGTTACAGTTGATATGTACCGTAAAAATCTTCTATTGTAACTTAACGAAAAACTAAACAGCTACTACTGAAGTGCAATTTTTAGTATGAAAAATAGTATTATTCCAAAGTTTTAGATGTTTTTTGTTGTAGGTGTTCTGTACCGTTAAAACCACTGTTACTATTATAACTTAGCGAAAAACTGAATACCTATATATCAAAGTAAATTTTTTAAGTTTATAAACAGTAAAATCTTGCGCCTTGTTCATAATTTTTTATAGAACCAACAAAATATCAAATATATTTGATACCATATATGTTTCAACATAATGTTCGTCCTAATTTTTAATTTATTTCAAGCGGCTCTCGAGTTACTGCGAGATAAAATATGCACATGTTTTAAAGTCTAATCATAAGCTTTTAAACACAAAAAGTTTCATAAAAATCGGTCCAGTAGTTATTGCGTGATTTTCTAACAAAGATTTGACACACGAAACAAGCGATAGAACGTTTCAAAATCGAGGCAACGCTATATATTGAGGAAATTCATAGGTAACTAAACCGTTATTAATGACGTTATTTTGCAAGCCGCCGTGAACTTCACTAATTGTAAGCGGAATGATTTCACCAAGAAGTGTAAAATAAAATTGGTTTTTATTGTTATAACTCCGGCTCCCGTCAACGTAGGGAAATAAAATATACACCAGTTTTTAAGTTTAATTGTAAGCCTTAAAAAACAAAAGTTTTGTTCAAATCGGTCCATTAAATTTTGTGTGATGCTCAAACAGACAAACCAAGAAACAAAAAATATAGTAGGCCTATAGCTGTAGGAAAGTTAAAACTTCGAGTTGTTTTCAATTGTATTCACAATTAGGTGGTACCTTACTAACTTCCAAAATAAACAACGTATTGTTCTTTAAGCGCGAGCTGTCCCGTGGTGCCGTTGTATAATGGAAGTTACCACATCGCCCCAGGAAGCGGTTTGAGGTTTCCTCAGAGTAATTGTGGGCACAGCTTCTACCCGACTTCCCCCCCCCCCCCACCCACCATCAACGGTTTGTTTGTACGCAGGCTCTACTGGCCCACAGCTTCGTGTCTTTGGCCAGGGAAACCTACTTACCATTCACAAACACGAGTGTCAGGCGCCTGAATAATAGTCAGGCACCTACTTACCATTCACCACACTAGTGTCAGGCGCCTGAATACTACACGTTCATGCATATCCGGATGTTTACTTTTTTGAGGGTGGTTGTGAAAGTAAAATACACGGCTTGTGAAGGTCAGAATAAAACTAAAAACATAAGATAGTTTTTGAGTATTAAAATCTTGAAGTTATTATTATTTTTTTAAAGGTACACTCTATTCTAATGGTCACTTCCACCATCAGAGTTCAAGCGCGTCTTCGCCGAGATATCGCATACTGTTTTCATAACTTCAGGAGAGGTGTTGGAGGGAGATGTATCACTACTGTCACCCGCGAGAAGGGGACCATTCTATGATCGGATCCGAGCTCGGCGAGGTAAAGATGTAATGTCTTACCATTGCCTTCCGCGGTGTAGAGCTCATTGGATATCATTACGCCGATTCCTGAACAGGGCAAGATGAGTTTTTCAACAAGTAAAAAAAATACCTTTGGCCACGTCTTTTAGCCATTAGCTTCGACCACTAATAAATCCCTGATAAAAAGTCATTAATCACGTCTAATCACGCAACCATTGATTCTAGACGCTCCTAAAATATATTAGAAACGCGTGCAATGTGTTGGTTTTCAAGAATTTAAATTTCACGCGATGACGACGAGAGATGAGTATGAATGTTTCTTCTCAGTGACAATACGATGTACCTGCCGAGACAGAACTGTTCGGTACCCACGACACATACGGACTGATGTACAGAATTGATACAGTTGTCGCATGGTTTGTCGCTATCAAACATTTTTTTCTTCGACACATCAAATTGTTACTGACGATCGATTGGATTCTTCTGAGTGCAGATCACTCTGTTGGTGCCACATAAGTTTGGTAAATGCGGCTACTTAAACCTGTATTACAGATCTGAAATTTTGTTCTTTATCTAATCGTTTATTCTCAGTGCAGAATTGATGCAATCCTTCCCATAGTGATTTTACCTGTAAACGATTGAAATATCTTTGTGTTGTAGTAATAGCATTGCCATATTTGACGGATATCCAAACTTTAACAACACTTTTTCCCCCAAAATGTAAATATATATATTTTTTCTGATTAGCAACATCAGATAGTGCTTATTCAATAAATATAGAGTGAAAAACGTAGAAATTTCAATCAAAGAGAACAATTGTGTGGAAAATACAATAACCAAGATGGCTGCCAACGCTGGTCTCAAATACATGTTGGTTACTTCATTTACTAGTTTTAAGAAGTCAACTGTTTAAAACTTTTTTTCGTTCATGTAATCTAATCGTAGTAAAAATTACCGCAATTGCTAATAATCAAGAAAGCTTACAGCTTAAAAAATTCGTTTTGTAAATATCTGGTGACAAAATTTCCGACAAAACAACAAATAAAAGCGAGTTAACTTTATAAATCGACAACGTTTTCCCTCAAATAAAGATAATGATAAGAACATTAAAAAAAAATCCTGAAAATATACAAAAAACTGGCTTTGGAACAGATTTTTGTCAATGAATTTTATTAAAGTTCATTTAACAGTTAATACAATAGAGTTTCCCTTTGTCTTTGTGAACATTAGTGCGCGAACGCGAATCACGCGTAGTTTCCGCTCCCGCCGCTGCAAGTCGCTGCCGAAGCGACTCCGCCGTTTTATCCAATCACTTGACTTGCAGAGCTACATTATAAACTATATAATGTAACGGCTCCTATAAATAGAGAAAATATATATTTGGAAAAAACACTAAACACTGGCTTGGGATCTGATTTTTTGCAAGTAAATTTATAAAAATAATGACTATATTGTTAAAAATCACTAAACATTAATACTATAAAGATTTCCTTTGTATTTGTGGACTATGATTTGCGCCATCCACCACAACTAGCAGCGCCGTGGTTGTCACACGTTTCAGTACCTTGACTTCGGTCGCGTTCACGCAATCACTCTCGCCGAGTGAGCTGAGACATTGCACCTCGTGGCTTTTGTAAGGAAGCATGAGAGGAGTAGGAACACGCAGTTAGCTCAGCCCTCGAGCGGGCTACCAGCGTCCTCGGGCTGTCATTGACTCGTTAGCCACTGCTCCGCCGGTCCTGCCCCGAGTCGCCGCCAAGAGTGGCGGCTATTCGCGACGGCCCCCGACTGACTGCAGCCACTCATGCGGGCAAGCCTGCCCCACTGGCGGATACTGGAATGCCCCCTCACCACAAGGTTGTGGGACGGCAGCCACTCATGCAGGCATGCTTGCCCCACTGGCGGATACTGGAATGCATCCTCACCCCCGGGTTGTGGGACGGCAGCCACTCATGCGGGCATGCCTGCGCCACTGGCGGATACTGGAATGCCCCCTCACCCCCGGGTTGTGATACGGCAGCCACTCATGCGGGCATGCCTGCGCCACTGGCGAAAACTGAAATGCCCCCTCACACCCGGGTTGTGGGACGGCAGCCACTCATGCGGGCATGCCTGCGCCACTGGCGGATACTGGAATGCCCCTTCACCCCCGGGTTGTGGGACGGCCGCCACTCATGCGGGCATGCCTGCGCCACTGGCGAAAACTGGAATGCCCCTTCACCCCCGGGTTGTGGGACGGCAGCCACTCATGCGGGCATGCCTGCCCCACTGGCGGATACTGGAATGCCCACTTATCCCCGGGTTGTGGGACGGCAGCCACTCATGCGGGCATGCCTGCGCCACTGGCGGATACTGGAATGCCCCTTCACCCCCGGGTTGTGGGACGCCAGCCACTAATGCGGGCATGCCTGCGCCACTGGCGGATACTGAAATGCCCCCTCACCCCCGGGTTGTGGGACGGCAGCCACTCATGCGGGCATGCCTGCGCCACTGGCGGATACTGGAATGCCCCCTCATCACCGGGTTGTGGGACGGCAGCCACTCATGCGGGCATGCCTGCGCCACTGGCGGATACTGGAATGCCCCCTCATCCCCGGGTTGTGGGACGGCAGCCACTCATGCGGGCATGCCTGCCCCACTGGCGGAAACTGAAATGCCCCCTCACCCCCGGGTTGTGGGACGGCAGCCACTCATGCGGGCATGCCTGCGCCACTGGCGGATACTGAAATGATCCCTCATCCCCGGGTTGTGGGACGGCAGCCACTCATGCGGGCATGCCTGCGCCACTGGCGGATACTGGAATGCCCACTTATCCCCGGTTGTGGGACGGCAGCCACTCATGCGGGCATGCCTGCCCCACTGGCGGATACTGAAATGCCCCCTCACCCCCGGGTTGTGGGACGGCAGCCACTCATGCGGGCATGCCTGCGCCACTGGCGGATACTGGAATGCCCCTTCACCCCCGGGTTGTGGGACGGCAGCCACTCATGCGGGCATGCCTGCGCCACTGGCGGATACTGGAATGCCCCCTCATCCCCGGGTTGTGGGACGGCAGCCACTCATGCGGGCATGCCTGCCCCACTGGCGGAAACTGAAATGCCCCCTCACCCCCGGGTTGTGGGACGGCAGCCACTCATGCGGGCATGCCTGCGCCACTGGCGGATACTGAAATGATCCCTCATCCCCGGGTTGTGGGACGGCAGCCACTCATGCGGGCATGCCTGCGCCACTGGCGGATACTGGAATGCCCCTTCACCCCCGGGTTGTGGGACGGCAGCCACTCATGCGGGCATGCCTGCGCCACTGGCGGATACTGGAATGCCCCCTCATCCCCGGGTTGTGGGACGGCAGCCACTCATGCGGGCATGCCTGCCCCACTGGCGGATACTGAAATGCCCCCTCACCCCCGGGTTGTGGGACGGCAGCCACTCATGCGGGCATGCCTGCGCCACTGGCGGATACTGGAATGCCCCTTCACCCCCGGGTTGTGGGACGGCAGCCACTCATGCGGGCATGCCTGCGCCACTGGCGGATACTGGAATGCCCCCTCATCCCCGGGTTGTGGGACGGCAGCCACTCATGCGGGCATGCCTGCCCCACTGGCGGAAACTGAAATGCCCCCTCACCCCCGGGTTGTGGGACGGCAGCCACTCATGCGGGCATGCCTGCGCCACTGGCGGATACTGAAATGATCCCTCATCCCCGGGTTGTGGGACGGCAGCCACTCATGCGGGCATGCCTGCGCCACTGGCGGATACTGGAATGCCCACTTATCCCCGGTTGTGGGACGGCAGCCACTCATGCGGGCATGCCTGCCCCACTGGCGGATACTGAAATGCCCCCTCACCCCCGGGTTGTGGGACGGCAGCCACTCATGCGGGCATGCCTGCGCCACTGGCGGATACTGGAATGCCCCTTCACCCCCGGGTTGTGGGACGGCAGCCACTCATGCGGGAATGCCTGCGCCACTGGCGAATACTGGAATGCCCCTTCACCCCCGGGTTGTGGGACGGCAGCCACTCATGCGGGCATGCCTGCCCCACTGGCGGATACTGAAATGCCCCCTCACCCCCGGGTTGTGGGACGGCAGCCACTCATGCGGGCATGCCTGCGCCACTGGCGGATACTGGAATGCCCCTTCACCCCCGGGTTGTGGGACGGCAGCCACTCATGCGGGAATGCCTGCGCCACTGGCGGATACTGGAATGCCCCTTCACCCCCGGGTTGTGGGACGGCAGCCACTCATGCGGGCATGCCTGCCCCACTGGCGGATACTGAAATGCCCCCTCACCCCCGGGTTGTGGGACGGCAGCCACTCATGCGGGCATGCCTGCGCCACTGGCGGATACTGGAATGCCCCTTCACCCCCGGGTTGTGGGACGGCAGCCACTCATGCGGGAATGCCTGCGCCACTGGCGGATACTGGAATGCCCCTTCACCCCCGGGTTGTGGGACGGCAGCCACTCATGCGGGCATGCCTGCCCCACTGGCGGATACTGAAATGCCCCCTCACCCCCGGGTTGTGGGACGGCAGCCACTCATGCGGGCATGCCTGCGCCACTGGCGGATACTGGAATGCCCCTTCACCCCCGGGTTGTGGGACGGCAGCCACTCATGCGGGAATGCCTGCGCCACTGGCGGATACTGGAATGCCCCTTCACCCCCGGGTTGTGGGACGCCAGCCACTCATGCGGGCATGCCTGCCCCACTGGCGGATACTGAAATGCCCCCTCACCCCCGGGTTGTGGGACGGCAGCCACTCATGCGGGCATGCCTGCGCCACTGGCGGATACTGGAATGCCCACTTATCCCCGGGTTGTGGGACGGCAGCCACTCATGCGGGCATGCCTGCCCCACTGGCGGATACTGAAATGCCCCCTCACCCCCGGGTTGTGGGACGGCAGCCACTCATGCGGGCATGCCTGCGCCACTGGCGGATACTGAAATGCCCCCTCACCCCCGGGTTGTGGGACGGCAGCCACTCATGCGGGCATGCCTGCGCCACTGGCGGATACTGGAATGCCCACTTATCCCCGGGTTGTGGGACGGCAGCCACTCATGCGGGCATGCCTGCCCCACTGGCGGATACTGAAATGCCCCCTCACCCCCGGGTTGTGGGACGGCAGCCACTCATGCGGGCATGCCTGCGCCACTGGCGGATACTGAAATGCCCCCTCACCCCCGGGTTGTGGGACGGCAGCCACTCATGCGGGCATGCCTGCGCCACTGGCGGATACTGGAATGCCCCTTCACCCCCGGGTTGTGGGACGGCAGCCACTCATGCGGGAATGCCTGCGCCACTGGCGGATACAGAAGGAGGCGGCATAGCGGCATTCCCCCGCTCCCACCGAACCTCGAATAATTATCATATTTTCTTCTTATTCCTTACATTAGTTTAAAAAAATTCCCTAAATTGCTTGTTGGTAATTAAAATTGTTGTAAATATTTAGTTGTTTTTTTTTTGGAAAGAAATGGAAATATGGGTCTATAAAACACATATACTCTATACATAACTTCGTAGATTATAGTTTTGCATCGTAGAGTGAATAAAAAAAGAATGAAACTTAAGAATAAGGCGTGTCCAGCCAAAATATGCGTCACTGAACTTGGATGCCTAGGAAACAGTGGTACTCTTTCAACGAACAGTGGGTAATAAATCTGAGTTGAAAGAATCATGACATACCAACTTTACAAAACTTGTAAAACATGTTTCTTTAACGTTCAATGTTAGCAAAAACATATTTTCCGGTAGTAAACCATTTCAAAATATGAACTCATGAGTTTTAAAGCATTTTTAATGTACAGACTGAGTGGTGGTTCATTGATTCTTTAGTTTTGTAATAAACACCATATAATGCTATAAACATTACCTATAACAATTTTATGCTTTTCCTATCTTATAGTTATTTTAACGTTAGCCTGTGTACGAATTATGTTAATTAATAATTATTATTCCTTTGAAATAATTACATTTGACCATATACTAACTAAAGTGACGTAATAAAATTTCTCTCAATTTGAAATTTTTTTTCAATATACTTTTTTTTGTAAATAGAAGAATATTCCTGTAACTAAAACAAATTGTTAAAAACTATAAGGGGTGATTAATTTTATTTAACCTTCTAGCTGTAAGTTTTATTTTATACTTTTATATGCAATTAGTTTTATATAATTTATTTTTAATTTCATTTACAATGTTAAAAATTTATTTCAAGCTTTTTCGCTGTTATTTACCTCATATTTGTACTTTTGCAATGGCCTAGCATAAGCTGCCAGAATTCATCGAAGGGAGGTAAATTAAAATTAGCAGGTAGGCAACTGGGATGCTATTAAGTCTAAAAGAAATTATTAGCCTGGGCAAATTAATTTTTGCAAACACTAAGCTTTACGCCCTAAGAGACTGCATCGACACAGCACAACTGACCAATACTCTCAAAGCAATGATTTTCTAGGGGACGTGGTTTCACAGTAAGAAAATACACTAGAAACAAATACAAGGCCACTGCATGACTATATTCCAATATCATTTGTTTAAAATATATAATACTTACATTAAGATTGCAAGCATTCGTTTATGTAAGAAAAACCTTTTTTGTATATAAATTTAAACAAATTTATTTTAAAAATAATTTTTTTCTTAAACATTTATTAATAGTTGTAATAAATGTATATCACCAGATAAGTATAACATAATTTATTATTTAAAGATTATTAAAAAAAAAAATATTGTAGGGAGACATGTCAGAAGGTAATTATGTTTGGTTTCACGCTCAACTGTAGGATTATCGTCTCCGTTTCACAGTTGAGACTGCAAGTGCAAGCGAGCAACCTCAGCGAGGGACATTCTACATCCAGGAGGGGATCTCCGCCCATGGTTTAAGTTGTATTTGTTTTACAAAAATACTAAGTTTTAACAACTTTTTTTGGTTTATTTTATTTAAAAGTATATATTCATATATAGCCTTTGCTTTAAGACTTAATTTAATTTTTCTAGAAGTTTAATCTAAACCTGTTCCAACAGGCTTAACGGATAACTGCCCAGTTCATAGAATTGTAGGCAGGCTGTGAAAACGTCTGGCTCCCACCGGGAATCACATTCCTCACCCCAACCGCGAGTCTCGCTGATTGTTCATGAACGGGTCGTTACCACAACGCCGAACCTACAATAACGCCGAATACCATAACGCCGAATGCCAAATTGACCACAACGCCGACAGCTAGAAAACTGCTGTGTACCACAACACCGAAATGCAGTAACGCCGAAAAATGTTGCTCTGGAGGGGGGGGGGGGGGGGGGGGGCGGCACAGGAGCAAATTGAAAAACAACTGAATGAATTTGTGTGCTAACCTTACCTAACCTATCCTTTGTGGCGGTCCTACAATGACATTTTTCGGGGTTAATGTATTTCGGCGTTGTGGTACACAGCAGTTTTCTAGCTGTCGGCGTTGTAGTCAATTTGGTATTCGGCGTTATGGTTTTCGGCGTTATTGTACGTTCGGCGTTGTGGTATTTCGGCGTTGTGGTGCGTCCCCTTCATGAACGTGGGAAATATTCACTTAAAATTTTTAGTACCTATGCCCTGATTCTGAAATAAAAAAAAAAAATATTTTTGAGGCTATGCATATATGGGTGCGATGAGGGTAAAATTTTTTTAACATGTAACAAATTGGAACGAATATCTTAAACGATTGGTGTCCAATGCGCATGCACGTGTCTTTCAGTTGTGTTCAAACGTTATTTCTTAAAATAAGTTTTGGTTTTACTTAGGCCTATATCTGTTAAAATCTAAATGAAAGAAATTTTGAAATATTTCAGCATTTTATAATTAGTGTGAGCTTTTAAAAAAGTAAAAAATTTAGAACAAAGTTAAAATTATTGAAATTATTAAGTAATGAAATGTTTACCGTAATAACGTAAATATTGCACCAGCTCAGTAAGGGTACCATATTTGTTTAGGACCTTGATTTAGACTGATTTGTCAGACTTTCCGATATCGTCCTTAGTTACCGAGATACGGTTGAAGCAGTATACTCTGTAGATACAAATGATGAAGAGATGGTTGGTTCGGTATTTCTACAGCAACCCATGTCTACATGGATTTGTCGTGACAAAACGTTTTAGTTTCCTTTCGCTGATTAGAAATATTTTGTACATAGCAAATTCATGGCTATCAATTATGGTAAAAAAAAATCATGCTAGTTGGACTTGTTTCTCATTCTATAAAATTACGATTCGAAGACAGAACACAAGAGTAGTAGCAACAGCAAATACCGTTCGTTTAAGATTCGTTCGTACACACCGAAGCAGTTATTCCATTGTTTTACGACATTAATTCGCTCTAAAGCCCATCCCTGTAAAACTACCTCAAAAGAACACCTGCTAATTTTGTGCGGACTTAAAAGCTCTCGTTGGATATTTACCACACGATATTTTCGAGCTGAAAAAGTGTCACGCCAGATTTTCAATAACATTTGCGTGGCTTTTTACGGCTGTTGAGCAACAGCTGACAGATATGTGACCAAGCAACACATCCAAAAGGGCTGTGGTGATAGATCAACAGGAATATAGTAATGAAGAGTCCGAGCCACTGCAGAGACGTGGCCCAGACAGAAGACGGACGGAGCGATGCAGGAGAACTCACCACGGCTCGCCTCATGTCGCCGGCTGAAGACACGTCCGGTCGAGGAATGGTCTAGGCGAGGACTCCCGAATCACCGGGCCGAAGAGCTGACCTCTTTTATACAGGCGCACGCCAGCGCCTCCCCTGCGGTTACGCCCTGCGGGTACGCGGAGGGTTTCACCTCCTCTTTTTTTTTTTACGTCGGATCCTCTGCCCTGGAACCGGTCCCTGCCTCGTCTCTTCCTTGACCTTGACTATTGGTGGCCGCCCCTCGCCACACTACCTCCACCCCTCCCCCCTTCCCGGCTGTCCCCGAACACTCTTCGTTCTTTGTGGCAGGAGATCCGACGCAAGGTCGGCGACGCTGTAAAAGGGTTTTGACCTTCTCCCTACTTCTCTCTCTCCTATTATTCTTCGGCTGAAGAACCGTGGACGGCTTATCGTGCCTCTTCTTCGCCCGTGACTCGGAGGTTTTCCTCGCCGGCGATGTTGCCGCACGTGCGAGAATTTCGGCACGCCTTCGGCGCACTGGCACCGTAATACTATGATCCACGTACGACAGCCTCGATCAGAATGATCATCAGAACTGTCTACCAAGATATTAAACAATATATTAAAATTACATGTCCCTGACCAAGGGAACACTGAGAAAACGTGTGTGAGAGTGTGTGACAAAGTGAGCGACGGTATGAAATGAATGTTTATTTTAATCAATTATTTTTTATTTTTTAAACCATTTTTATATGATTTATGGTAGAATTAATCTTGGATGGTATTTGATAGATGATTCTTCTGGTTTAATTTATATTTTTTAAAATGTAATTTCATGTTTGATTGCTAGATATTTCTTATTATAGTTTGTTTATTTTACATTGTTCAGTGTAAGATAACACGTACTACAAGCATTGACTGAGCCAAACAAATTCGACTGATACACAAATAATTCAATTAATAAAAGATAAATATTAAAACAATATATATATATATATATATATATATATATATGGAACAGCTGTCTCCAATAATTTCATTGAAATGTGATGAAGAAATTTTAATCTTTGCTTGCTCAAACATTTCTTTTAAAGTATAAAATGGCAATATCTAGAATGTAATATATATTTTTTATTTGAAGAATAATTTTAAATTTTCAGTATTTTATTCTTCTTTAGCTGCTAAATTAATTGTATGACCTTAGTAACTAAACTTACAATGATTAAAATGTGAAAAAATCGTTCACTTAATTTTTATTGCTAGTGCTGCTTGGTTGGTGGACAGCCCTGCTTTCCACGTGACAAACGCGCGTCTGTTAGGTACCGTGTCTTAATGTATTTCCCTATGAATGTCGACCTTACTGCGTCTCAACACTCGTCAACATAGCCACATGCCCTCAGGCATACCACGAATACAAGGAGCAGGGAAGCTATGGAAAGGATTAGGCCGTGTCATGTTTTAAGGAATCTCTCTGGAGTGGTTAAGGGACATAATACCGAATACTGTCGCAGGGTCAATGTGGGAAACTGGTAAGAAACACTCGAGACAAGCGAGGCCAGTGAATCTGGCGGCGTGGAGTGTACCTACGGTTTTGTACAATATGTGTTTGAAGTGCGTTAGAATAGTCACATTAGTGACATCTAGCCGCGTGGATTGGAAAACAGCTAGAAAGCAATGCAGTAAGGTGTCTCACGATATTGCCAATGATAATTGGCCATAGTTTCCAATGTATTGTCTGATTACGTTATTTGACATTACTTAAACACTTGAGTGATAGCAAAAATAAAATACTCTAGACGAAGTTTGACTTTGAAGTAATTTGGTAATTTTTTTTGTTGTAAAACTGAGTATTTCTTCATTCTTTTAGAGCTAGTATAGTAAATACGATATTCTAAAATCGTCTTAAGGCGTTAAAAAATGAGTTAAAACATGCCAATTGTGTTTTTTTTTTTTTTAATTTTGTGCTTCCCGTTTTAGGGATCGCACCATCTAGGATTTTTCTATGTGTTGGCTATGATTAAAATTTTAAAACTATTTATCCCATTATTTGGCATCTCAAGGCATACATACCTAATATCTTGCAGAACTTTTGTACCTTGGTGTTACCACATATTTACTTACAGGTTCAAGTAAGCAAGTGAGGAAATAACTTATTATTTCCAGCGGGTGACTACAACTATCACAATAATAACCCCCGTTCACAAGTGTTGACTTCAACACGTAGCAAAAAGCTAAGTACTATGCCAGAAAACAAAAAAAAAAATTGGTTGTCTTTAAAGTCGGATTACGGACGATAGTTTAACGTGACGTCATAACAAAACTTTGATGAAATGATTGCATACTTTTATGAATAAAACTGAATCATTTTTATTGAATTATCACTATTTTGTATTGATACAAAGAAGGAATGAAATTAAACCTAAAATTTAATTGATAAATTTTACTTTTATTTGCACTCATTAATTCAAATATTTTTATTTCTTTAACGAAGAGATTATTTTAACTCTAACTTTTATACATGTTTGCTATTTAACTTCTTCCAGTCTGTGTTATTCTGTTAAGGATAGGACGATGATAAGAAAAGTAGGAAACGAATGGGAGTGTTTCAAGTTTAATGTGCCTCGAAAAAGTAAAATCGATGGTTGTTCCAATTGAGTCGAAGAGAGATAGATGCGGCGCAAGCGTACAATGAACGTAACGGGACACATCGTAACGGGACAATGTGCGTAACGGAACACTTTTTCGTGCGTGCAGCCGGCGTTCATCGATTTATTAGACGTTGGCACGTCAAAAAAAGGGGTGTGACTGTGTCATGAACACGGCCGTGTGTTGTAAGTGAATACGTGTACGTAACAGGTAATAGTTTCCATAAAACATATAATATACGCTATTTTATGTATGTTACAATATTTTTTTTAAATTTCAAAACCATAAATTTTTATTGTAACTATTTTTCACTAATGTTTTATAAATTCAATCGATAGATTTTGACGAGAGCTGACGATTGAATTTCAAACGAATGTCGTAGCTTCTCCGAGTCAAAAGTTATGCTAAATGGAAATCTCGAAACGCAGTAAAATTACATCAAAATGGCGGCGCTTCTCCCTCCATGGCGCGCGATACGTCACAGTACTCACTTAGCGTAACGAATTCTTCGATCCTTTAGTTATCCAGTGGTGTAATTAAATTTTGGGTGGAGGTGACAGATATGTGGCTGCAACATCAAACTATATACCCCGATTTGGTTATAAGTCGTTTTTTGAATTTCCTTCCACTATGAAAGTAATTTTAAAGACGTATTCACGTCAAAAAATTATCACAGAAGCTTTATTGCAAGTGGTATCAAAATATTTGAAATCGCTGTATGGCGAGGCCTAATCACCCTTCACAGGAAAGTATTCCATACTACCCAAAATCTCTCCGGTCATCCGCCCCTCCCGAAATTCAGGGCTGGTTACGCCACTGTTTTGGGAAAACCACGGGAAATTCAAATCTAACTACTGTCCTGGGAAATGATCAGGTACTCCCGAATGTGAGTCCATTTTTCAACATTTCGCCTCCTCGCGAGGGTCAGTACACAACTCAACCTCTCAATCCACTGTAACTTATTTTGACTCTTTTCATTTTAAAAGCATATATTTAACAGGACATATTTTATTTATGAAGTGTCAACACATGTTTTTGACGTGACGTCTAATAAATCGATTAACGCCGGTTGCACGCACGAAAAAGTGTCCCGTTACGCACATTGTTCCATTACACTGTGTCCCGTTACGCTCATTGTACGCTTGCGCCGCATCTATCTCTCTTCAACTCGACAGTTTATAAAGTGAAGTCAGAATTTAATGTGGTTTTCATTGCTTATTACAACAACAATTTCGGCAAGAAATGTTAATTATTCTTGCATTTTAAAAATCTGATTACTAGTATAATTTCAAGTAATATTTATTCTTTATTATTAAAATAAAAATGATTCAAATTTATTCATTAAGTAGCTATGCATTAATTTCATCAATGTTTTGTTAAGACGTTGTCACGTTAAAACTATCGTCCGTAAACCGACTTTACAGACAAACAATTTTTTTTTAAAAGCTTACAAACGAGGAACAAGCTTCTTTCGCCGATAGGATCATCCGCAAAGTGTGTTTGTGAATATCGAAAAAGTGTATCACCATTCACTCTCCCCCTTGGTGCTCGGCCCAACACTGTCTCTCTCTACTGTTCGTCTTTTAGGCCCACCCCACACGGTGCCGTTTTCTGCAATACCTCCTGTTATATAGGCCTACCCATGGGTATTCAAGTTTGTATAGCAGAAAAAACGAAAGAATTCTAAACTTCATACACGCGATACCCAGAGTGCCAACAGAAAACCAGCAAAAGCAGTTGCCGACCAAAGCCAGCATATCGCGGTAGGATAAATATATTGCTATCAATTTAACAAAATTCTGAACAAACAATGAAAATTCAGCTGTTTATTTTAATAATTATGTAGCCTGGTGTATGATTACTTTATTTTTGTCTTCTACACTTCACTTGCAAAAAATAAAACATGGTGTGTGTTTAGTAGTTAAAAACAAATACAGAGCAATTTTGAAATAAAACGAGAATGTATTTTTTATTGTTAGGTTACTTTCAAAATCCAGTAGTATAAAAATTAAAGAATACAAGGGAAATTGGGTTTGTTTTAATGTAGTTTATTTATGAAATATGTATTAATATAACATTTATTAGATATTTCATCCATCTAACTCATAGTATTAATTCTGATAATTTCATAGTAATAGTAAAAATAGCTACCGATTCACATATTTTTTTTATGTTACTTTATAATTTACTTATTTTAGATCTTACTTTAAGAAATTGTAACAACCAATTTTTGTAACCCAGTAAGACAACGAAACACGAATAGTTCGAATAATAAACTTTAATCTAAAGTGAAGTGAAACCTTCTCAAATTTTCATTTAGGCTAACAGATATTGGTTTCTATAAATTGTTAGTTTATTCATTAATAATTTAGGGACATTCGTTTCGTAATAAACGTAGGAGATTAAAATTTGAAAATTATATTTTCTAATCACTTTTGAACAAATAAATATTTTTTAAAATTAAAATTAAGAATATAGTCCTTCCTTGTATGAAATAATAAAACCGAAGGACTAAGCTTTGTACGAAATAATATTATAGAAGTAAGATAAACAACATATATTAATACATATTTGCTTAAGACACATGTATAATCCAGTAATCCGTTACTTATTAAAGTAAAGAAAAGTTTTGCAGTAACGAGGTTTAAAACCACATCGTATTTTCACCTTGCGCATCACAACCGCGCGCTTTGCCACTGTGCTACCGAGACTTTATAACATTAAATGGATTACTTCTTTATATGATTAATTTAGTTTGCCGAACATATTGCAGGGTAGTCTTACTTTCATAAAGTTTCGTTTGAAAAACCATTATGTTTGTTACATCCCATAATGTTTCCACGTTGGTCCGCCATATTGATGACTTCAGCTCGTGTGTATAGCACAAACATATAACACGTTCTATTACGGTTTTGGTTAAGACATCGCATATGAAAACTTTTATAGTCAGAGCCAGACCCCTTGAAAGGGCGCAGAAATGTAACCTATACGAGAGCAGACGCGCTAACCGAAAATAGGTTTGAAATAGGTATCGCGTGGGGCTGGCCCTAAACGCACCAAGGTTCCAACGCGCTGCCTCAAACTACTCACTCGTCCGTCCCCTATGCTTCGATATTCACACGCGAAGTTCGCCGCCCGCTATCGCTCGCCAAGTTGTCGCTGACCCTCTTCACAGCAGCTCGCAGGGCATTCTCCTTCTTAAACCCCCCTCAAATCATGCCCTGGAAAGGTCTCGTTCTCCTCCAAAGTCTCGCGTCAACACTCGAAGCTGCGAGAACAAAGGCGTCCTAGTTACGACACTTCATACTACGGGGCTCTAGGAACCACTCGAACCCTCCAGAGACACAGAGAGGCACCCGGACTGCATGGGAAGGTGCTGGGGGTGAGGGTGTGTGTGGTTGTCACAAAGCCGCCCATAAAGGAAATGCCTTGTAGTTGTTAGCGAGAGGGAAGGGACGGGCGCTATCTATGTCATGCACCTGTAGGAGGCGGAGTCCTCCAAAGGCTGGCACGTTCCTAGCAGCCTCGTAACAATATGCTATAAAATTAGGAATTAAAATAATATATATATATATATATATATATATATATATATATATATATATATATATATATAGGCAAAAGTCCTCTGAAACAGTAATGGAATTAACGTCACCAGCTATGACGAAAAGAATATGATGGATGTTATATTTAAGCTAGAAACCTTATTAAAATATCGTCAATTTTTTGATGGAAAAACGATTTCTCGGATTTTCTTTCAGCGAAATGATTTGGGCTGTTGTTCGCTGGAATTGCGCGGGACCGGTGCGATAGTATCGTAGCTACACAGGCATCTGGCAACGCTGCTCCGCGGATGCGCGGCATCCCCGCCGAATGCACGCGAGCTCCCATCGGTGCGTGTAGGTGTGCGCTCGTGTGTGTGTGTGTGTGTGTGTGGCAATTTGTTCGCAGTCTCGGCTCCCCACTCTTCCGAGGCAACGACTTCCACGTGGTTCATCGAACCGGGAAGAAACCGGCGCGAGCGTGTCTTACCTCTACTCAACAGCAATCAGGCAACCGCACTTGCATGCGTGCACTTGAAAAAAAAAAGACTCTTAATCAGTAGGAACCGGAAAAATTCGCGGGTTTAATGACCTGCAGGATGAACTGCATAGTTCCACGTACACTCGGTCAAATGTCACCCACTCATTGACTGCTGTCTTGTGAGGTGTCCCAACGTAGCAGCAGCCTGTGATTTCATAAAGCTTTGGTCGGGCGTTTCTCATTGGCCCAGATTCATTCAGGTGAGTTGTGAGCCAATAGCAGAGGCATCATCGAGTTATAACTATTTGTATTTTAGCCTATCGCGAAATTAATTCGAAAAATTTTTCCGGTCTCTATTATTCACTTTAGTGATATGCAAAATTCGCGGATTCATTTCGCGATAGGCTAGCATCAAAACAACTATACCTTCGTACCGCTTCTGCGATTGGCCCACATTTTATCCGGGAAACACTAAACCAAGAAAGTGCCGAATTACGGACAGCCTAGTTGAGATGTCTCACGCGTCAGTAGCCAATGGACAGGTGTCATTTCCGCGAGTATTTAATGGACTGTGGAGTCTATCCTAGAGGTCGATGAATCCGCAAATTTTGCAGGTATATATTAATCAGTAGAGACCGGAAAAATTCGCGGGTTCAATGACCTCCAGGATAGACTCCAATATCCTCTACACAATCTGGAAAATGCCAACTGTTCATTGGCTGTTGACTTGTGAGTCGTCTCGACTGAGTGGTCTGTGATTCGACACTTCTATGAGTGAGGGTCTCTAATTGGCCATCAGTCCTCCAGATTAACAGTGAACCAATGGCAAAAGCAGCACTAAGTTACAATTATTTGAATTTTAGCATAACACGAAATGAACCCGCGAATTTTTCAGGTCTCTATTAATCAGACATAAAACCGCGTAATGGATTTGCATGACGCAGCGGGGAAATAAATTTTCCTGACCTGGATAACCTTAACTTTAACCTTTATTTTGAAAGCGTTGCTTTGGTAATTATTTTAGTATTTCTTTTTAGGCTACTAATCATTCAAATGACTTACTTTAAAAATAATTGCTACAAGTACTGTAAATTACGATTTTTTTATCTATACTATTATACAACTCTGTCTGTTTGTTTGTTTATTGGTTAGAGCATCACGCAAAACCTACTTAACCGATTTTGATGAAACATTTTGTGTTTAAAATCTTATTTTTGAAATAAACACTAAGGCTTCTATGGCGGGAGCCAAGGATATTAAATAAAAACCACATTTTTGCATAGATAGTTTCTATCCCTTTCCTTGGCGAGACCCGTGAAGCCAGAGGCGGCTAGCGAACTAACGGCTCTAATGACATTTTAGTTTTGTGGCGTCAAAGACATTTAAAAGTTTCTATACAGAATTACGAACGAGGCGAAATCTTTTTAACAATCTTTTATACTTTTAACTTTAAACTAGGTAATTAAATCTTGGAAGTAGATTTTAACCTATTTCTGATTGTCGCATCGATTTAAAACTTTGGCAGTATATGCAGTCCGGATGACAATACAATACTTTGATAACTATAACCTGAAGAGAGATCGTGGGTGGGTCATAAGGACAGAAACCCGCTACTTTCCAGCTATGTGCAATAACCATGCTTCTTCTGTATCTGTGAGACCGGGACATGGTAAAATCAACGGTGGTCGACTACCCCATCCCCCAACACCGTCAATAAGTCAACACTCAAAATTTCTAATATTTCAAAACTGAATTTTTTTTCTATTTGGAGTGTTTCCGATCCAAGCGGCCGGGGTTTATAATGTGCCCGGGGATCGATCACGACCCCCCCCCCCCCCCTTTTCAAGGGCGTATTTTTCAAAAGTCAGGAAAATTGAATTAGGTTGATATTACGTGCTCGCGAGGTTTTCGGGCACCAATGGACCCCCTTTGATTGGGGGGGGGGGTCAATTAACTCTAAATTGTTTGGGACTCTGTAAATTAACTTAATGTTGCACTTAGAGTTGTATTACGATGTCGGACGTCAGTTGGACAACCTCCCCCTTCCCCACCGCTCGGAGAGATGGGTCCCGGCCGTTTACAACGAAATGCTCATTTTCTCAACAAAAAAAATTGGTTGTCCGTAAAGTGTGTTTATTGAAGATTGTTTAACGTGAAGTCATAACAAAACATTCATCAAATGATCGCATACTTTTATGAATAAAATTGAATAATTTGTATTGAATTATCACTATTTTGTATGGATACAAAGGAGTGAAATGAAATCTACAATTTAATTAATAAATTTACGTTTATTTGCACTCATTAATTCAAATATATTTATTACTTTAAAGAAGAGATTATTTTGACTATAACTTTTATACATGATTGCTATTTAACTTCTTCCAATCTGTGTTATTCTGTTAAGGATAGTACTATGATAGGAAAAGTAGGAAACGAATGGGAGTGTTTCAAGTTTAATGTGCCTCGAAAAAGTCAAATCGATGGTTGTTCCAGTCGAGTGGAAGAGAGATAGATGCGGCGCAAGCGTACAAATAGCGTAACGGGACAATGTGCGTAACGGGAAAATGAGTTATCCTTTTTCGTGCGTGCAGCCGGCGTTCATCGATTTATTAGACGTTGTCAAGTTAAAAAGAGTTTACTCGGTCACATTTCAAGTCTAACATGCTTTTGTTCACTGGACTACACAAAATTATTTTCGGCGTCAAGAATTATCGCAAGAATATGAATAATGAGGCACAATACTCCGCACAATTAGTCCACCCGCCTTACAGCGGTGTTGTGAGGGAGCGGGAGATCAAGGCACTTGTCCTGTTATCTCTATTCACTGGCGGCTAACTTCTTTGAAACATGCATAGATAAGCTTGTGTTACGATATGACAAATGCCTCGATAGTTTTGGCTTTTATGTATTAAAATAAGTAAGACCCTACTGTACTTTTGGTGATAGAATTACTATGTTACGTAAATTTCCTTTTTTTATATAGCCCTTCGGAGGTTGAAAAAAACAGCCCTCTTATTAAGAGTGAGATAGAGACGGAGAAATAAGTTGGGATAGAGCGAGGTATAGAGAATGAAATGGGTTAGATAAAGAGATATACCTATAGATGTATAGAAGAGCTATATAGAGACTTGTATATAGAAAATATAGAATTAGTGGGAAGTATATATGTAGATATAAAGAGATGAATAGAGATAGAGAGATACATAGATGTATATAGATGTAGATAGAGATAAATATATAAAGAGAGATGGATAGATTATTTGTATATGTGGAACTACTTCAAATATATTAGAAAACAAAACTGAATGAGGCATTGCAATGCGGGCCGAGCATTTGCTACATAATAGAATCTTTTCAATATTAGTAATCTGTAATCTCTTATTTTTCAGCTTTTACTATATTGCTTTATAAAGTCTAAATTACATACAGACCAGGTAAATAACTTTAAAATGGCAGAACAACGTCAGTAGTATGTAAATGTTCCCCCGAGCGCAGGATGCAGGATGTGGAGCCAGAGCCGAGCCACATCTCTGTGATGTCACGGCGGCCATCTTGGATGAGCGTAACGGGACACCGAGTGACGGGACACAGCGTAATAGGACACATTGTAACGGGACAAGTATATCACGGCGGCCATTTTGGATCCGCCATCTTGGATGACGTCATTTTGTTTTCTCGAACATTCCGGCATTGTGTTATCCGCCATTTTTAAATATGACGCCACCGTTGCAGTTTCTGTTACGGTCGCCATCTTTAAAATCTTTTTTTATTATCCGATTTTAATAAAAAAATTAACATTTATAAGAAAATTCATTTAATAAAATTTTTAATAAAATATTTAAAAATTTACTTTTATGGCACGGAGCTCGGAGTCCTCGGTTCGAAACCGGCGAAGGTAAAAAAATTTAAAAATGGCGACTGATCCAACCCTCACAGTGGCTGCTGGCATACTGATCCCCACCACTTTTTTCCATTCATATATATCGTCACCTAGTATGACATCATGTCTGCCATCTTGTCTTCGATGCTGGAAGCCATCATCATTGTATCGTCGGCGAGAGTGCACTGACACCATGTTAGTTTAGTTCTTAACCGCTAGAGTGCAGTAATAATTTATTACTGTGACACCCGCCATCTTGAAATTTGGACGCCATCTTGAAAATCCGTAGTTATTTAGCTAGAAATTCGGGAAAAGTTCCAAAATTCATTAAATAAATCACTCATTAATTTACATATTGATTCGATCCGCTCCTGTCCTCGGTTCGATACCCGATCGATGCAATAATGTTTAATTTTATGTAAAAAATAATAATTTCAATAAACCATGTTCAACATTCTTAAAGAGACTTTAAATCCTCTACTACCATCATTCTATCAGACATCAAGACCAACATATTGGTAATTCATAATTTTAACGCTAAAGTTCAAATTTCATTAAATAAATTTTTAATCTATATACTGATTGATTAGATCGACTAAGGTCCTTGGTTCGATCCCTGGCCGATAGAAAACAACTTTAATATTTTAAAAAAGTACCACTAAAGTGACAGGTTTGAGAAAATAAAAACACCGCAAGTTCTTTTTAAAAAAAAACTTTTATTACATACAAACGACACTACTACAAGTACAAAAAAATACACAGTCAAATAACTAAAGTTTTGTGGATACCTTGATGTCTGCATCTGCCACCCACGAATTAAAGCGAGGTGGAAAGACCCACCACTTGACGTAGGACAGTCCATTTCTTCGTTTTATAATCTTCTCCACCAAGTACGTATCGGGATACAACGTAGGCTGAATCTCTTCGGCATAGAAGCCGCCATGGATAGGTTTGTGGTCCAAATCTTCGAGGTAGTAGGTCCTAGGCTCTGATTCACGAACATGTGTCACACGGAAAAGTTCGGGACTCCAGTTTGCTGTGAAACCTTTCTCGAAGATACCTTTCTGCTTGGAGATTCGCACAATGTCACCAACGTTAGCTTTACGCTTTCGTGGATCTTTTTTCTTCGAGTTGGAAAACACTGTTTGAAGCAGGCGATTGTCCGTTACGTCCTTTGGCTTCAGTTTCATGGTAGAATGCACCGTGGAATTATTCTCGCTTATTAGTTTTGGCAAGATAACAAGCCACTTGTAATTTCCGTTAGCCGTGAACTGTCGCCACATCTTGGAACGCAAAGTTCTGTTAAACCTTTCGACAACGGAGGCTTTGCCGTTACTAAATGTAGAGTAGTGTTTGATGCCATACTTCTTCATCAAAGCCTTGAAGGTTGCATTGTAGAATTCTTTCCCGAGGTCCGTTTGCAGGTGCGACGGTACACGTTCATCACGCAAAATATTGTTCATGGCCTTGGCTACTTCAGTTGCAGTCTTTGATTTGACAGGTTTAGCCCAAGCGAACTTGCTATAAACATCGATGACTGTCATCATGTACTTGAAACATTTATTCAATTGCGAATATGATATCATCTCAACAAGGTCCGCCTGGAATAAATCATCAATTCCCCGAACTATGACTTTGCGACGAAGGTATTTCCGTGTAGCAGGAGCATGAAGTTCGCGAGCGATTCCGGTTCGACTCATTGTATGTAGCCGGCTTCCCTCAGTTCTTCAAGTATGGAGACTATTTTGTTGATTTTCGAATAGTTTCCTACGCTAAGCGAAGCATGTAGAATTCTAAGGCGATCAACTAATTCATTGGGGTCGTCCCAATATACATAGTCAAATATCTGACCACTTTCTATCTTTTTTAAACCTTCGCCATGTATTGTTAGTTCACTGAAGAGATTAGCGAGAATGTCGATGTTTTCATGATATTCGTCTTTATATACACCACTATCTGGATCGTTATCGCGAAAATGTGCATTGGTTAGCTCTAGCAGTTTTTTGTACTCTTGTAAGTCTTTGTGAGAATATCCTTTAGGCTCCCTGCGAAACAGCAATTCGTACAGATCCGGAGTCCCGCGCGTTTTTGAACTCTGCTACGCGCACGATATTTCCTGGTAGAAAGTCTATTTCTTTAGCACCGAGGAACCACTTATTATGTTTTCTGTACACTCCGTATGTCGTGTCATTATTCCGGCTTGTAAACGGTATCAGGTATGGTCGGACCATTGCATTAACTTGATGTCCCTTTTTCAGTATTTTTTTCTTGTGCGTGGACTCTGTACTCGTTAAGTCCTCTTCTTCTCGATCTGGTTCATACTTTCTCTTCTTTACAGTTGGCATTTCATCTTCAACTTCTGTCTTCACAATGATGGCTGGTTCTTCCTGGCTTTTAAGTTCGTCGAGGCGTCTAGTGATTGGTTTAAATATCTCCTCATTTTCCATCTCACGTGCAAGTCTGGTTCGTCTATTAAATAAATATTTTTCACGAACAGACTGTATAGCTCGATAAAGGTCACTGGCCAGGTCCGACATTGTACTGGCTGAAAACTTATTGCAAGACCTCCTTATATACTTTTTAAATCGTTCGCAGAAAATTCTTTCTTGTGTTTGGCTAAATCTGAATTTGTTGACAAGTGAGATAGTGATGCTTTCAGACTACTTTGCAAGTCCTCAAATCGTCACGTCTTTGTGCATTCGATACTTCGATCATGTCGCGAATGCGAGAATCCGAGGCTTCCACACGCTGGTCGATGGCAACGAGATACTCTAGTAATTCCTTTTTTACACTTTATACCTTTTGAGCCAGTAGCGAAATGTATTTGCGGATAACATCGTCTTGAGACTTGAGAGCAGTACGTAAGTCTCGACTGCTGCGTCCAAATTTGGAAATGCTATGACTCATGTTTGACGATAAACTGATAGAAACCTAGTCTGTACCTGCCCTTATATAGCGGCTAGTCTTTGACTATAACTAGGAATCCGTGTTCTTCTTTCCAACACAAGGAGCACAAGTCTTTGAATTCCTGGAATGTCATTTCGGTGTTTACGTGATCATCATAAGCATGGCGTAAATTAAGTTCGTCCATGCGAAACAAATCTATGATATTTGCGTTGTCCCGTAGGAGATGTTTTGGAATACGACTGTACGTCTGACACAGGTAAACGCAGTCTACCTTGGCGTGTCTGCCCATGGATAAGTACTCTTGTATTATGCCTTGTTTCTCGCATATTACATCATCGAAAACCTACACGGAATTGGCTTTTGTATTGCTTGGAGGTACAACATCGGTATTATCGCTAAACCGAAAATACTCCAGACCATCCACCGAGCGTAGAACAGTAGCTAGGCACTGGTACTTTGGCTGTTGCAACGACTTGGAATACAAGTAACGTTCTCGAACCGAAGACCGTTTGGTTCCTCCAGTAAACTCAGTAGAACACACGTTTTGCCGCAGTTGGATGGACCCGCCATTATGCAACGTACGGCAGAAGGCAACAGTAAGCCATGTCGTGATTCACGCGCACTAAATACATCGTCTTGTGTAATGCGCACGGGCAAACACACGTCTTGCTTGACGACCTGCATTGTACTAAACTAATTGTATTAAATCAAACACATTTATACTTTCTGGTCAGTTGTGCGTAATGACTCGAAGAGGTAAGAACAAAAAACACATCGGTAGGACTCGTGAACTCGCTGATAAAAAATCTGCCATTCGAGCTACACATTCCCGGCTACAGATTCTGCGGCCCCGGCACTAAACTAGCGAAAAGGTTAGCTCGCGGTGACTTGGGCATTAATTCTCTCGACAAAAAGTGCAAGCAGCACGATATCGCATATTCATTAAGCAAGGATCTGGAATCCAGACACCGGGCCGACGAGATATTGGCACAGGAAGCCGAAGATATAAGTAAATCGTCGAACGCGGGACTAGGAGAGAAAATCACAGCGTGGGGCGTATCTAAAATCATGAAGGCAAAGACGAAATTAGGACTGGGTGCTCGTCGAGCCAGCTCCATCAAGTCAAAGACTAACTCACGTAAGACCAAACGCAAGACTGGTGCAGGCGTGCAAAAAGCCAAGCCAAAATTACAGACTCTCGACAAGAAGATTATAGGAGGATTTCTTCCTTTTATTTTGCCTGCATTGAGTGCTCTCGGCGGCCTCAATGGTGCAACGAGTGGTATAGTGCGGGCAGTCAACACTTCGAAGAATGAGCGCAAGCAGTTAAAAGAAGCACAGCGACACAATGCCAGCATGGAAGCCATTGCCATGGGTAAAAAAAACGGCACAGGACTCTACTTTCAACCTCACAAATCAGGTCGAGGCATGAGAAAGAAACGAATGAAAAAATCCTAAGTTCTTTGCCGAAACGTCCACTCACCAATTTAGATTTGTTCCGGTAGTCTCGAAAACTGAAAATACCAAATTTCTGCGGCGTGTTTATGCGAGACACTTTGCCCAGCAAGCCAAAAACGCACGAACGTGCCATCATTAATTTAGACACGTCGGTGGGTCGCGGCACGCACTGGGTGGCCTATTTAAAGTCTGGAAAAATGGCCGAGTACTACGATAGTTTTGGAAATTTACGGCCTCCGCCAGAACTGCGACAGTACCTGGGCCGGTCCACTACGTTGTTTTACAATTACGAAACGGAACAGAGGCCTAATCAAACAAACTGCGGTCACTTGTGTCTTCGCTTTTTAACAAACAAAAATTAGCTGACAAATAAAAATTGCTTCTTAAAGGTTGTGCAGTGAAGATAATTTATTAGTCATGTCGATAACACTTACTTTGACAGGTCACGCATCTGAGCTGCGGGCGGTTCACTTCCCGCCTCTGGATTTAGACAGAGAATGGTGTATCGGACTCGTAGATTTTCAAACGTATAATGCCATACCGAACATTGACGAGGAAAACTGCAAGATCTGCTCCCTGAAAAGCGATGGAACCGCTCATGAAATACAGTTACCTGTTGGCTCTTACAAAATTGACGACATTGCAAAGTACATCAGGGATATGTTACCACAGGATGTAGACTTTCAACTGCGTGGAAATCCAAACACTCAAAAAAGTATTCTAACATGCAGTGAAAATGTCGAATTTACGAAACCTGGGACCATAGGTACGATGCTCGGATTCGAATCAAAGGTGTATGATACAGGAAGAACGTACGAATCTACGCGCGCAGTAAACATTTTGCCAGTGAATGTCATAAGAATAAACTGTAATATGGCAAGTGGAACGTATCTCAACGGAAGACTAAGCAACGTGCTGCACGAGATTTCGCCGATGGTCCCGCCAAGATATTAACTGGTAGAAGTACCGCAAAGTATCATTTACGTTCCAGTCGTCGTGAAGTGAGCACACGAAGTCGTCGTCAGAATCGTTGACCAGCGAGAACGATTGGTGAATTTTCAAGAAGAAGAAATTACATTACGTCTGCACTTGAAGCGATTGGCATAAAGTTCGTAACACCGAACAGTTATAAAAGAAATCGTATTGGCGTTAATAAGAACAGTTCTCTACCAAACATCGGTGCATTAACACCTGACAGCATAAAGTATCTTCTCAGTATTGGACAAGTGCCGAATAAATATGGAAGACGAAATCCTCAACGTGGAAGATCCGGTCATTTTTGAAGACAGCATTATGAAAATGGAATTGTACGAGTACCAGCCTTTCCTGCTCGGACCGTACGCACTACCATCGGAAGTACGCATTGCAGTACAGCACCAAGATATTTGTACTTTACCTTCGCAGTCATTTCTACGTATAAGAGGCACGCTGACAAAAGCGGATGGTACGCAACCGACAACGACGTCAATATCCTGCAATAGTATTCTTCACCTAATCGAGCGCATTACACACGTACTCAATGGTGTCGAGGTAGACCAGACGAGAGATGTAGGCATAACATCTCCTATGAAAAATTACCTTTCGCTCACGCCAAATGAACTGTCTGCTGCAAAGGTGGTCGGTTGGGCTCTCGAGGGTGAATATAAGCTTGCGGTTTATGTCGAAGGGAAGTTCGAAGTTTGTGTTCCTCTGTCCATGCTTCTTGGATTCGCTGAGGACTACAAGCATATAATCATTAATTCGAAACAAGAGCTCGTACTGCTTCTAGCCAACACGCACATTAATGCAATTGTCGCCGCTGCAAAAAACCCTCAAGATGTCTCGCTAACACTGCAGTCAATCGAGTGGATGCTGCCCCACATCCAAGTAAGCACCGTTGAACGAGTAAAGATGTTGAAGAACATAGAAAATGGCAAGAACTTCGATGTGCCATTCCTATCCTGGAGCCTGTAAACTTATCCTGGCTTGCCTCATAGTCAGCGTATCAATTGGATTGTAAAGTTTAGCTTCGCTACGGAAAAAACCAAGAAACATCATCGTCGGGCTTTAGACCGGAAGACAGCTCAATGCAGGAGTAAGTCGCTCCGTATTCGATAACTGTCAAATACGTAATGTAAAAATATTTTTAAACAGCGAAAGTTATCCGTATGTTGACATGAACATGGACTTTGAAAGTGGAAGATATATTCTCGCATATCAAATGTACGCCAAGTTTCAGCAAGCTTACTATGGGCGGAGACAGTCACCGATACTGAGTCCCGACAGTTTCAAGAACAAGGCTCCGTTAATGGTGTTTGATGTTTCCAAACAGGATGATCGTATAGATTCAAACATCATTGACCTTAGGATTGAGATAACGACTAGCGGAAATATTCCGCCAAACACCTATGCTTTTTGTCTGATACTTCATGATCGGCTTGCTTCGTACAATTGTCGAGACAAACTTGTGAAAATTTTGACATAAATAGTGTTTCGTTTTCGATGTTGATTTAGTTACGACCGACAAGATGTACTGCAACCTGCAAGGTTTCCAAAGTCAAAATGGGTTCATGCTCAAGGAAATTAGTGTCACCTCCGGAGACAAGACTCGAACACGCACTTTCCGACCTCCGTATCCTTGGAAACTACTAGACGAAAAAAGTAAACGGTCGAATGAATGGCTATGTAAATATTATCACGGACTAGAGTGGGACGAAGGAAAAATTCCGTACCACCAAGTGAAAAACGCTATTGAAGATTTACTAGTTCAAAACGAAATAATCTACATTGCCGGACCTGAACAGAAGAAATGGCTGAGCAAGTTGTGTGATGCGTCAGTTGTAATTGTAGACCTACAGACCGACTACGGCTGTCCTTCCCTGCACAAGCTTAGTGCAATATACGACGTGCAGCCACGTGACCAGTTTGAACGTGTCTGTGCCTGTACAAACTCGCAGTTAATGCAGAAATGGCACGCACAGTGTTAGTAGGAGCCTGCATATATAAATGACGTACCTACCTACGTGCCTTCAGTTGTCGTTCGACCTGCAAGAAGATGTTTACGTTTCATCCTGCTAACGTGTACATGAGCGCAAGACCTAGCTTCAGCAGTGTTGATTACAGCTACTGGGATTCCGGGTATATACGTACATATACAGAAACCTGTAATGGAGGCGCTCAGCATTGGCGGTTTGCGCACTTTCCTGTGTCCTACGAACCGACTCAGCAGCTGGTAGATTGTTGCGAACCTGCAAACTGTGCCGTCTATCACATGAGACCACACACAATCCTTCCTGCTAGCATCGCTGAGGTAGTCGCCTCGTCTGCATGTGCAACACCAAACATGGACGTGTTGCAACCTGTTGCGACCTGTGATGCTTCTACGTAGACGTCCAAACGGTGTGCGTTTCGTCGTCGCAGTTCAGGCAGTGAATCTGTCCCAACTAGCACTGAGCCAAAGCCCAGGCGTAGACGTGGTCACAGACGTCATCGACCATGACCATGTCTTGTTGGAGTTGTCGACGTCGCAGAATACGACCAGCTGGAAACCTGTGTTCCTGTTCCCGTGGCCTGCGAACCAGTTGGAACCGGAGTCGATGATACAGTGCGTGCGGCATTAAAGACTTTGCTTGTGAAAATGCTTGATTCCTTAACCTAATGTGTATTTGTGTAATTTTTATAAATAAATGTGTAAAACTTGAACTTGTGTGTTTTTTATTTCTATAATTTTTAGGTACCTAATAAAAAAATAATTTTAAATACAGACAATATTTTGACTCATGTAGTATACCAGTAGACCGCGGGTATATAAGCGAGGTTCAGACGACTGGACCCGCAGTTCACCTCTGGCCACGGTGCAGTACGGACTTGCTCTTTTCAGGTAGTATCGTGAGATTTAGTTATGTCGACCGGAATAGACTGTTTACCGTCAGCAGCGGGGACCTCGATGGCAGCAACGATGATGGAGTCGGAGATCCCGATACCGACTGCAGAGGAGACCGCGACAGCGGTGGAGGTCCCGATACCTGCTGCAGAGGAGACAACGTTACGTGCTGTTCCACCATCAGCTGAAGTTTCATCATCTGCATTGAATACTTCAATTAATGAAGAACGTTCATTGCATCAGTGCAAATACTGTGACGCATCTTTTACTTTCACTTCAAATGCGCGCAGACAAGAAAGAAGCGGTTGTCCGAATAATGCTCAAAGAATACTGTTTCAGTGTATACAATGTAATAAACTAATTTCACGTCTCGATAACCTTAATCGGCATTATAAAAAATGCTTCGAGAAAGTTAAGTTCAATTATAATGAACATGGCTATTGTTTTGACTCATGTGTTGTACCAGCTAATGAGAATATATAAGTGAGACCCTGGTGATAGTCCGCCTCCGGCTGCCGTGATGAACGGATCGGATAGTTAGACTTGTATAACATATTAGACCAGTATCTAGCTATTCTTGAGAACTCTATGGCATCATTACCACTATATACACCAACCTGATCGAACGTCTACCATCATCAGTGCAGAGCTCGATGACAACGACGTCTGCAGCTACACCTGCTCTCTCAGCACAGCAGGGGATTTCGACGCGTGAAACATCTTCTGCAGAGCAGAACTCAACGGCTTCAGAAGTTAACATTTCAGCAGTGTTACAATGGTTGTCAACAATTCCAGTGCCATTGATGAAGGAAGGAGCATCCAGCGGTGTTCCATCACCCGACTGCACGTACTGTGAGAAGATAAAAAAATTTGAAATTACAGGGTTATGTAATACATAATTGTAGTAATAACTCTGAACGCATTAAATATCAGTGCACCAGATGTTTGAGCAAGTTTATACTCTATGGAAGATTAAAACGGCACCTCAGGAATTGTGATAGACTGGCTGTACATTCATCGGAATCAAGCTGTATATTTTGTTACAAAAAATTGGCAAATATTCAAAGTGCACAACGACACGAAATATATCACTGTCCTTTTAATAAAGTCGATAATTCGTCTTTGTATGAAAATTGTGGTGTACCAATATGTCGACCAGATAAACTGAATAGACATTTACGAACATGTAAAAGACTTACTTCGTCCATTAAGAACACTGTTTGAATCAAGGAATCCACAAAAACTTTAGTTATTTGTCTGTGTATTTTTTGTACTTGTAGTAGTGTAGTATGTATGTAATAAAAGTTTTTTTTTTAAAATGAACTTGCGGTGTTTTTATTTTCTCAAACCTGTCACTTTAGTGGTACTTTTTTAAAATATTAAAGTTGTTTTGTATCGGCCAGGGATCGAACCAAGGACCTTAGTCGATCTAATCAATCAGTATATAGATTAAAAATTTATTTAATGAATTTTGAACTTTTTCCCGAATCTCTAGCATTAAAATTATGAATTACCAATATGTTGGTCTTAATGTCTGATAGAATGATGGCAGTAGAGGATTTAAAGTCTCTTTAAGAATGTTGAACATGGTTTATTGAAATTATTATTTTTTACATAAAATTAAACATTATTGCATCGATCGGGTATCGAACCGAGGACAGGAGCGGATCGAATCAATATGTAAATTAATGAGTGATTTATTTAATGAATTTTGGAACTTTTTCCGAATTTCTAGCTAATAATTACGGATTTTCAAGATGGCGTCCAAATTTAAAGATGGCGGGTGTCACAGTTATAAATGATTACTGCACTCTAGCCGATAAGAACTAAACTAACATGACGTCAGCGCACTCTCGCCGACGATACAATGATGATGGCTTCCAGCATCGAAGACAAGATGGCAGACATGACGTCATACTAGATGACGATATATACGAATGGCAAAAAGTGGTGGGGGTAAGTATGCCAGCAGCCACTGTGAGGATTGGATCGGTCGCCATTTTTTAATTTTTTTGCCTTCGCCGGGTTCGAACCGAGGACTCCGAGCTCCGTGCCATAAAAGTAAATTTTTAAATATTTTATTAAAAATTTTATTAAATGAATTTTCTTATAAATGTTAATTTTTTTATTAAAATCGGATAATAAATAAAGATTTTAAAGATGGCGACCGTAACGAAAACTGCAACGGTGGTGGAATGTTCGAGAAAACAAAATGACGTCATCCAAGATGGCGGATCCAAAATGGCAGACGTGATATACTTCTCCCGTTACAATGTGTCCCGTTACGCGGTGTCCCGTTGCGCTCATCCAAGATGGCCTCCATGACGTCACAGAGATGTGGCTCGGCTCTGGCTCCACATCCTGCATCCTGCGCTCGGGGGAACATTTGTATACTACTAACGTCTGTCGGGATCTGAAAGTGATATAAATTAATTTTTCACACTTGACATTCAAAATACCAAGACAATTACTAACTACATCTGATTTCGAAAAAGGTCCCCTTCACCCTGTGTTCAGCCCGGGTAACGCCGGGTATTGCAGCTCTTTCATTATATAGTTTAACTTTGCGCTCTGCAAATCGAATGATTTCATAGTCGATGTAGCTGCTCTGGTAGCGAATTATAGCGGTGTGTGCGGAACTACGAGTGAATCACATACAGAATAGTGATTGATATTGAATACTGATTCTTATCAACAAAAATATATATTTATTCCGAATATTTATTATAGAATTTTTGTTTATACACTTTTTCATGTGTATTTATGTGAAGTGTGTATGTATAATTTATTTGCATTATAAACTATTACTTTATTTTTTAATAAATAATAATTAATTCTAGATAATATAAACTTGTAGTTTATAGTAATTGATAATTTTATTTAATTTCAAAATTTGTATATATTTATTTGTGAAGTATTGCCACAACTTGTGTTTTAGGGAACTTTCTTCTTTTTCTTTCATTATACTTGATAGTAAATTTTAACAACCATATCTTTGGATTTTAAATATTTATTTCCCTACTTCCTATATTCTTGCTTTTGAATTAGAAGGTCGATGGACGTTTTTTTATTAGGAATGTGGAATTCGAAGAGTGAGCATAAAAGAAAATGATAAGCAGCAGACTTGCCTGAGATTTCGAGATATACGAATCTAAAATTTATGTTAACAGCCAATATTCATCAAGAACTACATAATAGTCTTTGAAGATAGTCAAGAACTACAAAGTGGTCATCGAAGATAGTCAAGAACTACATAGTCGTCCTCGAAGATAGTCAATAACTACATCGTCGTCCTCGAAGATACTTAAGAACTACATCGTCGTCCTCGAAGATAGTCAAGAACTACATAGTCGTCCTCGAAGATAGTCAAGAACTACATAGTCATCATCGAGGATAGTAAAGAACTACATCATTATCAAGAATGTGAACAACTGTCTTTCGTCATCAAGTATCACCGGTTTGGAGACCCATCAACTACCAATCGCTGTCCACATCGGAACCTGTACAACATCCAGCCGTATACACTGAGGGCTGCTGTTCCTGTGGAGCCATCATCGTGAAGATTGAGAACTAGGACATCACTACGTCATTACGAATGTAGTCACTGAGATGCACAGTTCACGGTATAGTTGAAATACCATATCTTAAGGTTGTATTGTCCTTAACTGGCGGCATATTCTGAGGTAAATATGAACTACAAGAACTTGTTACATCTTTCCAACTCCACAAGCTTCTAATTATTAACAGTACATACTGTCACCCGGTAGCAGTTTATCAATCTTATATCTGATTCACCTACTTACACCCATATAACCTGAGATACTAATCGAAGTGTCCCGATTGAGCTAAAATAAGTTAAAACTTTGCTACATTTGAATATAGCAATATTTGTAATATCAAGTTCCAAGATATTATTTCAATATAAATATTAAATTTTTATTTGAAGAGGTGTCCTATTACACAGGTTGTGCAATATTAATATTTTAAATTATTCTACTGAAAATAGTTATTCATGTAAAAATTCAAATTATAATGTTATAATGAGAAAACAATTTCATTTCCAGTAATACAACTCGTAATATTACAACAGTGAATCGTTTGAGTTATTCTTTGAATTGGGGTGAAAATTAACATTAATTAAAAAGCATAATTTTGTGTTTATTAATAACACAGTGGATCACCTTAACGTAAAGTGTTACTGATTGTTATTGATTCACCACCAATAATCATAAACATATACTCAGAGATCATATATGTTTTTTAGAGTTTCTCAAATTTGGTAGTAACCAAATTACTATCTTTGTTGGTCTGCCAATAACCGGGCTAGTCATATTGAACTAGGCGATCACAATAAGAATAAACATTCAGCGTATTTATGGATTTTCATTATAAATTCAAATACAGCAAAGTGTCTCCCCCTAAATTGCAAGCCATGAGTGACATTTTCGACGAGATATTAAAAGGCCGAAGTTATATCGCCTTCTTCGTCTGACTATAGCACCCCTACCTTAATGGTTTATAAAACGAAGACCACTGAATTTAGGATGGTCCATAACTTAAATTGCTTAATGGGAAGCTAACGGATGATATTTTCCCACTCCCGACAGCAGAGAGCGCCCTTCAGCACTTAGGGAAAGCTAAGTTTTACTCTACTATTGATCTGAACGCGAGCTTCCATTGGTGCCTTTTGGATCCCGTTTGCCGCAAATACACCGCCTTTAGCACGAATTTAATCGTATAGCCATGGGCGTCAGTTTAGGCAGCCAGTCACTTAGCCGTGTGCTTGACCACGTCCTAAGCGATTTGAAATACAATTAAGTATTTAATTATATAGATGATATCATCGTGTATAGTGCGACGTTTGAGGAACATGTAGAACATTTGAGAGGGGTCTAAAGCGTCTGGGAGCAGCCCACCTGATAGTAAAACTTGGTAAAATAGATTTGGCAAGAAATAATGTAACATTTTTAGGCTTCATCATTTCTGAAGGTAACCTGGTAATGGACACGGAAAAAAATTTCCAGATTGTTAATTTTCCCCGCCCTAAGAACCTCGGTTTTCTGGGGAAGATGAGGGATCATCATTTGGGGATGATTTTTTTTGTAGTCCTGAACAGGAGAAGGCATTCAACACACTTAAGGCCTTAACAGCCTCTCCTCCGGTCCTCGTTCTCCCTGTTTTCAAGAAACCTTTCGCCCTTCAGGTTGATGCCTCCTCCATTGCCCTGGGTGCTGTCCTAGCCCACATGGAGGATGACAAATAGCGTCCGATTGCATTCGCCAGTCGCTCTCTCCTAGAGTCGTGGAAGCGGCTAGGCACCTACGAAAAAGAGGCATTGGCCTGTTTGTATGGTGTCGTCTAAATTTTTTAGTCCTATCTCGATTGTCAGTAGTTTGATTTGTTTACCGACAATCGAGCTCTCATCTGTCCTTTCAATCACCCACACCAGCTGTGAAAAAAAAGGCAGATGGGTTCTCCGTTTTTCCAGGTTCCGCTTTACACTGCATCACATTAAGGGCATGGACAATGTGATCGTTGACACTCTCTTTCGCATGTTCAACCCACGTGTTCGAGGTTACAGAGTCCCCGCCGGAGATGTAGTCAATGCAGGCATCCGTCACCAAGATATTCCCGCAGTCTTATTTTAACAGTCGTGACTGTCAATCCAAGGACCCTCTTATGTATTGAAATCAGGAATGATCTGGCAGCGAGAAAATCCGTGCCATACATAAAGGAAGGGGGCATTTTATTTTTTTATTGGCCCGCAAGGCTGTGGTACCGGGAAACTTGCGTCCTATGGTAATGTCGTACTTCCACGAGTCCTTGATAGGCAGCCATCTGAGTATTGAGATAACTTCTAAAATAATCTCCGCCCACCTCACATGGCCCGGCTTGAGAGCCGAAGTCATGACTCACTTCCGAACTTGGCACGATTGTCGGCTGTCTGAACCTCCCAACACACCAGGGTAGGTTTTCACAGCGCCGACGCTCTCCCGTCGCTCCCTGGCACGTCGTCCATATGGACTTCTTTGACCCGTTGACTCGGTCGCGCAAGGTAAATAATTGTCTGTTAGTACTTTCAGGTATTTTTTCTAAGTTTGTGGTCCTGTTTCCCTTAAAAAACCATGAAACCTGTCACCATCATCAAATTTCCAAGGGATAATGTCTGGAAATTGTTTGGAGCAGCCACCACGTTAGTATCGGGTAATGCCAAGTACTCTCAGGCCACGGTTTACAAAAAAAATGTGCACATAATGGGGCTTTTAAACCGATCTTCAGCAGCGCATATTACCCCAAAGGGTATTCAATGTGATCGCTTGAATAAGGTACTTAAGGGAGTTCTCACCACTTTCTATCGCAATCACCAGACGTTGTGGGATACCGATTTGGATTTCATGAGTGTCGGCCACAACTCCGCTCATCATTCTGCATCAGGTTTTCACCCTTATATAACATTTCAGGCAGATAACTTACCCACCTCTTGTTAAATATTTGGGGCCTTCCCGCCTGGGACACTGCACTCAAAAGCGCTTCCCTGGAAGCCGTTTTGGACCCTTATTTCTTGTAATTTAAAGAAGGCTCGCTATATGGTAGCCACCTCTTTCAAAAAGAAGCAGTCAGATCAAAAATTTGAATTGGGAAATAAAGTTTTGTGAAGGATCTTTGTGCTCCCGTCCCGTACAGATAACATTAGTGTTATTTTTTTTTTGCGGCCATATAGAAAATAGTCCGATTTCTGGGCCCTCACAGGCGTTGCTTCAATCGTGCTTGTCAAAACGTAAATTCAGGAAAAGTCATGTCTCTCACCTTAAAATATATTATACTTAAAGTGTTTTTGTTTGCTATTTATACATTTTGTCCTTGTTTTCTAGTGTTATAATTTTGTAATTTTTTTAGACTCTCCTTTTTACATGGAATTTTCTGTTTTGGCCACATAATCTTTTTTTGTTGTAAATGGTTTTTGGTTCGGTGGTTTCGTTTTTGTTCTTGGTTGCCTTAATTTCGTGTGCATCCTGGCTTACACCCCCTGACCTCTCCTGCTGTGAAACGCTTACCTCCGTGTCATCAATGCGGCTCACTGCTGAACTCTTCTGCTGTCTGTTCGTACTGCTCGGCAGTCTTGAGGCTGCCTAGATGCGGACCCAGCCTTGTTCAAGAGACGTCCCCTTTAGCAGCACTTCTGCGGCGCTCATCTGTGACGCGGGCTGCTCTCCCCCCAGGGGAACTCTTCCCTCGCGCCCGGGCGAGCGGCGTGTCGTTGCTAATGTTGCTTGCGTGGCTGTTCCCTCTACTTGCTGGCCGCTGTCTGCAGTTGAAGACAAGTTGAAAACTCCGTTCATTGATAAACTGTCCTTCACCAGTGCAGTATCACGAAGCTCTGAAATAAGACTGTCATCGATTCGACACCTTCGCTACGACATTTATGTATAACTCGTAATTACTGAAGTCTGTGGTATTGAAATCTAAAGTTTCCACGCTCTCGATAATGTTTGCCTTGGGGTCGCTCCATATTTTTTATGGGGGGGGGAGAGAGAATTTAAAACGGACGTTTCGTCCGTTCGTATTCACGAGCTCCATTCTCACGCCCCTTCCACCTTATTTAGTTTGTCTCCCTCCTTCACCCTCTCCTTCCCCACAGTTATTTTTTTTCTTATTTTTTATGGGAACTAATTTGTGTCGTGCTTATCAAGGTTCACAGGGATGAGAGCCACACCAGAACTTTCCGAAGTTTTTCGAAGTTTGCCGAGAGCTCGTGCAAAGACAAAACATGGCAAGGATCCACATGTTTTACAATCATGGAGTATTTTAAGTAACGCTAACTAAATGTATTAGAGTTTGTTATATCAGTTATAATTGCTAAGTGTACATGTTTGTCGAAATGGTAAAACTTAATGCAAGATAAATTTCCACAAAAAGCCTTAATAGTTGTTGCCAGTACCCATATAGAGGAATGCTATGACAAAATTGCGGATCATCGTGCATCGTCTGACTTCTTGATGGATGGACGCGATGAATCTTTGAGAGTCCAGCTTCACACTTTCGTCAACCTCGAAGGGATAATTTGCCTTGTTGGCAGTGACCTTTCAACAACAAACCTCTGAACACTACAGGTACCCGTACTCCTGGACATTACAAGAAAAGAGTGGAAGACGTGGACTAACCAGAGAAATCTCGATGGCTCGGTTGTGTGTGTGCTTGTAAATAAACTGTTTGAATAAGGTAAAATAAAATATTGGGTAATTTGTTGCAGTATTTTTGAAGTGAAACTTCTAATGCGACTTCCAACAAGGTTGCGTTAAACGTTTAACGCTACCATGGAGGGGGTATGAAAGCACTGTTGCGTTAAACGTTCAACGCTCCTGGGGAGGGGGAATAGAAAGAGACAGAGCGAGAGTGAATGCGTGGCACTCGAACGCATGCGCGTAGTATACCCGTTACAGGCCAGCGTATCTTACTTTAGTTATCATAATCCCGTTGTAAATGTTATAGATTTGGATATTTCTCCACTCGAAAATGATAATTAAAAGATGCGATCAATTGTGAATTGAGCAATGTTAATAAAGTTTGTCTTAAAGAAACAATATGATTTCACTAAAAATCAATTTCTACCCCTTCCTATTTTTATTTCCACATTACGAAGTTTCACTTCTTCCGCGCGGAGGGACTCCACGCACTATATTTTTTTTTGTAAGAGTCGCTGGAAATTCTGGTGGATGACCCACCCCAGGTTGAAAATCACTTAAACGATTGTATAAATAACACCGCATTAATACTCAAAGAAAAGCAAAAATTGTATTCAGACGAAACAAAAATTTTGAGTCAGAGCAAGAGAAGAATATGTGTGTCAGGAGCGCAGAAGCCTTGTAGTAGGGCCTTCGAGTTACGGCAACCTCGAGAAAAATCATTTTCAGCGCGTGCGCTTCAGTAATTTATGTGGAGATGCTGTCATCGTAACTTCAGGGGTTATGTTTGTGGTGGCCTCCTGCACCACGTACAGTGAAAGAGATAGAGAGACAGATAACAAAGAAGAATGGAGAGCTGGAAGAAGGAAAAGGCGCATTAGTCTCGTCCACGCAGGACGGACAATGAAAATGTCCGAGCTAGGCTTAGGTTGAAAGACGTATTGCGAAATTTGAGTAAGCGCTATAAGTGAAAGTAAAAAATTAAAAATAAATATGAATGTTAATCAAAAAACTTCGTTGACCAGAAGTAAAAAAAATTAAATTTCAAACAAATAATTATTTATTTTAAGCATATTTCAATATTTTAAATATTATAAAAATCATATTTAATATATTTTATCCACATTTAAATTTTAAAGTAATTTTATAACAAGCTTACATCAAGATTCCTACAAATTTCTAAAATTATTTTTAAGATTATATTATTTCAACTATAATGAACAACAAGAATGTAATTATGAGCTTGCTTGGACAGACCTTAGGTCTGATTAGTTTAACTTTATTTAGGATATATTTTTAAAGGCAGTAATGTTTCTTGTACAAAAATAAGGATTCTCTTTAAAAACCTGATATATAGCGCAGAAGTTAAAAAAATTTAAATACACATCTAAAACCTTTATAGAAAAACTTTACGAAGATTACATTATTTATTGCATATAATATATTTTAAATTGTCTATTTTAATTAAGTTTTATAAATTCCTTGCGTTGTAATAATCCTAATTTTCATAATTACAACAAGAATTTACAATTAAGAACTATAACATAATATTTGTTATAATAGTTAAACAGCTTAAACAACTTAGTCTTTCTTCTAGATCATAGCAGTAGTGGATCTCGAAATACTATTACTTTTACTTCATAGCAAGTTTTTAGTTGGTATCACCAAGGCTATATTTCTTAATTTCAAAGGTTTTAGTATATAAATCCAAATTAATTAAGGAGGTATGTTCCTTATTAAGCACAATTAGGTGAAGTCAGTTGGGACCGCAAGTTAAAATTAACCTGTGGGCATGAGACGAGGGCTCTATATTTAAAAAAAAATCTGATTTGTTGACTATAAAATTCTTAAGCAAAAACAACAAAGATTTTTGTAAAAGCGATAATTTTTTTTGAAAAATAAATTCCGAAAAGTGCATGCTAAAATGTATTAAAAAATAATACCGATTATGCGATTTAGGAAAGCAATGTGAAACATTGTGTTATTTCAGATTATATAAGTTTTATGATATTAGCAATCGTAACGAAACATAAATATCTATTTTTAATAAAATAGTTCATCATAACTAATCATTGTTTACTTTAATTCCAAATTAGTTCGTGAATAAGAACACTTCGCAAACGAGCTGAATTACATTTTATCAACAACAGGTATACAAAATATAGTATGGATTATTGTGTAATACAGTGTATTTTATCGCTACAGGTGACCGCTTGTTTTTTTATACTTGCAGACTTAGCTGGAATAAATTAATACAGAATTTTGGATTACACAATATAACCTATTAAATAAGCCACAAAATTTCGCCATAGAGGTTGTTGATTTGGGGGAGCTGAATTTGTGCCCCTTGGAAGGGCAGCCCTTCGGAATTTTTCTGGCAATGGTTTGTTTGTACAGCGACTGGAAGGGCAGCCCATCCAATTTCTGAAAACATGTTTCTTTAAGTGTTTAAATAATCCTGAAAACTTTCCCCTTGGAAGGGCAGCCCATCAGGATTTTTCTGACAGTGGTTAGTTTGTAAAGCGACTGGAAGGGCAGCCCTTCCAGTATCTTAAAATGTGTCTATTTTCGTAATTTTAAAATCCTGAATTGTTGCCCCTTGGAAGGGCAGCCCATTAGGATATCTTTGACAGTGGTGTTTTTGAAAGGTTGTCTGAATTGTTGCCACTTGAAAGGGCAGCCCATCAGGATTTTTCTGACAGTAGTGTTTTTGAAAGGTTGTCTGAATAGTTGCCCCTTGGATGGGCAGCCCTTCAGGATTTTTCTGACAGTGGTTAGTTTAGGTTAGGTTAGGTTAAGTTAGGTTAGGTTAGGTTAGGTCACTTTACAAACTAACCACTGTCAGAAAAATCCTGAAGGGCTGCCCCATCCAAGGGCAACAATTCAGACAACCTTTCAAAAACACTACTGTCAGAAAAATCCTGAAAGGCTGCCCTTCCAAGGGGCAACAATTCAGACAACCTTTCAAAAACACCACTGTCAGAAAATTCCTGAAGGGCTGCCCTTCCAAGGGACAACTATTCAGGATTTTAAAATTACGAAAATAGACACATTTATAAATACTGGAAGGGATACCCTTCCAGTCGTTTTACAAACTAACCACTGTCAGAAAAATCCTGAAGGTCTGCCCATCCAAGGGGCAACAATTCAGACAACCTTTCAAAAACACTACTGTCAAAAAAATCCTGATGGGCTGCCCTTCCAAGGGGAAAGTTTTCAGGATTATTTAAACATTTAAAGAAACATGTTTCCAGAAATTGGATGGGCTGCTTTTCCAGTCGCTGTAAAAACAAACTATTGCCAGAAAAATCCTGAAGGGCTGCCCTTCCAAGGGGCAGCATTTTGTCGCCCCGTTGGTTTTGCTTTGTAATGGGGCGCAGACACTATAGATACCATAAGATAAACCAGTATACTTAAATTAAAATTATTATACAAAATCATCATTTACACTTACTGGCTCCACTATTAACACTTGTGTTATTTCTTAGATTTTCTTAAGAACACCATCCATATTTTAGTATTTTCTTAGCACTGTTTTTAACTAAACAGAAGTAAAGAATAAATAACTTGATTATACAATCCTTTAAACATAACTGTCACAGATTTAATTTAAAAAATACATTAAATGTACCAATATATTTGACAAAAATGGTTTTACTCTGATATGAATCTTGCTTTTCACATTATCACTACAATATTTTAGATCAATAAAAGATACTTATATTTTGGAAAACTGAAGGCCGACAAATATCAGGTTAAATTCAAATGACAAGAATTTTTTCTTAGAATTTGGCCGAGCCTTCACAGAATTCCAAAGTATATTTTACTTAAAATAATTTAGCAGCAAATTACATTAGTTTCTTACTAGTGATTCTAACATGCAAATTAGAAAGAAATTTTAAATTCCTTATTATGACATAAAAGTAATGATAATTATATGTTTTAAAATTCATTTTTTTAGTTTATTTCTATGATTAAACAAACACTAAAATTCATTGTTTAAGAACTTTATTATAACTTTTGTTTATTTTTTTTAACGTCACCTGATTTAACCTCATGAACATTTTGAATAATAATTCTGCCACTTTAATCACGATAGTAATGGCCAGTATCGAATTAACGTCACATTTCAACAAGCAATGAATTAAATTTCTAACCATTTGTACACACTTGGTCAATTTCTATGATTTATTTATTTTATTGGTTTTTAGTATAATAATAAGTAAAAGTTATTAAATATTATTTATTTAATTTACAAGGCATGACTATATTTTTTTTCTCGACGGGCATAGAGTGCGATATGGGCTAGAACTTACGCCAATCTCACACATTAAAAGTTTGATACACTCCATTTATCACTGTGATTTATATTTTCACTTCAGCTAACGAACATACTGAACGAGTAAGGTAACACATAGTATCAGGTAGTTATGAATCGTGGTGAATTGCTCTGAAACACAGTGTAATTCAGTGCTTTCCGTTATCTTGTCCAAATAGCTGGAATAATTTCATGTAATTTTTAAGTTGTAAAAACTAGTGTTTTTTTGATAGTATTATTTTGACTTCACAGTTTTTTTTCTCTCGAACAGTAGAGTGTTACTTGTGGTTTATTTACGAAAAATTTACTTATAATTCTAATGCTTCTTATAATGCACGCGCTAATTCCGATATGTGATGAAATTACTTTAATTTTCCAAAAGGGCATAAATCAGAGTTAAATGCATGTACATAGAATGGGCACATTCACTCTAGGGGCAGGTAATTTTTGCGAATAAATCTGAACGCCTATTAGATTGCAACAAGGTTTACCCACAACAGAGGTTTCTTCCTTGTGATTGGCGGCCGTCTACGAGAGAAGTCGTTTCTTTTTTTGACCGAGCCACTCAGGATGCTTTTGCTTCCGCACTGAATTACTGTGATTGCTGATTGGTATTGTAACAATCGACATGCGCCTGAAAGAAATTCACCCAATCATGAAACACAGGCGAAGCTACAGTGTTTTAACTTATAACTAATTTCGGAATCTTTTCGCGAAATCTGCATGGCCCTAATTATCGCTTCTGCATGCTCTGTGTCGAGTCTGTGATCGAAGCGTCGTGACTGGCAGCTGGGTAGCAGTGGGCGGGGCCTTGCTCCCATTGACCAATAGCGTCACCACATTCTTACGAGATGAGGAAAACACGAGCCACGCGCAACGACAGGCGAGGCGCGTGACAACTGTCACTACCACCAGTATTACTGTCACTGTTTGGCGATCTCTCCCGGTGTACACACACACTTCGGCTGTTAGTCATGTCCGTTAATTTACAGATGTAATTTCGGGAAATGTAAAAAATAAAAAATAAATAGGAAATTCGACAAGTTTTGCAAAAAAAAATCAATCAGATTTCAAAATCTTTCATATTCAGGTTGCTTCACGAGTAGCTACTACCACACGCAGATCTTATCCTCACAATGTTTTGTTATGAGCAAAATGTGTCTCAAAACCCGAAGGTGTATGGATTCGAGGATTTGTGAATGTCTCACAACGCAAGGCTTATTGCTAGAGACTGGAAAAATTCGTGAATTCATTTCGCGATAGGCTAAAATACAAATAGTTATACCTCAGTGCTGCCTCTGCTATTGGCTCACAACTCACCTGGATCACTCTGAGCCAATTAGAAACACCCAACCAAAGCTATATCGAATCACAGACTGCTACGTTGGGACGTCACACAAGACAGCAACCAATGAGTGGGTGCATTTGACCGAGTGTACGTAGAACTATAGAATTCATCCTACAGGTCATTGAACCCGCGAATTTTTCCGGTCCCTAATTATTGCTCACAAGGATACATGAAGGACGTTGTTAACCAACACATGAGAAACTATTTTGCCGAATCACGCATGCCGTTAGAGAAACCAGAGACAGCCGTGAGTAGCCACGAATAGCACGACGTTCGGTACATAAGCGTGAGACACAGAACATGGAAATATGCATATTTGTCAGCTTGCTGAATGCAATTTTAATATTCAACTCAAACAATAGTCTAATAATACACGAATGTATTTACTACTAAATAAATATTTATTTGTATTGATATACCTATATTTTTGTATGTTTATATTATTCTGTTTGTACAGAGACCAGGACTCACTTTAAGTATGACCTATTTTGCTCTAAATTATGTAATTTATAAGCTCTGGTTGTGATTGTGGTGACTTCTAAACAATTCTATACTTTTATCGATGGCCTGCTAAGGCGATACGGGTTAGATAACCATCTTCGTCAAACTCTTTTTTCCTTTTTTTTTGCCAATGGGTAAAATATACAATCTGTTGTGTTTTCTCGTGCTACATTTTCCCCCATCAATTCATTCCGTGCTTGGTCCCCCACGTCAGTTGTATATGAATGGCGGTTCTGGGACAGGGTCGAGGGTCCGGATGTTGATTTTTGATGCCATATTGGAGTGTGACGTCACGGTGGCAATTTTGAATTCAATATGGTGACACTAAAGAAACGTGTAACAGTGACATCATCAATCAAGATGGTCGTCGTGACGTCAAATCCAATGTGGCGTCGACAATCAGCAATCCGGACTGTGTACCCTATTCCAGTACCGCCATTTTTATACAACTAATGTCACTTTACTTTTAATCGTCTTTTATGAACTTTTCTCAACGAATCGTTGGTTTTAAATGCATTATTTATCCATCCGTGACTTTAAATGTTAGTATTTATTCACTTCTCTTAGTTTCTAACTATATAAGTTTTCTTGGTTTCGCGTTAAAACGATATGAATGTTCTCAAAATCGTTAGTTCACTGTGATTCATAAAATGTAATTACACTTACAATTTATGACTTCAAGGTGAATTGATAACCTCGGATATTAAAAAGAGACAATTCAATGTCTGTGCACTAACATAAGACATTCTATATGTGTATGGATAAAATATGACTTCGGAAGGGAAGAAAAACATTTCTAAAACCCAAAAATACTTATTTATTGCTAATTGGAATATTAACACTAATTATAACTTTGCTTTAAAGTGTAATTTTACTAGACCAAACTACTACGCGAGACGAATAAATTAATAAGTAATTACGAGGCGGGGTATCAACTGTTCGACAGTTAAACTGTTCGACCGTGGGTCGAAGACACTCCCACTAATCTGCCGAGCCAATAGAGACTCTGCTAGTCACACCCTTCAAAAAGTAACTTTTCTGGTAAGCCAATAGAAACACTGTTGCCCCCCACTTTAACACGATTTAGAGGGATTGGTGTTATGAGGCGGGATTTCAGCTTTCCAGCCAGTGAAAATGACTTCCCAAGAATTCAGGCCTTCTAGGAGTCCGTGGAAGAAGCACCTAAGGAACAACCCAGACACTTTTGCGATGAGTTGGGTCGATCAGTTCATCAGTCGAACAGTTTATACTGATCCGGTATAAACTGTTCGACTGTTGAAGGGTTCACCACGCGCTAGTGGTAGACCAGCGCGCTACCTATGAACGATAACATTAACTAAACACAAGCAAACCTGACATTCTAGTATACCCGCAAGATAGCAGCAACTGTGTCCAGGCAACGTCACTTTTTATAGCCGCAAGATAGCAGCAACTGTGAGCAGGCATCGCCACTTTTATGGTGTAGATAAATCTTTCGAACATTCATGATTTGCACATATAAGCCATCAGAAACATAAACTGTATTGAGGTTTAGGTGTTTCATTTGCAGTTGCTGCAACAATGATTCAGACGTTGTAGATGGAATACTGTACCGTGACAAATAAACAAAAAAAAACTTTTCTCCGGTGACAATAAAAGAAGAAAATATATTGCAGAACGCATCCGATTGTGCATGTTAACAAATAATAAAAATTAAATTAAAAGAAACGTTTTTAGATACAAAATTTTACGTTGAAAATTAAATAAAGGTTACGAAAATGGTGCGAATCTGTAACTTATACACCATAATAAAATAATTTTATAAATATTTAAAACCAGTATAGTGTAATTATAATCCTAAAACATTATTTTTAAAGTAAAAGCTTTTTTAACTAAACAATAATAATAGAATGTTGCGTCCAAGGGTTAGAATAATTTGTAGAGATATCTTATTCGTCAGCAGCAGGGGTATAGGCCTAGTGGCATACATGCTTGATACGATCGAGAGCAGAATGGCTAACTTTTTCACACTTTGGAAGCGTTCGCACACTTCCGTATTACTTTATAATTTTCAATAGTTTATGACTTTAAATTCTTTTAAATAGTATCTTCTTAACATTCACTTTTTAATATATGTATATATAATATTCCAATTTAGTTGATTTTTACTAAAAATTTGAAAGTACCTATTGAAGTTTTAATTTTAAATAAATGCCATTCTTATTCCAAAAATAAATAGCTTAGATATTTTTTAATTTCAAGTTTACCGGTGTTCCTAACTTATTCGTTTGTTTTTGTTAAGCATTTGAATAATTTTTAGTTAGGTTACGTTTTGTAAATATGGATACCGTACTTTTTTTTTCGTATTCATCGAAATTTCTGTGATTGGTGATTGCATTTATTTTAAATGGCTATGGAAATTTTTATAATTGAAGGGCAAACTGCATGGGCGAAAACCTGTAGTATTCCCAGGGGGGGCCCACGGGATAATATTCATCATATTCATTTTCCAGTCACTATTTTGCAAGCGTAAGCTGGCTCCCTCAGGGAGGGGCTTTTTGATTCCAGTGCCCCCCCCCCCCTCCAAAAAAAAACCACGCCATGGCAGACTGTCCTTTTTTTCTTTATGGAACACAGGAAATGCCTAGTGACATGCGTGGCCAGATCGTTAGGTAGGCCTATGTTGTAGATTAGAGGGTATAACTTTCTATTATGCCATGTGATGAAAATGGCGATAACTAACTGTGGCACATCATCCGATTATTACAAGGACATAATAAAATTATCAAATTTTACGTTCACTTGGAAGCTGCGGGGCGAATCTTCCCATTAATATATTGAGGTCTCTCGAAATGGTATGTTTTATGTGAAAATTGAAATTGAGAATCGACATGTTAAGCGGATTAGGTTTATAAGGTAGTCTTTCAAGTGGGCATTTTGTATTTTGATGCAAATGATTTGCAAGAATATTCAGTTTTTTAATTTCTAAGCACAGATATGTCAAAAGTTATGTAGCTATAATAAAAAAAATAAAACACAAAGACTAACTTCGCCACATGAGAGTCAGTCGCTGCATTGACTTTCGTTACACCAAAACTTAGAACAGATTTCTCCAAGTCTATGACAGAAGTCAAACAAAAAACGAAGGTCTCAATACACAAATAACCCGCTTCGCATCAGAAATCACAACCTGAAGTACATAAGCTGTGGCCAACTATCAACGCACACATACAGAGGTAAACTCTATTGCTCGCCGCGACCAAAGGGTGAACAATAGTTCATGGGCAGAGCAAGTTATCAGAAAACTCTAACATTGGAGAAAAGTCGCGTGGTTTCTGATATGCTGCCGATGGGAAATTCTACTGACTTGATATTAAGTGTAATGATGTGCAAAGCCCGGGCAGCGCCGTGTACTTGAGCTAGTATAATATAAGTTCAAATTATAGTATTGGTTTTCAGTTTAAATTTTTTAAAAATATAACTAATAATATTTCAGCTACATTTACCTAATAAACTTATAATAGCACCTCTGAACTATGTTTATAAACGGAATAATGCAAGAGATAAAGTTTTGTATTCTAGAATTTGAAATATAAAATTTCATATAGGCCTATCTGTGTTCCGTTTTCATTAAATTTACTTGCCATCAGCAATAACAACACAATAGTCTAGTCAGATTTATTTAATTACACTTAAACTAAGAAATGATTATAAGAATGCAGAACAGTTAAAATGATTAAGACAGTAAAAATACTTAAAGATCTCTTATAAATACATAACACATTTTTGAACAATCTACATTACTTAGCAAAATAAATACATGTGACATAATATACATATCTTCTACGAAGTGATATCATACGACGTTTCCATGAATATGTTTTGTGTTCTGGAATTAGGAATGTAAAATTTTATTTTACATAAATTTCTTTCGTCATCTAGATATTTTCTCGAAATCAGCAATGACAACAAAATAGTCTATGCAATAGGCCTATTTATAATTTTTTCAGTACAACAATGAAATAATGTTAGAATTTTAAAAGTTATGATAACTAAGCCATCAATGAAGTAAAGTAGGGGAGACCGGGGCAAGTTGACTAGCGGGGAAAAATGAGAAATGACCTAATTTAAAATAATACTGCTAGATAGTACCACCTTGCAGGCACTACTAGCCCTCCACACTGCTGAACACTTAAGGTTCGCCCTGGGAAGCCGCTGCCGCCATTTCGTTGTTTGTTAGATGATGTTCGTGTATTTGGTATGAAATATTGTAATTTTAGAGACTCTCGACGTAAGATCTCATGAACTAACAGGTAAGGTATTTGGTTTTTCTTTGCTATACATAAGTACCTTAGAAAATATACTTTATTTAGTCACTATTAATTTATAGTTTACTCTTGCAAATCCTAATGAAAAATTTCAAAACTTATATCATTGCCAATCGGGGAAAGTTGACTGGGGCAAGATGATGACTCGTCATCTTGCCCCAAGTGATTTTTACAGCTTTATTTTTTTTATATTTACATGCAAATTTTTTATAATTGCTGTGTGATTTTATTGAACTATATGAACCATAAAATGCACGGTTCAATATTGAAAAGTATTTTGAATAATATTTTAAAAACTTTAAAGAAAAAAATATTCTAACTCTGCCTGTTTCGCTCTTTTATTAATTTCTAGGAAATTATGTTCCAGATATGGTGAATAATTGTATTAAAAAAAGTTATAGAGCAGAGGACAAAAATGATATGGATGCTGATTTTTTAAAGGTCAAAGAAGGAAGAATGAGTCGCATGTGTACAGCAAATGTTTATCATATTCCTGAAGCAACACTTCGTCGTCATTTGAAGAAAAACGATGATGGGGTCTTCGGATGCGACCTGAACTTGTGGAAAGAGCCCCACCAGGAACCGTTGGGCATTGCAGTGATAATGGGTGGAGAAATGGAGAAATGTTTGTGTTGTTTTTGAAACATTTCAATCTTCATGTAAAACCTACCAGTGAATCTCGTGTCCTGTTGCTTGTTGACAATCATAAAACACACTTAACCCTGGAGGCTACAAATTTTTTTCCGGGAAAATCACATCACCATGGTTGGATTTCCGGCCCACACTACCCATCGTCTTCAACTGCTGGATGTTAAATTTTTGGGCCATTAAAGATCTATTATAGCCAAGCTTGTGACAACTTTATGGTTACTAATCCAGGACAAGCCATTACTGACAAACACATTGGTGAGCTATTGAGCACTGATTATTTGAAAACAGCTATGGTCGATAATGCAGTTAATGGGTTCAAACAATGTGAATTCGAGCCTTATGATCCCCTTGTGTTTAACGAGCATGATTTTGCTGCAGCGAAAACCACCGATCATGATCTTGTTACAGAAAAAGCAGAAATAGAAAAAATGCTATTGCTAAGCCAGCATCACCTAAAGACCAACCCCTAGAAATTGCTAATAATGACTCTTGTGTTGAACATGAGGTAGAGCCAACTGAAGAACCAGGAACTTCAAAAAATGCTACTCCCGTTGTGCCAAACCTGTGCCGGTGTTTTTGACTTTAAACCGTTGCCTAAAGAAAGACCATGTGTGAATAAAAGGAAAAGTCATAAGCAATGTGCAAGTGTCATAACTAGCACACCCATGAAAGAGATGTTGGTTCAGAGAGAAGCAAAGAAGTTGGATCAAAAACGTTTAAAGGAACAAAGACAAGAGTCTCGAGATGCCAAAAAAGGAAGTGTTACTAAGAAACTGAAGTTCCATTCCCGTGGAAAAACAAAGAAGCCCGAACATTCAACATGCAATCCGTCGGCTCAAACTTCCAAATTGCAGTGTCCTGGGTGTGATGAGATTTATGTTGACCCTCCGGCAGAAGGCTGGATAGAGTGTTGCAAATGCCTCACATGGTGGCATGAGGACTGCTCTTACATTGAAGGAGGAAAATTTGTGTGCGATTGTTGCTAATGAAAACCCTGAATTAGAGTTATATTAGTTATTTAAGTGTGGTTTGCATAAAAAATCTTCAACTTTTGTCAGAATCCTCATCTTGCCCCATAGTCTAAGTCATCATGCCACGGTAATGGGGCAAGATGACACATGCGCATCATATTTTTAAATCAGGCAAAAAAGTTTAGATAATAATGAAATAAAAATTTTTCCAAGTAGTTACAACACTCAAAATGATCATTCTATCCATGGAAAAAAGAACAATTTCCTCAAAAAATGCATTTATGATAAATGAATGACTCTTAACAGCGTCAACTTGCCCCGGTCTACCCTACATAAACATCCCTTATCAATACAACACCCATTTTCTGTACAATATATACTTCTAAAGAAATACGACACATAAGATATCATAGAAATAACTTCTGAAAAGTGACATCTTACGAAGTTTCCATGACTCTGTTTTGTGTTCTGACCTTATTATATAAAATGTTATATCAATAACTTTCAATACCAAGATATTTCATTGTAATCAGCAATGAAACCAGGATATTCTAGTCAGATTTATACTATTTGACACTAAAACAATAAATGATTTTATAAATGAATCACAGTCATATTAATAACTAATCCGTTAATTAAATAAAAGGACATATACATCACTTATCAATACAAAACATATCTTATGTACAAAACATAGGTCTATTACTAAGAAAAATAGACACATTTGATATCCTAGACATGATTCTTGCAAAGTGACATCTTGCGAAGTTTCCATGAATCCGTTTTGTGTTCTGACCTTAATTATATAAAATTTTATATCAATATATTTCAATACCAAGATATTTCATCGTAATCAGCAAGGAAACCAGAATATTCTAGTCAGATTTATACTATTTGACACTAAAACAATAAATGATTTTATAAATGAATCACAGTCATATTAATAACTAATCCGTTAATTAAATAAAAGGACATATACATCACTTATCAATACAAAACATATCTTATGTACAAAACATAGGTCTATTACTAAGAAAAATAGACACTTTTGATATCCTAGACATGATTCTTGCAAAGTGACATCTTGCGAAGTTTCCATGAATCCGTTTTGTGTTCTGACCTTAATTATATAAAATTTTATATCAATATATTTCAATACCAAGATATTTAATCGCAATCAGCAATGAAACCAGAATATTCTAGTTAGATTTATACTATTTGACACCAAAACTTTAAATGGTTTTTTAAATGAATCAGAGTCATTTAAATAACTAATCCGTTAGTAAAATAAAAGCATATATACATCACTTATCAATACAAAACATATATTATGTACAATATATAGGCCTATTACTAAGAAAAATAGACACATTTGATATACTAGACATGATTCTTGCAAAGTGACATCTTGCGAAGTTTCCATGACTCCGTTTTGTGTTCTGTCTTTAATTATATAGGCCTACAATTTTATAACAATATCTTTCGGTACCTACAAGATATTTCACTGCAATCAGCAATGAAACCAGGATAGTGCAGTCATATTTATATTATTTGACACTAAAACTATGAACTAATTAAAAATACTGGGTTATTATAATAAGTAAGCCATTAATTTGGTGACATTACATAAACATTTTTATCTTTACATAACATTTTCTGTAGAATCCATATTTCTAAGCAAAATAGACCCGTGTGATGTCATACACATCACTTCTGCAAAGTGGACATCTTACGACATTGCCATGGTTAGGTAATTCGTCAGCACAATCTCCACACAGTACAAAATGTCCACATGGGTAAACCATACATGTAATTTCATTAATTAGACATATGATGCAAGTGTTTTGCCTTTGTTGAGCTAGGTTTCCAACAGGGTCATTAGTGTGGTCTACCACTACCTGCTGTGTGGGCTGTGGTACTGGGTTCCTAACGGGGTCATTTAGATGTTGCATTGGTCGGTCTACAAACGTAGCTTCGTCTTCATCGTCGCTGTCATTTTGGTTTGCACGATTTCCATTTTCAAGTTCTTGAATGCGTGCCTGCTGGTTGGCCACATTGAATAGTCCATCGACAGAATGGGCCATCTGTCTTAAAAAGTCCATTACACTATATTGTCCCCTTATCAGGCGCGTCATACTTCTGGTAATAACGGAGTCATTAATCCTCATTGAATTAGTCCTGCGTATGGTTCTACCTTCAATGAGGCCAGTGTAATCGCATTTCATTTGATGTGCGAGTTGTGTTATAAATTTCAGGAAACTCCAAATGTTGCAATGAGGACCCATTAAACCCAAAAGTGTTCCATGGTATGACTCCATATGGTTGTTGGTTCTAATGGGTACCCCAAATACAGAGAATCCTTCTGGCGTAACACGACGTAACCAATAGTTTTCGACGTACTGGAGCAGTGTATTAAATCTGTTTAGATTTCCTTCTCTTACGAAGGTTTTAATGGCCTGGTATCCATCTTCAATATTTGCCGGGGGAGAAACAGTGTCACCAGGTTCACCTCTTGATGCAGGTAAATACGGAAGTGCCATTATCATCTTTACCGCCCTTTTCAAGTCCGGATTTTGACGAAGATCTCTCACTAGGCCAAATCTTACGACAGACCTCCAAATCGCCTGGAAAAAAACAATAGAAAATAGATTATTTCAAGAGACGAATGAAAATATAAATTATCAACTAATGACTCATAAAAATTTAAAGCCATTCAATGTGTAGGATATCCTATTACATAAATAAGTTATAAAATATGTCATTAACTTATACAATGCAGAAAATGTAAGAAAACAATTCAGAGCAATAAGGTGATGTGTACTGTAGACGAAGGTTTGAGTAGTTGCAAGGGTTAGGGTATATGTCATAAAGCGGAGCACTGTGTGAGTTTACTCACCACTTGGAATTAGAAAATGTCTGTCATGCATAGGTTGTGTTATGAAACAAATGAAATGTTCCAAATAAAAATGGAAATAAGAATAATGAAGGGATAAAATATATCGTATGAGAGCGAAGTAGGGCTATCCAAGAAGATTTTGTGTTAATAAATACAAAAACCAGAACAAATAGGTACGTACAACATTATTTTGCTATTGTACATGATACAAAACTTGTAAAAATTCTTAAGACTTAGTTAGATCTGAAGTAACACTGTGTACTGACCACAATATAACTAACAACGCATTTCTCAGGGTATTTTTATAGGCTATCAAATATTTAAATGTGAATTAGAGGAATAAAAACCACATAAGAAATTATTTCTTTTTCTTTACTTTTTATAAACGAAATACAGTGGCAATGAGTTTAACAAATTCTAAAATATGTTATTCTTACACTGCAGGTTCTAAGAAAATATAAATTTAATGTTTTATGAACATTTCATTTTTGATCAAAGTTTCGTAAGGTAATAAAATATTAACCTAGCTTATGTGGCATAAGTAGATCTTGCAAACACTGAATTTGAGTCCGTGGTAATAGATGGAGTCCCAGTTACAATCAATTTAAAGTGTATCAATTGTTTTACGAAGCATTATTACCTTATTTAACAACGTAGAAGCGAATGAATGGTATCAGTTGCATTAATAAATCATTATTGAAATAAAACATAAATTAATAATATACACGAGTAGTGTGTAACAGCCGAGTCTGAGACAGGGTCCAATGAGTGGTGCTTTGGTGCAGGTCCACCATCTTGGATTGTGATGTCACAGCTATTACACACTACTTAAATGTTACCTGCTATTTTGATGGGTTGCTAGTTAAACTCTTGCATCAATCCCCTTTTCCAAGAATCTACGTTTTTGACAAACTAAGATGTTAAATGCGAGATAAATATTTTTATGCATAATTTTACATGCATGTCGTGCACATTTTCAACCATAAAATAACTTTTCCGTATAAATTTACTACAATCATTAAAATTAAATCAAACGTTACATACCTGGCAGTAGTGGAACAAACATCGCACCTGTCTTGCATTTGGATAGGTATGGCCTACAGCATTTGTAAGGGCTCTTTCAAAGTCGCTTATAACAGTCACAACTGGCCATGTGACAGTTTTTTGTCTGAATTTATCTAGTACTGAGACGTAAGTGGATTGCAGCTTGTTTAGCATAATGGCAAAGAAAACTGGAAATCCCTGTAAACATGAAATAAAAAAAGTAATTGTAGAAAAATGCGGTATATTTTTTAATTATGTAAAAAATACATTGTTTAAACATTGCTAAGGTTAAGATTTTTACAGAAACTTATTGAATATTTCGATATCTTCAAAATGAAAAAATACCAGTTGATATGACACAAACATAAAAATTAATAACTACCACTCTGCAATTATTCTGTTTGCAAGTTCTACATGATAATATATAAAATTAATAAACTTTGCTTAAAAACAGTTTTTTGTTCTGTAAATAAAATAAAACTTTAATATAAAAGGTTTCAAGAGAATACAGCTGTTGTGACGCATGATTCAGCACCCATAATTCATAATATTATTACAATAAAAGTTAGTGTTTAAAATTGTTAATTATTCCAAACATATTTTAATGTGCAATTATTTTAAAACGGCCAGTTAAAAAAATTGCTGAAGATTTTAATACATTTTCACCAGTGTGATGATACTGTAAGATGTGGTAAAAAATACATGTCATTACATAGAGGTAACCCGAACACAAACAGCTCCCAACTGCGGGGGAAAAGTGCGACGCAGGTAATTGACCAGACGGAATTATATTCCTGGGGCTCTAGTAAACATGTCATTGAGCGAGTGAGTGAAGCAGTCGACAGAGGTTCGCAGAAGGCGTCGGAGAGAGTCCATGGAAGAGGCAGCGATCGCTACCCATACATTTTCAAGGTAATTATTCATGCTGACATAAAGCTGTAAGCCTAGATCTCTAGTGGTTTTCTTGAATGCATTTGATGAGGGCTGTGACCCCGGCAGCTATTCTTCTGGCGGGAGAAGGACGACTCTCGATGAAACTAGAGTTTCTTTTGTGTGAATTTTCGATTGCAGTATGTAATATAGAAACTGTTTGTATCTACAGTAAAGAAGTTAAAGATTGCTAATTTATTTAATTTTGTCATTAAACTTATAAAATATGTGGATTTATTTTTAGCCTATATGATGCACTTAAATATGATTTGATACTTTGTACCAAACCTTTAAATAGAAAATAGATGTTTGCCCAATTGTGTAGAATTTGCATTGTAAAATTTCATTATCTGACACAATTTGAAATTGCATCATACATTGCTATTTATTAATACCCTTTTGCATACGTTAAGATTATACATAATTAACTTGATAAATTTGTTTAGTGTTATAAATTTTCTATATATCTGCGCTAATATAACACTTCATAAAGTAAAGACACCGTTAAGAACAAGCCTGTACTTACACTACGCCCATGGAAATATGTTTTTGTGAATGTATGACTTTTAATGAAATTTAATAAGTAAATAATGGCTTTAAAATTTCTTGTAATTCAGATGAATTGATGCTTGTTTAGTGTGTATTTCATTTACTTATTTTAGTGTCTAATTTTATTTGGTGAAGTGAAGGCGTACCATGCCACCTGTCTTACACTTAACTACATAGGCTACATCTTTACAAAGTAAGCACATGAAAAATAGCTACGCTCAATAAAAACTACACCCAAGAAAAACGAAAATTACTTATAAATAAAATTAATAAATCACATACAAAAAAATTTAGCGCTAAAAATAAAAACTATTTACATAATATGTAAGATATTATAAATGTCTTTTGAATTTTTTTTTTTAAAATATAATCAATGGTATACTGTTAACAGTTCTAAAGTACGTATTTAATATCAGTATGTATAAATAGAAAATTACCAGTACTTTAAAAAAAATTACATATTTCCTTTCAATTAAGCCTACATGTTTAAACACATTCAAGCATATTCGACAAAAAGTTGACACCACAGCTAAACCTGATCATCGGCGTTTAACAAGCACCTACATAATGTTTTCTTAAATACGAAAAGAGAATTTTAAAGTCTGATTGACTCGGCTAGTTCATTCCAGGTACTTGCAGTAGTCACAAAAATATTTTGTGTTGGGAAATAAGCACAAATAGCCTAACATTTTCTCTGAGAACGTGCGCCTATACCATGATGTGAACCGAGGTGCTGAAACTTGTCAGCAAGATAGGACGGGCCTGTGTCATAAATGTTTTCTTTAGCAGTAAAAGTATATGGAACTTTTATCTTTTGTGAAGTTTTAGCTTAGACAATCCATTTTTTTAAGAGGAGAATTGCTCACGCCTCTTGAAATTAGAAATGAAGTGGCCACAAAAATTTGGAATACCCTGCGCTGTAACCTTTCACATTTCACTTAGGTTAAATCGCCATAAGCAGTATCACAATAATAAGAAGCCTGGTTTATGAGAGACTGAATTAAATTTGTTTCATGCATGTTGGCAAAATCTTTTTAGACATTTTAGGCCATGCTAAGTGAAGAACGCATTTTCCATTAACACTATATGCCGAGACCAGCTTAGTTGTTAACTGTTGTCAAACTGTCTACGATTAGGCTACACCAAGGAATTTTTAGTGAATCTATTACAAACAGCATAGTATTAGTCCCTTGCATTATTATCTGAGCTTTAGGATTAATTTGCATCCATTATTTATCGACAATTTCAAGAAACCATTAAGTTTGGAACCCTGTGGTACATAAGCTAACAAGGCACCACTTCTTACTCCCTCAGGGAATTGATACAGTTTAAAGGCTTTTGAGTGAGTGAGTGAGTGAGTGAGTGAGTGAGTGAGTGAGTGAGAATTGTTAACGGCCCTTTAACAACGAGGTCTTACAGAGCCGATGGGGGTGAAATGAGGTGAAATGACAAGAATGCATTAGGTGAGGAGTGAGGTATGGAGCAGCGATGGAATGCATCGTGGGAGGAAACGAGAGTACCCTGAGAAAACCCACAGGCCACGGCAACGTCCGCCACGTTTCCCACATACGAGAAATCCGGGTCCGACCCCGCCAGGAATCTAACCCCGGTCGCCTTGGTGGGAGGCGAGAGGTCTAACAACTCAACCACCGTGCCTCCTTAAAGGCTTTTGATGTTAAACTAATAGATGAAAAATATAAAATCAAATATTTTAACATACTCCTTACCATCGTTTGAATGAAAACCATAATAGTTAGTAACTGACGAAGTCCACTAGGGTGCTGCGGCACAACTTTGAAAGTAGCATCAACAGAGATAGTCGTTAATTCTGCGGGGTGCTCGGATAGCTTCTGCAAAAATGATTCATTTGTGAATAGCAGTGCAGTAATCTGACCATCTTCGTTTCTGATGTGATCGTGCCATAGTTTTCTTTCCGCTGACACGCCCTGAGAGTTCGCCCAGGCTCCTTCATCGAGTCCGTTGACCAGCTCTTCCGTGTCATGGGGAATACCAGGCATCACTTCCCTCCTGCAACGGTTCATTGCTTGCCTTGCTAAATGAAAAGGAACTTGTTCTGCTCCACGATCATTTCTGTTGAAAGAGATACACATGTCAACCAACCTGTTCTTAATTTCACTGTAAAGGGAAGTTGTTATTTGAGGAATGAGAAATGATGTTGAAATTTTTTTATATAATGTAATTGTGAAAGAAACTGAACTAAACACGTAGAATTTTTAATTTTATTATTTTCATGCGTGTATGAAATTGTAGAAACGAAGATAAATGTATATTTGACTGAAAGAAAGTTATATTTATTTGAAAAGGAACATTGTCCAAAATTTGATGGCGTAACTATAAATATGCTAAAACGATGTATGAAAAGCGATATTAAGTATTCTTTTCACTTAGTCAGAATGATGATAGCCTATATTAATGGAATTTCTTGTGATGCAGAAGACACGAGTCATGTGTAACCGAAAGAAAAAATTCTGTGAGCGTTTGTCAATTTTTCGTGTTTTCTAAACAGCGCAAACGTAACTTAATTCTAAGAAACTAATAACATTGTATCAAGCCAGATACAAAGGTGAGAGCCTTTTTAAATTTGTAACTAATATAATCTGTATGATGCTACTATTACACATTTGTATGCTGTTTAGGCAATCAGGAATACGTGTCGAATATTTGTCCAGAAAATAATATTGTTACAGTAACAATTTCCATGACTTAGATGACATGAAGCCTAAATACTGTCCTAAAAAAAGAATACGTGAACACTGCTCATTACAAAGGCATATTGGTCTAACATAAAAAATTACTCTTCATGATATCGGTAATTTGCATATTTCAGGTATATACCTTACTATATTATCTACTGCGTTAAATACTTTTCTACGTTTATTACCAGGTGACGGCTTAATGTTTGCAACTTTTATTATTGTTGTTATTATTAATCAGTCGAGCCGTGGAAATGAAACTAACGAACGTTTACATTAGTAATATTAGTCAGGATATATTTTACCATTTATTGTCGTTTTTCAAAGGTCGCACCATTTAGTTTTTCAAACCACAAACAGCAAACTTTAGTTGTTTTTTTTTTAATTTAACATTCTATGCAAATAAGAATGAAGTTTTACATGCATAAGGTACAAAATTAAATTTTCAATGTATAAATTTATCCGAAGTTTTAATACGGACTTAGAGAATGTCGTTGGCGTTTTAAATTTTTTATGTCTTTTCTCTTACCTATTTGCTTCGTCCAAGTAAATACCTCTCAGGGAAGTATTTTCTGATATAGATCGTTCTTTCAGAATAGTCCTGAGTAAATACTTTTCCCTCAGACTTGCGTCGGGATCGTGGTTGTGGAACGGACTATTCTGAGTTAGATTGATACCGGAACCATTTTCTAATCCCATAACAGCCCGAGCCTTGCAGCCATTGTAGGATTTTGCGCAGCGCAGATATCTAGACAAGTAGAAAAGAAACATTAGGTTAAAAATTATACTATTTTGTGATGAAGACAACGATACAGTACTCTCATGCAATTTTTGTTAGGCGATATGGAAAAATGGGTAAATCGATCTAACGGTCTCTTAGTTTGTTTGGTCATCACTCTCAAACTACCACTGAACCGATTATAATAAAACATTTTGTATTTAGAAGTCCGTGAATAAACTTAAAAACTGGTACATTTGTCATCTCACTACGAGGACGGGAGTCTGAGATATAAAAATGAAACAATTTTTTTCCACAACCAATTCCAACACAAGCAGCGAGTGTTTATCTTTGTCCACTATTCGGTCGTATAGCAAGGTCTGGCTACATACTGTCGTTCTTCTTGCCGCACTTAGGAAGTGGCAAGTCATTTTCACTCGCCATAAATTAACCACCAAAATATCTTGAAAGTTATTTGGAAAAATTGTACAAGGATACCTTTTAAGAAAAAAAATCCCCGGTAGTAGCCAGTCGGAAAGGTAGATTTCGCCTTACCGCCGGTCAATATAAAAAAATCCTTCCGGAAAATTCCAGAAGAGTAGTATACAATAGTCGGTCCGGGAACATATGGAGTATGGAAGTGGATGTGTGGAGGGTCCACCATCTTGGATTGTGACACCACGGCGGCCATCTTGGAATTCAGCGGCCAACTTGGATGACCTTGACCTCGGTGGCCATCTTGGATGACCTTGACTTTGACCGTAGTGGCCATCGTGGACCATGACGTCATCGCCGCCACATTGGATTCTGGAATTTTCGGATGACGTCATTGTTGCCATCATGGATGGTAATGTCATCGTTGCCATCCCGAACTTTATAAAAAAATTTAATTCATTAATTTTAAATAAAAACTTTTTAATAAAAAATTACAAGCGATCCTTCCCCCACGGCAGCTAGTAGTAGACTGCGACCCCCACCACCGACGTCGAGGTATTTATAACATGTATGACATCATCGCCGCCATCTTGAACTTTTTTGTTTATTAACTTAGAACATCAGGAATAGTTTTAAAATTCATAAAAAATATATACTTAATCCAAATTTAACAAAAAATATTTTGACCTTGAACTTGGTGGCCATTTTGAACTTATTTGTTTGTTAACTTAAAAAGTGAAAAAAATCTAAAATTCATAAAAAAATTACTTAATTAAAATCTGAAATAAAAAATAGAACTTACATCATGGAGTTCCAGGTGCGAATCCGGTGAGGCCAAAAAATTTTGACAAGAGAGCCTTCCCCCACGGCAGCTGGAAGTAGACTGACCTCCCACCACCGGAGTCAAGGTATTTATTACCTGTATGTCATCAAGTCCGCCATATTGGTTTTTATATGCTGGAGGTCGACTTTTTTTCGTCTGCTGGAGTGCGCTAACATATTAGTTTAACTTTTATCCACTAGGGCGTGGTAGTTACGTCATATTGGATGACATAATGGCAGCCATTTTGAATTCCTGCTGCCATCTTGAAAATCTTTAATTTTCAGGTAAGAGAGACGGGAAAGAATCTAAAAATAGTAAAAAATTACTTAATTAAATTTTAATGCCTCCATTTTTATTTTTGGGCAGCCATCTTGAAAATCTGTAATTATTAACTAAGAAACTTGGAAAAAATTGTCCGTTCAAGATGGCTGTGGAGGTCAAGATCAAGTTCAAGGTCAAACTATTTTTTATTAAACTTAATTAAGTATTTTTTTATGAATTTTAAAACTTTTCTTGATGCTCTTAGTTAATAAACAAAAAAGTCCAAGATGGCCACCGAGGTCAAGGTCAAGGTCAAGTTCATGATCTAACTATCTTTTATTAAATTTGAATTAAGTATTTTTTATCAATTTTAAAACTTTTTTCACATTTTTAAGTTAGTAAACTAAAACGTTTATGATGGCGGCGATGACATCATTGAGGTTATAAATACCTCGACGTCGGTAGTGGGGGTCTCAGTCTACTACTAGCTGCCATGGGGGAAGGATCTCTTGTATTTTTTTATTAAAATTTTTTTATTTAAATTTAATTAAGTAAATTTTTTAAAGGACAGGATGGTGACGATGATATCATAATCCAAGATGGCGACGATGATGTCATCCGAAAATTCCAGAAGCCAAGATGGCGGCGATGACGCCATAATCCAAGATGACTGCCAAGGTCAAGGTCATCCAAGATGGCCGCCGAAATCCAAGATGGTCGCCGTGGCGTCACAATCCAAGATGGCGGACCATCCACACATCCACTCCCATACTCCATATGTGCCCGGACCAACTATTGTATACTACTCAGAAGTTTCTATAACTATGTAAAATATTATGAATATTTCTAGAAAATCCAATCCAACAATACATTTAAAATTCATATTCCCTCAACAATATGTATATGATATAAATACAATCCAACAATAAATTAAACGTTCATATTTGCCTCAATTAAAAATTCGGAGACTTTTTCGAAATATTCAAACTACCACCATTTTGAAAAAAAAAAAAAACTTATCCCATGAATTTTTGCACTTGACTGATATATGATCCAAAGAGTGTGTATACAAAATTTCATTTTGATCCGTTGAGAAATACGATGTTTCGAAAAATTCAAACCACCGCCATTTTGAAACTACACAACAGATCCGGCCCATCTTCGAACTTAACCGAGATATTGACCCAAAGAATGTGTATGCCATATTTCATTCTGATCTGTTGAGAAATACGCCTGCAAGTTTGCGGCCAAGTTTTTTTTATATTCCAAGTATATATACACATACATACACATATAAACTTTTGAACGGGGGGTATTTTTGGGGTCTGGGGACCTACAGTGATACTTCCTTTAAGTCATGACTTTCGGAACCCGCATTAGGTAGCTTCGCTCTGCGAAATCTACCTAAAATTAAAATAGAAACACGAAATATTCCTAACAATGTAAAAATTTCTGGGCTGATTATAACTTCCTACACAGGTCTGCCAACCCCAAGTAAAAATAATAATTCGGAGCTATGCTCATTACTTAGTTCAATGCGCTAAAAGAGGTGTTTGCCGATTTCACCAATAAAATATTGTGCTGTGTACTTACATTGTTGGAACAGCAATAGTTCGCTGTTAGGTAAATTTCGCAGCTAACTTGTAGGGGAGGGTGGTGACGTTTGGGACAATGGGAGGTTTGGGACAGGGTAATTTTTCATATTACGGTTGGCTGCACTGAGCTACTTTCCCCCCAAAACTTGTTTGTTTACTTCCTTTCTTACATGGTGTCTGAAGAAGTGCTTTGTTACAAGGGTTACAGAATTTTTAGCAGAAAACCATTTTGTTGCTTCAAAGCGTGTATATTAGTGAAGAGATGCGAGCCTGATAACTTCTACTTTGAAGAAAAAAAGGTGAGTGCTGTTTAAATCAACTTTAAAACAAAGATCTGTAGAGTAACTTCATATGGCAAAGACATAAAAATACTTAACATAACTGGAACGATTTTGAAAATACAAAAAAAAAAAAGGTCAAATGGGAGGTGTCATGTATGGGTGAAACTAATTGAATAATAACACAATTTACAAGATCACTGAAGATATAAAACCTTTAAACCACACACTTGTTTACATTTAGTTTCCATCATTACAACACTCCCTCTTTCCGTCCATAGACTACCTCATCACATATATGACAGGAGGAATGGGACAGGTATGTAAGGGAGGTTTGGGACTGTCCCATTCCTCCCTCAACATATACAAATTACAGCATTTATTGGACTTCTATAAAGGTGTTTAATAATGAGTGATTCTGAAACGAAGGGGCCACAGCTGCAAAGACTAATTTAGTGTAAGTGTGTTGGCTTCATTTATACCTCAATATAATTATGTTGAAACAATTTATTGTTCTAAGCCTAGGTGGATGCAGATAGGCCTACACTAATGTAGTTAGCCTTTACAGCTACAGCCATTTTTCTTCCAAATTATTAAGTTAGTTATAAACAAGTTTTAAATTATGCACACTATTTATATATTTATTTAGTTGCCTCCATATTTTCCAGGATATATGCCTACTGGGATTTGTCAAAATACAGATGTCAGTTGTAAACAAACACAGAACACAAATACAAATAAAGACAAATACACATTAGAAATAAGTTGTCAGTGTACAACATATTTAAAACATAAATTTTGTATAAAGTACCCATAACATATTTACTTTTATGTAGAGCATTTAGTAGGTATTACATTATCAATGAAACAAAAGATGGCTTGTTCAATAGATTTTCCTTATATGAAACCTAACTGGTTTTTTGATATTATTTTATGTTTAGGCTATCCATGAAGTTAACTATTAAATGTTTTGCTATAATATTCTCTAAAATTTTTGAAAATGAAGATAAAGAGTGCTATGGGTCGATAGTTATTCATATTTAAATTTGTGTTAACTAGCCATCTTTTATTTTCAGATTAAAAAACATGCCGTTAAAATATAAACGGAAAACGGATCGCTCGGCTCCCGCCCTGGATACAATTAAGAATGCCATCAGAGAAGTGGTGGAGGAAAAGATGCCTTTGCGGCAAACCGCTCTCAAGTATGGCATTTCCAAGTCATCGCTATCAAGATACGTGATGAATAGAGATAAATTGCCTGGAGCTGATGGCAGATATCAGTCCAAGCACACTTCCACGCAAATCTTCACAACTCATGAAGAAAATCTTTTGGTAGAGTATGTCCTTACATCTTCCCGGATGCATTATTGTCTCTCGACTAATGTAACTCGACAATTAGCATACCAGTTTGCTGTGGCAAACAAAATGAAAATATCAGCAAATTGGGAGCTCACTAAATTGGCAGGTCTAGACTGGCTGAGGGGTTTTTTTGCTCGGAACCCTTAACTTTCTGTGCGCAAACCAGAAGCCATTAGTCTGTCACGAGCCACTAGTTTCAATAAAAAAAATGTTGGGGACTTTTACAATAATCTGAGCGATGCCTACAAAAGGTACAGTTTTGGACCCGAATCCATTTATAACATGGATGAAACAGCTGTGAAAACAGTTCAAAATACCTGCAAAGTAATAGCTCAGAAAGGATCCAAGCAAGTTGGGCAAATTACCTCAAGGGAAAGAGGACAACTTGTTACCATGTGTGTAGCTGTAAATGCAGTGGGAAACTTCATCCCACCATTCTATGTATTTCCTAGGGTACATTTAAAGGAAAATTTAATGTTGAAAGGAGCTACACCTGGATCTAGTGGAGCAGCTAATCCATCAGGATGGATGTCCGCAGAAATATTCCCCATGTTTCTAAAGCACTTTGTCAAGCACGCAAAACCCTCTCTTGCAAATCCAATCCTGTTGATTCTTGATAATCATGAGAGTCATATCTCAGTAAATGCACTTTACTATGCAAAGGAAAATGGCATTACACTTTTGACACTTCCTCCACATTGTAGCAATAAGTTACAGCCCTTAGATGTGAGTGTTTTCGGTCCCTTCAAGGGATACTACAACCGTGCATTGGACTCATGGATGGCATCAAACCCTGGTAAAACAGTGTCCATCTTTGAAGTAGCTCAGCTTGCAGGTCAAGCACTTGCTCTGTCATTTACACCAAGAAACATCCAAGCAGGATTTTCAAAATGTGGAATTTATCCGTTTAATAGGGACACATTTACTGACGATGACTTTCTGTGCTCCTCGGTGACTGACCGTCCAGAATATACGTCTACGACAGAGTCAAGTGAAAATATTCCACAGCTATCTCAATGTAGGCCTACATGTCCCGATGCAACTGACACTGGTCCATGTGCAAGTACCAGCTTTCAATCTAGTCCAACTAACTTGCCGAACAGAACTACAAAGCAGATTGTTACTCCAGAACAACTAAAACCATACCCAAAATCTGGCCCAAGGAAACGACAAAATACTAGGAAACTGGGAAGAACACTAATTTTAACGGACACACCCGTGAAAGTTGAGATAGAAGCAGCTGCGAAAATAAAGAAGATAGTGAAGAAGCCTGGATTTAAAAAAATTACAAAGTCATTAGGGCCAACCCTTAAAACTAAGGACAGTAGATCTTCTGAGGATAGTTCTCCAGAGGACAGTGGTAGCATCTCATCTGGTGTGAGTGTAGTTGACTGCTCAGAAGATGAAGTGGAAGATGTGCTGAATTTCAAGGCAGATGATTTGAAACAAGGCACATTTGTGCTAGTTAAGTTTAAGGGTGGGGCACGATGTTCTCTAACTTTTAAATATGTGTGTATAGTGCAGATGCCACCTGAATATGGCTCTGGTGAGGTTTCTGATGAGGCAGAACTAAGTGTGATGGCTCTGAAATCATTAGACAAGACAAATAAAATGTTTGTAGTTGATGAAAGTGATGTGTCTTTTGTCAAGGTGTCAAATGTTCTGGGGATTTTGCCCATTCCTGATTTGATTACACATGGCGACAGATGTCGTTATGTATTCGCAAAGAAAGTGGATGTATTTGAAAAATGATTTTAATTTGATCACTTGACAAAGAAACCATATTTTGTAAACGAAAACTGTAACATATTGTCCACATGTCTAGTTTCTTGAGAATTGTAGGCCTACTTATTCCGAACTTGATTCAATGTGATGGTATTTCTGACTGTTATGTGTGCATAAAGAAAGTTATTGAAATTAAAAAATAAATTGTATTTAGTCACTTAAAAACATGTTTACAAATAGATTATTTATTATGAGTTATGCATAAATTATTCTATTGATAATGCAATAGATGTTTAACTTACCTTCAATTGTTATCTGTATAAAATTATTGTGTCCCGAACCTCCCTAATCAGTGTCCCATTCCTCCCTCTCATGGGGAGGTTTGGGACAGTTTACACTTAGCATGAAATAATTTTTTTTCCATAGAAATTAATTATTATTGCTTTTACTTTTAGTTGCAGCAATATCTAGAAAAAACACTCTAAAACTTGGTGTAGTTGAAAATAAAATCAGACTAACCAAAAAAATTAAAAAAATTAATATCAAATAAATGTCCCAAACGTCACCATGGCGGAATTCCGCGATTCACGACTTAAAGGAAATTTCACCATATTTTCTCCGATTTAGGTCCCCAGACCCCAAAAATACCCTCTGTTCCATAGTTTATACGTGTGTGTATGTATGTGTGTGCGTATATATATATATATATGTGTGTGTGTGTGTATATATATACATGGGATATAAAAAAAACTTGTCCGCAAACTTGCAGCGTATTTCTCAACGGATCAAAATTGAATTTGGTATGCATAATCTTTGGGTCAATATCTCGGCTAAGTTCGATGATGAGCCGGACAGTTTGGAAGTTTCAAAATGGCGACGGTTTAAATTATTCGAAAATATCCAAAAATTTCTAATCGAGGCAAATATGAATGTCTAATGTATTGTTGGATTGGTTTTTTTTAGAAATATTCATAAGATTTTACATAGTTATAGAAACTTCTTGAATTTTCCAGAAGCTTTTTTTATTGCCTATTGACCGGCCGTACGGCGAAAACTACCTTTCCGACTGGTTGCCATGGTATTAGTGAAGTGAATTTTAGTGCATATGGGCAACGCAGTATTTTCTATCAACACATCGCAACTAATAGTATAGTGTTTGTGCAATACATAATTGTTTTTTTTTTCATTTTCAATTTTTGATGTTTGGTGCATACGCTTTAGCCAATATTTTCACCGCCATATTGCTCTGCGAAACCTTAACTGACCATGAAGAGGGTGCGTTAAATGTTACAATGAGTGTGCACTGGCTGTGAACAAGTGACCATTGCAATCTTATTCACCACTGTGCAATGAACAGAGCCATTGAACACGCGGTACAGAGTGCTTTGTTAAGAGTACGATCAAAACAATCGTGTTCACAGTCAAATAGAACCTTATATAAAATTACTTAACTTGTATACAACGTTGTTTGTCGGTGTTATTCTAATAAGTAGTTGCCCAAATGTTAGAGTATCCTTAAACAATTCAGCAGCGTAGTCAGGATTCCTGTTTGGGGGGGAGGGCGGCGCATTTTGCTATTCACCAATCCCCTCCAATAAAGAGGGGGTCTAGGTGCACTCCCCTAGAAAAATAATGATTTTAAGGTGCAAATTGGTGCTTTTTAACCCTTTTTCATGACACAATTCAGAATACATAACTGGCAGAAAATAAAATATTTTTTTAAGAAAATTGGTTTGTGTGAACAATTTAATAATTATTTAAATGACCTTCTGAGCTCTTATGCAAAGTACTTGCCAGTTGTAACAATGAAACTGAAATACAGTGATTTAGAATTTAGTTGACCGTCAAAAATTACGTGAATTTTGCGTGTTTTTACTTATCCGTGACTCGAAATAACAACAAAATTATGTCTTACGAGATTATTATAATAACATTAAGTTAAAATATTTAATGAAATGTGAGCTAGCTCTGTTTATATCTCAGGGAATTAACTGCACAGAACAATAATCGAGTGAGGTGGAACGTACACGTTACTTCAAGAGTTTTACACGTTGCAGTGACCAGTGTTTTTAGCTAGTGAATTAACCGACATTTCTTTCCCTTTTGGGAGGGGCCCGACCCCTCGCGTTTGTGTGTATGTCGCACAATTTTAAAGCCACCTTAAAATAGTTATTTACTGTTTCATGTAAAAGTAAATGATACATAGGCGTAGGTGTTACGTTATAAGTTGACAATGACAACATTTATACTTTATTTGGCTTATAACTAATTTGTTATATATTGAAAAAACTTTATAACGAGTACGAATATGTTTTTAACATTTTTTTTTTGCAAAAATGAGCTCGTATTTAATTTAGGCTTTACTATTACAATTTTCTTTTCCAGAGTGGAATTATAGGAATACGAAGGAAGTGATTAAATATGTTCACAGTTTTTTAGTAAGTCCTTTTACGTATTGATTAAATCGTGCGAAAAAAGCTGCGCTTTTCACTAAAAGAAGCCATTTTTTCTTCCTTATTTAAAAACCTAAGTATGCTAGTAAAGAAGTAATATATGTATTATGGAAGGGCGTGACGATGAAAATAGCTTTATTTGTATACTGTTTAGCCTTGATCAATGGCAGAGATAAAAAAACAGGCCGACACATAATCTGCAGCCCACTGCGTCTCTTCTTCACAAGTTTACGTTTCTGGCTTTCAGTCCCGGGTATGACATGAGGGTACATTTGTGTTAGCTATAGTTTTTCTATGATATTTCATCTGTCAATAAGCCACCACAATAAGCCAAATAGAAATATAACAAATATTTGATACATCTCTGAAGTGGATGAGTTATGACTGGTTTTCAAACAGAGCTAAATTAAAGAGAAACTGAGAGTCTGCACCCAATGAGTTTATTATTGTTAAGGGACATCCTCGTGGTATCGCACTGCCATGTATGAATAAACTCTGCAGTGCTCTAACGAGTCGTTCTATTTTCCCAGTGATATTCGCCTTTAGAACTACAACTCATTGCTGTTATCTTAACAACGTTCATAAAAACCACTTACGACTTAGTGAAATAAAACACATATGAATAAAAAATTAAGGATAAAAAATTTAATTTCATTTTACCTGGTATGTTGTTTCATCCTTTCGGAGACGTAAAAGAAACCTCTTCCATCATTATAAATATATGGAACTGCCAGCTCGTTGCCCAGGCAACACTTCAGAATTCGGCGGGTCCGAGTCTTCAGGCTCCATAGCAAAACAATCCGGACGCGATGATTACAAGAGACAAACTGGCAGGTATAGTAGGGTCGCGACGTCTTGGTGTGTCGTTTTGCGGGGAAGCGGGGAAGAGTAAATGAGAGGGGAAGCAGCCGCAGTTTGCACTTTTTCTTGTGTGTTGTGATAGTAGAATAATATTGATTCAATTTTTGTTTTTAAACAAATTGATTATATTTAATAACATATCAAACTTTTTTATGGTATACTTTGCTGTTGAACTTCTTTATTTAATTTTTAATTTTTAACTTAATAGAGTTGTAGGAACATGTTTCCCTGAAAGTATACTAAATTTAATGGAATATTGCGACTTTTTATACATCTAACTTTGAAATTTTATTAATTGATTTATTAAATAACATATGATCCATAGTTATAAATGTCTAAACTAAGTTTGCAAAATTTTTATGAAAACATACAGGGAAAAGAATTGTAATCCATGGCTGGATGTTACAAAATATTATTACAATTACAAAAATATATTTTAAATTTTTTTCCCGTATACAAACACACATACATACGCCACATGCGCGTGTGCGATGCTATGGATACCAATATGTGGGTGAGCGCGTGTCAGCAGTATTCACTCTTCCTTGTCATCGGGCGCGCGCAGGCCGGGAGGGATGCCGTTATAATCCTTTGCGCGCAGTTAGGCCCAGGTATCCCGCCTTCTCCCCGAGCGCGTATTTCCCCACTACAGCCCGTCTCACTAACAGACGGCCCGAGCCAACTGGGAGAGAACTTGCAGCCTTCCAGCGTTTCTGCGCATTCAGTCATCTGAGTAGCACTACGGGTGATGGCTCCGTTGCATTGCCTGAGAGCGCGTGACACTGCATTACTTAAACTACCATTATTCATTAAGTTACCCAGGAAAATCCTTCAATTTTTCATTTCGTACACTAAAGAGTATAGCGATGCTAAATATTCACGTGTATTTCATGTGGCAGTTGTGCTTCGTCATAAAATTAATTCTTAATTTTTTCATCAGTACGCTAAAGTTTTTAGTGTCATGCCCTCCGATAGTTAACTAATTTTTTAAGACTCTATATTTTGAAAATTAAAACTTGCTTGTACATTAAAACTTTCTCAAAGTATACCGCGTCATTTTGCGAGAATCCGTTTTGCGCCACGTGCAATAGTTTTTGAACAATGATGTGTTTTATTTTTATGAATATTAAATCAGGGCCCTTGCACGCTTCCGCGTTGTATGTCTGGATGTACCTAGGTACATATGAGATGTTGAAATAAACCTTTCACTACTGATTATTCATTTATTATCTAATGTCCGGGATGGGTTGCAGTCTTGCTTTAAATTTTTTGGTGATGTTAGATACACACATACAAAGCAACTCTTTCTCATTACTTTTCTTTTTTGCTCTCTTTTTTATCGCTTTCTCTTAAAATTTATTCTCTCAATTTACCATTTTATCTCGCTTTCTCTCTCTTATTATATCTCTCTTATTATATCTTTCTCTCTCATACTTTTTGTCCCTTCTCTTCCTTATTCTGTCTTTCTCTCCTTTACTCTCCGTCTCACTTTCTCTCCCTTTCCCTTCTTCACTCTTTCTTTCGCTTTCTTTCTCTTTATTTGTCTTACGTTTTTATTTCTCTTTATTCTCTTTCTTTCTCTAACACTCTCTACCTTGCCTCCTTCTCTTTTTCTCTTTAATTCTCTTTAATTTTTGACATTAACTTTCTTACTTTCTCTTATCTCTTTTCTTCTATTTTTCATTCTCTCGTCCTCTTACTCCTTCAGTCTTTCTCTATTTTTCCCTTTCTTTCACGCTTTCTTTATCTTTCTACTCGCTCGCCACCATTATTATTCGAACCATAGAAAAGAGGAACCTTCTGTATAAATAAAGAAATCCATATATTATTAATGACAAAGTGTGTTTATTTGTCCTTCATAGGCCATAGTGTCTCTAGTGCATGTTTATGAAAATACTAAATCAGAGAACAGGAAAGCAAAATTGGAATACTACGCAACACTGGTCTGAATTAATAGAAATAAAGTTTGAGAGTAAATTATATATGTACCCTGTGAGGGTAAATATATATTTAAATATTTAATTTAATATTTAATTTTTATAGCCTTGATTGCACTGAGGCAACATTTTGGGCGAAATGCAACATACGGCAATGACGTACAGGCTGTTGGTTTTCAACTGAGGCAACACAGTGGTCATGTGGCATGCGACATGTCGCCACCTGTCGGGCCGACAATATTGCCGCATGCCACAGAATTTGTGCGTGGGGAGAGGGGTTTTAACTTGGGCATATATGCATAACACGGACCACTCCTTTAAAAGATAAATATAAGGAAGATACGTAAGTCGTCGTCACCCCTCCCCCCCCCCTAAAAAAAATATTGTTTTCCAGGTGTAAAATTGGGGGTTATTTCAGCAGATAGTGTAACTTCAACACATAATTTTCTACAAGTAAATGTAGCTCTAAATGTTTAGTAATAATATGTTATTTGTTTTGTGAGGCTAATCCCCCCTCCAACCCCCCGCTGCCTACGTCCCTGGTTATACATTTGTAGAGTGAATGTGCTCAAAGCTTATTGAAATAAGCCCTAAATGTTGTAAATACTTAGTTAAGGGTGGGTGAATCTGTACATGCAACCATGCACGGAACACATTTAAGAAATACATTTTGATATTTTTATGTAACCTTAGGTTATTTTTCTTAGAATGTTAATGAAGTTAATGAATGAAACAACTGAAACACTGTAAATATTTTTGGACAGTATTTTTGCAGTATTATTATGTTTAAATAAGTACAACAATGTATCAATGCATGGACTATTTTCCACATAAGTACATTGGGGGCTTTGGTGCGGCCCGAAATAGTCAACACAGAGCACAAGTAATTGGCAGGATTAAATGAAAAACAAGAAAGAAAAAGTCACAATTATAACAATTACGACTACTTCTTCGTGTGATGGCGTTCACATACATGTTACTTTATGCATACCTGTCCTGCCATGGCATACGGCCTTCATCTGACATGAAGTCCCCTAGTGGCGGACACCTAAGGTTTTCAAAAAATAAAATAAAAACCACTTCGAGAAAAATTATTTTATTTATGAAATAATTAACTCAACTAAGTATGAAATCAAAATAAATCAATAAAAATGCTACGTCTGTATAAACTATTTTATAAAACTAAATTGAACTTTGGTGATAAAAATGCAATTCTTGCAAGTGGCACCTACTAACGGACGGACTTGAGTTCGAACACCCAGCTCCGGACACTTTCAAAACAATCTGCATCGATCACATATGTAGGCATCTGCACATTCAAGATGGGGGTGGTGACTTCTTAATACAAAAGTTTTAGGAAAACAGCAGGAAAAACAAAATGTCTACGATGACATCATCCAAGATGGCAGCTTGGGTAAATGTCAAAGGCCAAGGTCATCCAAGATGGCTGTTTTGACGTGAAAATCCAAGATGGTGGACAATCCTCACAATCCTCTTTTATTCCACACCAATAGCTTGGGTCAAAGTCATTTAAGATGGCTGCTATGATGTCAAAATTCAAGATGGTGGATAATCCTCTTTTATATTACACACAAAAAACCCAGTTCGCGTATCGCATCGGCCAATTAACCCTATTTCCTATTCTATTTTTAATAAATCGGAGTTTAAAACGTTGCCTACATTCAGGTGTAAAACCGTTTCAAAAGACAAAAATGGGTATCATGATTGAAGAGCGTAACAAAATTGAAATGGGACCACCTCGAGAGTATACCCTTTCAAACGAAAACATAATTTTCAAAATCGGTCCACGATTGACGGAGAAATCGATTAACATTAAAAAAAATAAAAACATACACGCTAATTAATATCCTCCTTTTTTAACACGCTTTTATTAGCTAGGTATGTATCTATGTATCTATGTAACGGAATCTTTGAAGGTGATTTTCACCCCTTTTAAAAGGACGGATTCATTTGAAACTTTGCACACTTATCAAGGACCGATGACAATGCAATAATTTGTAGAGTTTGTCCCATTTTCCTTACCAGGATCCTCAGGATTAATGATTTTTAACACGCTCAACGGAATCTTTTAACGTTATTTTCACCCTTTTCAAAACGACGGATTGATTAGAAACTTTGCACCTTATCAAGGATCGATGACAATGCAATAATTTGTGAAGTTTGTCCCATTTTATTAAAAAAGGATTAATTAAAGTAATCAGCGTGGCCATTTAATATAACAACATGATATACAACCAACGACCTAGAGATATATAGACTGCTAGTGGGAGGCCATCTTTGATTCCAATTGAATTTGACAGAATGGTGAGCAAAACAGTGCTTTGTTAGCAGACGACATACGTTGACAGCAATAATACGGGATGAATTTGTAAAATTACGTGATGAATGAACAGATGATGTGTTGAATTGATTGAATTTACTTTCAAAATATAATTTTTGAAGTGTATTTTCTTTTAGGAGTTATCTTAATTTTTAAATATTTGTTTACTTTAAAAATCCGACGAATGTAATCTCAGCTTTTAAATAAAAATAAAAAATGATGTCAAAAGTAATCAATACAATAATGATTGATTTCAGCTTCCTATACATAAATAAGCTTCATTTAAATATTGATGTGTATGTTAAAAATTTAGGATTTGTGTTACGAATATAATGAGAAGTGCAAGTTTTGGGTGGTCATAAGGTTATGTACTCACACCAGTGTTCAGCAAATGTGCTGTAAATTTTGTTATACATAACTAAAATTTGTGCTTGACAATAACTGTTAAACATTTACACCTACCTAGGCAATAATTTTCTTTTTGAAGTTGTCTTTCTACTGTTACTTTTTCCTGTATTACATTTCTTGTTTTATTAATGTAATTCTAGAGTAGACAAAAATTTCAAACTTTGGTGACAGTGTTATGAATCGTATCAACAGTGTTTATTTATGTGAATTTTATTTTAAGGCAACAAGAATACATCAAAATAGTCCACGCATAAATTCTGTTACAATTACTTCAAATTGAGTCATTTATCTTCCTGGCCCAATTTAGTCCCATTGGGAAATATCTCTTAACAGTCAAAATTTGGAACTGAGTTTCTTTGCTTACAATTTAGTATACTTCAAGATTCTAACAAGGACTTGTTGGTTGTAATCATGACATAGTATGTAGTTACAGACATCCAGAAACTACACAGGCTACGGAGTAGTAGTAGTTAGAAAATTAAATAGCATGGTATAATAGGCCTCTTGGAGAACCTCACTGTGTAAAATGAGCTAATGTATTGTGCACTACACTGCTTCCACTCAGTATATTTCTCCAGAAGTATGATTTTCAATAGACAAACAATTATGGTATGTACCATAGATTTTTCTTATGTCATGTAGTAGGTACATTGCATATCTTTGATTGACTTTACTAAATTGCATCCAGTGGAGTTTTCCTGTGGGGCAGATCAAGTCTGCAGGAAAGCCTCTGAATTAAAAAAAAAAAAAATAAATAAATCAATTTTTTTTTTCTGCATCCTAACATGTTTTCCATTCAGCAGAAGCTCCAGGAAGACACTTTGAGAGAGACTATCATACAAAGAAACATGATGTTAAGGCTTCCTTTATGGTGGGCCACTGCAAATGCGCCAAAAGAAACACGCAACGCCATGGTCACATAAAACCAAATACTGAGTGGTGCTGTCATGCCAGCATTTTTCGGGGGTCGAGCACACTTCTGTAGCCATGCTTGTTTCCAATCATACTATAAAAGGGTGGTGTTCAAATAGTTCACCATTTTAACAAGCCTATGTATACACTGCACATCTAATAATTTTAAAAGTAATTACAGAAATGAGCAGCTTCACAGAAATGTGTATATTACATAATTAAAATTTTTAAAAAATGTTGCGTAGGTAAGGTGAGCAACATTACACGTAAATTACTATTTCTACAAGAGTTTACGCAATAACCAATTAAAGATAATAGTTATTTTTCAAAGTAGGTTTTCCTGGAAAATAGGCAAATAATGAATGTGAAAGGTTATAATAGGCCTATTGGGGGAAACACCACGTAAAACAATGAGTAGGCTAAATATATTGAGCACTGTAGGCTTGAGACAAGGTTCATAGTTTCTCCAGACACACGAGTTTCGATAAGTCACCAGCTAAGATAGTATGAACCGGTAATTTTTTCCCTCGTGTAAATTGAACGTCTTTGATTTAAGTATATTCGGTGTATTTTTGTACATAAAGGCAGGATAGGTTTGAAGGAAAGCAATTTTTTTTTGTCCTGAATAAAATATATATATTTGTGTATTAATCTTTTTACCCATTCTCTGGGAGGGAATTGTGATACCTTAAATAGTTTACCATTTCAAAAAGTGGTTAGGTTAGGTACATTAAAAATACTCTGAAATTGTGTGCATAGTAGGTTCGATTATGTCAGCCATTTAAGTGAAAAGATTGAGAGGTTAGGTAAGAAAAGTTAATCATACTTTAATTACTATTTCAACAAGATATTATGCATTATTAAGGTAGCTGATCCAACCAATCATTTACTTAACAATTATTTTCTAAAATCTGCTAATCTCCAGTATTACTGGTTCAGCAATTTATGTGCATAGAGCCTTATTTTTAGAGTTGGCTTTTCAAGGTGGAGAGTCAAAAATGTTTCTTTTTTTACTGCTATAAATGCTCATTTTCTCGAAAAATGGGTAAGTATAAATATGTTACTTAAATTTCTATATAGAGAAGGGTCTGGGGAGAGAGCACCTGAAGACAATACAGTAAATTTAGAAAGTAGAGGCTCCTGGGGAAATGGCAAATAATAACAAAACTGAAAGGTTTTAAAGTGATAAATAAATTACATTAAAAAAAAATGTAACCCAGATTATACGTATTAATGTAGCTGACACAAGTTTTTACTTCAGCTATTACGTATGCACTTTATTTTCTAGAGCCACTACTTTCAAGATAAAAAAAAAAAATTGGACGACACACTGTTATAATTGTACATAATATTATCATGAGGTAGAGCAGTTTGTGATGACAATTTTATTTGTATTTAAAACATCAACACACAGTCTAGGTTTGCACTCGTCCAATGATTTCCTCTTAAAATCTATCCTAGCAATAGGTTTGTTTTATCTTTCTACGTAATTTAGATTATCCTGTTTAAAAAATTGCATTGAATCTGAAATATTATAACAGTAAAGACACAACTAAAACTCGTAATGAACGAATACGACTACAATAACAAACCCACACAAATAATTTTAAAAGTGGTCATTATTAAATTGCAGTCGATTATTTTTAATTAATAGTACTTAGTGATGAGATAAATTCCATGTACTGTATCAAATTACCTACCCGAAATACATATATAATAGGTTCAATAACTGATCTACATATTGGTCACAAGCGTTGGGTCGAAGAAGGGTTAGCTATTTTCTAGCGCATTTAATGTCGTACTTACACATCGCACTACAATATAACTATATTTAAAATTATATTTCACTCGTTCCATCTTTAAGTATTACCCGCAAAAACTGTAAAATTGCGAAAAACCTACATTTTTAGGGAATTTACTAGCAACTTGCATCTTTCTCCCATAAGAACCAATGCTTTTACAGCAATGTTTTGCCCACCATTCTGTCAAAACAGCTCTCTGTCTCTCTCGCTCGGATTGTAGTTCCCCAGTATGCCGTCGACAGCAGCAATTGGCGCTGAAAGCAGTGTGATAAGCAGTCTATATATCTCTAGGTCGTTGTATACAACTGAACAAAAGAGAATGTCCATAGAGAAAGTAATAGTGAGTGCATCAAGAAACAAATTAATCTAAGACAGAAACTAATTCCAACACTCCCACTCTAGGTTCTGTCTTTGACAATATAAATTTGAATAAGCCTTTTTTTTAAACAACTTTAGCGACACTCCCTCAGCTCGTTAGTCTGTGGGATCTTTTAATTGTCCATTACTGGTGGGAACAACAATGATAAATAAAACTAAAACACAAAAAAGAGATGAAGATTGGAGAAAAAAAATACAAAAGTCAATTGAAATGATTACTAGTAAAAACAAAAGATAAATGTCAGTTCAAATAAAACACGCTTTTGTAGGTAACCAAACTAAAAAGTAGAAAATAAATAATAGTTAAAAAACTAAACAAACACGCTTTTATAGAAAATCAAACTAAAAAGTAAAAAATCATTTTCAATAAATTTAAACTAAGGATAATATGATTAACAAGAAATTGAATTTTATTGTAAAAAAAAGCGTTGAGTGCTTTTTAAGATATTTTCAAAATGACTACTTCTACCAATATCTGTCAATAAAATATTCATAACAATTGACAACAAGCAGCCCACGCTTTTTTTTTACAATAAAATTCAATTTCTTGTTAATCATATTATCTGTAGTTTAAATTTATTGAAAATTATTTTTTACTTTTTAGTTTGATTTTCTATAAAAGCGTGTTTGTTTAGTTTTTTAACTATTATTTATTTTTGAAGTCGGTTAATAACAAGAAACGCGTACACACTAAAACTTAGCAGTAACACTAACTTGGATCTTAAGTGACACAGCGTTCTCCCACCAAAAACAGCAATCGCCCACTCCCACCGCGGCCTTTCGTGTCACTGGCCAGCTGTGTCCCGTGACCCTGTATTGCTACGCTCCCCCGCATCCCTGTTCACCATCTTTGAATTGCACGCGGGTTCTATGTCATCTGTACGAATGGGTCAACTGCCCGAACCCTTTCTCCTTCACCCCACCACGGTACGGGGGAGGCTTGGCGGAAAGGAGGAGGGGTTCTGTATTCATTTCAGACCAATCGTTTCTCCTTTACCCCACCGCGGCGAGTGAAGGTGTCTTGAGGTTTCACTATTCCGAAGAAAGTTGTGCAGATGGATACAGGTCGTGGTTGCAGTCACTGCGTTTTCTACACTTATCTCCATTGGCTTTCGAAACACTCGGAAAACACTCGACATCAATCCAAATCAGTTTTCTACTATCCGATGTGCACGTGAATGTCTGTAATTGTATATTCTTTGGGGTGAACCTTTGTCGTGACCACCAGCATATGGTTTCATAATGTGCACTTATTTATATGCAAAGGATATGCATCGTCCATAACGAGGAGATAGTTTGATCATTTTGTCCTACCTTGCAGAGCCACGGGAAGTGGAAGAGACAATTCGTTCTCGGAAAGATTCTTGTACGAGTCAGTTGGCCGGAAAACACCACCGTCTGATATCCTACCTTGACATCCGATGTTTGCATACATACACACACACATAATTATACATGGCATCGTCAACTGCCATTAAAACTATGCTGAAGGTTCCATTATAATTATAAAACTGACTACATACCAGTGTTATTTGAGCATCGAATCAGTACATGTTTGCCGTCCACGGCGTCTATGCAGTGTGGATAGTTACATGCAGTGGGGAACTCTCGTGCTTAACTTTTCCATGCTTTAGGACTGTTTGGAATCTGGAAAATAGTTATCAAGCATAATCGTAACACACAAATTTTGAAGATTTCGTCATCTGTGCAGATATTTACTTTATTGTAATGTCAGGTCCCTCCATGTACAGTTTACAGGTTTTCTTCTATTCGTAATAAATGTTTTGGAAACATTTCCTATCTTATATAACGATACCTAATAGTTAGGGAGCGAATGACATACATTGCCCCACGTGGGCAATTAAATAGGACGCCACCCTCCCGGTTAATACATGTTTCTAAGAACAGGAAAAGTAATGCTATTCTAGTGTACAGTGTTCAAATTAGTGGCACCTTTAGTGCTCACTTTGGCCATTACCACGAATAGACAAAACGTGTGTGAGTTATCTATATGAAAGCTACCACACGTTATTTATTCAGGATGACACGGAGGTGATAGATGGTGAACAAAGTGCTGCAAGTCAGGAATCGACAGTTATGTCTATGAACGATGGAATTGGACTGGCAAATATGACTCAATATCAACTGCCACCTAGCCGAGTGAGCAGATAGATAATAAAAAAGGCAAGTGCAAGAAAAAGAAACTTTTAATGGAAGAGGAAAGGAGGGAAGAAGCACACGCAATTTTAAAGGCATCTGTTAGGAGAGATGACTGATCAGTGTATGGAGAACATGTGGAAAACGAATTACGCAAATTAGCACCAAGAGTACAAGCAATAGCGAAACACAACATAAACAACATCTTGTTTGAGGCAACAATTGACAAATACGATTTTCATCCTCCCGCCTTTACAGGCGGTTGCAACTACACACCATCAACTTAGCATGTACCATCGCTTATTCATCGCATTCATCTTCATCTGTTTATACAAGTGAAACACATTCACCTTCACTACTTTCACCAGAGGTTCATAATTCATCATCATTAGCACCTTACAACGACAGCGACTTGACCCAAACACAAGTACAGTTCAACAACGAAGATGTTGATTTCGAACTACCGATTTCACATTAAGTCCAGACTTAATTTCCTTATGTGTCTGCAATGCTATAAAGCATTAAAGTTTCTATATGATATGGTTTCGACTATATTATGAATTGCGGAGGTTGTATTTTAAAGTTATAACACCTTTTTCCTTTACATAAACTTTTTTGTGTGATGTGTTAGTTTACTCTTTACTCTTGAGCGTCCATAAATTGTTTTCAGGTATTCATATGTAATCTTGTGTATAATGCGATATCGATTAATACATTGGTCACTTTCATTGCAGAAGTACAAATTTATATATATATATGGTAATGTAAACTAACGCTTATATTTTTGTTTACTTACCTTCACAGCGTGATTCAACACCTCAGTAAGAGCCCTGCATACTTCTGGTACGATCCGTGAGATGCTGGGTTCCGAAACACGAAACAAGTACATCAGAGACGCGTAACTGTCCCCACTTGCGATAAATCTGAGCGTTATCAACAATCGCACTTAAACTGGTATTGCTTCATGGAAGTTGGTGTCGCACTTTATTATAATGGGCATAATCTTCTGTAGAAAAATGTCGAAGTCTTCCTGACTCATTCTAACAAAATTTCTGAAGTGTGCTTTGTCGTCAGCACACAATTTGTCATAAAATTCGTGTTGTGTCTCTTGTGGTGTAATGAATATTTCGCGCCTCCAACACAGGGGCCGTTTCCTCCTGCGAACATTCGCAATAACAATATAAGCTGCAGCCGCAATAGTCTGTAAATACGTCCTTGTTGACCAGAATCTGCCAGGAAACTGTCGATTCAGAGAATTGCGTTTGTGACATGCTACACGTTTCGACAAGGAGCGCGTACGACACAAGGCAACACATGAAGCATGCGGCACCATTATGCATCTTCCGGCAGACGACAAGCCGCATGCTACATTAGGCGACAGCTGTTGGAATTGGGCCTTACTCAGAAATGCACTACGTATGGTCGAATGAGGTAGCGCAATCGGGAGGACTCTGGTTCGAATTAGTTTCATCAATCTTGATTTTTACCAAAAGGTTTTCCGAAAGAACACTGCGCACGTCTCTAATGACCTCCCTGTCTCGTTGTAACGAGCTATCTGGCTAAACGTTTACTGCATCCCCAGTATACAATGATTGAGCAGTAGCCTATTGTTCAGAAAATAAATAGGAAAATAGCACTATAAATTACTTTTATGCAAAAGGAAAATTAAATATGGGGTAGAGAGGGGCAATTCCGATCACTTCAAATTGTGTTGTGAAAATAAATTGTTGAAAATAAGATTAAGTTATTGAAAATACATGAGCATAAACTTTAATATGTATAGTTAATATACCTTGAATGAAAAAGGTAATTAATGGCACATTATAAACTTACAAAAAAATAATTCTTTAAAAGGTGATATCACAGGATTCCCAAAACAAGTGGGGTAATTGCGTTCACACACGGGGTAAATCCGATCATAGTGGGGCAATCATGATCACACACATTTACCGCATCTGAATTGTTTCTTTCCTTTGGCACCCACACAGATTTCATGATACCAGCTTCTACATTTCTGGCACTTGATCCAGTCCCCTCTGTTGGCAGACTGGCTCCATCTTCTGTTGCAAATTCAACATGGTGCGTCACTCGAATCTTTCATGATGAGGATTTATTTTCCACTAGAGTCCATTTCATTTTCTGCAAACAGTCTTCGTCTGTTCAATATGCAATCTATCTGTTTCTTTTTTAATGTGGCAATTTTAACTTTTTCTGCTGTTGCCTTGATGTTTCCATCCGATGTCAGATGTCGAGATTTCTGCTTTCTGGTTTGTTTCGGTGCATTCCTATTTGTAAATGATTTGTTTGGGGTTGGAATGATGTCATCAAATCCAATCACTTTCTGTTCACTGGGAGACTTGGACGTAGAAGCTGATATGGACATGGTGGATGAAGCTTGGGAACTGGAGCAAACTGTGTGTTTGGACGGGGAATGTTGGCTGTGTGACTTATTTTGAACATGATCAAGAGAAACATCAGATGAAGGACCTGAAGTTTGCATGGTGGATGATTTTGTTGATGTAGAAGGAGATTCAGCTCGTAAAGCTACAGATGGTAGAAATTTATCCATCGAGATAGCCTTAGGGTTAAATGGGTAGAGACCAGTACACTGAAACCCTTTAGTAGCATTCACATGGGATGCAGCTTTGTTCCACGCAGCTGTGAAAATCTTTCCTAAGTCAGACTTGGTGATCGATTGTGTTGGGTTGTTGTGAATGAATGTGGTTGCTTCTTGATGGTAGAAAGTTTTTAATGGTTTGAATAGTGTGCGATCTAGAGGCTGAAGGACATGAGTGGTATGAGGTGGTAAACAGAGAATTTCAATTTCATTTTCTCTGCATTAGTTCAGTCATTTAAGCGAACAATGTGATGCGTGTCCATCCAAAATAAGATGGCAAACACTCTGACAGTATTTAACCAATGGTCATATTTCAAGGTACAAACTTGACACTTTTTCGTTTTATATATGTCAAGTTGGTAATACATTTATTTTATGGCATCGAGATGAAAAAATGTGTGCGAGTTATTTAAAGTGTGGCCAACACGGAGTGCGACCAGCCGACTCTTTCTTGAGTAATATAGGGTGCGACCCGCCAAGCATCGGCAGTGAAACCAATCACCGCAACGGAATGTGCGGTAGTCGAAAAGATAAACATCAGTATCTACAAACTGGCGACAGCTAATGTCTTATCTTACACTTACAATATTAGGTCTCTAACTGTCCCCTCAGCTATCCTTGAAGCATTAAGATAATACTTTTTTCTGTCAGCTTTGTGCACCGTGACAATAGAGCAGTGTCGAGTAATCGCTTTTGAGATTAGTTGATAAATACGATCCTTTCTGTGCTGTATTCTCCAGAGCAATAAATTATTTCCTGTGATCGAAATAGCCCCAAAAGCGTGATCGGAATTGCCCCATTTTGTCGACTTTTACCTTTGCCATCCAAAATGTAAGAGGAAACTGGTTTTTATCAGAACTGATACAAGGATATTTTTTTCCAGTAAATATGCTACATGAAGAAACCAAAGTACTTAAAGATATCTCGTTTCTGTAATTGTAGCTTCTTATTTTGGAATGTGAGATTTTATTGGGAGTGATAAAAATGCATGGCGTGACTTACCTTGGTGTTGAATCGCTTCCTTACACACAGCAAAGTTTAGAATAACAACGGAAATTTTTTACCACGTGAACACCAACACTCCCAGCTTGCGACTGATGGGATGATATTGTTTCCTTTCGGCTCATGGCTTGCTGTTTTGCCAATTCTCTTATTATGATCGGATTTACCCCATGATCAGAATAGCCCCGCTCTACCCTGTTTGTTCTTCAGTTGGACTTAAATTTTGAATTGGTTTTTAACTAATTTTTTGACGTGATAACGTGTAAAAAATCGATGAACGCCGGCTGCATACACGAAAAACGATGACTCACTGTCCCGTTACGCTGATTGTCCCGTTACGCTCATTGTGCGCATGCGCCGCCTCATCTCTCTCCCACTCGATTGGCCTATGCGTCCGAGGAGAAGAAAGACAGCGGCAGCACACAACTTACATCTACACGTGAACTGTTTCGTCGACTGTTTATAAAGTGAAGTGAAAAGTTAATGTGGTTTTCATTGTTTATTACAACAACAATTTCGGCAATAAAGGTTAATTATTCTTGCATTTTAAAAATCAGATTACTAGTATAATTTCAAGTATTTATTCTTTTATCTATACGAATAATAAAACTGTTCGAGGTGAAAAGTCTGTACATTGAACAAAATCATGAAAAAACTTTTGGAAATGACGTTTTACATTATTGGGAACACAAAAATATAATTTTAAATTTTTTTGTCTGTTTGTCTGTTTGTCTGTTTGTCAGTTTGTCAGTTTGTCTGTTTGTTCCAGCATCAATTGAAAACTACTCAACCGATATTGATGAACTTTTTTTTAATAGAAAGGTCTTCGGCTAACTTAGAAACTAGGCTACATATTTTTATATAATTCCACCCTTAAGGGGGTGAAAAAGGGGTAAATATGGTTTTAACATAAACAATTAGGCTATATCTCTGAATTTATTTAAGTAAAAGGAGAGAAATTTGGTACCAGTAATAAACATACAAAAATTACCAATAACAATTTTACCATTTAGCGAAATTCAACTCCTAAGGGGTGAAAAGGGGGTGAATATGTTTTTTAGATAGTAAATTATATCTCGGAAACTATTTAAACGTAAGAAATGATATTTGGTACCAACAATAAACATACAAAAACTACTAAAAACAATTTTACTATTTTATTAAATTCCGCCACTAAGGGGGATAAAAACGGGTAAATATGGTTTTAAGATAAACAATTATATCTCTGAAATTTTTTAAGCAAAAGGAGAGAAATTTGGTACCAGAAACAAACATACAAAATCTATGTTGATGCTTTCTTCTTACCCATGGCAAAGGTTATTACATTGCTTAATAAGCTTTCTGCGCCTCCATGGCAACGGGCACTCTAAAGTTTTCTTTTATTTTGTTTTTCGTATGGGGTTGGCAGTGGCGTACCCACAACAACAATAAAAGGAAAATTTAAAAAACCTTTTTTCTTTGGTTTGGAGTCTTTGACTCAATGTCACTAGTAATAATAATAATAATAATAATAATAACAATAATAATAATAATGATAATTAGACTATATGTACATGTTACAGGTGGAAAGAATTATGAAATAAAGAATAAACAATTATTTGAATTAAGCACTATATTACACATGATGCGCTATGGTTGGCGTCCCTTGTTTTACACTTGTATGGCACTGTGGGGTGTGTCCATACCTATTTACACTATTTACACTGATTTGCACTCACTAGCGGTGCTGTCTTGGGCGGTGGTTTTTCCTGGACCGCCCAGTCAGGGTGGCCTACCTGGGTGGTAGTTGGTGATGAGTCTGTGTGGGTGAGGTCTGGTGATGGCGTGCTTTCCGATGTTTTGTATGAGAGTAGACGGGTGTTGTGCAGCCTTCTGGAAGAATTTGTCTGTGTATTGTGTGACCCGTGCTCTAGGTGATGACGTGTTTGCGAGGGCATGTAGCTGTATGTTGATTACGTGTCTGTATTTCCCGAGTGTTGCTCTGAGTAATTTATTGAAGCATGTATTTATTTGGTGGAAACAGATGTCGGGTGCATGGGCAAAAATTACTGAGGCATAAAGTAAAATAGGTACAATGTACGCCTTGAAGAGGCGTACACGGTCCTGGTCTGATAGGGGGCTGTGGGGGCGGAGAATGGGGGACAGCTAGTTAAATACGCGGTAGGCCCGGGCAGTGGCAGATGAGAAGTGCGGTGAGAAGCGCAGTGTGCGATCTATTGTCACACCGAGGTATTTCACTGAATCGCTCCAGTTGATCACCGCGCCTCCCACAAACAGTGCTGGAGGCAGACAGGGGTGGCGTCTGGTAAATAAAATTGCTTCGGTCTTGGTAGGGTTGGGAAGGATGCCCCAGGAAATGAAAAAGTTATTGACAGAATTAATAGCCGCGGTCAGCCTGGCTTTAATTAGGATGGGGTCATGGTGTGATACCACCAGCGCGGTATCGTCCGCGTACATGACTATCGTGCATTCGGGTTTTTTTGGGATGTCATGACAATAGAGGGAGAAAAGAAGTGGGGAGAGCGTGGACCCTTGAGGGACTCCTGCGGTGATTTCTCTGGTAGATGAAGTGGACCCTTCCACCCGCACGTTGAACGTACGGGCTTCAAGGAAAGAGTGGAGGATGAATCGTAGTGCAGGGTGGAATCCCAAAAAGGCCAGCTTAAGGATAAGAGCCTGATGGTTAAATGAATCGAATGCACGACTTAGGTCTAGCAACAGCATGCCGGTATGGGTTCTTTGGGTGAAGTTGTAGGTGATGATGTCGGTGACATGAGCCCGGGCATGTTGGGTTGAGAGGTTACGCCTGAAACCAAACTGGAATTCCGGCAGCGGTTGTAGGCGCGCTATTTCCGCTTCCAGCCTGGTCAGCACTATGCGCTCCGACACCTTTGAAATGATGGACAGCAGGGATATGGGACGGTACGATGCTGGCCGATTGGTTGCACCTTTTCCTTTGTAGATGGGCACTACTGTAGCCTCTCGCCATGATCGTGGATAATGACAAGAGGTGAGGATGCTGTTGATAATGTGAGTGAGATAGACAAGAGCTTTACGTGAAATGGATTTGAGAAGGCGAGGTGTGATGCAGTCTGGGCCAGGCGCTGCTCTGGACTTCACGCGGCTTATTTCTTTCATCACCTCTCTGGGTGTTGTTAATTTGAGGTCTCCTGGGGCAGGTGGTGGGGGTGGGATATAGTGGGTGGGCAGTTTTGAGAGGTGAGGTGGTACAGGTGCAGGTGTAAAAGATTCTGCAAAGTGTTCGGCCATGAGGAGGGGCGTTTATAAGTGCGAGTGTGCTCTGCCTGTTGACCGCTGTGGTGAAGCGCGGAGGTACTGCTTATTTAGATGAATTTTGAAATTTTTAACGTATCTTCTTCTGAACTTAAGCTTACGCCAAGCGAAGCGGGTGGGTGACGGCTAGTTATTAAATAAAGTAGCATCTGTCGGCGAGTGCAGTATTTATAAGTTTTGTTACAATTGACTAAAAAATTATGATGATTCATATAATTGATGATAGATATTTGATTATAGTTTATTTCTATGAAAACTTGTTCATTAATTATATTTAAACTTTATAGCTAAACGCCAGTTTTTATAATTAAATACATGTTATTGAATTTAGATTAACAATGTCTTAAGAAGTACATTATCTTTTTTAAATTAATTAATTGTTTTGGTTATGCAATCATTTCATCAATGTTTTGTAATGACGTTGTCACGTTAAACTATAGTACGTAAACCGACTTTACAGACAACCAATTTTTTTTTAGGTTATTAATAGTTACACTGTGTCTGAACATTAATACTTCTTCTTTATCTACATTCCTGCATTAAACTCTAAAGTTTTGACTCGTATTTCACATTCATCGTGTCTGTAGGTAGGTACATATAGGCTATTTCCACGAAATTAATTTTAGAGCGAATTTAAATAAAATGTAAACGTTTTATTAAATACATGACACCACTGTTACTTTGAAGAAAAGAATGCTTTAAAACGCAACAACAGAAATCAATGAGGTAGTAAAATATTAATTAATATCGTTAGCTATTTGTTTCAATTCGCCCAAAGTCTCGTAAACAGCGAGGTCATTAAAGACGAGAAAATAATATTTAAAAAAGTCAAGTTTTTATGTATTTAGTAAAACAAGTGAGTCTTGCCAAATGTTCATAGTGTAATTAAATCACTTTATATATTATAAGTATACAAACAAAAAAAAAACTATTATTCTTACAGAAATGTTTACTTATTCATAGAAAATCAGAATCAATTAAATATGTAGTTCAGATGTGACAGGAAAACCATTAGCTGATGTCAATTAAGCTATGTTTGGAACTGACAGCACCATCTATTCAGAGAGATCAAAATTGAATGCGAATGTTAATGTTTGGATACAAGATTACAGCTCTGAATGCAGGAAGTGTAAAAAATAAATATTTCTCACTACAGCCCTTAAAAATATTTCTGCCCTCACATCCAAAATTCTAAGTAACACGATTCAGGGTTGTGTGTTTCTAAGTTACGTGTTTCTACGTTATGGCAGTTCTAAGTTGTGTGCTTCTAAGTAGTGATATTTATAAGTTGCCTATTTCTACGTTATCGAGTTTATAAGTTGCGTGGTTCGGCGTTGTATGTTTCTAAGTTACATGTGTCTAAGTTATGACAATTCGAAGTTGTGAGTTTCAAAGTTTTTATAGTTTTAAGGTATAACGTTCTAAGATGCTATGTTTTTTAGTTGTGTCGTTTAGAGTTGTGTGATTCTTAGTTATATGTTTTTAAGTTAAAATTGTTCTAAGTTGTGTGTTTTTAAGTTACGTAGATTTTTCAAGAACTACAAGTTATGCATGTTCTAAGTTGTGACTTATAAGTTATGTATGTTATAAGTTGTGACATTATAACTTATGTAGGGATCCCTATCTTCCTACTTATAAATAATTAGAGTAATATTTTATTATTAATTTTGCAGCTTTTAATGTTAGAAGAGTACTATGAGATTTCCTTAAAAAAATTAGGTACATAATTAATTTACAACCTAAGACTTGAACATTATAAAAAAAAACTAAAACGGAGTATTTCAGACTATAAATATACATGCACATGCTAATAAAACATTATCAGCCTTATTCAGACGATTACACTGATGGCCGCATTAATCTTGATTGACTGATCTAGTAATTTTAAGAGTAATATTTTCTGTAATAACTGGAACATAAGATTAAAGTCTCATGACAGTGTGAGTAACGTATTTAATAATAAGAAATTTATAATTATGTCTGCACGTACGACGTACGATTTAGTTCCAGTTGTACCAGGCCGTTGCGAGCTAAATTCGCTCCAGGACACATTTTCCGCATGCATTATTTTATAAGTATGCTAGTGTACATAAAATAATCATAAGAAAACATCGTGAGTATTCAAAATGACAAGATTTACGCTACATTATAAAAAAGAGCTAAATACTTTGAGAACCATTCGTTTACTACTTATTCTGTTTTAGTTAAACTAAGGTGTAAGTTTTAATAAGTGATGTTTTTTATGGAAGAATACAATATACAAAATAATTCCTTACATTTATTTTCATTTTAACAAAAACAAAGGAATTTCAGAATAAAGTAGATTATTATTTTCTCTTAGCCTAAGTTAATCTTAAAGTGTATATTTGGACAAAGGCGTGTCTCAGGCTCTAAGCCTATACACTCTACAATACAGGGAAAACCATGCGGTAAAGGTCACGTGCAATCATGTTGCTAATAGGGCTTATTGGCCGGTCATGGCCAACAATTGAGGCCATGGCCGACACCCTGTTTGCAGCCGAGCCAAAAGCTAGCTAAGTGACCCAGGTAAAACCTCCATAGACGGAGGGAAAACCCAGGCCCGACACATGCGGGGATCAATTATATTATGCGTTAAAGCAAGCAGTAAACTACTGGACATATGTAGTGGAAAAATTGTGTCCAGGTAAAAAGAGTGGGCGGGGCCGAAAGTACTACGAAGCAAGTGGCAGGGAGCTTGGGCCTTGCGGCCCGCATTAATTTTGTTTTGGGCGCGTCTGGTTATTAGCCAGGGGTGCATGCGCTCCTAGGGGCGGGCGACTGTAATCGCCAACCCACTCGGCTGCCAGTCAGCGGTAAAAAAAAAAAGGTTGGTGCTGCAGCGAATATTTCCTTGGGACCAACAATATTCACCGCGGCGGAAGAAGAAGTGGGCAGATGAGCCAGTAAACTGACTGATACTGCTGGCGATCGTTGGTTTACTGCGGCCTACCTGATCGCCATCGTCGTCTTCGCTCTTCGCAGTTAACAGCAGCTACCTATCAAGCCAGGGTGGAGGGAGGGGAACCAACACTTGTTCCACCAAACTCCTCGGGCTACCGCTGCCCCAACAGTGGCCCCGACTCCAAGTGGAGTTCCGGCGCTTTTCCATTCTGTTGCGCGCGCGAACAGTCCACAGCCCCGCGGTTCGCTACACTTCTCATTTTTTCAGCATCTCGAGTCCCCCCTCCCCCCCCCCCCTTTAGAGCAGGCCACAGTAAACCGCCGTGACCGGGATCACGACCCCACAAGGCCGGCCGTTGGTCCGCGGGCTGCTATTGGTTATTTACAGCCAACCCAGAGAGACTGCAACTCTTGGGAAACTGGGCGGCCCCTATCCGTTACCTGAGGACGCGTCTAATGCAGTCGGCGCTGCATGCTCGCTCCCGGTTTGCCAGCACATCCCGCAAACTGCCTTCCTTCGATGGTCCCGATATGGTCGCAGGGCATTCCCGGCCGACAGCCGCGGGAGAAATGCGTACCGTACTCCCCTCTAACGAATTAAGTAGGTACCGTAGTCATTTTAGTTTGCATGTATATGTTCTGTAAATCCTTTATAACGCACTGCAAACTGTTATTTTGGATTTTTAAAGGAGACTCTAGCCCGCCGCTCTTATCTTGTGACGCAACGTATTCTGTCCCTGATTTCTACGCATTGTATTTTGTCAATGTGGCATAATAACTCTTATCAATTTTATTTTCTCAGATTGCAGAGTGTTATTTCCGCGCGATCTGCCTGCAGTTTTGCTCACACGTTCCTATCACTCAGTGGCGCTCCAATTCTTGTACAGGCACTCTAGCACGATCTACCCGGAAACCAATGTACTAAATGCCAGGCTGCCGCGAAGACCTTGGTCGACCTACCGGTAAACCCAGGTACTAAACGCCAGGCTGCCGCGACGACCAGTTGATGCGTCGAACACTTCAACAGTCGAACAGTTTATACAGGTTACGGGATAAAGTGTTCGACTGTTAAACTGATCAACAAGGTGTTAAATAACAAGGCGGTTGTGGTGTTCTTGAACTGAACAAATAAATGTCGTCAGCATCAATAACTAATATTATTGGCTAGCTGACGACTTTAAGTTCCTGACTGCACGCCCTTTTATTGTGATTGGTCGTTCAAGAGAGCTATAAACTCTGCAATATTATTGGACATGAGGAACGCCCACTAAAATAGGTCGAACACTTCAACAGTCGAACAGTTTATACCGATCCAATTACGACAGAAAATTGCTTGTATTTAGAGACATTGTATTCAACAAACAGCTCCATCTCAAATTGGGTATTAAAATAATAGTTTTACGTTAGAAATTAAAAAAAAACTATTATGTGCATGGCCGTCACTGTGGTCAGTAGCCTGGCCACAGTTTTTTGTGAATAATTTCCTACTTTGAATATTTCAAACCATTTATTATTTTTATTGTTTTTACTAGAATTTTTCATATTCTTAGTCAGCCCAACTTTATGTAGGTAACGATAGAATTTACTATAGAGGCAGCATTCTTTATGTACATTTTTGTTTAGGTAATTTAATTTAGCAAAATTTGATTTTATCTATTTTTTATTTAGTAAGATAATTAAGATTTTTATTAAATGAGATTTAAAAACCACTAAGCTATTGAGATTTACGTGCGGTGCATTAGCGCGCGGGAAGTAGAAGCTTGGTTGCTAAATTGCGTGACAGATCGCGCATGTGACGTCAGCAAACAAAAGCCTGCCGGGCCTTCAAGTGCGAAGAGTGGGAAGCTTTCTTTTCACAGACGAGAGAGCCAAACGCCCGATCGTGTATCTTCAGTTTTTTTTGTTCATTGTAAATAAATATGGCGGTGTTGATAAAAGGAAAGACCATAAACAAGGCAACGGTATTTATTTGTACGCCGCCATATTTTTCGTTTGCTGTGTGTCTGTGAATGTTTATTTTGGAAAACTCATGATAACTAATGGTCAATTAGGTTAGATAAGCTACATTATAAATACATACTTTAAAACATTGTGGACGGTTGATTTGGTTAGGATAGCTACATCAAAGATACTGTGAAATCATGTAAACGGTTTCCTAGCGCTGTATAGCTACATATTAAAAAGTTATTTGCTAAGTAACCATAAAATGATTTTACAGTATTTTTAATGTAGCTATACTTACCTAATATAACCAACCATCCACAATGTTTTAAAATATTTATAATGTAGCTAACCTATCCTAATCGACCGCAAAATTGAATGCCACACCGGTTAATACAATGAGATAGAACGACGTATGACGTATGAGTAAGCTACATCCCAAATAAATACCCCTGTTGTGGTACGGGAAAAAAAAGCGGGGATGAACTTCGGGGAACTTCGGGTGTGGCTCTCTCGTCTGTGAAATGGGCCCTTCCCGCGACAAGGAGGTTTTGGTTCTGAAACGCTGAGGCGAATGGTGCATTTGTGCGCGGCAATTCGCGTCTGGTGTTCCGCGGAACTAATTGCGGCGAGATTGCAATTTTAGGAAGCGATGAAATAATAAAATCGGGCCGTACATGGAATATTAACATTGTTCGTACCAGAGACATTAGTTGTTGTGGCATTTATGATATATTAACGACGCGTTTGAAGGCTGAAAGTTACACACTGTACGATTTAATTTAAGGTGTTATTGAAGTGAAAACTTCTTTATCAGCGTTGAGCGATTTTCGATAGGGGCCAAACTTATGGGTTCATGTCACCAACATGCTAGTTACGTGTTGCACCAGACTGGTGACGCGCAGCGGCCTGTGTACATGTAAACGCATATATACACTAATACATACTATATAATATAATAAATATATAATATAATACAATATATAATACATAATATAATACTAATACACTCGACTGTATCATGTGCTTGTTGGACTCTTTTTGGATGGGTAAAATCTTGTGAGTTCGCGTCACCGACATGCTGTGGTAGCAGTAAGTGAAGTTAAATTGACCGTGTTGAGCGATTTTCTTTTGTTTATTTATTTACGTAGTGAATGTTGATTATTTGTGGATATATGTTCATTTTTTTTTAAATTTTTCAAGGATAAAAACTAATTTATTCTAATTTTAAAGTTATAAGTTTTTTAATTTTTTTAAGGAAATTTTAGATTATTGTCTTGTACATGTTGCGAGTATTGGCTATTTTTTAGGAGTAGTTAAGTTGAGGTTATGTTTATTCTTTTGCTAATTTATTTACGTAGTGAATTGCTTCAAATGTCAGGTTATTGATTTATGACAGGTAATGTTGATTATTTGTGGATTTAAGTTCATATTTGTTTATGTTTCCAATGATAAAACGTTATTTCTTATAATTTTAAAGTTATTATTGGTAGGGGAAAATCTCATAGGTTCGCGTCTTCAACATACTAACGATATAATACCAAAATCATTTTCTTACGTACATTTGACGTAAAAATGATTTCATATTACACACTAGCTGCAGTACCCGGCGTTGCTCGGGCTGAAAACAGGGTGAGGGGGACCTTTTTCGAAATCAGATGTAGTTAGTAATTGTATTCTTAATTTGAATGTCAAGTGTGCAAAATAATTTATATCACTTTCAGATCCCGACAGACGTTGTTCTGCCAGTGTATAGTTATTTAACTTTATATATCGAAAAATTGGTGGTCTGTATGTAATATAGACTTTATAAAGCACAATAGAAAAAAGCTGAAAAATAAGAGATTACTAATATTGAAATGATTCCCTAATATAGCTAATGATCAACATGCATTGCAATGCCTCATCAGTTTTGTTTTGTAATATGTTTAAAGTAGTTACACATATACAAATCATCCATCCATATCTCTAAATATATATTTATCTCGATTTACATCTATAAATGTATATATATATCTATTTATCTCTTTATATCTACATATATACATATATACCTCCAACTATCTCTATCTCTTCTATATATAAATCTCTATATAGCACTATACATCTATATATCTCATTATCTAACCCATTTCATTCTCTATACCTCGCTCTATCTCAACTTATCTCTCTGTCTCTCAATCTCACACTGTATATATATCACTCTATCTCTGTCTCTCTTTTATATTTAAATAAATTGTCTCATGCGTGCGCACTTAGACAACAAAAACAGACTAAGTGCCACTATATAATATGAAATAAACACATTTTTTTGAAATGGTTCGTGCTCCAACTATTGAAAAATAGTTATACCGTCTCAGAAACCTTCAGGGTCATCCGCAAAAAAACTCACCGAAATTTAATCGCAATCGGATAAATGGTATAGGAACGCATACGGCACAAACAAACAAAAATTAAATACATGACAAACGCATCGAACGGAGGTGCGTTTAAATTCAAGGCAACTCTATCTATTGACGAAGTTAAGAACCAAACTGTTATTAGCACCTTTATTTTGCTAGCCGCTGCGAGCTCTACTAAGTGGGCTGGTCTCACCAAGGAGAAAAATATGCATTTGCAAGGCCTTACTATGTCTATGATCGTGTGGCAGACATAGAGAAATGACACTCACTCGCTATTTGTATGTCTATGACCTATGATTTTTTTTGTTATAAAATGAAATGTTCACTTTTTTATTTCCTTAAGGATGGAATTCCATGTTAATATGTAACCTATGTGTTATTCTGATGTATAAGCTATATTATTGTAAAGTTTCATTAAAATCAATTCAGTAGTTTATACGTGAAAGAGAAACAAACATCCAGACATACAAACTTTCGTGTTTATAATATAAGTAGGATTTAAAAACAAAGTTTTAAGTTTTCACTAATGTTGACAGTCCGCATGACTGCATTTTCGTTTTTTTTTGTTGCATTGAAAGTGTTGAACACTAATAATGGTGGGCGGCAATTTGAAGTAAAATTGGTGGTACAATTTAGTAATTTGCTAATGCACACTTTTTACGTTGCATGATTTTGCAAGTTTGGACCAACTTATCACATTAATGTGGGGCTACATTAAGATAGCCACGAAACATCTTTTTAAATGGAACTTGTTTTTCATGAAGTTTTAGCAAAATGCGCCTTTTATGGGATTTTGCTTGTGATATTCAGTACTGTAACTTTGAGCACCTAGTAACTATGCGTATGGACTTCACGATAATATAACGTCCTTATTTTTACTAATAATCGTTATTACTCTGATAGGCTAAGTTAAATAAATATGATATGATGGTCCGTGAAATAGAAAGAAATTTTCCTTTCGGAACTTTTAATTAAATACTTTGTGGATTTTGCCTAATATATTAAATAATTGTTCTCAATGGTAGGTTTGCCTTTTCTTACCAATTCCATACCTCAGAAAATTTCACTTTTACTCTGCTTTTATATTTAGTTGCTGTACTGTCGTTTTCAGGAGTAACGTTTTGATTTTGTGAATTCAGGTAATTTAAAAATGAATCTATTTCATGTGGCACTCCAACCAGTGAAAGATGAGGTTGTACTCCATTGCTGGTAATGTTTCAGGGGTGTCACACCACGCGCATTTGCAGTGAAACTTCACGTACTGGTTGTAGTTCTACATCAACTCACTCGTTGCGTTGCAGGCAACGAGGCTACTGCCGTCTCTGTCAGTAGCTCGGTGTCAATATGGAAGTGCAAGTGAAACAATCACGGTGCTAAGTAGCAGGTGCAGTTGTACCACCCTGTTTCTGATAGTTACATTTGAAGTAACGTGCTAAGGATTTAAATTTTATTCTTTGTTAGATTAAGTTGTATTATTTTCCTTCGAGGTCATTTCCTTCAATACTCTATCAGCTTTAATTAAGCTTCACTTATGTAATTTAAAAAAAAAATATGTAGCTAGATGTTGGAAGAATTGTATACGCTTTGTGTTGCGCTATTTAAAGTTATCCACAAAAAACCTTTATATTTTCAGTTCAGCAAATACTTCCTAGTCCCTGTAATGAAAGGAAAATACAAAATCATATTAAATTTATTTCCTTAAATAAAAATATGTTATGAAAATTTTTTAAAGAGAATAGTTATAACAATATATTAACATTTTAATTTGTAAAATATAAATACCGCTAGTATATTTTCTAAAAGCAAGACTCTAATTTCCCTCTTATCGTTTATCCCGAAGTAAAACCTCTCAAAAGTTTAGAAACAAATACTTTAGGGTAAATAAATTTCCTTCACGCTGAGAGACCTGACCACAAGACTTCAGAAGGTCTCCTGGCCTCGGAGTAGGCTTGAAAAAATGTAAGCTTGACAAATTGTAGGCTTGTCATCAGATCAACTCTGTTGGGAAAATTGCTTGGCCGTAGATGCGATAGCCACCCGCCAATGGGATAACTCCTCCCCTAACCACTCCCCATTTTTGCTAAATATTTGTTTGTCAGGGAGAGTGGGTACGGGTGGAGAGACCTGAACATCCGGACCAGACTCTAGTGAATGTTACGCGTATGTCGAAGATACGCCACGTCTCAGATATTCAAAACTGTCAAATATGTGTACAATGTAAGTGTGACACCAAAGTTAAATTTATAAAATAAAAAAAAAATAGAAAGTACGAATGAAGCATTCTAATATTTACTACATATATTTAAGAAATTCAGTAAAAAACGATGGTTGATACTCTCGACTAATAAACAAAAACAAAAAAATCTTCACTATGATGTTGATAGAAAAATGTTCATCAAATCCCCCATTCTCACCCAAAAAGCTCCTTGATCTGATTTGAAGTTGTGTGGCATTTTTTAGACCTCAGTCCCTCTGGGTGTCGTGTCGCATCAGGTGGTCTCGTCTGGAAGATATGCAGGGGCCTGTGTGTAAGTTACGTTCCTCGATGGTATCTTATCCTTAGGGACCGGAAAAATTCGCGGGTTCAATGACCTGTAGGATGAACTCCATAGTTCTACGTACACTTGGTCAAATGCCACCCACTGATTGGCTGCTGTCTTGCGAGACATTCCAGCGTAGCAGCCGGTGATTCGATAAAGCTATGGTTGGGTGTTTCTCATTGGCCCAGAGTCATCAAGGTGAGTTGTGAGCCAATAGCAGAGGCAGCACTGGGGTATAACGATTGTATTTTAGCCTATCGCGAAATGAATTCGCGAATTTTTCCGGTCTCTACTGATCCGTGATCGCGATGACTCCGTGATCACGACTGTACGACGAGGCGTCAGACGGATGTGCAGGTGGTCTGGACCGGTCTTCGGGGAGGAGTCCTGCCAGCAGCACGCACGGGGCCTGGTCGTGACGCGCCAATTACCTCGGCGGGACCATGAGAGACCTCGACCTTTGAGGCGAACTGGGCTGGTGGACGGACGTCACAGCTGCAGACGAGACGCTGCACTATCTCCGAGGTCCAGGTGTCGCTCCTGCAGCCAGTGCATCAGTCAGCGGCGCTCGCACGCGGCCCGATAGTTTTGCGCATTTGGGTTTTCAATCGACACAAGTCACCTCTGGATAGCGTGCTCGCATGTTTGTACGGCCAACATCAGGGTCTTTATGCACGCAATCAGCAGAAATTTAAATAATAGAAAAACATAGTTTTGAGTTTCACAGACACGGTTTTGAAAACGCAAACGAGCCCCCTGAATGCAGGGCTTCTTGATTCCAGGGCAACGTCTGGCCATCCCTTTGACCAACATTAAGGCAAAATACAAGGCAATTACAACAAAAAAAAAAAGGGTGCTCCATCATTGCCCTAGGCGAAGAGGCGGGATGAGAAACAAACCAACGAGCCTTGGGCGGGCAAAACACTTTTCACATCTCCGTCGCCCGTGGGTGGCTGTGAAAAACCTAGCATGTAATTTATTTACACTTTTAAATTACTTTTTGATTAAAAACCCAATATAATTTAAGGTGCCACGTTTCTTGAAACAAAAATAACATATTTTATATTAAGTAAATATTTCGTGAATATTAACATTCCAATTTTTATTCTGAGTTTTAAAGTGTGGGATGTAAACCACTACATAATCTCTTTTCGCACAGTCCTTCATAGATTGAAGGTCTATGAGTTACAAGCATGGTAGTTATTGGTACAGTTTTCGAGGATTAATTAACTCTAATCAACAAGCCTGAAAAAAATCCCTAAATTAATCTCATAATCTTTCACACATAACTATTTCCTCTCAACGCAAAATAAATTAGATATGGTTAGCTATTTTGAGTATGATTGGCGGCCCACTCCAGAAATTCTCTGGAATATAGGTACGTGTAATTTTTAAGACATGAAATTTTGGTGAGTAAAATATTAATTTTTAGCGTTTGCCCGAATGCGAATAGCCTTTGTAAAATACCTGGTTTGAGCACTCATGCTGTGTTGTCAGATGTAAATTAGTTTGCAAGTATGTAAGCAGTCCCCCAAATAACTTTACAGCACTAACTAGAACCGGTAAATGAAATTATGTATTTTTCCTGGGCGATTAGAATAAAATAATATCAGTGTTTATGGTTTGTCCCTAATATGCTTTTCGTTGAATATTGTGGAGGCCTACCGTCAAAAATCATGTAGGTAAGCCTACTATTCTATCGTATATATAGCGTATATAGACGTTATTTATTTTCTATTTCTTATTTCAAGATTATTTTGCTATTTTATTTCTACAGATGATCGAAAAGAAAATTCAAGATATACCTACTTACTGTGTTTATTTAAAGTTGAAACAAAAAAAGTTAATTTTTTTGTGAATATTATAAGTACACTGAAATGCTGTATTTCGTGAATAGTTGATTACAGAGCAACCTTTGGTGAAAACAGAGATATGACTCACCATTCCGCTTCTTGAATTGTAACTTTTCCTAAGTCCTCTTGTTAAAACTACCATCCCCTACGATGCTATTAAATGGTGTACGATTTTCTACAATCGTTTTGGCAAATAGTAGTTCTTTTACTTATTTACATTCTCTATCATTTTATTGAAAAGTTGTTCTTGCCAAAAATAATAAATAAATTTATGTATATAGCATTTAGAAAACTTAATACATATTAATTTACGGATATTTCCCCGCACAAATTTATAGGTGTGTGGGAATAGTGGATTTTGGTGGTGGAATATTTTTGAAATGAACTGTAAAATTTTCTAATTGAGTGCGATTAAAACTACATTCCCTTCTGCCGACAAAGTGAAAATGATCAACTCTGCACTAATAAATTGAAAGGCTGAAAGTGCAACTAATTTTTTATAGCGTTTTTTTCCGAATTGGTCTAAAAAAATAGTTTGCGGTCGATATGAATAATTTTCCCTTATTTTCTGTAAAATTTTGTTCTTCGGTATCTTATGTGGGCAGAACTATTGAAGTAATGCTAAGATTTCGATTGGAGTTAAGAACTCAAATTTTTTTAATTCGTCACACTGAATTATCAAAAAAATACATTGCTGTACGTTTTGAAATAGTCAAATACGAATTATAAGATCACCAGGAAAAACGACCCTCTCCAAGTAAGAACCCAATTTTCCGGAGGAACACAAGACAAATTGGTTGAGGAACTGTTAAATTTGAAGGAAGTAGGCTAGAAAGTAACTTGTTGCACTTGATTTTGGGTGACGCGTGTTGAGATTCTCTTCGTGAGAACTGTACCAGCATCCCGCGTGTGTTAACCTGCCCAAGGTTGAGGGTAGGCTGATGAGTAGCTTCGTTGTTGTCGCTCGGAGCCCGCATGCACACCAGACCTTGAGACAGACATTCCTCCAGCTACCCGGGTGTAGCGGCAGTCTCCTCGCAGTTCTGTTCGTCTCTTCCCAGGATTTTCACGTGGAGGTGCCGGTCAAGGCAGACAGCTCACGTGTTCAAGAATGTTGTAGCGTGGTAGTGGACAGCGAGTGCTGAGCTTATAAGATAAAGGATTTACATAAACTAATACAAGTTTAGCTCTTTCTTGCAAAAGTGAATACAACTAATTTTTAGAGACAGGAAGTTTCGCGGATTCATTTCGCGATATGCTAGAATGCAAATAATTGTATTTTTATACAACTTCTGCCATTGGTTGGCTGTTAACCTGAAGGACTGTGGGCCAATTATAGACCCTCAGTCAAAGCAGTATCGAATCACGAGTCTCCCAATTGAGACGCCTCACAAGTCAGCAGCCAATGAACAGGCGACGTTTGCCCGAGTGTGCACAGGATCGTGGAGTCTAGCCTGGAGGTCATTGAACCCGCGAATTTTTCCAGTCCCTACTAATTTTTATTTATTTTTTCAGTTTTTATTATTGTTCAATTATTCCTTCTTTATGTGTTTCAATATTTTTTTGCTTTAATTTTTTTTTAATTTTTAAGTAATTTTGATGGATTGTTATTGTTTTATACTTCTGAAGATGTAAAGCAAATGAAGCCAACAAACATGTATAAAAGAGAACAATGAAAAATAAAAAATTGAAATATACCTTCCAAATTTATATACAGATAATTTTAGTAAAATTTTTTTTCACTTCTAAAATTCTTTATTAAAATTTTAGCAGCTTGTCACGCGTTTGTATGTAAATATTCTTCGTTTCGCCATTAATAGCATGTTTATCTCAAAAGATCGTGAGATATAAAACAAGTCATCAGTAGGTAGAAACTCAAGTCTATCACTACTTTCACTTAGTCTCGGAGCGTCACAATACGACCGGGCCCGTAGTGGTGGTGAGGAATACCACACACACAGCGCGTGAAACATACACCACGCAATTTGAAGCCGTTAAGGTTCCCAACCCGACAATAACAATAACAAGTTCTGGTACTCTTCCCGTAGTTGCTAGCTGCCAGACGAATGGTATCAATTGGGCTGGTTGCACAAGAAGCGTTTAGGCAGGAGGTACGACCGCAAGGTCAGGTACTCCATATCAAACTGCAAAGGTCCCTCGGGAGCCAATCAGCAGGTTGGTTCTCGGGGGACCCAGGCAAACAAAGATCACACTCACACTCACACTCACTCAAGAAGCCTTGTCTGAAGGCAAGCAAGCCCGCCTTCCCGTCTCGCGTCACGGCTTGTTTTGGTATCAAAAAATAAGAAATTTGGGGGAGGGGGAGGGGTTGGTTTGCTCACTGTGAACTCACAAATTGTCAGTGTTCATTATTTCATCTTTAAAAAAATTATTAAAAAAGATATTAAAAGAACATCAGATCATGTCTTTCTTAAAATCGTCCAAGTTTATATTACAAACTAGAAGGAAAACACATACATATTTTTGAAAGAAAGGAAATATGGTTTAATCGGGGTGCTCTTCATCATCGCTCTTTTCTCATCCCATCCCCTCTTACACACACTTATGGGCTTATTGCTTACGACACGTTAAACCAATTCGTTGATCCCTCAAAGACACAAAACCTGGGCGGAAACGGGCGTCAACAAACAGCTACGGGGATAATTTTCGCAGGCTTTCAAGGCCATTGCCTGAAGAAGCTTGGCTTCTGGGTTGTAGCCGTGTCCTTGGCGATAAAATTCACCGACGTTTCGATCGACGTTGCAGTCGCCATCATCAGGGAGCAGTTACCTACTGAGGTTATATTCAACATCAGTAGGTAACTTCTCCCTGATGATGGCGACTGCAATGTCGACCGAAACGTCGGTGAATTTTATCGCCAAGGACACGGCTACAACCCAGAAGCCAAGCTACTTCAGACAGCTGCGGCAGATGGCGGATCGCGCCTCGCCCGGACCTGGTGCAGTCACGGATACATCATCTGCCGCGCCGGCGTGTGTAATCACAAGGCAGACAGCCGGTGCTCGTTACCAGACAACCCAGCGCAGCAGCCGTACGGCACGCGTCATCATGGAAACGAGGCGAGCATCCCAGCACATGCAACCAGAGATTAGAGAATGTTACAGATGGAACATAAACACAGTTTGTAGGTATCTCTGCTGAAGCCAGGGGACGTAAGGGGGAAGCAGGTCGCCGCCATATAGTTTCATGAAAAAAACACATTTTCTCATAAGTGATGTATGTATGGTGGTGGAAAAGTGCATGAATATTAAACAAATAAAAACTGTTTACTCGAGAAAAATGATTTTGTACAAGAGTATGTAGTAAACTACATTTATATGTACTATATAAACAAATGGCCGCCATCTTCTTACGTGAAAAAACTGGCCACAGTGCTCAGAGCTTATGCTCCATCTGTAACTTTCTCTAATCTCTGCATGCATCTATCTCAGAGGAGAGGAACATGTTTTAGACACGATACGTAAAACAGAGTAGATAAAATTACGAGGTCTGGTAGAGAAACGTGAACACGGAAACTCAAAACGATTTTCTAAGAAGGAATTATTTAAAGTACACCTTTTTGTGTCAGAAAGGGTTGTGCTGTTCAGCCTTTACCACCAGATGGTGCACAGAGATTCTATAGAAAATTTTGTAGTGTGCTACATAACATGGTAATGCGACAGACACGCTAATAATGAAAAGGGGAAAAAATTAATTTGATTTAGAATTTGCTGTTTATAAATAATTTAGCATCCGGAGTTTGGCGATCAACATGAGCGTGATGTGTGGAGGTTTTGACTCACGCAAGTGTATGAAGAAATAAATTTATGGACATTAAAACTCAAAAACTGTTGGATATTTCTGGGTGAGATATATTTTATTATAACCCGTATTACACTGCCTTTCTTTTCGAATAATCGATCTGGATTTGCATTATTTTTTTGAAAATCAAAAATAGCTTATAAGGTGTTATTAATGTCACAGTAAAGTTTATCAGAATTTAAGTGTTCTTAAAATCTTTAAAAGTAAAAATAGACCTTAAATAAGTATTTTTTTTTTAAATTATTATTTGATCAGAAAATGCTCTGGTCACCCTTTAGAGTCACATTAAGGCTAACCAACAACAAAAAATGGGTGCTCCTTCACTACCCTAGGCGTAGGGGCGGTGTGGCATCTGATAAACCAGCGCCACTGTAAATATTAAACATATGAAACACATCCAAATAACCGGCACTCTTGAAATAATGCCAGTGCATTAGTAGACGCTAAAACACTAATTTGCAGAGCAATCACGTGGCGAGGGTAGAGGTATTGACCCTGGTAACCCAGCATGACCCAAACTAACGACCACTGAGTTGGTAAACAAGCGGTTTGGTGACCTTTTAAAATATAGCTTATAACCTTTAATTTTTATGTATAGTCGTAAGAAGTGAAACCCAAATAAACCTTATGAAACGAAACCTTTTTGCAAATACGCGAAGCACTGTAGAAATTTATTGAACTTAAAGGTCTAGAAAAGAGTTGAATTTTTGTATGACATATTTTACCTAATCTTTTGTTATGTCTGATTTCATTCGAAAGTCATACACACAAAAATAAAAATAATATGAATTTTGGGTGGGAATCGGTTAAGTCTTATACAAACCAACTATTCCTAAAATTTCCTGTTTATGATTTTAGAAATAAATGGAAAACAGAAATTAATTTTGCTGAATAATTGTTTTTTTTTTCTTCTTTTTAATTTCGGATCAGCATGTAAGCGATTCATACCATTGCATTGCTTTTTATTGGATTCAATCTAATGCTAATAACAAAGGCGTAAAACCCATAGGGTGAGCTTTATAAGCAGCATGCAAGCCTTTGAACAGTTCTATAAGAAAACATTGTATGAAAAAAAAAAAGCTTCGTGGAGGAGATAGGAGACTAATGTACCTTGAGCATTGTGTACCTTGGAACATTTGAGGATTCTAGGAAGTGCTATCTCCTAGCGGGCTAAATCCATCACGATATTGTGAAGAATGATGCTAGGTGTCTCTGACTGCATTTCGGTTTTGTTTTACTGGAAATTGTCCTATGTGTTGCTGAAACGGTTTTTGAAGTATCGAAAGTAAATGTATCATGCGTCGTACTTACACATTTTTTACATAAAACAAATAAGCGTTTGATATCGTCACTTGGAGTATGTTGCTGCACTTGTGGTGTGTAGATTTATACGGTGTAGTTAAAGATTTATTCTAACCACTAGTTTAGACCGCCATGTTTGTTAATTTTTGCTACCTATTGTACCTCGGCACACACAACATCATGTACCATTGAACATGTTCAAAGGTGCATGATGCTAGCCTTTATTTGTTAAAAATATCTATGCTAAGAAGGACGTGTGGCATTAAGAGGACCCCAATGGATCCCGACGCTATGATAATGGCTGTAGAAGACTTTTGGCACCTCCTGAAACAAAAAATATCAGTTAGAGTAGCCTGCAAAGTATACAATGTTAAATTGGCTACTTTGTCGAGTCAAATTAAGCCTACGGAGTCTATACCCAGCACTAGCGAAAAGGTAAGCCAAGGCATGACCCTATCGCCAGAAGAAGGGGTACCATATCCAGAGACCAAGGCAAGAAAATCTTTAAACAAAGGAAGAAAAATCGAAAGACAATAATAACGACTGATTCCGTAGTAAAGCTTGAAATAAGAATGAATAATGAAAAAAATGATAGTGTCAAAAGAAAATACAATCTTCATGCAAATTCAACAAGTATGAATACTAAAAAAATTTAAACTCAAATAAGTAGGCTAACGAAAGACAAAAACATATCTGTTCAGAAAAACATCTTCAGGTATCATCATCTGAAGAAGAAGATGTTTTTCCTTCGTTGAAACTGATAGCAGTGAAGAAGAGTTGTATTTTTCGCTATAGAACTTTAAAAGAGGATGTTGAAGGTGAACAATGGATTAGATGCTCATCTTGCAAACGATGGGCTCATGAATTATACGCTGATATTGGAACCTTTGGTTGGAAAGCCTAACTTTGTGACTTTTGCAAATAATAATAAAACCTAAATTTTACTCGAAAAGAAAGTTGATGCAGGCATAATTTATAAAAAAAAATTAACCGTGTAGCTTGTGTAGCCTATGCATAAAACTTAAAAAAATGAAGACAAATTGAAAATAATATGTAAATAAAATCAAAATTGTATTTGTAGAACTGTAAACGTCATCCTTCACTTGTATTTTTAAGCTATTTCCTTTTGTGTTTCAAGGTACAAGATGGTGTGATCCATGGTACATGAACATGTTATAACATGGACACTTATATGTCTATTACATCATATGGAATTTTTTTGTTATTTAATATAGGTGTAAAAAATAAAAAAAAATAAATAGAAAGTTGTAAAAGGATCTGCAATTGTTATTACCATGTATTTTTTAGTTAAAAAATATTATAATTAAAATTTTTCAAAAATCTTAAGGTGTTCCATGGTACAACAGCCTACCCTTAATAAACCTACCAATTTCGTTTGCAATCTTTCATGTTCGAGTAAATATTGAAAGTATTTGAACTCGTTTGATCTTGGATGATAAACCGATATGCCAACCTTTAAGCCACTGACGTCACTGAAACCAGCAGTAGAGCGAACTATAATCTGTAGTTGCAGTTACCATTAACTTCTCTCGCATCACATGCGACTTAACTTTACAAGTCATATCACCTCCTTATTCATTATTTATGTGTACAGGCAAGTTTACAGATATGCAAGTGTATAAAATGCATGCAATCATCCGAGTGAGGACGTTTCGATGTCTGCAAATGCGCAGGTACACAAGTAAAAAAGGCTCAAGTATAAAAGTTCGGAAGAATAAAGTGCGCAAGTATGTACCATCGCACACTGCTGCTGCCATCTGTATTTTCGGCAAGTAGTTTGGTTGCAAAAAGTACTAAAGTTTCACAGGAGCATACAAATTTATTTACTGCTGCAGGGTTCTAGGAGAGGTGCCGAGGTTCCGACCGCCATTTTGACTGTGACGTCACGGCCACCATCTTGGATAACATTTACCTTGATCTTTGACCTTGACCCCAGGCACTATCTTGGATGACATTGTCATTGACCCAGGCGGCCATCTTAAGTAACATTGACCTTGACATCAGTGGCAATCTTGGTTTATCTTGAAACCGGCTCTTTTTATATGATGTCATTTGGATTCCTCCTTCTTGGACTCCATTATTTTATTTTCTAGAAATTTCTGCAATTTTATTTTTTAGAAATATCGGCCATCTTGGTTTTTGTCATGTTCACCATTTGTTCTCTGCTGGAGGTGGCCATTTTGGGTGATGTAATGTCTACCATATTGTTTTATTTTGCTGGATGTCACCAAATTAAATTCTAACATCACAACCGCATCTGCTGGATGTCGCAATTTTGGATGATGTAATGTTTTTCATCTATGTTTCTGCTGTTTTTTCCTAGCTTACTCAGCATCGCTCCGTCGCATGCAAGTTATGTCGATGTTTTACTACCTACCAGTGTTGTTACGGCATTTATAGCCCTATTAAAAATTTTGATTTGTTCGAAATACATTGGAAGCGAGATTATTCGAACCATGGCAGCTCCAACCTCTGGTATGTAAGACATACGCCCTTGATCACTTAACCATCGAGATAAATAAGAGACATAAAAATTATTCTTACCCAGATTTGTATTTTTTTAATGTGAAGGAATAATACCAGCACATTTTTCTGTTAAGAGGCCTTCTTGTCCACTATATTGGCCGCTATCTTTCAAATCTGTCATTATTAACCTAAAAATCTGCAAAAAAAAATTGTCAATTCATCAAAACCATAATTTATTAACGTATTGATTGGTTCGATCTATTCATGTTGTCGTTTCGATCCTTGGTGGAAGTAATAATTGTAATTTTAGCTTAAAAATGTAATTTAATATTATAAAAAACCCAAAGCAACCGAAGTCACCTATAAACTAGTCGCCAGTAAGTCAGTGATGTCATATTGGCACCATCTTGAAAATGTGTTATTACTATCTTAAAAATGTGGTAAAAAATATAAAAATTCTAATTTTTTTTAATTATTATATTGATTGACTCGACGGATTTCCGCCCTTTGTTCATACCTAGGTCAATGATAAGATTAATTAAACATTAATATATGTACTTATTTTTTTTCCATTACCTCTTGTTTGGCTTATTAATCACCTTCACTACGAAAAATCTATATATAAAACAACTTTCAAACGAAATAAATATGTTTCTCAATATCACAATGCCTCCCATTTTTTCGCTGAACAATCTGTAATCGTAAAGTTCCTATCGTGTTTAAACTATGTGAATAACCATGCAAAGCTAAAAAACTATCATGGAGCGAAGTGACGCAGTGGTAAGACACTGGACTCGCATTCCAGCAGTTCTGGGTTCAAATCTTGGCCCGGTCATCCCTAATTCGCTTTCCCGTAGTTTCCATAAATCCCTAAAGGTAAATGCTGGGTGGTTTCCTACAATATGAGCCATTATCTATTTCGTTCCCAGTATCCCTGAACTGTTTCGTCGAGTATTACTATTTCTAATGAAGTCACTTTTAAAGAGATGTAAAGCCTAAGGCCGGTATTCCAATGTAAAATATTTTATAAAACACATTTTATAAAACTTCTTTGACCAAGATTCTTTTATAGTGTAATAGGTCATATTTTATAAATTATATCTTTTATAAAATTTATTTTTTAAAATGTAATAGGTTGGCATTACATTTTATAAAAGAATTTGATTGTTTACATCGATTCACGGTAGTAAATTTTAAAAATGTCCACTAAGCCCACAAATAAATAAATTTGGAGTGTGGAAACGACAAAAATGTTGATTGCTGAGTCTGAATGTAATGAAATGCTGTACAGTGCAAAGCACGTAGATTATAAAAATAGGAACAAAAGACAACATCTGTATAAAACCATCGCTGATGCTATAAACAATGTTAAACCTGGCTGTTCTATTGAAGGCGTAAAAAAGAAAATAAATGGTCTTAGAAGCCAATATTTAATGGAAAAAATGAAGGCAAGTAAAAACCAAATCATTTTTATTTATTTTTGTTATGAAAAGAGTAATGACATGATTGTACGGGATAAAATGTTACAACAACCTACTTAACCTTAATGTGTAATAGGTTATGTACAGGTTAAGAGCGTATGATGAAAGTTACAATTTGAATAGTTCTATAAATCATATCTCTAGTAATATACCCAGTTTATATAGTTATGTTTTTAAAATTCCTTTAACTGTAATTTGTAAGATATTTAAAAAACTTATCAATTTGTTACAGAATACTACAGTTCAAAGCCTATTAAGCAGGACGTACGTATGGAAATTGTTATGTATTAAACATTTATTTATAGGTCCTGAACAGTATTAAAAGTGGTGCCGACGGTGATGATGTTTATAAACCAACAGTGTACTCGTATCCCATGCTACACTTTCTTGAAATGTCGACTGACAATGAAAATGAACTGTCAACAAATGTAAGTAATTATCATATTGTAATTTATGTTGTTTCGTAATTCATTTAAGAAATATACTCTTGTTGCCACTGTACTTTTACTGGTCCATTATACAAGTTTTTAAAGATTTCTCTTATTTCCTTACCATGGCGATTGTGACCAATACTGATTTGCTTACTTATAGGCTCCATGTTGTCATGTTCCTCATTACTTTCTGCTATTAAATACTGAGAACCATCTCGATTCACTACACGAATGTCTTGTCTTGTATACAAATACCTTCTCTTGTGAACTAACAAGTTGTTCAAGGTGCAAGCAGCTTTGGTTAAGCTAGTAACTTTTTCAGGAGAAAGATTAATTGCCGTTAGGAAAACACGGAATCGGCTTGCAAGAATTCCAGAAGCACTTTCAACCATTCTCCGTCCACGGGATAATCTGTAATTAAATATCTTTTCTTCTTTTGTAATGTTCTTCATTGGATATGGTTTCATAACATTATAGCTCAATGGAAAAGCATAATCAGCTAATATGACAAATGGTGTGGCATTTGGAACATTTGGAAGTTTTCTTTCTTCAGGTATATTCAGTATTGACCTGTCAGTTAAACATATCTTCAGTTTACTCTTTGCATATATTCCACCATCACCAATTCGACCGTTTGTTCCAATATCTATGTAAATAAATTTGTAGTTTGCATCTACAAAAGCGAGTAGCACAATGCTATTGAAATACTTGTAGTTAAAGAAATGTGAGCCACTAGATTCAGGGCATTTGATACGTATGTGTTTTCCGTCCATGACGCCTATAGTGTTAAACACATTCCATTGTGTTTCAAATACATTTGCTATCTGCAGCCTTTGGTTTTGCGTTGAGGGCACCTGTACAGGGGGAAAAACCTATTAGTATTAGAACATCCATTATAAATATGATACATTGGCACAGAACAGGATACATAACCAATCTACATTCTTATTTGTCTCTTGAAGTTCACAGTCACTTGCTATAGGCATATTTAAAACTCAATAGGTGAAATCATATCTACTGCAATGATGTCACTCAAGTCATCGTCATTTGCTTCTAAAATGTTTTTACATATTTTAAGAATCTCACTACATAATACATAGATAATGAAGTGCTTTTTCCAGTACTACATAATTCTATGTCTTGTTTTTTCTTGCAGGTTCAGCCTGTCAGTAATGATGGCAACCAGTCACAGTGTAGGGCTACTACGTCTGCTTCCCAGAGTAACAGCACAACTGGTCAGTCAAACAAGAGGCAAAAGGTTCTCAATACTGATTCCTTATTGCTGCAGGCATCAACAACAATGGCTGAAATGTCTCAGTTGGCTAAAGAAAGAAGGTCTCAAAAATTGTGTGGAATTGAAGATTCGTTTGATACATTTGGTAAATTTGTTGCAACTGAGCTGCGGGCCATTGACAATGAGTGCCACAATGCATTAGTGGTACGCCAGGCTAAAAGAAAAATCCAGCAAATTCTGATGGATACATGGGATACAGTAGACTCTGCAACGTTACTGTCAAGTACACCTTCATCCTTAGACTCATTTTCAAACAATCAAACTATATTTGTACACACACTACCTACAGATGCAACTGATGTGTCTACGGATTTGATTGCTAAAGCAATACATTTTTCCAATATAAGTGACACTGTGGGTAGTGAGATTCAAGAACACCTGTAAAGAATATTGATTTATGTGCATTGTATGTTATATGCGTGTGATGTTTTTATATAATATTATTAAATAACATCAAAAAAATTTTTGTTACCTTTAAAACTTCATCCTTCAGTGATTTATAAATTACTCCACACGTTTCAGGTATTATCTTAGATATTGTGCACTGAGGTATACGGGTGCTGTATTGTAGACTGTTGTAGCTCTCTCCGGTTGCTAAAAATCTTAGGGTGACCATGAGAAGATCTTCAACACTTATAAAATTTTTTAGGTGAGTGTCTTGTTTTTTTATAAAGGGCGTTATTTTTGATACAATATAAGCAAAATTATCATTGTCCATTCTCAGATAATTAATGTAACTTTTCTGGTATTCAATCAACAGTTCTTTTATTAAGTTTTCATGAGTCCCTCTATCACCTCGTCTTGCAATCCATGATCTAACCCACACACGAGGACTACGTCGTCGCCTTTTTTTCAAGATAAGTGATAACATTATGACAGCACTGAGTGTAGTTGCACAAGCATAGAATTCTTCATCATCCATAGTAATGTTTTCTTTAAACAATTCAATGTGGTTAATAAGTTTAACTGTTTAATGAACACTTAATACACTACAAACAATCAAATGCTATACAATTACAGACTACTTCTTTGACAACAATATTTAATGTAGTGTACTTGACAGCCTAGAACTTTTATAAAAGAAGCACTCATCAAATATTTTATTAAAATATGGAAAATGTATTTTATAAAATATGTTTTATAAAATATTATACAGTGCAATACCGGCCTAACTAAAACCAAAGTTAAAACTTTAATAATTGATTTGTTTTTTTCCTGTCAACATAATTGATCACCTCCCAAGAGCTACAAGTCGTGAAAACCCGACTTCTGACTGGTTTCGTCAAGGCTAAATGTTTGTTTTACTTAAGGCAGCCTTCAGAATATTTGCGTGCTTGGAATACATATGAAGGAAACCTATACATGACCATACTCACTTGTGTAGACAGGTCACGTAGCATGACCCAAGTGCACAGCTATTAACAGCACTTCCTTGTAAAATAAATACGCTTTCTCGTCTAAATAGATACCTATTTAACAATTTGTTAGCTGAAATCACTTTTTATCCACACAGTCATATGCTGTCTTATGAAATAACTCCTGTCAACCTGTCACGACAGGCAGAAACTACTTTGTTTCAACTTTACACCAATAAAAACCTAACTTAAGAATCACAATTTTTTTGTAAACACATCAATTCCAAGCGGGTTTGCAATGCGCCAGCAACGCAGAGACAACTGGAAACAAAATTAAATGGTTTCTGTTTTACGAGTATTTACTATATGTGCGCGTAATTTTGGTTGCATGGAAAGAATAATACACACAAACTGATTAGTTATAAAAAAAGGGGGTTTTCTGTAAAGTCGGTTTACGGACGATAATTTGACATGATAAAGTGATTGGAAGAGAGATAGATGCGTCACAAGCCGAACGCTTAGGCCTATCGTGCCTCTCTATCGCTTGTTCCGTGCTCTCGCTTGCACGCTCGGCTCAGGCTGAACGTGACAATGAGTCATGTTTTTTTGTGCGTGCAGCTGGAGTTCATCGATTTAAAAGACGTTATCACGTCTAAAGTTTTAGTTATTGATTTTAAATATGTGCACTAAAGTAAAGTTCGCTGTAATTCCACTGTAAAGGGTTGGTAAGAAAGATGGGGTCGATTTTTGAAATATTTTGTAGACAGTGATATTCATCATGTTTTTATGATCAAGTGTGCAAAATTCCATCCAGGGCAGAATATAACTCTTCAGTAGTATAAGAAGCAAACAAGCCTATAAACTGTTTTAAAACAATTGGTTAAATAGTCTCGGAATTCTTATTTTTTCTCTCTCCTAATTAAATGCAATAAATGTACACAATTATATGACTTATTATTTCCCGCCAGTAGGTATACGTTTAGGACACTCATTACTCTTGATAAACCAACATAGAGCTGACCATTCGAGAAGCATGGAGTGCCGAAATGAATTCCGGCAAATTTCAATGTTTGGCTCTGCGACTTTTTGTCATTGTTACTGCTAACTTTAGCACAAATTGCAGCCTCTTAAATTGTAATGACCATTATTGGGAATTATTTGTTTGTGGGTAATCAACACCCTCTCTCCTATCTCCCCAGATCTGTGATGCACAGCCTGGTACCAAAGCACAATCTCGGTGCATCAAGGTCACGCATCAGTAAAACTGGGACGCCAGCCTTCAGCTCCAGTTTGTGGAAAGAGAGGTAACCCTTAGGCAAGACGTGCCAAATGAACTAAGAGATAACTCGTTTTAAATTCAAGGCAATTCAATATATTGAGAAAATTCAAAATTAAACATTTATTAGCTCCGTTAGTTCGCTAGCCACCGCGAGCTCCAAAAGGTGGACGTTTCTCACCAAAAAGAAGGATAAGAATGTTCCAGACCTTACTATATGACCGTGTGGTGGACAAAGAGACACACTCACAGTTTGTATTGCACTTGGTTCAGCCTTTTTAGCATAAAGAAGTAATTACAGAATTAAGCTCCATATATAGGTATTCCACAGGAACCGTGCATTTTTCCAGGATCAAAAGTAGCCTATGTCCCTCTCTGACCTATAAAATATCTCCAAGCAAAACATGATGTCTATCCCTTGATAGTTGCTGCGTAAAAAAACAAACCAACAAGCACTGTAAGTTTTTTTTTATGTATACTGTATACATTACTAGCTGTTACCCATTTGCTTAACTTGGCATAAAATAGACTTTAGCAATATTTGATATTCAAACTTTTATTTTCTATAAATATCATTGTGATATCTGGTCGGCCATAGTACGGACGTACGCAAATTTATCTTGTGTGTTTTCATGTAGGTATGGACTATTACCAAATGACGATGGAAGAATTACCAACTGCCCTAGATTATTTGGATATACTTCCACATAATTCCTCACAACATCCTGTAAGGGAACATAGAATTAAAATCACAATTTCCTTTTGATTCAACGAAATAAAGCTTAAGCGTTCACTTTCCATGTTAACATACATTTCCACCAAGAATTGATATAGAAGTTGCTTACAACACAGTAGCAAATTTAAGTCATTCCGTCTCACCACGATTTGAAATTCCATACATGACACTTTCTTATTTGAAATAGGACGTGTATTAATAGGATAAATTTTAGGAATATTGAAGTGATGGCCTTCTTGACTTATCCAAAAAACTAATTGGGTAATAAAGGACGTCGTAAAATCTTTGCGCATTGGCGACCCGGGAGAGCATTCCTTAATGAGCACATAATGCGATATCTCTTTTAGTGGTGACCTACTATCGCCTGCTACCACCACTGCCACATCATTGGTAGTTGGAGCATTGTAGCGTCTCTCGTCCTACACGCGCCTTACACGATCCGGATGTGTTACTACTTTACAGCTTTCATCAGACACTCTCGAGCCGTTTTAAATTCATTAACAAAAGCATAGTTGGCATGTTGTACTTGCTGTATTTTTCGTACTATCTCTCTATTGACTCCTGGAATGATCTACAAACGCCTTTCAGTCTGAGCTTAATAATAACCTATGAAATAAATCTGCTAACACTGTGGCTCCATATTGGTAGACTTGGAAACACATTGTAAATAAATATGTTCTAAAATAAATGTATTTTGCGAACGACCTTATGATTATCACACTGGAATAAATAAATACAATTGACTTTCATATATTATTTTTATACTCAATTCAACATAAACAGGCAAAACCTTTTAGTAGGTAACGCAAATGACTTGCTCATAAAATAGATTACTTAATTATAGCGGAATATTTTAGAATAATGTATAATTTTTAAATTAATTTTTTTTTTTAGATAAACTAAATGTGATTACTTATGTTCACAAAATGACAGGATATGGGGTTGGCAAAACTCACTAGCAATAGTCCATTACATTGACTTAACCATCACTGGGTTAAAAATCCACAAAATAATTTGTAGTTCAATGTTATTTCAGTGAGATTTATGCTCGTGCTAGCTGTATAGAGGGGCAGGGCTCAAAATTATTTCAATTAGACCACTAAGGAAAAACTAGTGTCTACGTTAGGTATTTTAGAGGTACTATTAATTTAAATTTATCACAAACATATTTTTATATCAGTTTAATACTTAAACATTCTTATATAACCTTGTTTGTTAATGTTTCTACCGAAATGCAATTAATATAAATGACTAAGCGTCATTTAACGATTTTAAATAATAGAATCTATAGTGACACTAAAAAGAACTTCTTTAAGGTGCATTATATTTTCTCTTATAAACTAAATTTTACCTTAAATCAATATATTCCTGAACTAACTTGGTCTCAAATAGCACTTCTTTATCGTCAAAATGGGACCTGTGCTATGCTAAACCCAGGAGTTCTCCTTACGTCTTCAAGGGATAACTTACTGCGTCCGTAATAACGACACATTTACAATGAAGAAAAGGAAAGTGTAGGGCAACAAAACATAACTTGGTAATCGTAGCTAGCAGTTAAAATCTCCGCGTTTCACGCGCACTTTTACCGTAGCTTTTACCGTTTCTTCCTTGGCTTCGCTTGACAAACTGCTTCTCGCAGCAACAGGCCGCCTCTAGTTCTGGTCCACATACCTGGAAGCTGGATAACCTCATCTGGTCGTTTGGGTAATTTAAGGCAAGATGGTGAGTGATCGAACCTGTGTGAACCAGGTTCTGCAGGATTCATCACATCACCCAGTGTGTTTAAGCGAGGGCAACAACTGTCAAACTCTGATGAGGACATTGGTGTTGGAATCTGGCAGTGTGTTGTTGTAGACAGGTGTAGAACTACTTACAACCACCATTTATGAAGGACTTAGCCTGTTAACGACTTCTGGATTTGTGTTTTATTACGACACAGTCTCATATAACCAGTCGTTAAATATGAGGAATGTCTTGGATGCTATAAAATTTTTAACAGTCATTAATGGGGACGCACCACAACGCCGAACGTACAATAACGCCGAAAACCATAACGCTGAATGCCAAATTGACTTCAACGCCGACAGCTAGAAAACTGCTGTGTACCACAACGCCGAAATACATTAACGCCGAAAAATGTCATTCCAGGACTGCCACAAATGTTAGTTTAGGTAAGGTGAGCACACAAATTCATTCAATTGTTTTTCATTTTGCTCCTGTGGCCCCCGCTCCCTGCAGCAACATTTTTCAGCGTTACTGTATTTCGGGGTTGTGGTTTACAGCAGTTTTCTAGCTGTCGGCGTTGCGGTCAATTTGGTATTCGGCGTTATGGTATTCAGCGTTATGGTCTTCGGCGTTATTGTACGTTCGGCGTAGTGGTATTTCGGCGTTGTGGAAACGACCCGTCATTAATTGCATGGTGTTGAGACGTGCCTCGAAGCTGCAACGCGAGCCCACGAGACGGATGTTCGCCGCAGAATACTGAAGAGCTACTCGCTGTCCACTCGGCGAGTTCGAGACGTGACGAGTGACATCCGCCTGGCCTGGAGTCCAACATCGCCGTCGCATCACCATCTGCTTGCAAGGCGAGTGATAACCCACAAGCATTCCGCAGTCTCCGCGGGGTATTCTTCACACCGCCAGTCGCTCCACATAAATATATAATGAAGTAATCAAACCTCAAAACACGTCTGTGAACTTTAACCATTTTCAAGTAATGTTTGGTACTTACCTTTTTTGTTGAATAGTTTTAAATTTATTCATTATGAACGTTCAGTAAATATTACATTTCAGAAGCCACACTTGTAAACAAAGAGCTTATAAATAGGTAATTTAAATTTGTATAGTTATTTTTATAAATATTTTATTGTATTCTTATTTTACATAGTGTTTTTTTATTATGTTATGGTGTCACCAACTTTCTGATTAAGTCAATACAATACGCCCTGGGTATATGTCGATTCTAGTAAAGTTAACATTATACCTAACTCACAATAACAAGAAGTTTTATCGTCGCAAGTAATTTTGTAGCTACGCATTTTTGACAGTGTATAAGCAAGGCAATTAAAGCGGCTAGCTGTGTAGCCAACTCAATCTAAATCATTTGTGATAGTCATACACTCTCAGTGTATTAAGTCCAATGTGCTCGTAATTTAAGGCTATTATTTCTGCTCGTTATTTTGTTCACAGACTCCTTTAGGCTGAGCCAGATGAACGAGAGGTTTTAAGATTATTGAAGCTCAGCGTTTTTAAATATTATAATCTAATGTAATCACAGTGTGTGAATTATAAAAACCTTATGTTCGATTAATAAATTGTTAATTTGCACTTACATTTTCAGCATGCTTACTCTGCGAGCCACTTTTATCTCTTGTTCCTCTGACCTGTTTCCGCTATTCAGGACAAAGGTATGTGGCAGAGGGAATAGAAATCCGCCCTTCCCTCTCTATTCAACAAGAAACTCCAACCTTCACGTGGATATGACCAGCGAAGCCAAGCGATGTTTTTCTTCTTTGGAGCACGCTTGGGGTGCGGGGTATGGTGATGGCACTGTGACGTCACCCAGACGGCGCTCCCAGGACGTAGGCAGGCCACGTGCTGGGAATACGCCCTGCGCTTGGAACCCAAGGTCACGCGTCTGTTTCACGCACGTCTTCACCGCGCATGAAGGAGGAAAACAAAGCATCTAAAAAAAATGTGTCTTTACATAACGTGAATATACTTCCAACCTTGTAAGATCATATGACAGGATAATAAAACTTTGGTGCATGGCGTTTTATGTATTTTATAAATAATGCATAAGGGTCCTTTATTAAAATAAAACCTTAATCTAATGCTGACATTGACAGTAAAGGTATGGTCTTCTGTTTTTAATATGGAAAATTATATATTGAAGAAGAAAGTAAGTAGAAAATTATTATTTTTTCCTTAGAAATAATGATAAATGGTTGAAAACTACAATTGTTACCAGTCTGTACGTATTTTAAATGGAACAATATTTCCTGGTCAAGGGAAAAATTCTTTATTTTCTTAAAATCACAAACAATTATTTTTTAAAAAGGTTTCAATTTTAAACAAAATTCATTTTTAAATATTTCGTTCTTTACTCTTACAAGAACTTAATTGAGATATAGAATACTTTCATTTTTTGTAAATAAGTGTAGTAGTGTGATATTAATTAGTTATTATCTGAAGATTTACTTTTGGAGTAAATAATTTAACTCCAAATTTTAGCTGTTAAATTGGAGTAAAAATGCATGGAGTATTAATCGCACATCTAAAAAGGATTTTTATATACGAAAAATTATCTTTCAATATTTAAGGAGAAAATTTTGTGCTGATGGTGTGATGTAGGCCTTTTCTCGATAGTGGCTAGCGTATCTGAGTTCCAAAGGTTCATACATATGAGAATGATTACATTTTAATACAAAATAATATATCATATTTTATAAAAATGTAATTCGGTTTAAATTCCGTAACCAAGATTTCAACAGAGGTCAGCAACTATGTTACACAGAGCACCATATATTTCCTCACTAAATTCCTGTCCTTGTTTATTTGTTCTGTTACCGTCTGTCTAAACCAGCTCGACTAAAAGACTGAAAATACACAATTTGCTATTGATTTCAAACACTACTTAGGTTGGTTTTCATTAAGTAATACAATGTTGTTCCCTATCATGAAGAAAATATTTATTTATATTTTGTTAATGCTGGTGGAGAGATTTCGCAATGCATCATATTAATTTTATTTTGCTACCTGGTCAGAAATACAATGAAAAGTTATTAATAGTAAGTGATAGTACAATGGTTTTTAAAAGTTATAGTTTGTTTCTAGACTTTTCAATTGTACGTCGAATTTTGAACATTTTTAACATGGTTAAAAGAATATTAATGAATATCCTATCATAACAAACACTTTATTCAATATGTATAAGTTCACAAAGTTACCCATTTTATTTATTTTAAATTGTATGATCAAATTAGGAATAAGTTTAGATTGAATCTACTACCATTAGTAGTCTATCAATGTGAGCAATTTTACTAACCGTATAAATATGAAATGGAACTGCGCGATACAGTCTTATGCAATTCAAGCGATCATCCAGAAGCTGTTGCACGCAAATAGTCTCTGGTTAGTCCTTTCAAGATGGAGATTTTTTTTTATGTTTTCATAGATTTACACTGTGAGGATATAAATAAATAATAAAAGTCTTAAAATAAAACATATCAGGGTTTACTTAAAATTTTTGAAAGACTTTTAGAATGAAATACGTCATTTATCTCAAATATTTTGCCACAGGAACTTCAAGGTGTTTTTCATAAATAAAAAAATGGAATGCTTTCTTCACTCACCCATATATTGTTCCGAACACATGTCTTTGTATCTGTGTGAACACCGCCATAATCTCGCTTCTGGCGTATCGTAGACGTGCCTAGAATCGCTGAATGCAAAATCAGTTATTTAGAATATCTTTTGTAATAAAGCAAAGTTAACATATACCCGTCTTGTGTTAGATGGCAGGGAACGTTTGCATTAGTGAGCAGTAGTATAACATAGGCCTGCTGACACTTGCGGTCTTTGCAAATAACTAAAATATTGCCGTCAGAGACACCACCTATTCAACTTAAACAAATCACAGACGCTTTCTCTTGTGAACTTAGAGCGAAACCTCATTACAACTCTGTAAGAAACTTATTGCAAACTAGCATATTAAAATGGCTCTATCTTCTGACACCAAACGTAACGGCTAGTGGTTCAGGCCGAACTTTAATACGGTTTCAGTTGTAACGGTACTATTTTAAATGATTTAACTCCAGGTACTGACACCACGAGTGTTTGCGCTAGTAGGGAAATGATAGGGAAGGAGTTGAGTTTCGGAAGGGGAGGGTTTCGGGATTAGATTGGTTTGTGAGTTCGAGATTTTAACACTTGACGTTTCAGTTATTCCGTATATTCTTCCAGTCTGTTCTTCCCTGAACATGGCCTGGTCGCTGGGAGCTGCTACTCTAGCAGGGACTCGATCCCGGGACCTCGACCGCGAGTAGCCGCCGCCCGGTGCATGTCTGGGTGAGGCTCGTGGCCTGTTCGACTCTACAATCGATAGTCTACTCGCATCAAAGATAATCTCTGCGTAGCTACTGATTACTGGCCTATCATCGTCCCGGTACATCCATCTGCGGAGCTGATTAAAGACACCTATGCACTCTACTGCAATCTGCGGCGCCCAGGCGACGATGCATTGCAAGGCGATGGTTACATGCCTTAGAAAATGGGAAGGGGGGTGGGGGGGGGTGTTTGTGAGTGGACAGTGACCTGGGTCCAACGCCTTCACAGACATAATGCGAAATAAATCCTCTAAACTTAAAGTAGCTTGGCTTCTGGGTTGTAGCCGCCTCCTTGGCGAATAATTCACCAACGTTTCGGTCGGCTTTGCAGTCGTCATCATCAGGGATCAGTTACCTAGTAGCAGTATGTAACTTCTCCCTGATGATGGCGACTTCACTGTTGACCGAAACTTTGGTGAATTATTAGCCAAGGACGCGGCTACAACCTAGAAGCCTACTGCTTCAGACAATGGCCGTGAAAGCCTTCGAACATTACCTCTAAACTTAAGTTCTCTTACTATATACACAAATCCCTTTCGGCTGGTCTTTGCAGGCACAGGTAAATTTCGAAGTTCGTATTTTAGGACATTGGAGAAAAAAAAAGCCAAAATATTCACTACATGTCACACATGGCAGTATAAGTGTTTGTGTCATCTAAGACAGTTTCAGACAAATATTTAAGACATTATTTCCAATACCCGTTTGCTGATTTTGATATCCTTAAAACTATATTTTATTTTGGTAATACAAACGCAATATTTTTCATATGTGGAAGTAAAGTGGTTATTCTGTTTTAACAAAATAAATTTTTAAGTTTAACGCCAACGGTAATATTTTAACTTAATGTAAGTTTTTGGACATACGCCATTGCTAAGAACTTTTTCTGTTGAAGAAAAACTAATAAATAAAATAAATAAATAAAAATAAAAATACTCAAAAAAAGATACAAAAAACACACAAAAATTAAGCAAACAATTGCTGTTGTCAACAAGGATATGAACACCACAAAATATTCCGAAACAGGAAACCTACGCACACAGGCCAATACCTTAATTTTGCATCCAACCATCCCAAAACAACAAAAACTGTCATAATTCACACACTAACACAGCGAGCTGAGATTATTTGCTCTGATGAGAAATCTATTGCGGTTGAACACAATCATATAAAAAAAGAACTCATAGCCAATGGTTACCCTGTCAACACCATCAAACAGCATTTGAAATCCAACAAAACACTCAAATCCACAGAAACTGAGAAACCTGCAGGAACCCTAGTTATTCCATATGTTCAAGGGCTTTCAGAAAAAATAAGACGCCTAGGAAATAAATATGGACTTCAAACAGCATTCCGTTCTAAATCTACTATTAAAAGTATTGTTACCAAGGTGAAACCAGCCACAGAAAAATTACAAACTCACAACTGTGTGTATCAAATCCCCTGTGAATGTGGCCACATGTACATAGGTGAAACTGGCAGAGCTCTATCCACCCGAATCAAAGAACACAAAAACAACTGCAAGAAGGGTGAAACCCTAAAATCCAGACTTGCTGAACATACATGGGAAAATAGCCACAAAATTCTCTGGGAAGACTCCACACCACTCATACAGGAATCCGATAAAATAAAAAGGAAAATCAAAGAATCAGCCTTCATTATTAGCAATAAAAATATTTTCAGCCAGCAGAGCATTGAATTAAAAAATATGTGGATCCCTTTGATAAAGAGAGAAACATCCCTGCAGCACAAAACAATGGCCAATACTCAACCCACCATAACCAATCCGCTTTAACTACATGGTGCACAGCCAATGGGGAGACAGCTCGTCTGTCATTGGCTGAGCAAGATGTAGCCCTTTCTCTGATAAATACCCTCATTTTCCAGCCCCTTCTCCCCTCTCTCATTCTTTACCGCGTGCTGGTCGGAGAAGGGTCAGCCTCTCTCTTTGCCTAGCCTGGCGTTCCTAAAAAGGAAGCTCAGGTCAGTGGCCAGTGCGTAAGGTGCTAGGTTCGATAGGTAGTTAGGACGCGGCGAACAGATAGGAATACCACGCTAGTTAGGTCGGACGATACGCCTGTTGTGTGCCCTGCTTTTTTCAAGGCGGGGCACCTACTTGCGATGAGTAGTAGCGACGAGGAGATGGAGGTCGGCACCGCGACGAAGCGCACGCATGAGGGCAGCGACTCAGAGACTGAACACTCTGTTCAGTCTAAAAAACCGTCAGGGCTCCAGCCCACCACAACCGAGGACGACAACAGTGGCTTCACCACTGTTGAGCGTAGACAACGCAGGCGTAATAGCGATGCGTCACAAGCGGTACCGACACCGCAACAACGGACACCAACTGACGAGGCTCCGCGCTACAAACGCGTCCCCTTCGTCGTACGCAACAGCCAGGCAATCGGCAGCTTGGGCCCTGCATTCGCGCGACTCGGCGTCAAAAACCGGATGACGCTAACGAAACGACAAGAAATTCGCATCACGTTCGACGGTAAATCCGATCAAGACAAGGCGACCGCGTGGTTCAAGGCCAACAATGTGCCCTACCACACCTTCTCCCAGCCCAGCGAGCGAGGCGAGAAGGTTGTAATTAAAAACCTTAGTAAATACACGCCAGTAGACGCGATCTCCGAGGAGCTCACCGCGCTAGGTTTCAAGGTAAACTTCATCAAACAGCTTAGTCGGCGGCTCACAGACCGCAACTCAGGGCAGGAAATTTTTGAACCAACTCCGTCATTCGTGGTGTGCGTGGCACCAAGCGCGCACGACATCTACGCCGTAAAACACTTGTACTATACAAGTGGAATAAAGATCGAGCGGTACACGACTCGCGCGGAGGACGTCCCGCTTTGTAAGAGGTGTAGTTCCTTCGGACACACCACAAAGAACTGCGCGGAGGTTCCGAAATGCATTAGGTGCGCGGGTTTGCATCCCCGCAGCGAATGTCCCGTCCCAGAGGAGGCACCAAAGGTGTGCTCGAACTGCAGGGAAACAGGCCACACCGCGGCCTGGCGACAGTGCCCCGCGTTTTTAAAGATCGTAGAGTCTCGGAGACAGGCCGCCGCGGAACAGGCAGCACAGAAAGCTGCGCGCACAGCCTCGCGAGCACAGCCGGCCGCACCGACGCGGGAAAGTTTCCCCCCTCCCCCCGCGCCCATCAGGGAACACGTGCACCGAACAACAACAACAACAGAGCGCAGTCCGCGAAACGCACGGCCCAGCGAGCAGGCCAGCCAACCGGGCATAACTCAATCACAGGCAGTAGCTTCCACGTCATACGCGGCAGCTACGTCAGGCGTAAGCGCACCGCGGCGCACGGCGGAGAAAATTGTGCAGGCTCGCGTCGAAAAAAGTCAACATAGAGCAGAAACCGCGCCAGAAGCACAGCCAACAAATAATATCACTAGCCTCGCGGAACTCGCAGAGATCTTACGCATGTGCGATTATTGGAATTTAGTGAAGGCACTCGAACCGTATTACGCGCGCATCCGCTCCACCGAGAGCATAAAATACCGCCAAACCATTCTATTGGAAGCACTCGCGACAGTGCTCCAGTAAATGGCAGTAAACATGGGGAAAACACTACAACTCCTAAACTTTAATGCATGTGGTCTCCGCCTTCGGTCGTACGAGTTGGAACAGTGCCTTGTAATATATGGGATTGATGTGGCATTCATTACCGAGACTCACCTATCACCGCATCATCGATTTAATATTTGTGGTTACACCACTTACCGCACTGACCGCGCCACTCGTGGGGGCGGCACAGCCATATTAATTAAACACGGGATTCATCACCATCCGATAGAAATAACTGGCTTAGAGCACCTAGAGGCCACCAGCATAAATATTCGTAATAAAAATGCGCATGTCTGCATGTCGGCAGTATATAAACCCCCAGATAAGCCACTACTTTCTAGGGATTTAAATAAATTAATTAATCCACAGCAACACTTTTTCATCGCAGGCGATTTAAACAGCAAAAACGAAGACTGGGGATGCAAAAATACTAACCCAGCAGGCAGAAAATTATTAGATCATTCGGTAGCAAATAATTACGAAATTTTTGCTCCAGGCTCGCCAACTTGCTATCCAACGAATGGCGGCATGCCTGACATATTAGATATAGCTCTTACAAACATACCAGGTGCGCAGGTTATTTCAGAAAAATAAGATGAGCTTGACTCAGACCATTTTCCGGTACTTATTCAATTAACTTTTAATGCTCAATTTTGCGCAGCGATATTTAGCCGCACTTTTGGTATTCCCGACTGGGACAAATTTCGCGAAGACCTGGAATTAACTTTTACAGAAACTCCAGCGATAGACACAGCAGATGAGCTCGAAACTCACGTAAAACTTTTCACCGACACAATTACAGACGTGCGCAAAAAACACACGAAAATCGTGAATAAAAGAGAATTTACGCGAATAAATTACCCAGATGTAGACATGCTAATCGTTTTAAAACGGCAGGCGCGCAACACTTATCAACGAACCAGAACACCGCAAGCTAGGACTGAATACAATCGCCTTAAAGCTCAAGTCTCGCGAAAACTTAAAGATTTAAAAATAGAAAAATACGGAAACTTAATAACAGAGTGCGCAACTCAACCTCGGCAAATGTGGCGGCTCACACGCAATTTACGAGGGAAAAATAAATTTATCTCCACACCGGCCATTGTTACAAACGCGGGCATTAAATATGACGCGATAGATAAAGCAAATGCTATAGCAGACATTTTTGAAAAACAATTTTCACCAAACGAGAACATAAACGAGCCTCAGTTTACTAGGACCACGACAGTAGCTGTTAATAACTATTTACAAATCGTTCCACAAGCCGAGCCGGAACTCGTAACAATTAAAGAGCTCTTAGAAGCTATTCACTCGCGACCAAAAAATAAAGCAGGCGGACCTGACGGAATAAATTTTGATACTTTAAAGAAATTATCATTTCAGGCTATACAATACTTTCTTAAAATAATAAATGCTATTTTTATTCTTAAATCCTACCCAGCGTCATGGAAACTAGCTAAAGTTATCACCATTCCGAAACCGGGAAAAAATGCGTCACTACCACAAAACAGGCGACCTATTAGCCTCCTAAATAGCATGAGTAAAATTTTCGAAAAAATTTTACTCAAACGACTTCAACACCATTCGGACGAACACGAAGTCATTCCAGATAACCAATTTGGTTTTAGAAGGGGCCACTCTACCTCTCACCCCCTAATTAAGCTCATTGAAGAGGCCACTGACGGTTTTAACTCACGAGCGAAATTTACTGTCGCAACGATGCTAGACGCGGAAAAAGCTTTCGACAAAGTTTGGATACCTGGCTTAATTCAAAAATTAATTACATTTAACTTTCCAGACACGTATATTCATCTGGTGGCCCACTATTTATGGCGTCGAAAATTTTTTGTATCAATAGAGGGGGCGAAATCATCCACTCGGGAGCTGACAGCAGGTGTGCCGCAGGGGTCCCCACTCTCACCCTTTTTCTATAATGTTTACACAGCCGACATCCCGCGGGAACATGCCCACGTGCAATTATATGCAGACGACACTGCAATAATATATCAATCCCCGAATTTGAAGTTTGCTTTAACCAAAGTTCAGAGGCAGCTTACCTCACTCGAACAATGGTACACTCGCTGGCGCATTAAAATAAATGGAGCCAAGTCCACAACTTTAATTTTAACTAAAAAATACACCGCCCCCGACCGCGAATTAAAAATTTTTAATCAAGCCATACCATTTGTTAAATCGGCTAGATATTTAGGTTTAACTCTAGATACCAGGCTCACCTGGAAAGTTCACACCACTAAGGTGACACAGTTTGCGCGAGGCACTTTGCGCAGCCTATACTCAATGTTTAAGGCCCCCCAATTTCCTAGAAAGAAAAAATTACAGCTGTATTTACAAATAGTTCGCCCACAATTATTATATGCTTGCGAAATCTGGGGCTATGCAGCAAAATGCCATATCGATAAAGTACAGGTCACTCAAAATAAATTTCTTAGAGCCATTGCAGATTGCGGCTGGTACACCAGCACACTAGAAGTACACCAGCTACTCAAAGTAGAATATGTAGAGGAATATATAAAACGGCAAAACAGGTCTTTTTATGGCCAGCTCCCTGAACATGCCAATACTTATATGAATTCACTTCCGGACTACGACCCAGCTGCACAGCGACAGTTTAAAAAACCGCGACTTGCCTAAGCCAGGTTATACTAGAATCCACACATCCCATGTACGCAGGGCAACTTAGCAAACATAGCAGACGTTTCTCTCTGGCCCCGATGTGCCTGTCTACGTCCTGCGGTGCAAATAATCAACATTGGACTAGCCAATGATTGACATGCCCAGGACTCGTAAATATTGCGTCAACACTACTTTTGGCCCAGTGGGGCTCTATTTTATTGCGTCAACACTACCTTTGTCCCAGCGGGGCTCTAATTATAAACCAGCGACAACTCGACCGCAGGCCCAAATTCCTTTAATTACCAAATCTTTCCTTCCCCCACCTCCTCCACTAGTCCTTGCTAGTTGTTTTCCCCAGCCATTATTAATTAATTCATTAATGTAACTTTCATTTTCTTGCTAATTCTAAATGGTCCGAAGCATGCAGGTGTAGGTTTTGACCCATGCAGCGGTCCACTGCCTGTGTGTTAGGGCTGACTCCGTATGCCTGAAGGGCGAGACCCGCCTGGCAGGCTTCACCTTCAGTGCCGGCCGCGTTTCGGAAGGCATGGGTTTTTGAATTGCGACAAAAAAAAAAAAAAAAAAAAAAACTGGACGAGGGCATCTCTCTGCTCGAACAATAATAGAATAGGATGACATTCATTCACTAATTTCACTCTCTATTTTTCAGGTTTAGACGACAACAGCCTGGGGGCTAACTACAGCAATACTGGTTTAGCCTAACTTTGACCGAACTATACTGGAACGCAATAGTTCGGTCCTTAAGGCGGCCAGGTGTTTACTAATCTATGTAATTTCTCCTACACATCGGTAAACTTACACGATGATATGCCTGCTTGGTCAGCCGGGTATGTGCGGCCTTGGAGCTATACACTACACTCACACAACGAAATTAATTAGGCCATTTTTGCGCACACTCCACACGCCTCTAAATACAGACATCACGACACTCTCATGCATCAGTTAGCCAACTAACTGAGGGGAAAGGGTGACCTCCCCCCGCCTGACACCTACACTATTAAAAATAGAGCCAAGCAACATGCGACAGCTATTTTACTTCTTCTGGACCGTGAGCCACCTTTAATCTTAAAATCACACACATCGCGCCCCGCCGACGTTTCCAATGATTCGATCAAAGTGACGGGGTTGCACTATTTATATTGGCGACCACATAGCGAGTTATGGGAACGTAATAGTTCCCGGTATCGCTGTCACACGCTCCCGGCCGAGCATATGAGGAAACGGCGGCAGACCCTTCTCAGTCGCACCTGTGTTTCCGTACCATGTGCGTCTCTGCCTGAGGACGGGAGCAGATAGCAGTTCCCGAAACGTCGCTTGTTTCTGTTTAGGTAAAACTATTGTATTTGTTTGTTTTTTCGTTTTGTCATGTTTTTTGTCTCGCTTCAACTGTTGTGCTGAATTATTTTGGGTTTCAATATTTTTGTGTTGTCATCATTTGTGGGGATTTTTTCGTTCTCTAAGTACATTTTTCTTTGTTTTTTCTTTGTTTGCTGACCATATTACTGTTTCGGAATATTTTGTGGTGTTCATATCCTTGTTGACAACAGCAATTGTTTGCTTAATTTTGTGTGTTTTTTGTATCTTTTTTTGAGTATTTTTATTTTTATTTATTTATTTTATTTATTAGTTTATCTTCAACAGAAAAAGTTCTTAGCAATGGCGTATGTCCAAAAACTTACATTAAGTCATGCACTCCCATTGCACAAATCTTTTAAAGATAACGGTAATATTTTATATATTAATGACCCCACCTGAGATTTTTAATTTTCATAAAATATTTTAGTAGAGATATATTTTCTGTAAATCTCACCACGGATACGACTGAAATAATACGTGTGGTTACTTTCAACTTTGCTCTTGGTGACCGTCAAAATTGTCCAGAAAAGGTAGAAAGAAGTGGTTAGTCGGAAACATATATTACTCCACTTGCTAATGTACGACTTCCACGTTGGCACCAAGTCGAAACTCAGTTTATTCTGTAGATTTCCACAAGCAAGCTTGCTGTCTAACACCGTGCGTCGTCGAAATCACTGTTCCCTTAACCGCAGTTTTACAACATTGATAGGTTTGACATCTTGGCTCTGCACGAAAATGGGAAATATTTTTAAGTCTTGTTTGTTCAAAATAAAACTTTGTTTTGAAGCATATTTTATAATGAAGCCCTAGATTTAAATTTCTGCCTATATTTGATTTCCTTTCAGCTTTGAACATTCCAATGATCTATCGAATGTAAATTAATTTTTTTTATATGAGGTTCTCTTCTTGATTTCACATATTGTGTTTTTATAAATACTTATTACTAAAATAATGCAGAAAATAACAGTCTTCACCAAAAGCTGTCATAGTAAAGGCTATTTTTAAAATATTATGTTAAAATAATTTTTGACTTCATGAAATTGTGTAACTGAATTTGAAACAAAATTAAAATTCTATAAGTCGACGAAATAGTATCTGAGATACAATTAATCACACGTGAAGAAATTTGGTGGACTAGTTTTTCTTAATTGTCATGTTTACAAATGCCTCCACAGTTTCAACACTTCATCTGAGTGTGGGCGAAGTTACACTGTCACGAGTCACCTGCTAATGTGTTCTAGGCCGTTGCCTTGAGAAACCATTTTAGCTCTTAACTGGGTCACGTAGATTTCGGCATCTCTGCGGCATGTTGAAGTCAAAAAGTATTTCGTTGAACTATTAAACACGCGAAATTCGTTTACGATTGTAAGCGACTGGAAAATATCAAAATAAGAAAATTTTACAATATGTAGACTAGACTGTACAATCCCTTACAATATATATATATATTTTTAAAAAAAAATTATTGATATTTAAAAGTTTACAATTATTTGTTTCTTTTGGTAATACATATTTTGTATTGATTGTACACAAAATCCGTTATATTAAAAACAGACAATAGATTTTTCTCGATTTGCGAATTGCAAAATAAGGCATAGTCTTCGGTTCGAACCCGGTGAAGGAAAAATAAAAATGGCGTCAGATCCTTCTCCCATGGTGGCTGCTGGCAGACTGACGTCCCATCACTAATGCCAAGGTATATATATGTATATCGCCGGTAGTATAATGTCACGTCCGCCATGTTGTTGTCGTATGCTGGTAGCTGTCACCCCGTTTCGTCTGCTGGAAGCAACCATGTCGTTTTCGTTTACTAAAGAGTGCTACCGCCATGTTAGTTTAATTTTGACCCGAAAGAGTAAATAAATCATTTATTGACAGGGTGTCCGCCATTTTTTGGCCGTCTAAGGCTTCATCTGGGAAATCTGTATTTAATATTTTGGGAGAAAATCCAACAATTGATAAAATAATCAGCAATTTATTAATTGATTGATTAAATCGATTACAGTGATTGGTTTATTCCTTGATAGATATCAAGAATTCAATTTGGGGTAAAAAATATATTAATTTCAATAAAAATGTTAAAAATTCCTTAAAAAAATAGGCTATTGCCCCGGGTATAGGAAACAGGACACAAGACACAAGAAATCTGTGTTGTGAGAGTAGCAAATTTTATTAAAATGAAGAAATAATGCAATAGAACAATAAACATGTTAATACCATACACTCAGCTTGTCTTCTAACATGATTATTCTACCTGGACTTGTCACACTTGAATATTCCTTCTGGCTGTCAATACGAAAATAAGACATATGTCAACAATCAGTATTACAAATAAAATGACTGCTTATTTGACAGTTACAAAAGAATAGAAAATCTCTGAAGTTTTTAAGCTCGCTTTGTTCTAATCACAAATAGTGAGTCACAAAGTACATTAGATGTAAATATATATAAGAAAAATTACAAAGGATATATCGTCTTTGTTTTACCAAAACTTAATTGTATGTTAAAAGTCTTAAGTTCAAGCCACTTGTGGCTTACAAAAAAGTCTACGTGTAAATGACCCCTCGTGTTATCGGGTCCATTAGGCACGGACACTCGCCTCAACACTCGCTGGGTCGTCCTGTCCTGGAGGTCGCTCGCCGAGTCGTCACTGCAGGCAGCACCGGCCATCCAGAACCCTGCTTTCCTTGCGACGCCGTGGATGGACTTCGTTGGTGCACTGTTGGCCAGGAATCCGAAGTCCCCTTGACGACCGCGAAGAGAGCTGCGAAGGACAGGCTGGGCTGGGCTGTCGTGCTGTCCGCCCCTGGCACAATTGCTGTAATGTCTCGTAACTCCTATATGATGTCGTGCCGGAAATTATGTATTTCGGAACTTTTTTATTCTAATTTTATATTATTTTTGGAAATTATACATTTCATATAATTTGGTTATAATTGGGTGATTTACACTTTGTTAGGCTGGTGTACTCTATTTAGTTAAACTTTGCTGCAGTGGCCCGAGGCACCTTTTCTCAGGGGCCAATCTGATCTTTTGCAAGTCTAAAGACATCGTTAGCAGCCTGGATGACATTTCTCCCGCTTGCAGTCACATCCGTTGTCTTTAATATTATTTCCCTACATGACTAAATTTGCATAGAGCAGCTTCTGGCTTGCAAGCTCTATTTCTAAGAGGCCCGCTGAGCCCAGCGAGTCTCGGCACGACCGAGTATCTCGTGGACCCTCTTTCCCAGCCTCATTGCGTTTTTTGTCCACCCTCACCCCCCAGTCCCCCCTTTGGTTCTCAGAATTTAGCCCAGGATCATTGCCCTGACGTGAACTCGCCAGGCAGTGGTCTACTTCAAGGACGATTTGCCAAAGAAAAAATATGTGCAAATATGGACCACACATGACATCTAGTGGCAGAAATAGTAGCTTCTGCACTTGTCGCCAGCGAGTGGAGCCAACGCCCGTGACACCTGGTGGCGACATTGCTAACCTCCCAGCTACTTTCCTCTGTAGTCTTTTTGCCAGCCGCCAGAGTTCTCTCCTGACCCTCCATTAGCCCCAGGCTGTAGCAGACGCCTCGGGCGAGTCGATCCCTTTTGTTTCGGACACCCCTCAACAGGTAGCGCTAAAATCGGCCAGTGGTACCAACTTAGAGATATTGAAGTCAGAGTTTTTTTTTTGTGATTCCCACTCGGAGAACTTTGGAACCTTTCGGTCCAGACGCAAAAGTTCCCCCTCCCCCCAACTTTTGATTGAGTTATTCCTTTTAATTAAGAGACACTTCGCATCGCGATTTCTGACGGACTGCATTAGGTTATCGGCGGATCGGCAAGACGAACATCAAGACTTCTGTCCGGCCGTAACCGAATATGTAGTCAGTTAGACAAGGGATGCTATCCCTATAAATTCTTCAAGTAGTTTAGTCCGTCTGTACACATCATAATATTTATTTTTTTTAAATTTTTATTTTTTTTTGATTCCGCGATCTTCATATCCGGACGTGCTACGCTTCGGGCTCTAGAAGCTACCTTCCCTGTCTGACAGGTCCAAGAGCCGGATGCGGAACTAGCCGCATTTTCGCACACTCCCTCTCCAAAAAACAGGCACCCTGATGCCTTTTTTAATTTAATTCAGATACAATATATATTTTTTGATTTTAAATCTTACCTACCTAATTTCACCCTTTACAAGTTGCATTTCGTAAATGGTAAAATTATATTGGTAGATCTTATGTTTATTTATTGGTCTTTTGAATATTTTGTTATACTTGGTTAGCTAAGGAGATTATATTAATTGTTCCAATTCTATTTTTACCACTTTTTCACCCCTTAGGGAAAGAATTTCCAAAATTTTAAAATTGTGGTTTGTGTTATCTTTAAAAGATTTGTGCAATGGGAGTGCATGACTTGATGTAAGTTTTTGGACATACGCCATTGCTAAGAACTTTTTCTGTTGAAGAAAAACTAATAAATAAAATAAATAAATAAAAATACTCAAAAAAAGACAAAAAACACACAAAACTAAGCAAACAATTGCTGTTGTCAACAAGGATATGAACACCACAAAATATTCCGAAACAGGAATATGGTCAGCAAACAAAGAACAACAAAGAAAAATGTACTAAGAGAACGAAAAAATCCCCACAAATGATGACAACACAAAAATATTGAAATCCAAAATAATTCAGCACAACAGTTGAAGCGAGACAAAAAACATGACAAAACGAAAAGACAAACAAATACAATAGTTTTACCTAAACAGAAACAAGCGACGTTTCGGGAACTGCTATCTGCTCCCGTCCTCAGGCAGAGACACACATGGTACGGAAACACAGGTGCGACTGAGAAGGGTCTGCCGCCGTTTCCTCATATGCTCGGCCGGGAGCGTGTGACAGCGATACCGGGAACTATTACGTTCCCATAACTCGCTATGTGGTCGCCAATATAAATAGTGCAACCCCGTCACTTTATCGAATCATTGGAAACGTCGGCGGGGCGCGATGTGTGTGATTTTAAGATTAAAGGTGGCTCACGGTCCAGAAGAAGTAAAATAGCTGTCGCATGTTGCTTGGCTCTATTTTTAATAGTGTAGGTGTCAGGCGGGGGGAGGTCACCCTTTCCCCTCAGTTAGTTGGCTAACTGATGCATGAGAGTGTCGTGATGTCTGTATTTAGAGGCGTGTGGAGTGTGCGCAAAAATGGCCTAATTAATTTCGTTGTGTGAGTGTAGTGTATAGCTCCAAGGCCGCACATACCCGGCTGACCAAGCAGGCATATCATCGTGTAAGTTTACCGATGTGTAGGAGAAATTACATAGATTAGTAAACACCTGGCCGCCTTAAGGACCGAACTATTGCGTTCCAGTATAGTTCGGTCAAAGTTAGGCTAAACCAGTATTGCTGTAGTTAGCCCCCAGGCTGTTGTCGTCTAAACCTGAAAAATAGAGAGTGAAATTAGTAAATGAATGTCATCCTATTCTATTATTGTTCGAGCAGAGAGATGCCCTCGTCCAGTGTTTTTTTTTTTATTATTTTTTTTTTTATTTTTTTTTGTCGGAATTCAAAAACCCATGCCTTCCGAAACGCGGCCGGCACTGAAGGTGAAGCCTGCCAGGCGGGTCTCGCCCTTCAGGCATACGGAGTCAGCCCTAACACACAGGCAGTGGACCGCTGCATGGGTCAAAACCTACACCTGCATGCTTCGGACCATTTCGAATTAGCAAGAAAATGAAAGTTACATTAATGAATTAATTAATAATGGCTGGGGAAAACAACTAGCAAGGACTAGTGGAGGAGGTGGGGGAAGGAAAGATTTGGTAATTAAAGGAATTAGGGCCTGCGGTCGAGTTGTCGCTGGTTTATAATTAGAGCCCCGCTGGGTCAAAGGTAGTGTTGACGCAATAAAATAGAGCCCCGCTGGGCCAAAAGTAGTGTTGACGCAATATTTACGAGTCCTGGGCATGTCAATCATTGGCTAGTCCAATGTTGATTATTTGCACCGCAGGACGTAGACAGGCACATCGGGGCCAGAGAGAAACGTCTGCTATGTTTGCTAAGTTGCCCTGCGTACATGGGATGTGTGGATTCTAGTATAACCTGGCTTAGGCAAGTCGCGGTTTTTTAAACTGTCGCTGTGCAGCTGGGTCGTAGTCCGGAAGTGAATTCATATAAGTATTGGCATGTTCAGGGAGCTGGCCATAAAAAGACCTGTTTTGCCGTTTTATATATTCCTCTACATATTCTACTTTGAGTAGCTGGTGTACTTCTAGTGTGCTGGTGTACCAGCCGCAATCTGCAATGGCTCTAAGAAATTTATTTTGAGTGACCTGTACTTTATCGATATGGCATTTTGCTGCATAGCCCCAGATTTCGCAAGCATATAATAATTGAGGGCGAACTATTTGTAAATACAGCTGTAATTTTTTCTTTCTAGGAAATTGGGGGGCCTTAAACATTGAGTATAGGCTGCGCAAAGTGCCTCGCGCAAACTGTGTCACCTTAGTGGTGTGAACTTTCCAGGTGAGCCTGGTATCTAGAGTTAAACCTAAATATCTAGCCGATTTAACAAATGGTATGGCTTGATTAAAAATTTTTAATTCGCGGTCGGGGGCGGTGTATTTTTTAGTTAAAATTAAAGTTGTGGACTTGGCTCCATTTATTTTAATGCGCCAGCGAGTGTACCATTGTTCGAGTGAGGTAAGCTGCCTCTGAACTTTGGTTAAAGCAAACTTCAAATTCGGGGATTGATATATTATTGCAGTGTCGTCTGCATATAATTGCACGTGGGCATGTTCCCGCGGGATGTCGGCTGTGTAAACATTATAGAAAAAGGGTGAGAGTGGGGACCCCTGCGGCACACCTGCTGTCAGCTCCCGAGTGGATGATTTCGCCCCCTCTATTGATACAAAAAATTTTCGACGCCATAAATAGTGGGCCACCAGATGAATATACGTGTCTGGAAAGTTAAATGTAATTAATTTTTGAATTAAGCCAGGTATCCAAACTTTGTCGAAAGCTTTTTCCGCGTCTAGCATCGTTGCGACAGTAAATTTCGCTCGTGAGTTAAAACCGTCAGTGGCCTCTTCAATGAGCTTAATTAGGGGGTGAGAGGTAGAGTGGCCCCTTCTAAAACCAAATTGGTTATCTGGAATGACTTCGTGTTCGTCCGAATGGTGTTGAAGTCGTTTGAGTAAAATTTTTTCGAAAATTTTACTCATGCTATTTAGGAGGCTAATAGGTCGCCTGTTTTGTGGTAGTGACGCATTTTTTCCCGGTTTCGGAATGGTGATAACTTTAGCTAGTTTCCATGACGCTGGGTAGGATTTAAGAATAAAAATAGCATTTATTATTTTAAGAAAGTATTGTATAGCCTGAAATGATAATTTCTTTAAAGTATCAAAATTTATTCCGTCAGGTCCGCCTGCTTTATTTTTTGGTCGCGAGTGAATAGCTTCTAAGAGCTCTTTAATTGTTACGAGTTCCGGCTCGGCTTGTGGAACGATTTGTAAATAGTTATTAACAGCTACTGTCGTGGTCCTAGTAAACTGAGGCTCGTTTATGTCCTCGTTTGGTGAAAATTGTTTTTCAAAAATGTCTGCTATAGCATTTGCTTTATCTATCGCGTCATATTTAATGCCCGCGTTTGTAACAATGGCCGGTGTGGAGATAAATTTATTTTTCCCTCGTAAATTGCGTGTGAGCCGCCACATTTGCCGCGGTTGAGTTGCGCACTCTGTTATTAAGTTTCCGTATTTTTCTATTTTTAAATCTTTAAGTTTTCGCGAGACTTGAGCTTTAAGGCGATTGTATTCAGTCCTAGCTTGCGGTGTTCTCGTTCGTTGATAAGTGTTGCGCGCCTGCCGTTTTAAAACGATTAGCATGTCTACATCTGGGTAATTTATTCGCGTAAATTCTCTTTTATTCACGATTTTCGTGTGTTTTTTGCGCACGTCTGTAATTGTGTCGGTGAAAAGTTTTACGTGAGTTTCGAGCTCATCTGCTGTGTCTATCGCTGGAGTTTCTGTAAAAGTTAATTCCAGGTCTTCGCGAAATTTGTCCCAGTCGGGAATACCAAAAGTGCGGCTAAATATCGCTGCGCAAAATTGAGCATTAAAAGTTAATTGAATTAGTACCGGAAAATGGTCTGAGTCAAGCTCATCTAATTTTTCTGAAATAACCTGCGCACCTGGTATGTTTGTAAGAGCTATATCTAATATGTCAGGCATGCCGCCATTCGTTGGATAGCAAGTTGGCGAGCCTGGAGCAAAAATTTCGTAATTATTTGCTACCGAATGATCTAATAATTTTCTGCCTGCTGGGTTAGTATTTTTGCATCCCCAGTCTTCGTTTTTGCTGTTTAAATCGCCTGCGATGAAAAAGTGTTGCTGTGGATTAATTAATTTATTTAAATCCCTAGAAAGTAGTGGCTTATCTGGGGGTTTATATACTGCCGACATGCAAACATGCGCATTTTTATTACGAATATTTATGCTGGTGGCCTCTAGGTGCTCTAAGCCAGTTATTTCTATCGGATGGTGATGAATCCCGTGTTTAATTAATATGGCTGTGCCGCCCCCACGAGTGGCGCGGTCAGTGCGGTAAGTGGTGTAACCACAAATATTAAATCGATGATGCGGTGATAGGTGAGTCTCGGTAATGAATGCCACATCAATCCCATATATTACAAGGCACTGTTCCAACTCGTACGACCGAAGGCGGAGACCACATGCATTAAAGTTTAGGAGTTGTAGTGTTTTCCCCATGTTTACTGCCATTTACTGGAGCACTGTCGCGAGTGCTTCCAATAGAATGGTTTGGCGGTATTTTATGCTCTCGGTGGAGCGGATGCGCGCGTAATACGGTTCGAGTGCCTTCACTAAATTCCAATAATCGCACATGCGTAAGATCTCTGCGAGTTCCGCGAGGCTAGTGATATTATTTGTTGGCTGTGCTTCTGGCGCGGTTTCTGCTCTATGTTGACTTTTTTCGACGCGAGCCTGCACAATTTGCTCCGCCGTGCGCCGCGGTGCGCTTACGCCTGACGTAGCTGCCGCGTATGACGTGGAAGCTACTGCCTGTGATTGAGTTATGCCCGGTTGGCTGGCCTGCTCGCTGGGCCGTGCGTTTCGCGGACTGCGCTCTGTTGTTGTTGTTGTTCGGTGCACGTGTTCCATGGTGGGCGCGGGGGGAGGGGGGAAACTTTCCCGCGTCGGTGCGGCCGGCTGTGCTCGCGAGGCTGTGCGCGCAGCTTTCTGTGCTGCCTGTTCCGCGGCGGCATGTCTCCGAGACTCTACGATCTTTAAAAACGCGGGGCACTGTCGCCAGGCCGCGGTGTGGCCTGTTTCCCTGTAATTCGAGCACACCTTTGGTGCCTCCTCTGGGACGGGACATTCGCTGCGGGGATGCAAACCCGCGCACCTAATGCATTTCGGAACCTCCGCGCAGTTCTTTGTGGTGTGTCCGAAGGAACTACACCTCTTACAAAGCGGGACGTCCTCCGCGCGAGTCGTGTACCGCTCGATCTTTATTCCACTTGTATAGTACAAGTGTTTTACGGCGTAGATGTCGTGCGCGCTTGGTGCCACGCACACCACGAATGACGGAGTTGGTTCAAAAATTTCCTGCCTTGAGTTGCGGTCTGTGAGCCGCCGACTAAGCTGTTTGATGAAGTTTACCTTGAAACCTAGCGCGGTGAGCTCCTCGTAGATCGCGTCTACTGGCGTGTATTTACTAAGGTTTTTAATTACAACCTTCTCGCCTCGCTCGCTGGGCTGGGAGAAGGTGTGGTAGGGCACATTGTTGGCCTTGAACCACGCGGTCGCCTTGTCTTGTACGGATTTACCGTCGAACGTGATGCGAATTTCTTGTCGTTTCGTTAGCGTCATCCGGTTTTTGACGCCGAGTCGCGCGAATGCAGGGCCCAAGCTGCCGATTGCCTGGCTGTTGCGTACGACGAAGGGGACGCGTTTGTAGCGCGGAGCCTCGTCAGTTGGTGTCCGTTGTTGCGGTGTCGGTACCGCTTGTGACGCATCGCTATTACGCCTGCGTTGTCTACGCTCAACAGTGGTGAAGCCACTGTTGTCGTCCTCGGTTGTGGTGGGCTGGAGCCCTGACGGTTTTTTAGACTGAACAGAGTGTTCAGTCTCTGAGTCGCTGCCCTCATGCGTGCGCTTCGTCGCGGTGCCGACCTCCATCTCCTCGTCGCTACTACTCATCGCAAGTAGGTGCCCCGCCTTGAAAAAAGCAGGGCACACAACAGGCGTATCGTCCGACCTAACTAGCGTGGTATTCCTATCTGTTCGCCGCGTCCTAGCTACCTATCGAACCTAGCACCTTACGCACTGGCCACTGACCTGAGCTTCCTTTTTAGGAACGCCAGGCTAGGCAAAGAGAGAGGCTGACCCTTCTCCGACCAGCACGCGGTAAAGAATGAGAAGGGTCTGGAAAATGAGGGTATTTATCAGAGAAAGGGCTACATCTTGCTCAGCCAATGACAGACGAGCTGTCTCCCCATTGGCTGTGCACCATGTAGTTAAAGCGGATTGGTTATGGTGGGTTGAGTATTGGCTATTGTTTTGTGCTGCAGGGATGTTTCTCTCTTTATCAAAGGGATCCACATATTTTTTAATTCAATGCTCTGCTGGCTGAAAATATTTTTATTGCTAATAATGAAGGCTGATTCTTTGATTTTCCTTTTTATTTTATCGGATTCCTGTATGAGTGGTGTGGAGTCTTCCCAGAGAATTTTGTGGCTATTTTCCCATGTATGTTCAGCAAGTCTGGATTTTAGGGTTTCACCCTTCTTGCAGTTGTTTTTGTGTTCTTTGATTCGGGTGGATAGAGCTCTGCCAGTTTCACCTATGTACATGTGGCCACATTCACAGGGGATTTGATACACACAGTTGTGAGTTTGTAATTTTTCTGTGGCTGGTTTCACCTTGGTAACAATACTTTTAATAGTAGATTTAGAACGGAATGCTGTTTGAAGTCCATATTTATTTCCTAGGCGTCTTATTTTTTCTGAAAGCCCTTGAACATATGGAATAACTAGGGTTCCTGCAGGTTTCTCAGTTTCTGTGGATTTGAGTGTTTTGTTGGATTTCAAATGCTGTTTGATGGTGTTGACAGGGTAACCATTGGCTATGAGTTCTTTTTTTATATGATTGTGTTCAACCGCAATAGATTTCTCATCAGAACAAATAATCTCAGCTCGGTTGGTTAGTGTGTGAATTATGCCAGTTTTTGTTGTTTTGGGATGGTTGGATGCAAAATTAAGGTATTGGCCTGTGTGCGTAGGTTTCCTGTATACTTTTGTTTCCAGGCTGTTGTTTTTTCTGCTGACTAGTACATCCAGGAAAGGAATGCTACCTTTGGTTTCTTATTCATATGTGAATTTTATTGATGGCCTCAGAGAGTTGAGGTGGTTCACAAATTCCTCCAAAGTTTCAGGTCCATGTTGCCAGACAGTGAAGGTATCATCCACATAACGGAGCCAGATTTCAGGAGGGCTATTAATTTTTGCTAAGTGCTTCTTGCTCAAAGTTTTCCATAAATATATTGGCCATAAATGGTGAAAGAGAAGAGCCCATTGCCATGCCATCGGTCTGTTTGTAGAAAATATCCTTGATCTGGAAATATGTTTATCTTTAAAAGATTTGTGCAATGGGAGTGCATGACTTGATGTAAGTTTTTGGACATACGCCATTGCTAAGAACTTTTTCTGTTGAAGAAAAACTAATAAATAAAATAAATAAATAAAAATACTCAAAAAAAGACAAAAAACACACAAAACTAAGCAAACAATTGCTGTTGTCAACAAGGATATGAACACCACAAAATATTCCGAAACAGGAATATGGTCAGCAAACAAAGAAAAACAAAGAAAAATGTACTAAGAGAACGAAAAAATCCCCACAAATGATGACAACACAAAAATATTGAAACCCAAAATAATTCAGCACAACAGTTGAAGCGAGACAAAAAACATGACAAAACGAAAAGACAAACAAATACAATAGTTTTACCTAAACAGAAACAAGCGACGTTTCGGGAACTGCTATCTGCTCCCATCCTTAGGCAGAGACACACATGGTACGGAAACATATTTCCAGTTCAAGGATATTTTCTACAAACAGACCGATGGCATGGCAATGGGCTCTTCTCTTTCACCATTTATGGCCAATATATTTATGGAAAACTTTGAGCAAGAAGCACTTAGCAAAAGTAATAGCCCTCCTAAAATCTGGCTCCGTTATGTGGATGATACCTTCACTGTCTGGCAACATGGACCTGAAACTTTGGAGGAATTTGTGAACCACCTCAACTCTCTGAGGCCATCAATAAAATTCACATATGAATAAGAAACCAAAGGTAGCATTCCTTTCCTGGATGTACTAGTCAGCAGAAAAAACAACAGCCTGGAAACAAAAGTATACAGGAAACCTACGCACACAGGCCAATACCTTAATTTTGCATCCAACCATCCCAAAACAACAAAAACTGGCATAATTCACACACTAACCAACCGAGCTGAGATTATTTGTTCTGATGAGAAATCTATTGCGGTTGAACACAATCATATAAAAAAAGAACTCATAGCCAATGGTTACCCTGTCAACACCATCAAACAGCATTTGAAATCCAACAAAACACTCAAATCCACAGAAACTGAGAAACCTGCAGGAACCCTAGTTATTCCATATGTTCAAGGGCTTTCAGAAAAAATAAGACGCCTAGGAAATAAATATGGACTTCAAACAGCATTCCGTTCTAAATCTACTATTAAAAGTATTGTTACCAAGGTGAAACCAGCCACAGAAAAATTACAAACTCACAACTGTGTGTATCAAATCCCCTGTGAATGTGGCCACATGTACATAGGTGAAACTGGCAGAGCTCTATCCACCCGAATCAAAGAACACAAAAACAACTGCAAGAAGGGTGAAACCCTAAAATCCAGACTTGCTGAACATACATGGGAAAATAGCCACAAAATTCTCTGGGAAGACTCCACACCACTCATACAGGAATCCGATAAAATAAAAAGGAAAATCAAAGAATCAGCCTTCATTATTAGCAATAAAAATATTTTCAGCCAGCAGAGCATTGAATTAAAAAATATGTGGATCCCTTTGATAAAGAGAGAAACATCCCTGCAGCACAAAACAATAGCCAATACTCAACCCACCATAGGGCTCAGTATATGTGCTTAATGAAGCACCCCCTCAGCAGACTCTCGTCTGACTGATAAAGGGATAACATCATCGCCCGTGAGGGCCGCGGGGCCCGAATGCCGCAACTTGGCATCGAACTCCGCGACCCTTTAGGAGTACCAGGTGGCTTACTGCCGACCCATAACCTCCTGTTTTGCCTAATGTGTTTTTGGTTTTGGCTTTTCTGTGAATAACTTTTAAATAAGCTGCGAAGCTGTGTTTTGTTGCAAATGACCTGGTATAATCTACTTTAATTTCGTGTGGTGACTCTACTTTAAACTCGTGTGTTGTCCAGCCCTCCCTTTAAGTTTAAAATTTAAATTCAAAGGGGGGGGAAGGGGGTGAATATTTATTTAAGCTGAGCAGTTGGTCTTAGCTGCTCAGTTTGTTTTGATTTATATGTTGTTATTTAATAACGTGTTGATTTATTTATTTGCGTGTGGGCAAAGGCTGGACTGATTTACTGTGTTTGCTAGTGTGTTGTGTGTGTGGCGAGGTTCCTAGACCGTGGGCTGCTGACCCCCTCCCTTTAACGGGAAGAGGGGCTAGGCCGGCGGAGGGGACGAGTCCCCTCTGCCCACGGCTGGCTCGGTGTGTACCTAGCGCGGCTCAGCACTGCAGTTAACATTTCTGCCAACTGCAGCACTGCGCCGCGCGGAGTAGACTGCAGCTCGGTGGGGCCCCAGGCCCTGGGGAGCTGCTGTCTGGTGTGGGCTGGTTCAGCTGCGCAGTGGGCGCCTCTGATGGTGAGGCCGGCCTCCAGCAGGCGAGTGGCCTCCTGAACTGTGGCGAAGGCCACTCTGTATAGGCCAGTGAGGCGCCCTGTTGCCCTGCTGCAGACGCGCCAGCACCTGGTGGGCTTGTGGCCGGCCGAGCGCAAGGCTGCGTCGATTTCTTCTGCAGGTGCCCCGGCCCCCCTGCCGCCCCTGAGGACGACAAAGTGCCAGGGCGCGCGGTGATCTGGTGTGCGCTGACTGGGCTGCTCCTGTGCTGGCTGCCGCGCCGATTTCCCCGCAGCCGAGGCCGCCTTGGGGGCGGTCTGTGTGGCTGTAGAGGCTACCGGCGGCGGCAGCAGTGGAGAGAATTCTTGTGCCACGTGAAGAGCTGCAGTGGTGCTCTTCTGAGCTGTGACAACAGCTGCTTGGGTGCCTGATTCGCGGCACTTGGCTGGGGCGGGCGTCTGGCTCCACTGGTGCCGACTCCGCACAGCTGGGACAGTCTGGCAGCTGCTGTGGCGCAGCTCTGGGGCAGGCTGCGGGGGCGCAGACTGCGTCCAGACATCCCTTGTCTCTGGTGGTGCTGGTGCTGCTGGGGCGGGCTCTGGTGTTGTTCGCCCGCTTTCATTTGCCTCCTCTACCAGCAGCATCATTTCGTAGATGGCCCACGAGGTGTATTTTGCAGGCGATTCGCTGCACGATGCGCGCAAGCGAACAGCCTGCTCTTCTAGGTGCAGCTGAGGCTGCTGCTCTTCCGCGAAATCTTCCAGATCCCACATCTGCTGCGCGGACCACACGTAAATTGTGGCCCTGTTCCGGTCCTCCGGACATGGCCGCAAGTGCGCCCCGCACAATGATTGGTCCGCCTCGATTCGCTCGCCTAGGTCCGCAGGGAGTGCCCTCACAGAGTGCAACTCCGCTGCGAAAAACGGGGTCTTGACCTCAAGGGCGATTCCGCGCTCGTATCTTTCATTATAAGAGATGCGCCTAGGCATGGCTCTGGTGTATGCAGGACAGGTCCGCATCGTCCAGAGGCTCGGGCAGGAATCTTACTCAACCCACCATAACCAATCCGCTTTAACTACATGGTGCACAGCCAATGGGGAGACAGCTTGTCTGTCATTGGCTGAGCAAGATGTAGCCCTTTCTCTGATAAATACCCTCATTTTCCAGCCCCTTCTCAGTCGCACCTGTGTTTCCGTACCATGTGTGTCTCTGCCTGAGGACGGGAGCAGATAGCAGTTCCCGAAACGTCGCTTGTTTCTGTTTAGGTAAAACTATTGTATTTGTTTGTCTTTTCGTTTTGTCATGTTTTTTGTCTCGCTTCAACTGTTGTGCTGAATTATTTTGGGTTTCAATATTTTTGTGTTGTCATCATTTGTGGGGATTTTTTCGTTCTCTTAGTACATTTTTCTTTGTTTTTCTTTGTTTGCTGACCATATTCCTGTTTCGGAATATTTTGTGGTGTTCATATCCTTGTTGACAACAGCAATTGTTTGCTTAGTTTTGTGTGTTTTTTGTCTTTTTTTGAGTATTTTTATTTATTTATTTTATTTATTAGTTTTTCTTCAACAGAAAAAGTTCTTAGCAATGGCGTATGTCCAAAAACTTACATAAAGTCATTGTGGTTTGTATTTTCCGTGTTAAAATCAACGATAGGTACCCAAAATTATTTTCTACCCTGAATAAGATATATATATAAAATTTAATCATAGAAACATTCTTACCCTTTTTTACCTTTTAGGGGTTTCAATTTCGCAAAATATAAAAAATTTGTGGTTGGTAGTTATCGTATATTTATTATTGGTTCTCAAAATCGTTTACTACTCTTAATTATGTTCAGATAAATATTTATAATAATAATAATAAAAATTTGAATTTCGCATACTATAATAATTTAAGCTGGTAGTTTTCGTATGTTTATTATGATATAGGTAAACAATATAATTTATTACGCTTAATTATATTGGGAGATATAATTTATTAATTTTAAAAAAACATATCAACGACTTTTTCATCTTTTAGGGTGTTGAATTTCGCCATATAGAAAAATTGTAGTTAGTAGTTATCTTACTTTCGTTATAGGTACCCAATATCATATGAGGCTTGATTAAATTCGGAAATTTAAAACATTTCCCCTTCTTTCTTATCCCTCATGGTTTCTTATTCGTGATTTTTTTTAGTTGGCTGGCTTTGTATGTGATTTATTGTTACCGAATATATTTTCTTTAGCTTGATTAGTTTTAAAGATACAATTAATAATCTTAAAGCCATATTTACCCCTTTTTCACTCCTTTAAGAGTAGAATTTTGTAATTCTTTTTTAACCTAGTTTTTAATTTGGTCAAAGACTTTTCCAAAAAATCCTCAAGCAGTTTTCGACTGGTGCTCAAACAAACTCACCAACAGACAAACAGACGAAAATTTTAATAACTAAATTTTGATTTCTCTATTATGTAAATTGGGATATCCAATAATTTTTTCTTCATTTCATCCAATGTACAAACTTTACGTCTCGAACAGTTTTATTATTAGTATAGTTAAATGTTTATAGTAACAGAATAAAATTAAAGCCAGAACATATTATGAACTTGTTTCAAAAGTAATTTTGCCTGTGAAGAATTTCTTCTACGTAATCTGAATTGACAGATTTTTTATTTTTTTTTTCTGGCAAGGACTTGACTGTTTGGAAATATATAATATTAGAAACAAAGCGACGGCTTTACCAACCGTACTAGTTTTGGAACAGCAGGATTCCTATTAAATTAACAAATATTATAATGTATTTTTATAACTTCTCAATCACTCGGACATCATTTGGAAACATTACCAACCAACATCATCACATTAAGTAAATGGCCCGTTGGTTCAAGGCACATGAGATAAGAAGTAAAGAAAAAATGGGGGTTGTCTGTAAAGTCGGTTTTCGGACGATAGTTTTACGTGATAACGTCATAAGAAAACATTGATGTAAAAGTACTTAACTTAAGTACTTTAACTTGTGATTTTTTTTAAATTGGCGTTGAGCTAGATGAAAATACACGTAATTAAATACGAATCAATACACTTAATTAAATTCATCCATAATTTGATTTTTTTTAAATTTTTGCAATTTTAATGTGAATTATTTGTTTAAAAATAATTATGAGCAATTTTTTAGAAATAAACTTTAATTAAATTAATGTTAATGAAGTGTAAATTTAAAACGATGAAATTGAAATCATAAATAAAATTCATGAAACTGAGGCTTTTGAAAAGCCCACCAAAAACCTGCGGAACGTGACAATGAGTCATGCTTTTATCGTGCGTGCAGCCGGCGTTCATCGATTTGTAAGACGTTATCACGTCAAAAAATAATTTACGATGAAAAAATTACACGAATTATAATTCGTGCGAACAACTTAGTACGTGATTTTCCGCTTCGCGCGGGAGAGCCATAGAGGCCCACATTTAAATGCCACTGCTATCCCAGGACGCGGCTTTAGGCGTGTAATGCTTGGACGTTGCTTACGCAATGTTACGAGCTGAGAGCTCGCTGTTACAGCGGCTCACAACTGCCAACTTCCCACACTTCTACCAACTGCGCAGGTCCCGCCGATGCATCCTTGACCGAGTGTTATACAGTCGCCTTGCAAACCTGTGGGACAGGAAACATTACGCTCGCTATCGAGCCGAAATCTTTAAGTGTGCAAAGGAAAAGAAAAATCTACGCGCGAGGAAGAGAAGACAAACATTAGAAAAATAGAGAGCTTGAGAAGTAGGAGAAAAGAGAATCGAAGAATGGAGACTTTCTATATTGGCAGCCTGTGAACAAAGTATTTAAAGTATATTTATATATTTTTGAAATTTATTTCACATTTTCGTGGTTTTTTTAAAATTTAATTACATTTTAAATTTGCTATAGCTCGTGGTTTGTAAAATATTTAATTGATTAAATACGTGTTTATCTTAAGCTCAATTTTTGTTTCGACCTTAAAGAGCAATAATAATAACAGTGCCGTATGCCGTCTTGAAATCATGGTTCAAATGTAAACTTTGTAACAAGGTCTTAAAATGGCTTTTCCTAAAATCCAACGGGTTTTTTAAAATCCTTATTTGTTTGATTTAAAAACTGCATATTAATAAAAACGTTTTACCACAAAAACTACATACAAACTAGAAGTTAAAAACTGTATTTTCCACTCAATCATGCTCTCAAATAATGTTAGGATTTAATTACAAATATACATACAAATGCCTTAAAATCATTATGTAAACGCTTACTATAATTATAGATAAAAGTAGAACGTAAACAATAGTTTTAAAATTAATTTAAATTAATTTGTTTGAAATCATGGGAAAAATTTTGCTATCAAAGAAACACAATAATTGAGAATGCTAAAGTTTAGAGCAAAAAACACACACACACACACACACACACACACACACATATATATATATATATATATATATATTAGGGTGAGATTTGATACTATAAGTTTTACACATGTTGCACAAGTACGAATAAAAATGTTGTGTGCTTTTTACTATGTAATTTGTTACTTCAGTTACATTTGGAGAACAAAGAATATATATATATATATAATACCATGTTTATGAATTACGTTTTACCCTCTCCCTCGATCTTCTTGTATGTGGAGAACATGAACGAACTAAAAATGTGTTAAAACACAAAAATTCCAGAGTATCGGGTGTAAAAATATTTATTCTTTGACGTCGAATCACACATTTGTGAAGAAACTTATTATATTTTTGTTGATAATTTTTCTTTATTTTCTGCCAATAATAAGAAAAAATATATTTATTCAAAAAAATGTTCCATAAACAAATTGCTAAAAAATAATTAAAACTAAACATTGGTTTGTACGTTCAAATAAAAACAAAATAGGTTTTTTTCCCTTTTATTCTTTTGACTAAGAAAAACTTAAAGAATAAAGTTTATTTTAAAAATAATCTCTTTTGACACAACCTCCAGACGCAAGTAGATTTCAAAGTACCTTTTTCTTCTGGAAACTCATAAATTTACATAACGTACACTATGTTATACAATAGCCCAAACTTTTTATAAAATATTTTCTCGTTTATTATTTTATACATTTATCATTTAATAATATAGAACGAGATTCACATAATGGCTTTTGCTTTTAAGATAGTTATGAATTGTTTTGATCTTAAAACACAATATTAAATCACGCGTGCTAGTAACTGGTGGCATAAATAATTTTTTTGACCAGTTTTAAGATAATACTTAAGTTTACAATAAGTTCAAACGCATTTGATAGTTTACGAAGTAAGGAAGCGTCAACTCTTTCGCAAAAGTATTGTGCCTTGTTCTCAAAGTGTTCCTCTATTGCAGATACACACTATCTTGCATCGCATATATTTCCCGTTCCACTGTTTTTACCCTAGATGTGAACTCCGCTAATTTAACTTAATAAGCCGTCTAATTCGCTCACTAGGTTTTCTATGCAGTATTACTTCTTTCCTTACAGACTATTTAACTTGAGCGATCTATTTGAGAAATTGTTTGAGCTGTGAAACAGTTCATTCAGTCTGAATGTCAAGATTTCTAGGTGGATTTATAACCTGGTTAGCAGTTCATTTTTTGTTAAATTTAATCTCTATTTAAGTTAATTTGTGAGCTTCAGTTTCTCTATCTTGCCCCTCATGTGAGACAATGGGCTATTCTGTGAATTTAATTTTCTAGGTATAGTATTCACGAAAATATGAATATTGACCGTAACCACTATTGTATTAAGTTTTGAGCTTTCAATCGCGGTGTAAATTTTAGGTTCCAAATTATGAACCAACAACGGTGGCTACTTACTCTCAGCCTGCCATCTAGGGTTTTATTTTCTGTGTCCAGTGTATTACCTTAGTTTCAGAATATTATCCTGCAAACCTCACTTGCTGCTGAAAATGTTTCCTCGTGTTCATTTGTTTGTTCACTATACTCTGGCATAGCTCCCCTCCTAACTTTCTCTTTCAATACATATATATTTACGCCTTGCCTGTCACAATTTACATTTAACCAATTTTTACTCAGATATATGACTATTGTTCGTTCATTTCGAATAATTTATCGAGCCCCCACGTTGTTGCATTATTTTTGTAACTTTACATGATGGAATTAAAATATTTGTAATCTTACTAATATAAATTTTACCAAATTTATAATATTTCTAAAATGATTTACTTATTAGTATAATATGTCATGTATTGAAATTGTGTTACCAAAGTAATGCTTATTAGTGTCTGCTTGTTTAATAAATAACTTTTTCACACGAACCTACAACATTATATAAAGGCTTATATTAAAGTCCATCACATGTAGCAAGAAAATAATTATTTTGTTACGTAATTTACCAAATTCATTTATTATTTACTACTTTTATGAGTAGAAATTAAATTTTTAAAGTATTTAATATTAAATACATTCACGTTTACCTGTTAAAAAATTTCAGATCATTTAATATTTCGTAATATAATTTACTTTTTAATGTACTGACTTCTTAAAATATAGAGAAAGTCTTATTATCTCTTTTACCATAAAGGGTTAAATAATGTCAGAGTTAAATATAATAAAAAATTTAAATTCATAACTATTATTTGAGTATATATCGTTAGTAAAACATGAAAAAGGTGAGACAATGGAATGAATATCACCATGATGGAATATTCAACTATGTCTCACTGTTGCAAATCAATTTAAAATAAAGTAAGCACTTACATAACTAAGTGCCTTCAAGATTGACATAACGGAAACACAGATTTTTTATCATGGCTTAAATTCAGTCAAAATCTGGACATAATCACAAGAAAAAAATTGTTTTTGTAAAATAAAACACTTTTTATTATTTAAGAACATTTTATTTCCTCTTCTAAAGGGCTCGTTTCAAGTTTACAGCTGTGAATATGTCTCGCTGAAAAGCGGTAGTAGCAGTGTTTTGTTGATGACTCGCTATCACAGACATCATCTTCCTTGGAGCAAGGTTCTCTGGGCGACGGTAAAGGGGGACAAGAGGCACACAACACAGCATTGCCATGCCTTTACTTTGAGGTAGGGTGCGACAGGAGACAACTAACACAGTGTAGACATGGCTCATCTAAATTGACATGGAGGGCAGGAAAAGGACAAGGAAAAGGACAAACATGCCTTTTCTGATGGGAAATGGAGACAGGAGATACACAACACAGAGATGTCCTGCCTTATCTTCTGAAAGGACATGAGGACAGGAGATAGCCAACACAGTATTGCCATACCTTTTTGAAGGTACATAGGAACAGGAGATAGACAACAGAGCATTGCCATGCATTATATGAGGGGACAAAAGGGACAGGTGATACACAACACACCATTGCCATGCCTTATCTGAAGGGACATGTGGGACAGAAGATAGACAACAGAGAGTTTCCATGCACATCTAAAGGAACGTGGGGGACAGGAGACAGACAACATAGCGTTGCCATGCCTCATCTGAAGGAATAAGCGAAACAGTAGATAGACAAAACAGTATTGCAATGTTTTATGTGAAGGGACATGGGGGACAGCACATAGACAACACAACTTTGCCATACATTTTTTAAGGTACATGGGGGACCGGAGCTAGACAACACAACGTGTCCTTGCCTTATCTGAAGAGACATGTCCATTTTTGAGCTGATTTGCTCGCGAATTTCTCCTGGCGTCCCGTCTCCTCTCGGTTTTAGAGCGAACACAAATAAGTTCTTATTTAACATTGCGACTTCGTGTGTTTTTTTACGTCTGTTTACTTTCAGCTCGCTAAACTACAGGCTCAATTGGCTTTTTTTGTGCCTAAATTTCGTTCTACGCATCTTGAAGTTAAATTCCTTTCCTGGCAATAGGACGAGGTGAAGCGATGATGCCATCAAACCGTAACTGAAAATTTAAAGATCTGAGGATAACCAAAATCGTAAAACTATATTATGTGTCTTTTTTATCTTTCAATTAACTTGTCGAAAACACTAATGAAAGCTGCGTTTGATAGCATGTTTTCATTATAGCACTCTTGTATTTGCGCCTTTTTTTATTTGCACACATGCATTCAAGCTACTCGCGTGCGGATCAATTTTTTGCTCAACAAATTTGCTCCAATTTGTCATGCTATTTATCTATTTTATCTTTGTTAGTAAATTAAGACTTGCAAAACAGTTTATGTGCATACATTAATATTTTTTTTTAAATTATGTTCGAGTTAAAATTACACTCAAATAAAAAGTTTGAAATACAAAAATTTAAATATGCATGGATTTATAATTGAAACTTTATCTACAGTTAAATATGTATTAAGTTATTTTATATTGGATGTAAGATTTTCAAATTTATTTTTTGTATAAAATATTTGTTAATAAATTATCATTTATATAAATTTGTTACTTGACATTAATATCTTGTAACCCACCCGTCAGTAAAAAGTTTATATATTTAAAAGAAGGTCGTCTTTGGTTTTAGGATGTTTCGCATTATTTATATGTATCGTAAATATTTCTGTATAAGATAATTATTGGAATAAAGTAAGAGATTCAGTTTTGCAACTAATTTAAATACTTCAGGGCAATGCATACACATCCAAGTTTTATAGAATGTTATAGTAAGTGTAAAATGTTAGCCTATGTCAAAATTAGGCTGTAAGATGACAGGGAAATAAGATTAGATAAATAATAAGGTATTCAGCCAGAAATAGTATAAAAAATTGTTTGATTGCAGTTATAAAACAAAAAAAATAAAGGACGCAGGGGTACAGAACCAGTGACACAACATAATATAATATTTTTTTTACATTTGTTATTCACATCATTTTCATTTACAAATAACACAGTGTTACAATAAGTCCTATTAATTTGAAAGGCGTATCATTACAATTTCCCTTGTACCTGTGATTAAAATAAAACATTTAAAATTAGGTGCTAAGGATAATACAATTCGATTTTCTGCAAAACTAACAATCTTCAGTTAATGTTCGGCAATGGAATTAATTTTAAAAACCCCTAATTACAAATAAGCAAAATAATATATTGATAAACTGCCATAAAACATTAACTTTACGTTTACATTGGTTACTAACCAGTTAATTTTCCATTATAATTTAATAATTATAATTGATTAAATAAAGACGACCCCTTCACTCCAACCCTGGTTTTCTGTCAGCTCCTCCGACTCGGGCTGATGGACACCACTCGCCAGCAGGGAGTGGCTTGGTGTCCTGCTCTCACAGCAGTGACCACGACGAGTCGTCCTTCCAGGTCCTCTCCAGCTGGGCAGCTCGCCCAGCGAGTTGTGTGTAGATTAACCGCCCCTGTCAACATCCGCGGGACACCCCGTTGATTCGATGGCCGCACCAGCGACCGACGGTTGCAGTCGAGCGAGCCCTTCCCGCACTCGCTCGACGAGCCGCAGAGCTGGGTTCCCGCTTCTGCTCGCTTGGCGAGTCTTCTACTTGGCAGCCGTACGATTGTTTGAACGACTCACTGCAGACTGCACCGACGATCTCGTTCAACTGGTTCTGCAGCTCGCTCGCCCAGCGAGTGTCGTAGTCGTCAACTCCTTCGCGTAAGAATCTTGGCTCTGCTTCAATCACAGGTAGCTTCCTCGTGATCCGCTGAGCTCACTCGCTCAGCTAGTCGTTGGCTCCTCTCGTGGATTCTCCGTCTTCAGTATAGTGGTGTCATCCTTGACCTGTGGCGACTCGCTGGAGACTGGCTTGAGACTCAGTAACGTTCGCGCGACTGTGAAATGATGTGTACGTCGGTGGCCCACCCCATTATATTCTTCTCCACCTCGCGTTTTCAGTTCGTTCCAGAAGGTTTTTCCCTGTTTTCTGCCATTTTCGGTTTCCGCCAACTTCACAAGTTCAGGGTCAGTTCTCCTCCTTCTCCACTTTCCTTCTCGCGCTTGAGGTTATAACTACCTGAGGTCAGCCGGCGGTTAAACAGGCGTCAAAAGGCTTTACGGCGCAATGCCCTGTAACATTTGGAATATAAAAATGTTGGATGGCTGAAGCGAATCTTTAAGAATATAGAGAATAGATACAATTATTCTGCGAAAATACAGCAGATAAGACGATTGCAATGAAGTTGCTGCAGGTAGTAGGGTAATAGTAACACAAGTCACACTTAGAAGTATTACTGGAGGTACTGATGAGAGTTTTCCGTTTCAAATGTTTGAAGAGTAACATGATGGGCCAGATAAAGGGCTTGCAGTGTAATACCAATAAAAATCAATATCAACATTCTAGAAATGAGAGCTGACAGATAAATATACAATTTCCGGGTAATCACTGTCAAAGAATTTAAGCACAGGGATATGACTTGTCTGAAAAACAATGGCAGCTTAATTGTTTTATCGAAAAGAGATCCACCAGGACTCCAGATAAAAAGAGCCATTATGTTAAGGTTGCAACAAGACGTAAAATGAAAGGAAAGATAGGAAACTTACAAACTAATACGTCTTTTAAAAATAGCGGAAAAAATGTACACTCCATAACAAGGAAAATGCACTGTGGCAAGTCAAAATCAGGGACTTTTTCGTCAAATAATAATGTGACCCCTTCAATACACTTATTAATAAAGATTGCAGGCTTTCACATCCATTGTCTGAAGTTGCTTGGTTTTTGGGTTGTAGCCATTTTCAAGGCGAATTTATCACCGACGTTTTATTTGATGTTGCAGTCGCCATCATCTGGGTAGAGATACCTACTGAGGTTATCACAAGTTCTCCTGCCTTTTTAATACTCTCGCCTGGGAGGGTAGATTTTCCTGGTTGGCTGTAACTTTGGGTCAATCAGAGCCTTCCTTTTGTTTGGTTGGCCTGTTGGTTTGTCCAACCATAGCTGTGCTTCTGTGAATGGCTGGGGTTGCTGGAAAATCAGTAACCTCTTCTCTTCTGATTGGCTGGGCTGTTTGGCCAACCAGAGGTGACCTACTTTTTGTTAGTTACAGATCTGAGTTTTGAGGTTTTGTGAAGAGCGTATCCCATATTCTGCTTAATTTGTAGCCATCGTAAATAGAGAAGATGGCTACAAATTAAGCGGAATCCAGGCAACTTCAATACACTTATTAGTTGGCCAGAGTGCCAATTTTCATTGATAGTGGAAAACCAGGTTTATTGGCAAACGATAGGTTAATTCCTGAGAAATTTTGGAGAGATGCAGAGCAGAAAATATATTCAGGATATTCAGCGACAGCTCATGCTGTGACACACATGATTAATTAGAGAGTCAATCATGCAAATATATGTTTGAACACCCAGTGGGCATAGTTACCACATACATTGGAGTATTTATTTTAGGATGTGATATTTTAATGAAATTACTTAAATAATATTATATTTTACAAGACCTTGAAAGCAAAACATTAAAAAAATTAAATTTAACCACAAATTTAAAGAATGAATTATGGACAAAACTGGTATAAGGACCATGTTCAAGGACATTGTTCACCCCAGAAAATATCACAAATCTAGTTCAGGTGAACAGGATGGGATTTTACCTAGGATGCCTCATAAATTGAAGTTCAAATTTAAAGATAAGTGAACTCTAGAGTTTATAATGGAAACATTTAATGATTTTAAGATAAGCACCCATTGTTAGTTACTTACAGTGTTTTAAAAATTAAAATCTCATACAAATATGGGTCATAAATGTAGCCGATCGTAAAGTAACCTTGAACATGGGAAAGAGAAGCAAAAATTACTTTGCACAGTACAACAATTTGTGTGAACATTTTTAATGTTGGGAATTTTTAATGCATATCTTTTAAAAACAAATAATTTTCTTTATTAGGGTTTCTTTATGCATTCCACTTCTTCCTCCATTGTTTTTCGTCACTTGAAAATTTTCTTTTCTTTAGTTACTTTGAACTGTAACATCATTCTGAAGGTTTTCCTTGTGGATGCAAATGTGACCACTTAGTTTGCACTGAGATTTTCAATTTCAGTTCGCCATACCGCAACACACACTAAGCCTCTGTTGAATGGGCCACATACTGCCAAACGTCACCTATAACTAGTCTCGCAGCCTCACTCCCGCTCTCCGCATGCGACGTTTTGGCTTCACTGTCACACAAGTTAGCGCGTACTCTTTCCACTTTTCTTTGGGGATACGTGAAGAAAAAATTGTGTACATTTAGAAGATAAGTAATATCCAGCTGCAACAAATATAACTGTTACTGTGGACACGATTTGGGAGAAATGACAGCAGATGTCATTCATCTTCTTATGGAGCAGAGACTTGGACTGTAAATAAGAGAGATGCTGTGAAGATCAGAGTAACGGGAATTGAGTTTAAGAGGAGTGTGTTGGCGGTTACGAGACGAGACAGGATCGGGAATTAGATGGTGTAGGCAAGAGCAGGAGTACAGGACTTGAATGAGATCATGGTAAAAGCAAGAATGAGATGGTGTGGCCATATCGAGAAATAAGGAAAAAAGAGTCCGACAAGAAAATTGATGGAGTGGAAGTACATAGTAAAAATATCCCAAGGAAGACCACGAGGAAGTGGGAAGAGCAAATAGTGTAGGAGACAGGTAAATACTGGGATAAAGTGGAGGATGAAGATTGCCGGAGATGGATAGGAACATGGGGGTATTTTTCTTTGGTGATTCGGTCACAAGCTGGAAGCAGATAATAATGATGATGGCAGTAGATTAAAAATTGTCGCCAGAGCTAAAATGGCTCTTATATCTAAATGTAATTAACTAATTATTAATCTCTGTTCTTTCTAAATCATTTCAAAATGCTACTATGAAACACTTATCATACAATGGACCTTAAGAACCACGGCAAACAATCTCGATGACCTATTCATGAGTATAAAATGAAACAATAAACTTGTTGTGTGAGATGGAGCCTTAAGCGAGATTAGGTCCTGCTATCTTGGATTTTCCCATGGCTTTTCTATAATTAATTATTATTATTAAATATATATCCCAATTTGGGCCATTTTAAGGCATAAATCATATCCCAAGGACCTTCTTTACCTTTTGGAAACTACATATTTTTTATTAACAGACCCTAGTCTTTAAGCGCCGTGAGGAAAATAACTAATTATTTCAAGCCGATGACTAAATCTGTCATGATAATCACACCAGTTCACAAGTTTTGACTTCAAAAGGTAGCCAAAGCTAAATCCTATGCCCCGTCAATCAAAAAAAATGTTACTGGTAAGATTTATTTATTGCAAGATTTATCAGCATATTTGAAATTGTGAAACAGTGAGGTTCAATCCCCCTTGACCAACTGTTCCGTTGTTTTTTGTTTGGTCACTTTTCTCAGTGCAGCCATAAACAGTCAGTAATAGCGTCGTTAACGAGCCCTCCCCTGTATTGGCCGTTATCTGAATCTGCATGGGAACATTTTCGCAGCGGCCTTGGCCCGGAAGGAGCTCTGTGCCAGAAAATGATTCATGCGTATCCTTTCCCCCGTCCCTCAGTGACATGACACAGCACGCCTCTTCAGACCAGCCAGGATGCAGGAACCTCTGAGGTCGTGCGCTGCTCGTGTGAGGCATATATACTTTCAAATTGAGGCTCTATTTCATGTCATTATTTTCCTTTAGGAAGCTGCACTATACACACATTGCGTATGATGTATTTTTATAATTATGTCACATGATACTTGTTATTTAGTAATTCTGTTTAACTATTTGGTCATGAAAAATCTCCAATAGTTAGTATTCTTTTTTGTGTTTTTACAACTGCCAATTTTTCTTAATTTTAATTTTTTTTTAATTTTTAAAGAAATATCTGAAAATATTAATATTTTTAATATTTCCAAGTAATTAAGATAAATTTTTTAACGAATGTTTTTGTTGCAGATATTTTGTGTGAATTACTCTAGTCAGAAAGAATGTCAAGTTTGTGTCACAAGCAAAAACATTTTATATGGACACACACTTTACGTTTCATAAACAGTTGTTAGGGCAGAGAATCTATCTGACAACAATATCTACGAAAAACGTAGTTCACAATGCCTTAAAGAGAATGCGGAAATGGCTTTTGAATAGAAAATAGCAATACATAAGAACTACTTTAACACGAAATAGTGCACGAAGTTTTGTCTCATGTTTAATTATCTTTTACACCCTTTAATTGTACAACACGTCTTCATTAAATGATTACGCTCTTTTTGTACACATAATATGTTTTCCGTTAAAAGGTAACAAATATATATATATATTAATACAATAATTATTATCATTAAGAGAATATAAATCCCCAAATGATTTTCTTTTTAAAATAATTTTTGGTTAAAATATTTCCGTGAAATTACAGTGAAAAGCATACTGAAAATTTGAACAACCCATCTGCACATTAAGATAATCCTTTTATAAACTATACCTAATTTGAAAGTTCTGTATTCATTACTAGTCTTAGCAGCCGTCGTTGTTGGGATGGATACATGTCACTTTTCTAATCGTTTCCACTTTCTCAGCCACTTAAAAACCGATGTGGACTCAGACAAGGGTTACGGCCATTCTGATATAAGTTTACTATGGTTTCCAGTCTTCACTTAAAGTATGTGCTAGGATGTTTTATTACCATAGACCAGTCCAAATCTGTCCCCGTCTCCTAGTATTGTAATTATAAATTAATAGTGATTTATGTCGGTCGGTTATGCACAGATGCCTAGCCGGAAACACATACGGTGAACAGAGTTACAGAATATCCAGTGGGTTCCGTTCACTAAAAGCTGAGGGTAGATCAGAGGCTCTATTTCCGCATTTGGTTTTTAAGCTGTATTTTTCTAAGAGTAAAAATGGCTAAAAAAATTTGTATTTCATAAAAGTATTAAAAACATTTGCGTTAGAACATTATGTAAATTCTCTGCCATATTATTAGGGACCTGAAAAATTCGCGGTTTCGATAACCTTCAGGATAGTCTACACAGTCCTCTGTATACTCGGGCAAATAACGCCAGTTCGTTGGCTGCTGACTTGTGAGTCGTCTCAACTGGTATTGCCCGTGATTCGTTACTTCTTTGGTTGAGGGTTTCTCATTGGCCCAGAGTCGCCCAGACGAACAGTGAGCCAATAGCAAAAGCAGTTTAAAGGTATACGTGGATGAATTTCAGGCTATCGCGAAATGAATTTGCGAATTTTTCCGGTCTCTACATATTATGTTCAGGTAAGCTCTCAAACCGTATATTTGCCCAGTGCATGACGAGAAGACTGCACGCTAATTCAAAGCCTTGCGCTTAGAGGCGACACCACGCTAAAAGTACCAGCGAGTTTCGCACCTATCAACCCGTCTCAACTAGCTTTGAATACACCCCTGAATAATGGAGCCCCTTAAAGGCGATGGGACTTCCCGATGTTAGTGGGCTTGCGACTACTTTGGTGACGAAATAAAACTTGTCAATTTATGTTTTTGCCGAGGTGTTGGATTTGACCATTGGCCCTCACCAAACGAGTGTGACCGCCAGCGATCACGGCCAAAGAGAAACCTCACTAAAATATATATTGAGTTTATTTGACACTATTGGCCCAGATGGCTATAACGTAAGCGAAGTAAATAAATAAATAAATTGTCAAAGAACATTTTTTTATTTCCAAACATATCAACATAAACAACGTGGATATGAAAATTAAGAAACTTAAATCAATGAAGAAATTAAAAATCTCTTTTAATTATTACAAACATGAAAAAAATGAACAATAATAATTTCCCCTTAAGACGTATATATATATATATATATTTCTTGTGTGCGAGTAGTATAGGATAGCCGGTCCGGGCGCAGGCTTCAGGATGTGGTGCTTGGTGCCGACCGCCATCTTGGATTGTGACGTCACGGCGGCCATCTTGGAGGAGTGTAACGGGACACATCGTAACGGGACACATCGTAACGGGACACATCGTAACGGGACAAGTTTGACCTTGACCTTTGACCCTCAAAATCCTCCAAAATTGGGCAAAATTTGCCCAAAATTTCCATTTCTGTGGAAAAAAGTTCCGCCAAAAATTCGCAAAAAATTCCTCAATTCGAAAATCCTCAAAAGTCGTTTTGCCCTAGAAAGAACCCTAATTCCTAAAACTGGCTTAAAACTCCTAAGAGATAGCCGCTTATAAGCCATTTCTAGGAATAAGGATACCATGACCGCCATCTTGGATTATGTCGTCACCGATGCATTTTTCGTTACGGCCGCCATCTTTAACTTTTTTATTTATTATCCGATTTTAATAAAATATTTTTTAAAAATTATAAAAAAAATTAAATAATAAAATTTTAATAAAACATTTATAAAAAACAAACATTAACGACACGGAGTTCGGAGTCCTCGGTTCGAACCCGGTGAGGGCAAAAAAAATTAAAAATGGCGACAGGCTCCTTCCTTAATGGTGGCTGCAGGCAGACTGACTCCCACCACTTTTCTTAAAGCAGATATATCGTCACCTAGTATGACGTCATGTCCGCCATCTTGTCTTCGTTGCTGGAGACCACCATCTTGTTTTCGTCGGCGAGAGTGCGCTGACGCCATGCTAGTTTAGTTCTTATCCGCTAGAGTGCAGTAATCATTTATTACTAAGGTGCCCGCCATCTTGAAATTTGGACGCCATATTGAAAATCCGTAATTATTTAGCTAGAAATTCGGGAAAAATTTCTAAATTCGTTAAATAAATCACTCATTAATTTACATATTGATTCGATCCGCTCCTGTCCTTGGTTCGATACTTGATCGATGCAATAATGTTTAATTTTATGTAAAAAATAATAATTTCAATAAACCATGTTCAACATTCGTAAAGAGACTCTAAATCCTCTACGACCACCATCCTATCAGACATCAAGACCACCATATTGGAAATGCGTAATTTTAATGCTAGAGATCCGGGAAAAAGTTCAGAAATCATTAAATAAATTTCCGATCAATAAACTGATTAATTAGATCGACTAAGGTCCTTGGTACGATCCCAGGCCGATACAAAACAACTTTAATATTTTAAAAAAGCACCACTAAAGTGTAAGGTTCGAGGAATTAAACACCGCAAGTTCTTTTACAAACATAATATTTATTACATCATTTCTATTCTACTACAGGATCACTTACGAAAGCCAGCAATCTTATAATCATTTAGTTCCGCAGCGGTGTGAAATGACTAATTCTTAGCTCCAATCGGTTTATACTAGACAGAGTCCAGCCAGAACCTTTACAGACATAGTCCACCTCTTCTTGACAGAGTTTCTGGATACCGTTTTTAACAGTTTGCTTCACATCGTTAGAACTGTAAATTACTGCAGCCGATGTCTTGAACGCACACTTCTTCACTTTGTCATCGAACGGATATGGCTTTCCATATATACAGTCCAACCACAAGTTATATTTCAAAGGTCCGTTTGTTGCTACATCATCAGTAAGCTGATTGATTATCTTCTGTCTGATATCGTCAAGAAAATTACAAATGTCCTTCGACTCACCGAACGTATTTAGATAATAGTAGTCTTTCAAAGTTCCACGAAATGCAGACTGCGCCAAGTAGAAGCCATTATCGTTCACTTGTAATGCTCCGAACACAGTCTTAGGTTTAGTTCCATGTTCAGACGTCATAACAATCGGTTGCTGGGCATCTGTTTTTTTGGTTGTACGCTTTCGTGTCTCCAATCTAAAGCGAGGAGCCGAAATGTCGGCAGGTAGTTCAGCAGTAGGAGCACAGACTCCACCTATACATTTTTTCGCATGATGTCGCAAACTGTCAATTCGAGTAAACCATTTAAGGCACTCATCACATCGAAACTTCATGCGAGAAGGATTCTTCGTGCATTTGCTCCGCTCATGTCTTCGTGCATCATGGGAAAATGCGAACGACGTATCACAGTAGCTGCAAGGATACCGTGGTGATGAAGACGATCCTTTCAGACCCGATCCAGATACAGACGTTGCAACAGTAGTACCATTTCCAGGCATTCTCTTATGCACATCGATGCATCGTTGTTGCGCCGAAACCTTTACTTTCTGCCGCACAGCAGGACCTTTGCATGCCTTCATGTGCGTTTTCATATTATCTTTTCTGGCAAACTGCTTATGACATTTCTCACAAACAAACATTTTACGATATAGGTTCTTGGCACATTCGCTCCTCTCGTGTCGCCGGGCATTGCTGTTGTTTGAGAAAATCTTGTCGCAGTAACAGCACCGATGTTCGCTAGTTGTCAAATCAGCATCCATTGAAGTCTCCATCGAGGTCGTATCGTCGATCGTCGTGGTTTCCTGCACATCCAGCTCAGTAGTCATTAAGCTATCTTCTGCTGGTGGTATCACATCTGTTGAAATCTCCTCCAATGTCGACGTCGTCGTCGTTGCCAACGGGATCTGCTCCACCATTGTCGTCGCTGACGTCAAGGTTCCCGTAGACGATGGTACAACGTCCATCGAGTTCGGCGTTAAAGTCGGTAAAGATGCCATCGAGTTCTCAAGAACAGGTAATTACACGACTTATGCACCAGATGAAATAATCTAGGTGATCCTTACACCGTCGACGACAGTAACAAACTGAGCGACCTGCTGTCTAGGACTCGCTTATATACATGCACCGGATGGAATAATACGCAAGTCAAATCAAGAACCATTTACTATAATACTAGAGTCAAAACAACATTAAAAATAGAAGGACCATCAACGAAAAGGCAGCACATTTGGAAGCACCGACAACGAAAAGGCAGCACATTTGGAAGCACCGACTACGAAAAGGCAGCACATTTGGAAGCACCGACAACGAAAAGGCAGCACATTTGGAAGCACCGACTACGAAAAGGCAGCACATTTGGAAGCACCGACAACGAAAAGGCAGCACATTTGGAAGCACCGACAACGAAAAGGCAGCACATTTGGAAGCACCGACAACGAAAAGGCAGCACATTTGGAAGCTCCATCAACAAAAAAAGGCAAAAAGGAAGCACAAGTTACGAGATCTATGTCTTAGTTGGAAATCAGGATACAAGAAATAAAAACATTAAATTCTTATAATTTAAATTATTTATTTTATTGCTTTACACTATACAAATGCAAGTAAAACAAGCCATTATTGTATGTAGCCAGCATTCCTCAGTTCCTTGAGTATGAAGGATATTTCTTTGATGCAAGAATAGTTTCCTGCACAAAGCGAACCATGTAGAAGTCTTAGCCGGTCAACCAATATGTTTGGATCTTTCCATGATGTGTAATCATTCTCTTCTACCACCATCTTCCTTGCACCTTTATAATTATTATGATCTCTGGTGTCTTCCGTTTTACCACCAACCGCAGGGTAACTTTCATGTTTGAGACGGTGATCATCACAAGCTTGATCAGATTTATTTAATATATCACGTCGTTTCCATCGTTTCGGTCTCAGGACACCGCCACATTCTTCAATCTTGGCAGCTTTAGGTGCTTCATCATAGTCTATGTCTTTGTAAACAGCCTCAGAGTCACTGTAACAATCACCGTAGAAGGAATCGTCTTCACCCAATTTACCGTAATAATTCGATGTTGATGATGTTGAAGTGTCTTCATCGTCTTCATGCTTCCTTTTTAGGAGTCCATCATTTTTACAAAGTAGGAAAGATCTACTTGAATTCGGCTGGAATATATTCTCTTTTTTCACGTTAAGGATTCTTCCTTTGTCTTCATTCTTCCGTAAATCATCAACATCCTTCAATTTAAGTTCGTTGTCGAGATCGGAAGAGCCAAGAAAATTATTGGCGTAATGCAGATCACTCTTCCTTAGGCTAGTAGATTCATCGTTGTCCTCTAGCCTGTACGCAGGCTTGGCGCTACAAGTTCTGCCATGTCTTTTTAGGCTCTCTCTCCGCGTAAACGACTTGCTCCATCTAACACAACTTATCATATTGCGCAGTGGATTTTTAACACAGTCATTCTTCTCGTGTTGTCTTTTATTCTTTCTCAAGATAAACTCTTTACTGCAAAACTTACACCTATGTTCTTTCGATACAGCGTCAGATCCCAAATCGGAATTCATATTAGTTACTAAGACTAACGTCAGATACCAATTGAGTGTTTTAAATTAGATCCAATACTTAAATAGAAATATTTTCATATTTCATCAGCGAGAATTAATATATCTCATGTAAAAGTACTTTATGCATGTAGTTCTGCTTTTCAACAACAGATGTCGCCACATGTTGCTTGCAGGTAAATAATATTTAGTTCTTTTATGCGGGATGCGGGATGCTCACTAACGATCGCAAAAGAAGGATGGCTTCGCTAGACTCCAAGGAAAAGGAAGTTCGTCTTGCATGTTGGTGCTCCACAGATGTCTCATGGCGTAATATTAATTTGACTGAGTAATGATATTTTTTAATTCCACCTGATAAAAATATTGCAAGTTTTGATTTAGTAGCAGAAATTATCGAATTAAATGTAACTCCAAATAAAATGACATGTCTCATTAGTCAAAAAAAAAAATCCATGCAGACAGCGGTTTCTCAGAATAGTCAGAAACACTTGAAGAAACACAGGAATGATTGCAAGAACACGGGAAAAACCATCAAAATACTGACAAGAATAATCAGGAGCACACGGGAAAAACCATCAAAATACTGACAAGAATAATCAGGAGCACACGGAGAAAACCATCATAATATTGACAAGAATAATCAGGAGCACACGGAGAAAACCATCATAATATTGACCAGATTAATCAGAAGAACTCGGAGAAAACCACCACATGTTTTCTTTGATATCATAAAATTACAGGAAAAAATATTTAAAAATAAAAATAAATTAATAAAAAAATGCATAAACAGTTTCTGCTAGCTTGTAAACTTATCATTGTTGAGCAAAGATAGAGTTCTTGTACAAGCCAGAAATTTATGTATTTTTTTATTAATTTATTTTTATTTTTAAATATTTTTTCCTGTAATTTTATGATATCAAAGAAAACATGTGGTGGTTTTTTCCGAGTACTTCTGATTAATCTGGTCAATATTATGATGGTTTTCTCCGTGTGCTCCTGATTATTCTTGTCAATATTATGATGGTTTTCTCCGTGTGCTCCTGATTATTCTTGTCAGTATTTTGATGGTTTTTCCCGTGTGCTCCTGATTATTCTTGTCAGTATTTTGATGGTTTTTCCCGTGTTCTTGCAATCATTCCTGTGGTTTCTTCAAGTGTTTCTGACTATTCTGAGAAACCGCTGTCTGCATGGATTTATTTTTTTTGACTAATGAGACATGTCATTTTATTTGGAGTTACATTTAATTCGATAATTTCTGCTACTAAATCAAAACTTGCAATATTTTTATCAGGTGGAATTAAAAAATATCATTACTCAGTCAAATTAATATTACGCCATGAGACATCTGTGGAGCACCAACATGCAAGACGAACTTCCTTTTCCTTGGAGTCTAGCGAAGCCATCCTTCTTTTGCGATCGTTAGTGAGCATCCCGCATCCCGCATAAAAGAACTAAATATTATTTACCTGCAAGCAACATGTGGCGACATCTGTTGTTGAAAAGCAGAACTACATGCATAAAGTACTTTTACATGATATATATTAATTCTCGCTGATGAAATATGAAAATATTTCTATTTAAGTATTGGATCTAATTTAAAACACTCAATTGGTATCTGACGTTAGTCTCAGTAACTAATATGAATTCCGATTTGGGGTCTGACGCTGTATCGAAAGAACATAGGTGTAAGTTTTGCAGTAAAGAGTTTATCTTGAGAAAGAATAAAAGACAACACGAGAAGAATGACTGTGTTAAAAATCCACTGCGCAATATGATAAGTTGTGTTAGATGTAGCAAGTCGTTAACGCGGAGAGAGAGCCTAAAAAGACATGGCAGAACTTGTAGCGCCAAGCCTGCGTACAGGCTAGAGGACAACGATGAATCTACTAGCCTAAGGAAGAGTGATCTGCATTACGCCAATAATTTTCTTGGCTCTTCCGATCTCGACAACGAACTTAAATTGAAGGAGGTTGATGATTTACGGAAGAATGAAGACAAAGGAAGAATCCTTAACGTGAAAAAAGAGAATATATTCCAGCCGAATTCAAGTAGATCTTTCCTACTTTGTAAAAATGATGGACTCCTAAAAAGGAAGCATGAAGACGATGAAGACACTTCAACATCATCAACATCGAATTATTACGGTAAATTGGGTGAAGACGATTCCTTCTACGGTGATTGTTACAGTGACTCTGAGGCTGTTTACAAAGACATAGACTATGATGAAGCACCTAAAGCTGCCAAGATTGAAGAATGTGGCGGTGTCCTGAGACCGAAACGATGGAAACGACGTGATATATTAAATAAATCTGATCAAGCTTGTGATGATCACCGTCTCAAACATGAAAGTTACCCTGCGGTTGGTGGTAAAACGGAAGACACCAGAGATCATAATAATTATAAAGGTGCAAGGAAGATGGTGGTAGAAGAGAATGATTACACATCATGGAAAGATCCAAACATATTGGTTGACCGGCTAAGACTTCTACATGGTTCGCTTTGTGCAGGAAACTATTCTTGCACCAAAGAAATATCCTTCATACTCAAGGAACTGAGGAATGCTGGCTACATACAATAATGGCTTGTTTTACATGCATTTGTATAGTGTAAAGCAATAAAATAAATAATTTAAATTATAAGAATTTAATGTTTTTACTTCTTGTATTCTGATTTCTAACTAAGACATAGATCTCGTAACTTGTGCTTCCTTTTTGCCTTTTTTTGTTGATGGAGCTTCCAAATGTGCTGCCTTTTCGTTCTCGGTGCTTCCAAATGTGCTGCCTTTTCGTTGTCGGTGCTTCCAAATGTGCTGCCTTTTCGTTGTCGGTGCTTCCAAATGTGCTGCCTTTTCGTTGTCGGTGCTTCCAAATGTGCTGCCTTTTCGTTGTCGGTGCTTCCAAATGTGCTGCCTTTTCGTTGTCGGTGCTTCCAAATGTGCTGCCTTTTCGTAGTCGGTGCTTCCAAATGTGCTGCCTTTTCGTTGTCGGTGCTTCCAAATGTGCTGCCTTTTCGTTGTCGGTGCTTCCAAATGTGCTGCCTTTTCGTGTCGGTGCTTCCAAATGTGCTGCCTTTTCGTTGTCGGTGCTTCCAAATGTGCTGCCTTTTCGTTGTCGGTGCTTCCAAATGTGCTGCCTTTTCGTTGTCGGTGCTTCCAAATGTGCTGCCTTTTCGTAGTCGGTGCTTCCAAATGTGCTGCCTTTTCGTAGTCGGTGCTTCCAAATGTGCTGCCTTTTCGTAGTCGGTGCTTCCAAATGTGCTGCCTTTTCGTTGTCGGTGCTTCCAAATGTGCTGCCTTTTCGTAGTCGGTGCTTCCAAATGTGCTGCCTTTTCGTAGTCGGTGCTTCCAAATGTGCTGCCTTTTCGTTGTCGGTGCTTCCAAATGTGCTGCCTTTTCGTAGTCGGTGCTTCCAAATGTGCTGCCTTTTCGTTGTCGGTGCTTCCAAATGTGCTGCCTTTTCGTTGATGGTCCTTCTATTTTTAATGTTGTTTTGACTCTAGTATTATAGTAAATGGTTCTTGATTTGACTTGCGTATTATTCCATCCGGTGCATGTATATAAGCGAGTCCTAGACAGCAGGTCGCTCAGTTTGTTACTGTCGTCGACGGTGTAAGGATCACCTAGATTATTTCATCTGGTGCATAAGTCGTGTAATTACCTGTTCTTGAGAACTCGATGGCATCTTTACCGACTTTAACGCCGAACTCGATGGACGTTGTACCATCGTCTACGGGAACCTTGACGTCAGCGACGACAATGGTGGAGCAGATCCCGTTGGCAACGACGACGACGTCGACATTGGAGGAGATTTCAACAGATGTGATACCACCAGCAGAAGATAGCTTAATGACTACTGAGCTGGATGTGCAGGAAACCACGACGATCGACGATACGACCTCGATGGAGACTTCAATGGATGCTGATTTGACAACTAGCGAACATCGGTGCTGTTACTGCGACAAGATTTTCTCAAACAACAGCAATGCCCGGCGACACGAGAGGAGCGAATGTGCCAAGAACCTATATCGTAAAATGTTTGTTTGTGAGAAATGTCATAAGCAGTTTGCCAGAAAAGATAATATGAAAACGCACATGAAGGCATGCAAAGGTCCTGCTGTGCGGCAGAAAGTAAAGGTTTCGGCGCAACAACGATGCATCGATGTGCATAAGAGAATGCCTGGAAATGGTACTACTGTTGCAACGTCTGTATCTGGATCGGGTCTGAAAGGATCGTCTTCATCACCACGGTATCCTTGCAGCTACTGTGATACGTCGTTCGCATTTTCCCATGATGCACGAAGACATGAGCGGAGCAAATGCACGAAGAATCCTTCTCGCATGAAGTTTCGATGTGATGAGTGCCTTAAATGGTTTACTCGAATTGACAGTTTGCGACATCATGCGAAAAAATGTATAGGTGGAGTCTGTGCTCCTACTGCTGAACTACCTGCCGACATTTCGGCTCCTCGCTTTAGATTGGAGACACGAAAGCGTACAACCAAAAAAACAGATGCCCAGCAACCGATTGTTATGACGTCTGAACATGGAACTAAACCTAAGACTGTGTTCGGAGCATTACAAGTGAACGATAATGGCTTCTACTTGGCGCAGTCTGCATTTCGTGGAACTTTGAAAGACTACTATTATCTAAATACGTTCGGTGAGTCGAAGGACATTTGTAATTTTCTTGACGATATCAGACAGAAGATAATCAATCAGCTTACTGATGATGTAGCAACAAACGGACCTTTGAAATATAACTTGTGGTTGGACTGTATATATGGAAAGCCATATCCGTTCGATGACAAAGTGAAGAAGTGTGCGTTCAAGACATCGGCTGCAGTAATTTACAGTTCTAACGATGTGAAGCAAACTGTTAAAAACGGTATCCAGAAACTCTGTCAAGAAGAGGTGGACTATGTCTGTAAAGGTTCTGGCTGGACTCTGTCTAGTATAAACCGATTGGAGCTAAGAATTAGTCATTTCACACCGCTGCGGAACTAAATGATTATAAGATTGCTGGCTTTCGTAAGTGATCCTGTAGTAGAATAGAAATGATGTAATAAATATTATGTTTGTAAAAGAACTTGCGGTGTTTAATTCCTCGAACCTTACACTTTAGTGGTGCTTTTTTAAAATATTAAAGTTGTTTTGTATCGGCCTGGGATCGTACCAAGGACCTTAGTCGATCTAATTAATCAGTTTATTGATCGGAAATTTATTTAATGATTTCTGAACTTTTTCCCGGATCTCTAGCATTAAAATTACGCATTTCCAATATGGTGGTCTTGATGTCTGATAGGATGGTGGTCGTAGAGGATTTAGAGTCTCTTTACGAATGTTGAACATGGTTTATTGAAATTATTATTTTTTACATAAAATTAAACATTATTGCATCGATCAAGTATCGAACCAAGGACAGGAGCGGATCGAATCAATATGTAAATTAATGAGTGATTTATTTAACGAATTTAGAAATTTTTCCCGAATTTCTAGCTAAATAATTACGGATTTTCAATATGGCGTCCGAATTTCAAGATGGCGGGCACCTTAGTAATAAATGATTACTGCACTCTAGCGGATAAGAACTAAACTAGCATGGCGTCAGCGCACTCTCGCCGACGAAAACAAGATGGTGGTCTCCAGCAACGAAGACAAGATGGCGGACATGACGTCATACTAGGTGACGATATATCTGCTTTAAGAAAAGTGGTGGGAGTCAGTCTGCCTGCAGCCACCATTAAGGAAGGAGCCTGTCGCCATTTTTAATTTTTTTTGCCCTCACCGGGTTCGAACCGAGGACTCCGAACTCCGTGTCGTTAATGTTTGTTTTTTATAAATGTTTTATTAAAATTTTATTATTTAATTTTTTTTATAATTTTTAAAAAATATTTTATTAAAATCGGATAATAAATAAAAAAGTTAAAGATGGCGGCCGTAACGAAAAATGCATCGGTGACGACATAATCCAAGATGGCGGTCATGGTATCCTTATTCCTAGAAATGGCTTATAAGCGGCTATCTCTTAGGAGTTTTAAGCCAGTTTTAGGAATTAGGGTTCTTTCTAGGGCAAAACGACTTTTGAGGATTTTCGAAATCCTGATTTTCGAATTGAGGAATTTTTTGCGAATTTTTGGCGGAACTTTTTTCCACAGAAATGGAAATTTTGGCGATTTTTGAGGAATTTTGGGCAAATTTTGCCCAATTTTGGAGGATTTTGAGGGTCAAAGGTCAAGGTCAAACTTGTCCCGTTACGATGTGTCCCGTTACACTCCTCCAAGATGGCCGCCGTGACGTCACAATCCAAGATGGCGGTCGGCACCAAGCACCACAGCCTGAAGCCTGCGCCCGGACCGGCTATCCTATACTACTTGTGCGTGTGTATGTCACTGAACTCCTCCTAGACGGCTGGACCGATTTTGATGAAATTTTGTGTGTGAGTTCACGGGGATTCGAGGATGGTTTAGGTTCACAATTGGATATTTTATCTCGATTCTGAGTTAAGAAAAACTAAAAAAAAAAAAAAAAACACTCTTTAAAAGCAAAAATTGCAACGCATTATTAGAAGCCATTAAGTTTTGCTATTGTAAGGAACTAAGTAGAGAGTAAGAAAAAAATAAAGATCCTGACAGTTTATAGTGTCGCCCTATTTGTTTCAATTTTCAATACCCTTTTTGTATATTATAATTTAAATTGCAGAAAAAAATCATGTTTCATAGCCACACAAATAGTGAGTGTGTGTCATTTCTCTATGTCCACGAGGTCTCGCCGCGTCAATTTTCTCCTTGGAGCGAACCCGTCCGCTTAGTTAAATAAACAGCTTTAATCGTTGAAAGATTTCATGATTTATTTAATGAAAATGTGCTCTCATAAAAAAATTAGTTAGATAGACATTCAATAGGTGTCTTTCTCTCACTCTCTCTCTCTCTCTGAAATGTATGTAGCTTGCTCGCGGGTCAGTAATGCAGACAATCTTTACATTCTAGCTCGAGACGGAAAAAACAGTAAATGTGGTTTACAAGGACATTTTATGAAGTGTCTTCCCGTCATTACATTTGAAAGTAGAAACATATTTACTCAAAATTTAGGTAGTAACATATTTTTATTGCATAGACTGAAATAGAGGTGAGAAAAATTATCATTTGTGAACATAAGAAAACTACTACAACTGTATCAACTGTTGTGTTATAATGATTAAATTTCTAAATGGTGCAAGATAATACAAAATTCCATGCGGAAAAAGTCGTAGGCAGCAGATACGTATAGTTATAGTTGTGGGGCTATGCATGCTGATTTTTCATATACTGCATGGATGCGAACATGTAAGAATAATCTATCTATCTTACTATAATAAAACAGTACTTTTTCTGTCTGTCTGTTTGTACGCGATTTTGATGAAATTTTGTGTGTGAGTTCACGGGGATTCGAGGATGGTTTAGATTCACAATTGGATATTTTATCTCGATTCTGAGTTAATAAAAACTAAAAATACACGCTTTAAAAGCAAAAAAAACTAAGCATTGTTGATAATTAGCCTCCATGGCAACGGGCTTTTGCATTGTTGTTGCCTTCTGCGTAACCATGGGAAAGGTTTTTGGTAACGGCAGTGGCGTGCCCAAGAGGAGGGGTATGTATAATGAGAAGATACAAAATGTCCAGCATAGAAATACTTACCGCCATATCCATATCTCACAAAAAGTACATTTGGGCAGGACAATGTCTGTCGGGTCCGCTAGAAAGATATATAGAGAGACAGAGATATAAATAGAAAGATAGAGAGAGTTATAGAAATATACATAGAGAGATAGAGAATTAGAGAGATAAAGAGAGATGCTCAGTATACGTTTAAAAAAAATCACAAAAAAAATTGATTGAGGCATTGCAACGCATGCCGGGCATTATCTAGTGTATATATATATATTTACATCGCAAGATAACATATAATATAGAGTACGTTTTGAGATTTTTAGGTTTCCGACCAAGAAAAACAAGAATATGTGTGGGAACAAATGGGGAAAAAAATATTTCTACGGAAAAAGAAAGGGAAATTTGTTATCAAAATACAACGGCATTCTAAGAATCGCAATAAAATTAATCAAAAAAAAATCCTTATAAACTTTATGCTTGTACAATATTGAGTATTCAGTCGATAGTTTGTTTCAATTCGATACGTTAATCTAGAGTAAAATAATAACAAGAAAATCTAGTATGTATTCAAATGATAAAAGATTATGAATAACATCCAGTGGTTTCTCTCTTGTAAATCTGGACTCACAATGATCCATCTCATTAGTCCGTCAGCCTTCCGTCCATCAAAAATCCAGCCATCCGTCCATCAGTCAGTCCACAATCCATCCATCCGTCCATTCTTCAGTCCACAATCCATCCATCCCGTCCATCCGTCAGACCACAATCCATTGATCCGTCCATCGGTCAGTCCACAATCCATCCATCCCGTCCATCCGTCAGTCCATAATCCATCCGTCCATCCGTCAGTCCACAATCCACCCATCCGTCCATCCGTCAGTCCACAATCCATCCATCCGTCCATATGTCAGTCCACAATCCATCCATCCCGTCCATCCGTCAGTCCACAATCCATCCATCCGTCCATCCGTCAGTCCACAATCCATCCATCCGTCCATACGTCAGTCCACAATCCATCCATCCCGTCCATCCGTCCATACGTCAGTCAACAATCCATCCATCCCGTCCATCCGTCAGTCCACAATCCATCCATCCGTCCATACGTCAGTCCACAATCCATCCATCCGTCCATTTGTCAGTCCACAATCCATCCATCCGTCCATCCGTCAGTCCACAATCCATCCATCCGTCCATCCGTCAGTCCACAATCCACCCATCCGTCCATCCGTCAGTCCACAATCTATCCATCCGTCCATACGTCAGTCCACAATCCATCCATCCCATCCATCCGTCAGTCCACAATCCATCCATCCGTCCATCCGTCAGTCCATAATCCACCCATCCGTCCATTTGTCAGTCCACAATCCACCCATCCGTCCATCCGTCAGTCAACAATCCATCCATCCATCCATCCGTCAGTCAACAATCCATCCATCCGTCCATCCGTCAGTCCACTTTCCATCCATCCGTCTATCCGTCAGTCCACAATTCGGCCATCCGTCCGTCCGCCTCTACTCATCGTCCAACAGAGTCCACGAAGCTGTCACTCGAGGCTGACAGCGCATCCCACCGTGGTCGAGGTCAACACCTCCTCCTCCTCCCCCTTCCTTCACAAGTGGTCAACACGTGACCTTGCCACGGCCAGCCACGCGCCGGCCTTTTCTTCTCGCCGTTGCCCCGAGAGCGACCGAACATCTGAGATGACGACCCACCTTTCACCAGGCGTTACTCAACGATAGTCCCAGCTCGTCCTTGTCCTAGCAAGCTTCCTAAACACCTGTGTGCGGTCATTAACACCTAACCACGTTTTACATAAAGCACTTCATATATTATTTTTGACGTGACAACGTCTAATAACTCGATGACCGCCGGCTGCACGCACATTGTCCCGTTACGCTGTGTCCCGTTACGCTCAATGTACGCTTGCGCCGCATCCATCTCTCTTCCACTCGATTGGAACAACCATCGATTTGAATTTTTCGAGGCACATTCAACTTGAAACACTCCCATTCGTTTCCTACTTTTCCAATCATCGTCCTATCCTTAACAGAATAACACAGATTGAAAGAAGTTAAATAGCAAACATGTACAAAATTTATAGTTAAAATAATCTCTTCGTTAAAGTAATAAACATATTTGAATTAATGAGTGCAAATAAAGTAAATTATCAATTTTAATTGTAGATTTCATTTCACTAATTCTTTGTATCCATACAAAATAGTGATAATTCAATAAAAATGATTCAATTTTATTCATAAAAGTATGCAATCATTGCATCAATGTTTTGTTATGACATTCTCACGTTAAACTATCGTCCGTAAACCGACTTTACAGACAAGAAATGTTTTTTCCAAGGATGTCATCAAGGGCGTATCCAACCAAAAACTCAAGTGCGAGGTAATTATGTTTTGGAATATAAATTAAAACGGGAATGGAATAAACGACTTTTTGAAATTTAATTCCCTTCGTAGTATATACAAGTCCATGGTGCCACACAATCAGTAAAAAAAAAAATTTAGAACGGAAATGTTAAAAAAATTAGTTTGTTAGAAGAATAGTTCACAATTTATCTGTAACTAAAGCTTCTTGCGAATTTTTTTCACTTCTAAATGAGGGCAAGCCTTTACCACCTCCCGCCGTTATACCATTGTGTACGTCGATATAATTATAAGTATAAATGTTAGGGGAACTCGGGCAAATATGAGCATATTAAGGAACACTCCGAAAAAAACTTTATTTTAAAGTCGTTTAAAAATAAAATGAATACACCAAATAATACTTAAAATTGTTAACTTTCTTTCACCAAAAGTATTTTGCACATACACATTCCACGTCGAAGTAGCAACATAAAATTTACAAATATAACAACCTGCTCATATTACCCAGTTGTAGGGGTAATATGAGCAAGTTGATAGGCAAATATGAGCAGTCATATTTAACTTGAAAGAGACTTATATGACACAAGGCATTTTTATTTTAATACTTTCAGTAATATCATAACCAAGTACTAAAAATATATAACTTGTTTTTTTAATTATATTGTAACAGAATAATAAAAGACTGAACTATCATAAAACATGTTTTATAGGATGTACACACTTTTTCACATTTACCTACTTCGGATAGAAGGGATTGTCTGCCTTTACGATTCATTTGCAGTTCTCACAAGAAAAACATTCCGAGTCGAAATAACTTACACAATCTTCATGGTACCACTGGCTACATTTTTCACACCAGACCCATTGTTCACCATGGTGATCGTCCGTGAAATTACCACCACAAACAGGGCACATGCAGTCCGAATCAGTCAATTTCCTTTTTTCATTAGAAACAGAAGTTTTAGACGTCCCTGACCTAATTTTCGCAAGTTTAACTTTGGAAATCGCGTCAGCTGATGTGAATTCTCTTGCTCTACCCCGTTTCCTGCTTCTAGAAGACCTCGTTCGAGTAAGAGATGGAAGAGGTAAAAGTGCTTTAACAGTTCTTCTAGGAGTTTCAGGTTCTTGGGCGTCTTGGTTGCACTTTGTTGACGTTATATGCTTGGAGGTAGAGAGAAGCTGGGAAGCTGTACTTGTATGTGGTTGTGATGTTGCAGAACTGCCCGCTGTAGGTTTGTCTTGTTGTAGGGTTTAACATGTTCTGGTTTCTTGATCTGTACCTGGAATCACTTCTGAAATGAAAGCATGATCAGGAATAACATTTCGATTCACAAGCCACATACCTGTTGCACGAAACGAAATTGGCTGCCAGACCGACTGCTGCAACTCTCTCCCAAGCTTCCTTTACCAAGTCTCCGAATTCAACCTTGGTGAAAGCTCTGCTATGCTGCCTAACGAAACGACTGCAAGCATCGTAATAAGCTCGTTTCAGTGGCGAGAAGAGTCCTTTATCTGCAGGTTGAAGCCCATTAGTGGTGTGTGGTGGCAAGCAAAGCATACAAAGACCATTTTCCACAGCAAAGTCAAAAAGTTCAGGGTTAGAACAATGCAAATCATGCCCATCCAAATTCAAAATGGCTGGCGACTCCTTGCTTATGCGGAAATAATACGAACTTCTTAATTACAACATAGAAAATTGGTGCATTAATGTATGCAGACTTTACATTTAGAAAAATTTCGCTTCCAGGCGGCAAATTTTCCTTCAAACCAACCACTGTACGCTTTCCTTTCACAATGATACAGGGAGGAAGTTGCATTGAAGCAGGCTACCAAAGTTGTAGTTTCACCTTTCTCTTTCGGAGAAATCGCGTGAACGACTCTACATCCTTTCGGTGCAACAACAGTAGTTGGTCTAGTGTTAAGTTGGAACCCACTCTCATCAATTTGAATACTTTGTCAGCTCTATGTATCAAGTTAAACTCTTGCATCTTTTCCTCTAGAAGGTCAAAGAATACTCAACTTCCGATTTTGTCATAATAAACCCCGATTAATTGAAAGGTTTTCTTCTTTCCGTATTGAGAGATCTGGATGATGCTTGAGAAAGCTCCACAGCCAGTCTTAACCTGCCATACCTGCTTCCTTATTAAACCTATGCTGTAGTTTAAATTTTTCTGCTAAATTAAAAGCTAGTGCGCGTAACTGCATTCGGTTAAGGGAAAACCCATGTTCAGGCAGGTATTTTACATGCTCAGTAAGGACTTCTTCAACTCGCTCCCCTAATTTAGGCTTGCGACCCAGTTTTCTTGGTTGAAGTCCCCAAGTTTCATCAGTAACGGAATTCAAATACCTGTGTAATGTTTGTCGTGGAACATCGTAAACAGTAGCAGCACGATTTTCAGATATATTTCCGGTTCTAACAGCATTAACAGCTTTTTCCATAGATTCTGCGGACCACTTCTGGCGGGCAGCACTATTTCTTTTGAGGTCATAAGCCATTTGAAAGTAAAAAGAAATTAGGATTAATTCATTTAAGGCACATTTATTTTCAACAATGTGATTTGAAGGCTACTATGTAAATTTGCAGTAACACTTAGATGGTATCATGTTCTAAACGATTCCAGGTGTACATTCATATTTAAGGAACATTTTATACAATGCAGAAATGTAGTAAAACATATGTTTTAGTTTTAATGTTCATCTGCATAGGTGTCTTCCCTGAAAAAACACAATTTTTCAAGAAAAAAAATGTTTCTTCTCAACATTTTCCTAGACTGGCACCGACATGGCGTCGAATGGATGAAGCTGGCTAACGGTTTATTTCTTGTCTCTCTACTAATAATTGACCATCGCTGCGCTAGCTCTACATTTCAATGTTAACTAATTATTGTCACAGAACAAGACAACATTTTAACGTATTTTATAAGTCGGCATTGTTTCTTTTTATGTCTAGAAATTACAACATAAAGTATTAAAGGATAGTTTCACTGTTAGAAAGTTATAATTGACACATCAGTACGTTTGGTATTTAGTATTTACCATGATTTCATTAGCTTGGCCATATTACCCATAGTGAAAAACAGCTGACCATATTACCCTGATTAGGCCTGCTCATATTACACTTTTGACTGCTTATTCTTTTATTAGACCTCAGCAGACAACCGACAAAATAAACTACAAATCACATACATGAAAAAAGAGAGCAAATACCATGGTTTCACGGACGTACCCTAGAATTTTATTGTGTTTAAGAGTAAGAAATAGTTTTAACATTAATTTACACTTCATTTAACTACATAAGCCAAAAATAATCAAGTAACAAAACATACATACCTTTGAATGACAATAAAACACATTTGAAGAATAGCTGGAGCCTTGCATGCGACTTACAAAGCTAAAGCATACTACAAAGCAGTGTTACCACCAGTCATAGATAGTAAAAAAAAATTCTTGCGATGTCGTGGCCAAAGAGGTTAAAATTGCTCATATTACCCGACTGCTCATATTTGCCCGAGTTCCCCTATGTAGCCTATTATTTTAACTTCACCACGTCTCTGAGACAGGAAGCACCGTACCGTTACTCCTAAAATAGATTTAATTACTTTGTATGATCTACTGTTTCACATAAGTTTCTGGCTCCTTGCCTCCCACAGCTTTTACAAAAATTAGCCTCTTTCAAATCAAAGGGTGGCCACGTCTGGTGTGTGAAGTCGTTTTTTCTCTCTCCTGTTAATTGTTGGTGTTGGCTTTGTTGGTTAGACACCCAAAACTTTGGTAAAAGTGTTTGCATCGAGGAAACAATTTATAAAGACTTTTCTTATGACAGCGAAAGTTTTAATTTTTTGGAGATCCGAGTAATACCTACCATCATCATCAGTCGTTATAAATCACCATTTCCGCAATGTATAAAGCGGAACAGTAAGACGATGGCGAGGTTAGAAAATGACTTCAACTACGTTACATCATGCTATCTTCTGACAATACCTAAATCCATTTTTAAAATAGTGTTTTGTATATTATTTTGATTACGATGAAACGCTTTACAATTGGGTGAATTAAAAATAATCACGTTTTTAAGTTAAGATATTCAAGTGTAATAGAGTTGTTAGCCAAAAAAAAGAAAGAAAAACTTTAACGTTGACAATCAAGTGGAAATAAATTTTAACTACAGGTATTTGTAAGCAATTAAATATTTTTTCTCTTATTTATATAAACTTAAAAATCTATGAGACTAACATTTGAATGAGAATATTACACATTTTGATTTCACTAAATAATTGCTTATTAGTCTCTTATCAATATATTTCGTAAAATATATTTAAAATTTTCTTTTTCATGATGAAAAAAATTAAATTTCTTGATTTTATATATAATGGAATATGTACGAATTAAGCTTAGATTGAGTTAATATGAATTTTTTCAAGCAATGACAAAATTATATTTTTTTTTTAATTTTCAAACAATATATAAGTTTCTTAACTATTGTGAAAGCTTATGGAATCTACAATGAAATATATATAAAATCTTGATGCAGAAGACGATATTGTCGGTGACATTACGATTTGTTAGCAACACATAGAGTCATTAAATGGCGCCCAATAGTGATAGATTTATAGTTTAAGGTTTGTGAAAGGCTTCCTTTAATAAACCATCATAATTATTATAAGTATTATTTTTTGAAGTAATACCTTTGAATATATATACTGTATAGAAGTCGCCAGCCCAGGTTAAAATTTCTAATACGGTTTTGAGGTAGTTGGTTAATTCACTGCCCGCAATCGCCACCGTCTCTAGGGTGGTCCCTAGCGGACAAGTGTCGAACTCTTCAAACACCCCTTCCCCCTCCCGTTGAACGACCTCGAGCTGCAGTGAATGATATATGGGGGGGTGCGGGGAATGACAGCGGGCGACAGTGCTGCGCTCTAACGTGTAAATAACAACTAAGACGATACAGGGCGTTACGGCAGCGCACTGCAGCGGTGAAGTTCCCAAGCTGCTCATCATACGCTGCTGAAAAACGTACAGTAAATCCTATCCACTCGCGACTTCTATACAGTATATATATTCAAAGGTAATACTTCCTTAAGCATGTTATGGACAAAATTTGAAAGTTCAATTTTTACGATGAGCACGCACCAACCTACGAAATTTTCACAGGATGAAATAAAAGCTACGTAAAAATACTACATAAAAATAAAAATTATATATGTCCTTTTAAATCTTATAATTTGTGATTAATATTGAAAACTGATCCATTTAATTAAAATCATTTTTTTGTGAATATTAGTGACAGAGATTTTTTCCAAACATTATTAAGTGAGCTTCAATAAATCAATTTAGGTTATACTTCTTAAGGCACGTTATGAAAAAAAATGATTTGAATGAATTTTTACGATGCGCGCACCGCTTGCAACAAAAACTGACAAGATGATAAATTGTTAAATACAAACAAATTATAGATGTGGATAAAAATCATAAAATTAAATGATTTATATTGAATACGAGTAGTATGTTTTGGTTCCTCCGGCGCCAGGGTTCAGGGTGTGGAGCTGGAGCCGTGGAGCCTGACAATTGCCCTGACGTCACTGCGGCCATCTTGGACTCAAAAATTCCTCAAAATTCCTCCAGAATTATTCAAAATGACTCAAAAATTTCCGTTTTGAGAAAAACTTTCTCGTTTTCTTTCTCGAAAATTCAAAAATTACGATTTCGAAAAACCTCAAAAACCTCTCAGAAAGAACACAAAATCCTAAAAGAGGCTTAAGCATCCATGTCTACAGCCTCCGATAAGCCTCTGACGTCATTTATAATAATAATGTGATAGTAAAGTATTTTCAAACTATGATCAAACGGAAGCTAATTTTCAATATTAAATTATTAAACATTGATATGGTGGCAAAAACTGTTGAAACCAATATGTAGTAATCCGGTTCGTGTCTCTCATCCTTTAGAAAAGTCCGATATATGTTTTTTAAATATTATATATGTCTGTATAATAAAAAATATTTTAAATTTTGAAAAATAATTTATATATATAGGACTGGAAAAATTCGCGGTTTCAATGACCACTAGGATAGACTCCACGATTCTCTATGTACTCGGGCAACTATCACCTGATCATTGGCTACCGACTCGGGACACCTGTTTACTGCGATTATTATGATTTGATACTTCTTTTTTTGAGTGTTTGCCATTGGCTCAGGGTCCTTCAGGTAAATTTGCAGTCCAATCACTGACGCAGCATTAAGCTAAACAGGATTCCAGCCTGTCTCGAAAGGAATTCGCGAATTTTTCCGGTCTCTACTTATATATATATATGCCTGAGGTCCTTCTTCTTAAATAAAATTCTCCTCGTGGCACTGCGGGAAAGAGGAAGGACAGTTCAGTGCTGAAAGCTTCAGGACAGCCAGTGACTACGTACACACTATCTGGGGGTAACTGAATGACTCTGAAATACCTCCGGTAGAGGGATTCCATCCAAAGTTCGTAGCTAAAGAGGAAAAGGTTAGGCGATCGATAGGGCCATGTATTTTTCGCGAATAAATCTGAACGCCTATTAGACTGCAAGAATGTATATCCGCACCAGCGGTTTCTTCCTTGTGATTGGCGGCCGTCTGAGAGAGAAGTCGTTGCCTTTTTTGACCGGGCCATTCAGGTCGTGATTGCTTCCGCACTGAATTAATGTGATTGGTGTTGTAACAATCAATGTGGAACTGAAAATAAAACTCACCCAACCACGAAACACAGACGATGCTACAGTGTTTTAACTCTCACCTAGTCGCGGAATCTTTTCGCGAAATATGCATGCCCCTAGCGATCGATTGTAAGTAGAGTGGCAGTAACACAAACGGACGTTTACAAAAACCATAAATTCTATGAGTACCAGGACGATAGGTTATATTGGATTAGAAATTAAATTATTGAACTATGTACGCCAGACTGTTTACCAACTTTAACTGACATTTTAAATTTTACTATAAAGAATTCTGACTTCCCAAATAAGTAGGAATATTCTAAAATTATTCCTGTAAGTAAATAAACGTACCCGCGAAAGGTAACACATGGACCCCCAGTTAGAATTAGATTTACGACATCAATGATAATTTTAAAATTAGCCCAACGGATACTAAGCATACAAAAATTCAAAAGGGATTTCATTATGGCCACAGTGACATATATGACACTTCTCAATGTAACCGATGATCAATATCGAACCCTAGATGACCCAACGTAGCCGTTTTATAGATTCTAGACTTTCCGAAAGCGTTTGGTACACTTAATCATATTTTTCAAGTTTATATTCGCACCAATGCTATAGAACTAGAGACAAGTAAAATGCATACGATGCTGGGATTTCCGTAGCTCTAAATTAGGGTCCTTTGTATTCTCTCTCTTTACTTTAGGGAAACTACAACGCTTCAACCATTTGAAGAGTCTAGAATGTGCTGACGATACACAATTGTTTATATCCATGCATTCTGATGAATTCTCGAAAGCAGGGTTCAAAATCAATTAGGATTAAAGAATATTTTATAATTTGTCATTCAAAATAGGTTAAAATTAAACGATTCGTATTGTATAAACATAATAATAGGCACATAGGAACATACAAACTAAACTTTTTTCCCAATAACTACTGAGATTTCCGCCTGCCATTATCAGATAAACGCGCATGCGCATTGGACACTCGTGTTAAATTTACGTTGTATTGTGCGCGGACATTGCTTTGCATTCTTAAATATAATATTTAAAGCCTAATCAAAAGTATAAATCTATTTTTAAAAAAATAGAAATACCGAAGATATCGGGCAACGTTCCACCTTGATCTCAATGAGCGCATCACTGCTTGGAGTGTTGAAGCGTATCACACCGTGGAGTGTAGGAGCGAGTCTTTCCGTGGAGTGTGGGAGATTTTGTCCCAAAGAATTGTGGATGCGAGTCCCTCCGTGGAGTGTTGGAGGGAGACTCTCCGTGGAGTGTGGGAGCGCATCACTACGTGGAGAGTAAGAGCGAGTCTTTCCGTGGAGTGTGGGAGAGTTTGTCCCAAAGAAGTGTGGATGCGAGCCCCTCCGTGGAGTGTTGGAGGGAGACTCTCCGTGGAGTGTGGGAGCGAGGTGGCAGGCAGCAGGGGTCTGTGTGGCTGCGTGGTGGTCAGCCAGGCCCTCGGGGTCGTGGCAGGAAAGGTCGCCGAAGAGAAACCCACGGCGCGTGGCGCAACCACCAGGGCTTCCCGCGGTCCGGGAACGCCCCGCGTTCAAACATGCGGCGTGATTCACGCGACCCGCGGCCTCTACGCCCAGCCTCCAGCACAGAGACTCCTGCTAGGTGACAGCCCGAGGAACATTAACGCTTAATAATCAGTCTAGTGTGACCCGTCCTTTGTTGCACGCGTGTCTTTGTAGTATGTTGTCAGCAGCCACAATATTCTCACACAAGTCTTAAATACCCCATTTATTTTTATGTTAGCTATTTAATGTAATTTAATAATAACTGTATTATATATATCCTCTTTTTTTTATCAAAAATCAAGTTTTTTAATCCATATAAATTTGGTATATTTATATAATAAAACTTTTTTTAATATGGAATTAAAAATTAAAAATTTATATGTTTTAAGTTTGAATTATGTATATTATACTATTATTCTTAATTTGTCGGTTTTCCTGTTTGTTTGTTCGAGTATCGTGCAAAAACTAATTTCATAAAAACATTTTTTGTTGAAAAACTAATGTTTAGAAATAATACACACTACGATGACTGGAGCAACTAATGTAATTTCAGCTGCCAACACCCACTTCTACCAGTACTATTATGTACCATTTGCATAATCTATTTTATTTATATTATTACAATCAATAACTTATTCTCTATTAATAACATTTAATTTCACGATGAGATAATTAAAAAAATACCACCTAGCTATTATTGGCACGGGGACACACACTACTATGTTTTAATTTTTTAAGCGTAATAAGCGCAAATTTTCAGAAAACAACGGAAATTCAGCAAGTGCGCGCGTACCATGGATGTAAGTTCAATATGATATATCATAACAGACCCTTGTCAGGCACAAATACACTCAGTCTGTTTGCGCCTAATGACGGAAACCTAACTAAGTTCCGGGAACTTCGCAACAGTATTGGTTTGTTCGTCTGTTCTGTCCCCGTTTCTTTGTCCCAAAATCTGTTTAATTTAATCGCTGTGTTCGTATGTGGGTCGCTGTATTATCGGTGTTTTGTCCGAATTATCTGTTTATTATCATCTTATGTTTTTAGATGTTGTTGATCATCTCTAGTAACTATTTTTTGTTGTAAATTTCACGTGTTCAGCGTACTGTGTTCGTCTGTGCTGTAATATAGTTCTAATTTATTCCTTCCACAAAATTATTTTACAGTCTATAAATTTCAATTTGACATCAGCTGATTTTGGCTTAAATTCTTTGTGTTTATGTATTCATCTTTCTTTGTTCCTTCTCGTTATTTAAGATCCTGAATAAGGTGGACCTTCGCCTTTCTGTTTACAAAATACATTTTTTTTGTTATCATAATATATATATGAAGAAACATCGCGAATCTGTTGGAAGATTAAATTTAGTCAAGGCTATCCTTGATTAAAATTAATTAAAAAAAAATATTTTTTATCTTCATTTATTTGTTAAGAAAACGAAAGATATATTGATTGAGAGTACGATGCAAAAGGAACAAGAAAACGTTGGGTTGTCTATCTATGTCTGGTCTGTACCAAAGGATTATCAGGTATGAACAGGTGAGTTCATGCTATATATTTGCACTCATGTGATTTCGCATTGAAATATGTATCACAATAAAGATAATTTTTACACGAACACGATGGTATTAGGTTGTCTAAGTAAAATCGGTCAATACTCGTGGTTATCGTAATTTAAAACAGTGCAGGACAGAGAAACATTGCACATATTATATATTCAGTGCGATAGACAAGGACGCGGTGTAGCAGCTGCTCGAGACGTAAGTAAAAAAAAGTGTGCATGCTATTATATTTTCTCCACGAAATCATAAAAAAACCAAAACACTGTCGAGAATCATTTTGGAGTAACAGACTCCACTTAAAATTAAATGTATGTAATCAAATATATAAAAATTAATTATGGTTTTCTTAACGAAATATAAAAATATCCAACTATATAATATGTAAGTTATAATATGTGAGTAATATAAAATAAAATAAAATCATATTTGAATTTTTTATAAAGAAAGCAAAATAAAATTAAAAATTGATAATTTTTCTTAAACAGTAGAAAAGAAATAACAGACCACACTTTCAATTAATTTGATAATTTATAATATATAATAAATAATAGTTAAAAAAACTAAAAAATACACGTTTTATATAGAAAACCAAACTAAAAAATATAAAATAAATTTTAATAAATTTGAGTTAAGAATAGTGATAAATTTTTTAATAAATATAAATTAATAATACTGTGTATAAGAAGAAAATGTATTTTATTTAAAAAAAAGCGTAGGGTGCTTTTTAAGATATTATCGAAATGATAATCCTTCTTCTCATATATGTTAATAAAATATTTATAACTATTGACACCATGCACCCCACGCTTTTTTTTAAAAAAAAATTCTTATATACACTTAGTATTAATTTATATTTATTAAATTTTTTAACACTATTCTTAATTCAAATTTATTAAAATTTATTTTCTATTTTTTTGTTTGGTTTTCTATATAAAGCGTGTTTTTTAGTTTTCTTAAACTATTATTTATTTTCTACTTTTTAGTTTGGTTTATATATAATTTAAAGTGATACTTCTTTATCGACGTATGAAAGAAATTTTATAACAATGTAAAAAAACTTGATAGTTATTACATCAATTTACTATTAAAGTAGATTTTGAATAGATATTGGCTGCAGTTAAAATAAAATCGATAAATATTGTTTTATCTCAGAAATGTCTCTAGATGTGGCTCAATTTTTAATTTATTACATGACTTTACTATTAATGTGAATTTGAGTAGATATTGGCTGCTTCTAAAATATATATCCAATAATGCATGTTGAAGAACTATTGTACTCAATAATTTCAATATCCTGCTATGAAAATCAATATATTCGGGAAGACATTGATGTTTATTCTAAGTCAGCATATCAGTTTTTCAATTTTTTTTTAATTGATCCACTAGGTATAGATTCAGCACTTTTTCTTTTTTCCTCAATTTCTTCCAGGTAAAAATCCTTAAACTGTAAGTTTTGCTCTCTATCCAAATATGTTTTTTATATATCATCTGTCAAACTTAGCTATATTTTCCGTGTTTGATGTCTTTTATTTAATGGTTTACTGACCTTGGCATAGTTTGGAGTATTTGTAATTGCTTGGTGTAGATTTGCAGGTTGGTGTTCGAGTGGAATTTCAAAAATCTGCCCATAAGGTGTAGCTACTGAGGTTATGCATATGGTGTTTGATTTCCCATCTGCTGTTGGTTTCACATCAAAATGAAACCTCAATTTTTCCATGTTTCGTGAAATATTTGCAGAAAATGTCTTTTATAATAATGTTTCACTCTTGGTTAATTGGTAAAATGAAACAAAGACGTAATTGTGTTTCTCTGTTTAACGAAAGAAACAACATTTAAAGCCCTTATTTCAGGTTATTTGTCATATTTTTACAAATATAGATAATATTCTCTTCATGAAAGTATATTGTTCACAATAATCATAACACTCTCTCACTTTTCATTTAATTTAATGTATACTAATATTATAAAGCTTAAGAGGTTTTTTTTTTTTTTTTTTTTTTTTTAACGCGCTAATCTGAGGAACCACTGGTCTGATTTGAAAAATTCTTTCAGTGTTGGATAGTGCATTTACCGAGGAAGGCTATAGGCTATATTATATTATCAATAACATTAGGGATCCTTACTAAAAGTCCAATTTAGAATCAAATGCGTTGGAGGGGGTTAGATACAACATGCAGTACACGTACGAAGTGTGTGTTGACAATGCCGCAGGCGCTAGAAGTTTATTTCCTACTGCCGATTAACATTGTTGCCACGCAATAGATGCCTTATCATTCTACATTTTCCCATACAAGTAAAAAACACCCGTGTGATATTAACACCGAAGCAATCAGTACCCGCACAAGAGTTCAAGTAGTATTTAAATACTTTTTATCACTTTAAATCGCAAACCTAAACTATTGTTTTTTTTCCTCTCTCTGAGTTTAATTTTTTTACTTCTTTTACTAGAATTATTTTTATTATTTTTAATAAATTTTCATTTTTTGGACCATCAATAAATTGTTCATGCCTTCTGCGTCTCCATGGCAACGGGCATCGCACGGCAGTGGCGTACCCACAAGGAGGGGCATGTATAATGAGCAGCGTAAGAGTGATCTGCCTGTAGACTGCCGTAACGAAGTACGGGTACATCAGTTGTACGTTGCGTGCACGAGTAAGGAAACCATCGGTGCTATTTATTTTCTCTCCGGTAAATTATACAGCTTTGTAATAAATTTTCACTGAATTTTTTTTATATACCATTACTGTAAATGGGAGATGTTGCTTAATTTTTTTTCTATAAGTTTAGCCGTGCGAAGCCGGGTCGGGCAGCTAGTGTCACAATATTTAGTAGGCTTTGTTTATATTGTGCCAAAGACAAACTGAAAGAAAAGAGTTCGCACATGAGCGAAATGGTTTTCTTTACAATGTGCGAACTCTTTTCTTTCAGTTTGTCTTTGGCGCGATACAAACAAAGCCTACTAAATATTGTGAAATTATTTAAATTGACAAAAATCTTAATTTGCAAATTGAATAATGGAATAATCTTATCAAATTAGTGCATTGTCATCAGTCCTCGATAAATCTACAAAGTTTGAATGAAATAAGGCCGTTTAAAGTGGGTCAAAATCGCACCCAAAGGAGTCGGTTACAAACATACAAACAAACAAACAAACATACAGGTGAAACTAATATAGCGTGTTAAAATGAATTTTTTTTGCTAATTAAATATAAAAATTTAAACCAATATATCAGTAATTTATGATTAATCTATAAACAATTTTTATTTATTTTATAAAGACAATAAAATATTTCAAAGTTATATTATTTAATAAAATTATAGAGGATTATTAACACATAATTTTAGTATGAACATATTCTATTTTACAAATGTGACATCATTGTTTAGATAGTAGTATTATTCATCCTAAGTCTCATGGTTATCATCAAGGTCCGAGGAATCATCGTCATCGCTGTATGTCAATTGTAGTTCATCGTCAACTTGCAGGTACATTTATCCCTTATTGACTTAATATAGTCATCCACGTACCAACCACAATTTTCAGATTGTAGTTTCATAGTGTCAGGTTCAGTTGCATTCGGCCTCATATAATTTACTAGCTGCAGTACCCGTCGTTGCCCGGGCTGAAAACAGGGTTGTCGCGGGTTTTACTAAGGACACAGGAAAACCCTAACAAGGAGGAAAAAGGGACGTTTGCGGGTGGTTATGAAATTAGTTGCTAAGTTAAATTCGATCCAGTAACAATTTATTGACAAACTTAATGACACAAAAAGGAAATGCATTGATTCTCAAATTGACATAACACTTATACAAGTCGGGTTCTCGTGGAGACGAACTGCTGTGGCAAGTTCCCACTAGAACACAAAACGTACGAATTAATGCTACGTGCTCGATTCCTGAACAATTAAAACAAAACAAAACAATACCCTTAATTGTGGCGAGCCGTCCGCTCGTCACAGCTAACGATCAAAACGCCGTCAATTTCAACTACTAAGGCTATAGCATTTACAAAGTTTTATAAAGTTACAAGGAACATACCTAATCTTAATATTACTCAAGGTTACACATAATGTAAATACAGATAGTTAACACCAGAGGTTACAAATATATACACGCTACTAGTCGTGTAGCGCTGTCAATGTTTATGGGTAGGTTTTCGTTACTCTTCCCCCGGTACCACGTGAAACTCTCTCCGCATTCCCGTAGTAACGCGTAAGTTCGTTATCTTGTTCACTGTCTCTTGGGGCTACGATTCTTCGTTACCGGTGGTAGAGTTAGAATCCAAACTGTGTAGCGATCTGGTCGCGATAGTGTCCTGGTAGTGTCGTGATTGTGTCAATACTTCCGCTCGCTCGGCCCTCACTGAAGTGTGATAATCCACGCCCTCTTGGCCTTGTGGCCGGACCTTCGTTTTTATTTAATGTTCTTACGGAAAGATTTCATGCCTAATCCAGCGACGCTTCCACAAGAACTGTCCATATCCTGGGTTACCACTCAGAGAGGTCTCACCCAGTCGTTGTCTTGTCGGTCCTCGGGCGGCAGCAACTCCGCGGCGATTGACGGTGTAGGCCGGCGAGTGGTGTCGGTTTTTTTTTTTTTAAGGTTTGACTAGTCAAGTATCACCTATTGAGCAAGGTACTCACTCGTGAATATTACACGATCCCACCACCTACAGTTGGGTTCAAATGCTCCAGCTCTTGGAGCTCTTTCGTAAACACTGTTACGAGTGGGGGAAAAAAAGCAAAGAATGAAAATAAGGTATTACTATCAAAGGTATAAGATGCTGGGAAAAATTGGAAAACCCAGCCCACAGCCATGGTGGAGGGGCAGCAAAAAAAAAAAAAAAAAGACACTTCGCCAACAAAAGAAAGAAAGTGGCATGGGGCAAAAGAAAAACCGATGCTGATGAACAGGTAGGGTGGTCAGCAAGAAGCCATGAGGAAAAGAATCTTCACGTTATAAGGGAGCAGGAAAAGTCATGCCAATGTGAGGAGGACAGGCCGTGGTTCTTCACTACGGTCAAGGGGGATCTTGCAGCAAAAAATCACGAATGCGGCGATGAGCACGTGGTGCCACGACGTCATAATCGCCGATGGACGCAATCACCGGGTTGGTATGCCGGCAGATCTTCCGGAAGAAAGAGGCAGCAATCATTCTAACCCGCTCCTGCGGGGAGGGCACATTCCCCAGTCGGTAGAGAAGGCGGACGGCAGTATGGAGCGGCCAGACGAGAACGGTGCGGAGTCCGCGGTTGTAGCCGGAGTAAACCGGTCGCTTACAGTACTCCGGCACGTACGCCCAGACAACGGCGTCGTACATCAAGATGGGCAGGATGAGCGATGCCCACAGCCGAAGACGGGTATCTTGGTCCAGAGGGCAAGCGGGCACAAGAAGAGGGCGCACCGAACGGAGAGCAGAACGGGCCTTGGCGGCCATGGTGGCAAGATGATGGGTCCACAACAGCGTGGAGTCCAAGTGGACTCCCAGGTACTTGATACGCGGCTGCCATGCCAGTGGGTGGCCGAGCAGAGTCGGCGGTGCAGGGGGACGCCGGCGACGTTTGGTCAGGAACATGACGGAGGTCTTCGCTGCGTTGGGCAATACGCCCCACCGCTGAAAGTATGTGCTCAGAGAACGAAGGCAGCACTGCGTACGGGCCTGAAGCTCCAGAGCATTCTCCCCGACCAGGTGGATAGCAGTGTCGTCAGCATTCTGGTACACCGTGGCGCCCGGCAGATGTGAGAGATCGGCCACATAGAGGGTAAACAGCAACGGGCTAAGGAGCGAGCCCTGTGGCATGCCAGCGGCAACAGACCGCGGCTGGGAGAGGGCGTCGGCCACTCGAACCTGGAATCGGCGTCCGCGAAGGAAACTACATAGCAGCAACAAGAGGCGTTCGGGAAATTGGCGCGACCGAAGCTTGCAGAGAAGACCATCATGATGTACAGAATCGAATGCCCGGGACAAATCGAGTGAAATGAGCGAGGAGTGCTGGTGCAAGCAAAACCCCTCCGTCACTTTGTCAATAAGGGCCGCGACGGCATGGAGGGCAGATTGGCGACGGCGAAAACCGAACTGGTGGTCGGGCAGGAGTTCCAAGACATCAGCAGCAAGGACGAGGCGACCCAAGATGATACGTCCTGACACTTTGGCCAAGATGTTGATCAAGGAGATGGGCCGGTAGGACGTCAACAGAGGCGGCGGGCCGCCAGGCTTGGGCACTGGCACAACAATGGCCAACTTCCAGGCCGACAGTAAGTACGACTGGAGGAGCATGCCATTAATTAAGTTCGCCAGGAAAATCACAGCCTTGCACGAAAAAGAGCAAATGAGGCGTGCCGGAATCCGGTCCACACCAGGTGACTTGTAGATGGATAGCTTGTCAATCGCACGGGCCACTTCCCTGGGTGAATTCAGATAGCCGTACAGTAGGTCCGAGTCAGCTTCCGGCGAAAAATGTGTGGTACCTAGCTCGGCCCCCACGGCACCAACAGGAGAAATGACAGAGTGGAACGTAGCTTCAAACCGTGTGGCGAGAGCTTCGGCCTTGTCATGGGGATGCTCGAGGACCACCATGGCATCATGCAGGGGGGGAATGCCCGGAGGGCGGGCTCGCATGCTGCGGACGTGTCGCTACACCGAGCCCGACGAGATGGACAGTGTGCGGAGGCGTGCAATTTGGACAGCCGCCTGCCATTGAGAAACCGCCCAGTTGGTAGCACAGCGGGCCCTGCGGTAATCGTCCAGTCCGGCCTCCGTGCGCAACAACTGCCAGCAGGAGCGAGCACGATCCCAGTGGCGAATCAGGTCTTTGATGGCGTGCGGGAAAGGCATACCAGCGTTCCGCGGCTGGCATTTAGGAATGGCCAGGTCTGCAGCATGGAAGACGGCAGGTGAGAGCACCTGGAAAGCAGCGTCGATAGCGGCCGGCGAGCGAGGCAAAGCGGCAAGATTGAGCTGCCTGTCCAAAGAACGCCTGTACGAAGGCCAGTAAGCACGGTGGAAGTCCCAATGGAGAGTGGCATCCGAGAGGTCAAGCGTAGCCTGGAGCTCGGCCACTACAGGCAGGTGGTCAGAGGCAAGGCCGAAATGAGTGCGAACGGCATATAGGGCAACACCAGGCGTGGTAAAGAACAAGTCCAGCGTGGAAGGCCGCTGGTCGCGACGCGCAGGCACATAAGTGGCAGACGGCGGAGCGAGTATGCGGAGACCATCAGCTGTAGCGACACGGAGTAGGCCTCGCCCCCGATAGTCCGTGGCAGCACAGTGCCAGCGGGTATGTCAGCTGTTGAAATCACCAGCGATAATGACAGCTGCATCCAATTGAGCCAGCAGCGAGATGCACGCAGAAGGAAACGGCCTATGAGGCGGGAGGTAGGCCGCCACAAACGTGAATGGACGCGCCGTGCCAGTGATGCGAACAGCAACGGCCTCAAAAGGCAAGACTTGAGGCAGTACTTGTCGATAATGGCGCAAATCCCGGCGAACGAAAAGCGCGACCCTGCCGCGCATCGCATCCAAGCGGTCAGCACGGTGGATGACATAGCCAGCCGGGGAGAAGGAGATCCGGGGTGTGAACCAGGTCTCGGTGACGCCAGCGACCAGAGGGTGTTAGGTGTCCAGCAAAAGCGAGAATTCTGCGCGGCGACAGGCCAGCGAACGGGCATTCCACAACAGGAGATTGTCAGGCATGGCGAGTGGCAACATCATCGGACGATGGAGGAGCATCGCCGCACCCATCGAACAGCGAGGACAGGGCCATGAGGACCACATCACTTTTGTCCGCCAGAGAGCGCGCCGCTCGAAAAGAAGCCAGTAGATGTCGGAGACGACCGAGCCACGCACAAAGGTCCAGCTGACGGAAGAAGGCGAAGAGCTCCCATAACGATTCCATAATCGGTACGTCTTCGGTCGAGGCAGATGCCGCAGGACTCCGGAGTCCGAAAGACCGGGGGAGACCAGCAGCGGCCGCAGCAAAGGAGCGTGTTGGGTCACGCCAAGCGGGAGCAGAAATCTGCGCAGGAGGCCGTACTGCCTCGGCCTGCTGACGGCGGGCCTTCCGCTGAGTCAATTCATGACGCTTGGGGCAGCCGGCATAATTGGCCGGGTGGTCACCACCGCAGAGACAACAGGTGGGCTTTTCAGTCAGAGGCCAAGGGCATTCCTTCGCCGTGTGGCCTCCTGCACAACGAACACACTGAACAGGCTCGTTACAGTTGTGGGATGTATGTCCCAAGGACTGGCAACTGTAACATTGGACCAGCCGGCCACCACCCTGAAACAGCTCTATCTTCACCGCCACGTGGCCGAGGTGGGACAATTTCAGCACTTCCTGAAGTTGGTCGGTGCCTTCCAAGATGACCAGGAACAGTGGATATGGTTCGCGATACGACCCCAACTTCTCAAGGCGCAGAACGCGGGAGTGCCGAATGCCTGCCTCGCGGAGACTGTCCGAGATATCATCCGTCGGCGTCTCAATATGTAGCTTCCGAATGACCACACATGCATCCCTATCTACGGGGCAAGTCCACTTAAGATGAGGAATGCCACGCTGCCGAAGGAGGTCCGTTATCTTGACATGGTCGGCCTTGTTGGCCATATGGAAGGTAGAGGAATCATTGTAATGCGCAGCAACAAAATCGGCACCAAACTCGGCGCGCAAGGTTGACATTTCCTTGATGGCAGTTGGTGGTAAGCCACCACGACAGACAATAAGAGGCGGCCGGCGCAACCGCGCCAAGCGTTCGTCCGCGGGCAGGGCGCGCGGCTGTTGAGATGGAGCACCCCGATGGGAGTCAGAAGAGGACGGACCGGATGCATGGACGGCGGGAGAACGTCCAGGAAGAGTACCAGAGGGAGAAGGGCGCGAGCCAACAGAGGCAGAAGGATAGACAGCACGACCCCTTGCGTGCGGGTCGGGAGAATGGGCAGACGTGGAACGGGCCCCAACAGGACTGGCCGACGGTCGGCGAGAAGCAGGAGATTCGGAACGCGCCGGCATGACATCATGGCTTCCGGCCCCAGGGGCCCCAGCAGACGAACGAGCAGACGCCCGAGCTGCTCGGGAAGACTTGGCACGTTGGTGCTTGGGTTGAGAGGCAGTCCAGTCGTCGGAATCGTCACACCAAGCTGTCGGGCCTGGACGTTTGCCAAGCCGCCCTTCGGCCACATCCATGTGGTCAGGATCAGGCAGCTGGACCAATGAGTTGGTGTAGCGGTAAGCAGGTGGCGCGGGTGGGCCCATAACAGCGCCAGCCTGTTGCGCAGGTGGCAGTGGCAATGCAAAGAGCGCCGCAGCAGAGGAGAGGTCAGGCAGCGAAGACATCGTAGTCGATGCTGCCTCAGGTCGGGGCAGCACAACACCAAGCGGCGCAGCAGCCGGAACAGTAAGACCAGCAGGCAAGGCAGAGACAAAATCCTCTAATGGTGACGAGGGCAGAAGGAAAGGGGCGGCCGACTGGCATGGGTAAGAGAGACTCGGGTCAGGGAGGCCGTGCAACTCGGCAGAAGGGTGCGGAGCAGTCACCGAGAGACGGCTGCGACAGGAAAGGAGACTGATCGGAAACAGTAGAGGACCTGGTGGACGGCTGAGAGAGAGATGCAGCAGCAGACATGCGCGTGGAGTAGACAGTGGTCGTGCAAGTGCTCGTTGTCAGAGTAGTCGTGGGCGACGAGGCCGGCACTAGTAGGTCCCCCTGCTGCAGAAGATGGCAACACGGAAACGTGATGCGGGCCAGGGGCAGCACTCTTCGCCCCCTGGGAAAGGGCAGCACCATCCGATTCATCCAGGGACGACGAGGAAGCTGCACGGGAAAATTCGGGCGACCTGCACGACATGCGGCTGGAGTGAGACCGCGACGGCGGCTGCAGCGATATCGGGCGAGTGGGGACGCGGTCACATCGAACTGGTCGGAGGTGGAGGGCGCCTGAGGACGCCTGTGTCCTCTCCCGCAGACCCAGCATCGGAGTCTTGACTGACAGCATCGTCAGCAAGCGCCGCAATTTGATTGCTTGTGGGCAGCAAAAAGGACGGCGCAGAGTCCGGGATGGACTCGGCCGGATGAGCAGCATGCGGTTGCCTCCGGAATGGTCGATCAGCCATAGTGGAAGTACAAAACACAGCCGAAAATAGCGAACAGCAATAGGTGGCACAGACAGCAGGCGACAGAAAACGCAATCAGCAACAGACACAATAGAGCAAAAAACAACAAGAGACCAAAACAGGATCCAGCGCAGAAGAGACAGCAAAAACAGGAGCACGAAACAAAAGCAGCGAACAGCAGAACAGAAAAATTATACGAACTCGCAACATAAGCAAAGCACAGGCAGCACAATGCAAAGCAAAAGAAAAGAAACCGTACGGCGGTAAGCAACAAGGGACTGTACAAGTAAGGCGAAAGCAAGCAGCACTTGGATAGTAACATACATAACACACTAACTCGCATGTAGAAGTAGCAGCAGGAGGAGAATAACATCAGCGACGAAAAATCGGAGTCAAAGCGGAAAACCAACAAAAACGAAATGACGAAGTGCAAGTGACATCGCAAACAGCAAAAGGACTGGCACACCACATAGACAAACAGCGAAAACAGCGAGAAGCAGGGACGACCAGCAGAGGAACAGCAAAACAGCAGTCGTAGATCCAGGATGCCAGCGAAGGTGAAGTAGTTGAGCAGCAGCACGATAGGCGGCAGCACGGCGCGCGGCCGATGCTGTCAACCAGTGGAGACGACGTGAGCTCGACGGAGACGGCGATTGGAGTTTGCGCCCGGCGACACCCTACTACAGCTATATGCACAAGTTCCCTAACTACGCTACGACGTTCACGAATGCGGCGCTCGGTGTCGGAGCAGCGTAGCAGCCTGCTGGCTGGATGTCCCAGTTGTTCTGCTTATCGATAGTCTGGGCGCATGCCCTTTTATACTTGCAGGTTTCCCAGACGAGCTGGAAGAAGAATAGTCTCGTCTATTCGGGGGAAGCCTGCCCAGCTCACTGTGTTGCAGGTGGTATGCCGTGAAAAGACAGGGGTACAATAATTTGCAAGTGTACGCAGGTACACACGTTACAGGGTGAAGGGGACCTTTTTCGAAATCAGATGTAGTAAGTAATTGTATTCTTCATTTGAATGTCAAGTGTGCAAAATAATTTATATCACTTTCAGATCCCGACAGAAGTTCTGCCAGTGTATAGTTATTTACCTGTATATATCGAAAAATTGGTGGTCTGTATGTAATCTAAACTTTATAAAGCACTATAGAAAAAAGCTTAAAAATAAGAGATTACTAATATTGAAATGATTTCATTATCTAGCTAATGCTCAGCGTGCATTGCTATGCCTCATTCAGTTTTCTTTTGTAATATGTTTAAAGTAGTTACACATATACAAATCATCCATACATATCTCTAAATATATATTTATCTCTATTAACATCTATATATATGTATCTCTCTATCTCTATTTATCTCTTTATATCTAATTATATACATATATACCTCCCACTATCTCTATCTCTTCTATATATAAATCTCTATATAGCACTATACATCTATATATCTCTTTATCTAACCCATTTCATTCTCTAAACCTCGCTCTATCTCAACTTATCTCTCTGTCTCTCTCAATCTCACTCTGTATATATATCACTCTATCTCTGTTTCTCTTTTATATTTAAATAAATTGTCTCATGCGTGCGCACTTAGACAACAAAAACAGACGAAGTGCCGCTATATAATATGAAATAAACACATTTTTTTGAAACGATTCGTGTTCCAACTATTGAAAAAATAGTTATACCATCTTAGAAACCTTCACGGGCATCCGCATAACAACTCACCAAAATTTAATTGCAATCGGATAGATGGTATAGGAACGCATACGGCACAAACAAACGAAAATTAAAAACATGACAAACGCATCGAACGATGGTGCGTTTAAAATTCAAGGCAACTCTATTGACGAAGTTTATAACCAAACTGTTATTAGCACCTTTATTTTGCTAGCCGGTGCGAGCTCCAATAATCGGGCTGGTCTCACCAATGAGAAAAATATTAATTTGCAAGACCTTACTATGTGTATGATCTTGCCGCAGAAATAGAGAAATGACACTCACTCACTATTTGCATGGCTATGACCAATGATTTTTTCTGTTATAAAATGAAATTTTTACTTATTCACTCCTTAAGGATGGAATTTCATATTAATATGTAGCCTATGTGTTATTTTGATGTATAAGCTATATTATTGTAAAGTTTCAATAAAATCCATTTGGTAGTTTTTACGTGAAAGAGTAACAAACATCCATACTTACAAACTTTCACGTTTATAATATTAGTAGGACGTATATTGTACGTAATTTTTTTTGTTTCAGCGATTCTCAGCACAGTGTTATCATATTCGAGTCAAAGCTTTTATTCTTTCTCAAAAATTGTTTGTAATTATTCACATATTTTTTTTTTAATTTTTAATTATTTTATTTTTATAAAAATGCGATATCTCGCATCATTTACACTGATGTCGTACTTGATGCCATATATAACACCAGTTAACTTCTAAACAACTTTCATGAAATATGGACTTTATCAGTCGATGAAGCAGAAATTTTTGATTAGTCTCGTTTTATGAATTTTTTTCAAAAAGTCTCACTTTTCCTTTGTTTTAAAAAGCTGCTGTATAATCGCAACCTGTAAACTACTGGAAGGCGGGTGGACTTCGGTATATCGTGGATCCCAGCGTCAATACTGGCTCTGTACAATTAATGCAATTTATGTCTTTGTTATTTTTTCCTTGGTCTTAGAATCTGCTAACCAAACATTAATTTGTTAACGTTTATGCATATTGGCAAACAGAATTAATATAATATCAGTACCTAAGGCTTTAACTAAAATTATTTAAATTGTTGGCATTTTCTGAGGGTCCGCTTCTTAATAATTACATTTATAATCAATTTATTTAGTTTTTATAATAAGATTATCTAGTGTTTGTTAAGAATAACATCAATCTTCAACTGTTAAAAAATATGTTTTCGATTAGATTATTGATTTTAAATGGTCGTTCTCCCAGTTAACTAGCCAAGGCCGCTTTAATAAGGTTATTTTTCAGACTTCCCAAAAAGTCGGTGGGTATTATTTATAGAGGTTTTAAAATGTTTTAATCAATATCGAACGGCTGACGACTTATACGTTCACTGTATTAAATTGAAGGCGTTGAATAGCGGTCAAATATGAGATGTTTTTTCTGCAGCTTCAGTTGAAGAAAGTTTTATAAGGATATATTTAGAGATTGTACCAACGGTTTGTGGCATAGAGAATCCGATAAGTTATAAGTAGTTAAAACCATCTATTATTTCTACGTTGATTTTTGTTGGTTCAACCATTTGGAATAAATATTTTAATGTCTTGGCTCATGTCGTATTTTTCAGTTTTGGACATATCACCAAAACACGAGAAAAGAGCAGGCGGTATTGGTGCTAGTGGGAAGGTCTTCTAACAGTTTTCAATATATATATATATATATATATATATATATATAAATGCTTTATGCGAATATTCGCTCAAAGATGTCTCATTCCATTTTTAATTAAATCTTCTTGCCATTAGAACATTGGTACTTCATTTTGATGCGAAATTTAAGATGTTATTCCGTTTTATCAGTTTTTCCAAACTCACAGTAGTTTAGCAGTATTCAGAAATAAAAATAAAAAAAAAACATTTTATGATTGCCTATCGTCCTAATGGTAAGCAGGATATCAGAAATATTTCAAGATGCAGCTTTAACCATTGAAATGTTAAATAAAACATTTCTATTAATATTATCATCCAATAAATTCGTCATATTTTTCATAGCTTCAATTATACTCTGTAGGGTTCTTGCATCTTTGTTTATTCTGTTTTTCTTGCCTAGAATGTGAAGTATCGTCTCTTAACTTCAAGCAAATTCTCTCTTTGACAGCTGTTAATATTTTTGCCTTATACTGTGACTTAACGCCCATCTTTGTCGCTCAGATATAGAGTCAGCGGAAAGATTATTATCCAATTGATTACTGACACCAGCATCCATGTTCTGCTCAAGAGTAAAATCAACAGATGTTCTTTCAAAATTGGCTTTAGTACGTATAATTCCAAATGTACTTCGCCGAAATTCAGCAACCAAAGGATAATCTTCAGTATGCAATCTGATTTATATGGCTAAAATACATTATGGACCATCTGGCATAATTAGGCTGATTTAGTGTAAAACAAATTAATCAATGTTAAAAATTGAATCCAAGTACAGTTCAGAACTACTGGTAGAGATATTTCATAATATTGATAGGAGTATTAAACCTTTTCCCTCTTTTCTCCCATTAAAGTTGTCTCCCGAATTATTTATAGCCATTAACAATGTGGTTCAATAAATCATGCAATTGAAGTATCTCTTTGACTTAAGATGCATACTGTTCTGATAAATTCTTCATAAGCGCTTGTAATAATTCAGCCAGCGTCTCAGGAGGTACGTTAGTCGTAGTAAAATAATTTGCAAAATATAATATTTGTAACGCAGCACTGGTCAACGAGTGTAATCTCTTGCAACGATTAAAATGCTTGCAGTCTAAAAAAAAGCTGTTCATTGAGCTGCCTGCTGATACTTATGCATGATTTAATATTTACACTATTACACAAGAGTCTATATATTACCCGATCGCTTTGAAAAATGCCACTCCACACCGAAATTTACAAAAATATTATCTTTTTTTTTGGCTATTCACTTTTTTTTTAAATCTGCATTGCCATTAAAGCTATAGCCAAATCATTTCACAATAGTCTGTCTTTGTCGACATTTTTAAACAATTTAATTTAACATGACGAGCATTTCATTACCTATTGCATAAGGTATTGGAGATGAATATATTGAAGGCAAATACTCAAGTTTTTGAATTTCACTGTGATCTGTTGACATCACGCAAATGTAGCCCAAACACACATGGGAACATAATCGTTTCGTGATAAAGACATGATCCATTATACATCTTTATCTATGCTTAGAGACCGGAAAAATTCGTGAATTCATTTCACGATAGGCTAAAATACAAATCGTTATACTTCAGTGCTGCCTCTGCTATTGGCTCACAAGTCACCTAGGTAACTCTGGGCCAATGAGAAACACCCCACCAAAGCTTTATCGAATCACAGGCTGCTACGCTGGAACGTCTCACAAGACAGCAGCCAATCAGTGGGTGGCATTTTACCGAGTGTAGGTAGAACTATGGAGTTCATCCTACAGGTCATTGAACCCGCGAATTTTTCCGGTCCCTATCTATGCTTTATCAGTGGCGCCTTTGCATACGTCAAATGTATTTATAACCACTTCAAGAGTAAGCAATTTCATATTTGCTGCCGGTATTGAGTAAAATGGTCGAGATTTAGTTTTCATTTATTTAGTGCTTCTCTGTGGTGTCACGTCTTGTGGCACATCTTTAGCGAATTTTTTTAAATTTCATTTGTCTTCAGGAAGTGAGAATAAAAAAGGCAACTAAGAGCTATACATGGAAATTCGACTGCTAAAGTTTACATAAATTGGTTAAATTTGTCCACCATTACTAAGGCTTCTTCAAGTACATAACTTTGTAATCGTGGTGATCATATAAGAGCACATTCAAACATTAATACGACTGACTAAAAATTTGCTAAATCTAATAAAGGGTAAAACGGCATTCAAACTAGCTCTAAACTCCTAGACAAGAACGTCTCATTTAGAATTATTGACTGCGGAATTGTTTTTCAATCATGTGAGTTAAGTTAAACTCCACATCTCCATGCAATTGAGTAATTGCACTGATCTTAAAATTTCTTATATTTCATTAAAAATAACAATATTTATATTATTATCTATCTAAAAAGCTGTTTCATTCAGTTGTAACATAAACCTGCCTTGTGTCATTACTAGAGACCGGAAAAATTTGCGGGTTCAATGAACTTCAGGATGGACTCCAATATCCTCTACACACTCGGACAAATGGCAACTATACATTGGCTGCTGACTTGTGAGTCGTCTCGACTGGATAACCTGTGATTCGACACTTCTATGAGTGAGGGTCTCTAATTGGCCCTCAGTCCTCCAGATTAACAGTGAATCAATGGCAGAAGCCGTACTAAGGTATAATTATTAGAATTTTAGCATAACACGAAATGAACCTGCGAATTTTTCAGGTCTCTAGTCATTACTGACGGCCGTACGGCAAATATTTATCTGTTAAACGCAAGCCTGTGCAGTCATGTTCATTAACACAGGCGCGGTGCGCGAGGCGACGTCATTATGAGTTTCATGGTAAACAGGGTTTTAAAGTAATGTCTTAAGGATGTTTTTAGTAGGGACTGGAAAAATTCGCGGTTTCAATGACCACTAGGATAGACTCCACGATTCTCTATGTACTCGGGAAACTATCACCTTGGTCATTGGCTACCGACTCGGGACACCTGTTTACTGCGATTCTTATGATTCGACACTTCTTTTGTTGAGTGTTTGCCATTAGCTCAGAGTCCTTCAGGTAAATTGCGGTCCAATCACTGACGCAGCATTAAGCTAAACGAGTTTGGATTCCAACCTGTCTCGAAAGGAATCCGCGAATTTTTCCGGTCTCTAGTAATTAGTAATTAACGCTGGAACGCGTCGAAGAATTTTCTCTCGAAAAGAATCCAACAAAAAAAATATAGCCACAGTCTGCCCATAGAACAACTAATTACACAGGACTCCATACAGTTCCCGACGATCAGTCATATTCATCCTGCTGTTCCCATCAAACCGCAATGCAATATCTCACCCAGACTGCGTGATGACTCACCGGGGTCAATGACGACACGTGTGAGGGGTCAGACGTGTCCGGCCCTACCTTCGTACACACGCTGGTCTCACGCGTGCATCGTACCAAACTCCAAAGGTCAGGCGGGGGAAATTTCTCCGTAAACTTGATATTATCTAACACGTTTATGCGCCAGCTCAATAACTAGTCAAATGCGTGGATAACCGTGTGATTCAAGGCTAGTTCTTACGTGACGGATCAGTGATAGTTAATAAAAGCTGCTTTAATTATTACAAAAAATTAAGTTTATTAACAACCATTAAGAAAAACGAAGATTTATGACCAACCAGAAGTTACTTTTTCGGAAAGTATTCATGGGAAACGTTTCCAGTCTTTACAGGAAAATTTTCTACGAAATAATATATATATATATATACATATATATATATACATTTACGAGTTGTATTTGTATAGCAACTCACAAATAAATTTAATCAGCCGTTTAATATAAACATAACTAAATGAAAACCAAACGAAACTTTAGGTGTTAAAAAATGTCTAAATTTACTACATACATAGGGACGTACACAAAATATTTTAACGCACGTTTAACTTCAAAGTTGTTTACTATTACTGTAATATAACGGAAACGCTAAAATTTACGTGGTATAAAAATATTGTTTTATAGAAAATATACAAAACAGTACACATGCATAAAGACTACATGATTGAAATATGTTGCATCTGTCTTAGTACATTAAATATTCTTAAAGCATTTAGAATTTTGTATTTAATAGGGACAAAAAATGATGAGAAATTCATGGTTAAACATTTACATTAATTTTCTAAATGGCAAATTTTTATCCACACACTATACTGATATAAAAATCTGCACTATTTGATTCTATGACCCCGAAAGATTAATGCAGTTATGCACTGACCTTTCTAACGACGAGATTATTTTAACAGTAAACGCTTATAAATTACAAAGGCTTATCATAAATTCATTAATAAGTTTTTAATGATACCATTTTGATTCCACATGAGAACTTTATAAATATAATAAAGAAATTTTAACTCCAAAAACGCTAATAAAGCGAATAAAAAAAATTCAGTACAATATTGTGAGCAATGAATAAAAAAACTACTGCATTTATGCATGATCACAAACATTAAAAGCGTGGTTTTGTTTTAAGTGATAAATAACTTCATGATAAGAAATGATATTACAGTTTAAATATGCATAAATCTAATCTCCAATACGAACACTACGTGAAATGAAACCTAATGACTCGCTAAATTTTTCTACGAATATTTACGTTTAAAATTTATATTTTCAAGGTTAAGAAAACACATTTTCAATAACAGAATTATTAAAGCTTAAAAATTAAATATTTTAAAAAGTTGATAACAGTTTACAGATTAAATCTGTGACCACCAGGCCCAATCGCCCAATCCACGACGCATTTAATCAAGAGTTAAGACGCGAAACCCAATACGATTACGAAACATTAGGAGAAACCGTTCAAAGACACGAACCCCTTCTAAATCAGCAACAAAAATATGCCTCCGATACACTCATGCAAGTAGTGAACAATGGAACTGGCAGAATTTTTTTCTTAGATGCGCCCGGTGGAACTGTAAAAACATTCTTGATATCATTGATTTTAACAAAGATTCGATCGCAAAACGGTATTGCACTTGCACTTGCATCATCAGGTATTGCAGCAACGTTGTAAGAAGGCGGCCGAACAGCTCATTCAGCACTCAAATTGCCGTTCAACATGCGAGTTAATGAAATTCGAACTTGCAACCTTTCGAGGAATTCTCTGATGGCCAAAGTATTGCAGAAAAGCAGATTAATCGTTTGGGATGAATGCACGATGGTACACAAAATATCTTTAGAGGCATTAGACCGCACAATGAAATATTTACGAAACAACCAAAACCTGTTTTGTGGAGCGGTGACTCTATTTGCAGGTGATTTTCGCCAAACATTGCCAGTAATGCCTCGATCAACGCCAGCCGACGAACTTAATGCATGATTGAAGTCGTCCATTTTATGGAAATACGTCAAGACACTAAAATTAAATATGAGTATGCGAGTTGTATTGCAAACTGACGAAACTGGTGAAGTATTTTCCAAACAATTGCTCGATATTGGTAATGGCAAAATTCCTGTTGACACATCGTCTGGATACAGTACATTCCCTGCAAATTTTTGTCACTTTACTGAATCAAAGACCGAACTCATCAAGATGGTTTTCCCAAACATTGTTGAAAATTACAAAAATCATGTTTGGTTAAGTGAACGTGTTGTATTGGATGCAAGAAACGTTGATGTCAACGAATTGAATTTTCAAATTCAAAGTAAGATAGCTGGCGAATTGATGACATAAAAAGCGGTTGATTCCGTTACTAACCAAGATGATTTATTCAACTATCCAATGGAATTTTTAAATTCCCTGGATTTGCCCGGATTACCACCTCATAATCTGCAATAAAAATCAGATCAGTAATCATAATTTCACGAAACATAAACCAGCCAAGTCTTTGTAATGGCACCCGGCTTGCGGTGAAGAAATTAATAAACAACATCATCGAAGCAATAATTTTAGAAGGGAAGTATAAAGGCGAAGACGTTTGATTCCACGCATCCCTATGATTCCGAACGACATGCCATTCGACTTTAAACGATTACAATTTCCAGTGCGGATTGCATTTGCAATGGCCATAAATAAATCGCAAGGGCAGTCGTTAAGTGTTTGTGGCATTAATCTTGAAAATCCATGTTTTTCACATGGCCAACTGTATGTCGTCTGTTTCCGTGTCAGAAAACCAGCAGCATCTTTATTTATGAGCCAGGAAATAAAACTAACAATGTTGTGTATCAACAACCATTACAATAAACAATATGTTATAGAGATAATAAAAAATTTCAAACATATGCAATACCAAAATATACAACAATAGAAATAAATATTAATAGTATAGAGTATAGTATTCCAGTTTGAATTTAATTACAGGACAACGTCTGTCGGGTCAGCTAGTACATAAATATTTTTCCTTGGTTGGATTACAGAAAATTTATAACATAAAAACCTTCTCCATGAAAATACACTTTGATGTGCCAAAGTTCATGACAATCGGTCAAACGATGTCGGAGTATATCACGTCATACATACCAACAGCCTATTTTACATATTGTTTCGATTTATAATGTGGAGAAAACCGGGTTCCGTAAGGCAATGCATATTAGAGTTTTATCTCAGTTTTATTAATTATTAAATCTACAGTAATAGTAAATAATTTTACTTAAACATGTTGGATGACAAATCACTGGATCTTAAAAATGTTTATTCGCAAGTCACTCAATGTCTGTCAAGTTCCGCAGTTCGCACTCCTCACTGGAGCTAGGCTCGACAGTGGTTCGCCACTTACCGCGCACCGGTCCACCCACACAATCTCGCGCCACTCAGTCGCACTCTCTCGATCCCGTCGCTCTCAGTCGCACCACTCTCGAGAGGGTCTCACACCCTCTTCGCCGATGTCGCACTTCCCTTCACTCGCGAAACTCTCAGAACTCACATGATCCCGCCGCGTGATCCCGTCGCCGGACTCGTCGCAGAGCTCCGCGTGGAACTCCCGGCACTCACGGCATTCCCGCAGAGGCCGGCATCGCTGCTTGAGTACTTGAGGCGCTCTCCTCGAACCGACAAGAGCGTCTGTGACAAGTCGCGTCATCCTGCACCTACCCGACGCCTAGAAAGGTGGTGTTGATTCTCGCTACTCCGTCCAGCGGCCCGCGGAATTCCCAAGCCCGCTCATCGGCATGCCATGGCATAATGTTCCGTGGGGAAGGGTGGGGGGAGGGATGTAGCGAAGACCCTTGTAATCCGGCCAGGCACACGTGGCTTGCCTTACATCAATGAACAGCGCGTGACGTCAGTGGCCGTGCGGGGCCGCCAGCCAGCTCCGAACCTGGCGCGCGTCGCGGTCCTATCTGCGTTCGTAAAAATATATAGATAGATTTAATACAAAGAAACTTAAAAACTTATAACTTAATAAACAATTTAATTTTTGCAGATTAACTCCATCTTAAATCAAAGACTTAATACACATATCTTTATTTTAAATTATATGTTTGCTCATTTCTGCCCTTTCACACATAGAAAAATCTACAGTGACTTATGTTTCTTCTTAAGGTTTACATTTTGCATTTATTTATATAAGAACCAAGATACTGTTTGCAAACAGAACATACTATGCATTTCACATAGTTTCAGAAATAGAAAGCTGAAGACTTTATTATGTAATTTAGAAATAAATGTATAAATAATAAATACAATCATACCTAACGAAAAAAATTAATCTGCTTTCTTTCATATGTACTTAAAAATCACGTGGTGTTGTTGGTTTTCACCGCCCGCAACGTAATCGTGATTTCGACGATGTTTTGGAAGCTAGCCCCTGAACGTGACACTACCGGCAGAACAGCAAGGTATCTCTGGTGGCCTACCACTCCGGCATGCATAATTTAAATCTACCTAAAATCTCGCCCGAGCCATAGTGTAAGTGGAAACCACGTGATTTATTACCTTATCTCCTAATCCCTCCTTCCACCCTAGGAGCTGGGAAAGTAACTCCATACTTCTGGATGGTTCGACAACGAGTGGATACCAACATAAGGACTATATAAAGGCCAGGGTTGGTCTGCAGTTCCCAGAGTCTTCGGAGCGGCGGAAGAGGAAGCTCTGACGCCCGACTACGTCACCTTCCCGTCACCAAATAAATTAGCGACGTCTCTCTGCCCGACGCTACACCGAGCTGCATGTTGGTCTAAGCCTGAGAAGTGGGACGTTCCACTTTAACTTTTTGCTAGTGAGTTCGGACTTAAGGGGCCCACCTCGTCAGGGGTGTATGTGTGTTAGTGAGGCCGGATGATAAGCGCGACGCTCACTGGTATTTCTAGTGCGGTAGAACCTCTAAGCGTAAAGCACTGAACTGGCGTGCAGTCTTCTCGTAGTCACAGGATAACTATGAAATTTGAGCGATGACTGTAACATTGTATGGCCGAGAAATGAAGATAAAGGTCCCTTAAATGCTTTCAAGAATCGGTAATGGTTGTTTTACGCCTAACAATTACTCTGAAAACACGCGTTGTAGCCATTTTAACTCTTTAAAAAATACAGTTTAAAAACTTAATCCGTAATCCAAAGTACTTTTTGGCCCTCAGCGAACTCTAAAATGCTTTTCGTAAACAGCCCCCACTCGGATATATTGAGTAGTTTTGAAATCGCGTTGTTTTTCCTGAAGCTCTGCGCACCGTGTGTGTGCCCAGGTAGGCGGAGCCCTTAAGCCCGATCAGCGTCGAGGTGCCAACAGGAGATAGCCGCAGCAGAGGTAATTGGTCACTTGTCCAGAGACTCGTCGACGCGACTCATGGAGCGAGTTGCTACTAGTTGAACGAGTAATTACTCAAAAACCATACCTATGGATAACAAGTTCCCCCAAGGTACGAAAATACTCGCTGACGAATTTGTATTTTTTTTTTTTAACTCCTTAAGTGAGTGCGATTAAGCAAATGGAATATTTTATTTTCGCTAGAAGGGCACATGTCACTTGAGGCTGTAAAGAGGACTTAGTGTGTGACTGGGGCAGTGCTTGACATAAAAGAGCTGTGCAATTGTAACCCTAATTGACTTTTAAAGAAGACTGTGAAATTGGGTTTTCGACGGAGTTGAAACTGGTGAAGTGTTACGAGTTTATGTCACAGTCAGAGCTTTCGGAACGCGAACAATGTGGAGATGTTTGCATGGTGGTAATCCTCCATCACGAGTGTGACAGGTCACGAGTGCCGACGAGTCGTGACGAGTGAGGTGTGGCTGCTCTTTCGCCCAAGTGTGGAAGTCATTCTCGGAACTTGGTGTTCCGCACTTAGTACGTGTTGAGCGTTGCTAGGACGGAAGGCACTACACGGCAGGCACCACGACTACGAGACGACTCGCTGAAGAGAGGCCCTGGAGCGGACCCTCACTTTCAACTATATTCAAGGTGGGTGTCGACTGAGTCATCACCCGCTGAACCGAGGGGTTTAACTTTGTGTCCATAAATCGTTCACACGTCGAAGAGACCTAACACGACCTAGTTTGTGAAAGAATGCATCATAACTAGAGACCCGGAAAATTCGCGGGTCCATTTCGTGTTATGCTAAAATTCAAATAATTATAATTAGTGCTGCTTCTGTCATTGGTTCACTGTTAATCTGGAGGACTGAGGGCCAATTAGAGACCCTCACTCATAGAAGTGTCGAATCACAGACCACTCAGTCGAGACGACTCACAAGTCAGCAGCCAATGAACAGTTGGCATTTGCCCGAGTGTGTAGAGGATATTGGAGTCTATCCTGGAGGTTATTTAACCCGCGAATTTTCCGGGTCTCTAATCATAACAATTGTTCAGTGTAATAAACTTGCAGGATTTTAAAATTTCAGAATTTGATGATTTTGGTGTTAGGTTAATTCTATCTGTCTGATGAATAATCTTGAAGTGGAAATACTTTGTTCTCTCATAACAATATCCAGCCAGTTGCAAAATGGCTCCAAAACAAACATTTTGGAGGTCATTTGTAATTTTTTTTTAATTGTGTTTATTTAAGTTTTTCACTACACTGTTGTAAAGTAATAATAATTATCTCACATTAATACTAATTTTCTGAAATTTACGATGATGAGCCAATATGAATTTTTATTTTATAAATAGTTATATAATTTGCTTGTATTCATGATAAAGTTAGACTCTGTGTTAAATGTGACATTTATTTTTTTATAGTTTGGGTTTGTGGCGTACTCCCGGTAATCGCACGCTGCTGTGCTTAACTTCAAGAAAATATGAGTGGTCGTTTATTTGACTTTTTAATCATTTCAATAAACATAATCGTGTGTTTCTCACAGCATGTGTCAGTGTTCTCTGTAATCAACCATTCCTCTTGTTACTCCTCTGTAGAATGAAGGGGACGCATGTAAGAATGAAAATACTAAACAGGCAATACAAAAAATACTAAATTACAATGAATGTCTTCATTAAGTTGAAATAAATATATATTTTTTCAACAAGAAGGAAGGAACTCTACAGTTAAAGAAATAATTTTCAACCTAAACGTAAAGTTTAAGGTACTTAACGACTGCTGGATTGGGTTAATAGAAAATAACTCCTTTGACTAGAACATCATTAACATTATAATTTAATAAGGGTATCACAGAAATGTACTTGCATGAAGTCGTTTCTCCTAAGTGAAGAATCTTAAAGTTAGTAGATCACCAATTTAAATTACTAATAAACAGACGGAATATTTAAAAATTTGTGTTATGATGAACATTTGGAACGATTCTGGAGTACTCATCTAAAAAGCATTCTAAGTTCGGTCTTTTCGTTTTATTTAATGGTTTAGTAGCTTCTTATTTTTTTTGAAGGTTCCTTATTTAACCTACATGCTTGTATCCATGCATTTTATATTAAGACGGCGGGGAAATGAGAACCTGGCGAACCAGATTTAGATAGTTGCTCGCGCGTGTAGAACATAAAGTCTGTGTTTCATTTCTGTAATTAACGCCACAATTAAGGCTTTTAGCGCCTGCGACCACAAAACAAAGGATTACCCGAAATACAGGAACGTGCGTGAAATAAGAAATAGTCTGCATTTCAAGGGCACGTTTGACCTAAGTTTTTTGAAAAGGCTTTGAACGTGGCGTCTATGTTAAAAAGTGATTTTAAAATAAAAATCTTTTTTCTTATTTAAGAATCTTTTGGGATGATACTAATAATTGATTGTTACGACGTCTGAACTTATATTATCGAATGATAATTACTTCGTCACTTAGAGATATAAAAACGGACATCAATATGGTTATCTCCGACGATGCTTCGTATACGTTCATGTGAGGAACTAGGGGTTTTATTTGCTTTTCGACGTGAACAACATTGCACAGCCTGCCTGATCTCAGTCGTGACATCATGCTACGCCAACATCGCTAACCAGCTGATGATCTCTTCAGGCACTAGTTACACAGACAGAAAGGCAGAGTTGGAGTTGTACCAAGTTTTGTTTGAAAAAAGGGTATTATTATTGAAGGAAAAGAAACAAAGTATCTATATTGTAGGGATTCGAATTCGCTAAGGTATGCTCGATCTCGCAAGCAATTATTAAGGCATGATAAGTTGAAAAGACACTCGAAGACATGCAAAGCTCCTCCTGAGTGGCAGAAAATAAGGTTTAGCTACAACAGTGAATAATTGATTCGCTTAAGAGTACACCGGGTTTTGGTGCAACTGCAGCAACATCATCGTCTGGTTTGGGTCTGAAAGGTTCGTCTTCATTAAATAGACATCCTCTCAGCTACGGTGATATGTCGTTCGCATTTTCCCATGATGCACGAAGACATGAACGGAGCGAATGTGTAAAGAATCCTTCTCGTACGAAATTTCATTGTGATGAGTGCCATGTTAGTTTTACACGTATTGACAGTTTGCGACGGCATGCGAAAAAAATGTAAAGGTGAAATCCTTGTGCTTACTGATGAACTACATGCAGACATTTCGACTCCTTGCTTTGGAATGGAGACTCGTATGCGTACAAGCACAGAAACAGTTGTTTTTCAGCCGAATTTTATGAGGCCTGTTCATGTATCTATGCTTCAGACTGGGCTCGGTGCATTACAGGTAAATGATAACGGATTCCACTTGGCTAAATCTGCATTTCGTGAAATGTGCAAAGACTACTATTATCTTAATACGTTCAGTGAGTCGAAATAAATTTGTTCTTTTCTTGACGATATCAGGCAGAAAATTATCAATGAACTTACTGATGAAGTATCTTCATAAGGACAATTAAAATATAACTTGTGTTTGGACTGTGTATATGGTAAACCATATCCGTTCGAGGACAAAGTGAAAAATTGTATTTTTATTCAAGAAAATGAATACCCCCAAATAATTCCGACAATGCAAAACCGTATGTTAAACTTAGTATCGAGAAAACCTGTCGGGAATAAAAAGACTTTGTAGACAAACTTTCTAGCTGGACTTTGTATTCAGTAAACCGATTGGAGCTAAGAATTAGTCATTCAAGCCAATGCAGAACTAAATGTTTACAAGACTGCTATCTGTAGCAAGTGTTCCTGTAGTATTAAAGTATGTAAAAAAAATGGAATTTCTAAAAAAGTGTTGTTTATGGAACCTGTCTTTTATATCTTAAATTGATATTATATTTAATTAAATTCCATTTTTTGGTATTGACCAAGAATCTAACCAAGGACATGAATCTATTTATTTAATCAGTATATTATGGAGTGATTTTTTGATGACTTTTGGAATTTTTTCCCGAAGTTATAGCTAAATAATTACAAATTTCCTAGATGGCGTCAAAATTTCAAAATGGTAGATGCCGTAGTAATTAATAAATGATTGCTGCACTCTAGCGAGTTAAAAAAAAATTAACTTCACAGCAGTGCACTCTAGCAGACGAAAACAAGATGGCGGTCGTAACATTATACTAGCTGGTGATGTATATGTATACATTCGCATTAGTTGTGGATGGTCAGTCTGTCGGCGGCTTCCGTAGAGGAAGGATCGGTTGCCATTCATATTTTTCTATTTTTGCACGCACTGGGTTCGAACCGAAGAATTCGTGATGTATGTAAATTTTATAAATAATAATTAATTAAAATTTGATTAATTTTTTTTTTTTAAATTTTTAAATTTTCTCCCATTTTCAAGCTAAATCACTGTGTATATTTAAGATGGCGGCAGTGACGACATAATCCAAAATGTCGGCCGTAACTAAACTGAAACGATGGGATCATACACATTAAAAATGGCGGGCGTAATGAAACGTGTAATGTTTCCTAGAATTTTTTTTTTTGCTTTTTCACGAATTTTTAGCTTTCATGATGACGGACGTTAAAATATTGTAGCGATTTCTTCATATTTAAAAATTGCAGTTGTGTTGTAACAATTTTTTATTAAGATTTTATTTTAATAAGAATTTTTAAATATATTAAAAATAAATTACATTTTTACTTGCAAATGTGTAACCTTTTCTAGGGTGCTTCAATTTTGAATGTGATTTTGACTGGTATATTATTGTAAATTAACCGTGTTTTGACTAGTATATTATTTATCCGGTTGTGTGTATACAGGTGAGTACCAGACGAAAGGACTTTCAGTTAAATACTAGCTGCGGTGGTGTAAGGATCACCTTGTTTGCTACATCTGGTGAAAATTTCAGTTATTACCTATTCATGAGAACTCGAATTTCCAGGTCAATAAATACAAATTTACAAGATGCTGTCTAAATTTAAAGCTGGTGGTGCCACAGTAATAATTGATGATTACTGCACTCTAGCAGGTAAAAATTTAACTAATAAGATGGTAGCGCATTCTATCAAACAAAAACTAGTTGGCTGACGTGGCCTCGTACTAGCTGGCGATGTATATATACCCTGGCATTAGTTGTGGGAGGTCAGTCTGCCTGTTGCTTTCGTGAAGGTAGGATCTTTTGTAATTTCTGATTTTTACCCTCACTGGGTTTGAACCGAGGACGTAAGTGCATGTTTTATTATAATTTAATTTTGTTTAATTAAAAAAAAAATTATTAATTTTTTTATTAATTTTAAAAATTTTCCGATTTTCTCGCATATAAATAACAGATTTTCAAGATGGCGGAATTTAACAAAAAATGTAACAATCTAGAATCCAAGATGGTGTCTGTAACGAAATGGTGGACGTAAAGAAATTTGCAAAATTTCTAGAATCCAAAATGGCGTACGTAACGAAACCTGCAACGGTTTTATATAATAATGTGTTATTACATTTTAACTGATTTACTTTTATAAATTTTGAAAATTTTTCATTAAAATTGGATAAATATTACAGGTTTTAGAGATGGCGGACATGACGTCATACTAGCTGGTGGGATATATACCTTGGCACTAGTGATCGGAGGTCAGTGTACCAACGGCTTCTAAGGAAAAAGGATCTGTTGCCATTTTAATTTTTTTGCCCTCATCAGGTTCGAACCGAGGACTCCGAATTCTGTGACAAATGATTTTTAAATTTTTTTATTAAAATTTGATTAGTAAATATTATTTTAATTTTAATTTTTTCCCCAAATTTCTACCATAAAAACTACGGATTTTCAATATGGCAGCCAAATATTATATTGCAAAAGTGAAGTCATAATTAAAAATGGTGGAAAGTTCTAGTAAACAAAATGAAGGAATTAAAATTGGCAGAAAGTTCGAAAAAACCAAATTGGCGGATCCAAGATGGTCGCTGGGGTCAAGGTCAAGGTCAAATGTCAAGGTCAATGTAATCCAATATGGCCGCCGTGACATCAGAGAGGTAGGTCAGCTCCACCTCCGGAACCCAGGGCCAGAGAATACATTTGTACACTACTTAAATATTATTTTTTTAACAATGGACATGTGAATTATCCATCAGGGTTAATGCAAGGAATAAATAAATAAATAAATATATATATATATAGGTACCTAATTACCTCCTTCCGCCCCGCCCCCTTTCTGAATCCGTCATCCCCTTGCAAAAGATTGGTTGTCTGTAAAGTCGGTTTACGGACGATAGTTTAACGTGACAACGTCATAACAAAACATAAATGATTATTTTTATTATAACGTTTATACATGTTTGCTATTTAACTTCTTCCAATCTGTGTTATTCGATTAAGGGATGATAGGAAAAGTTGGAAACGAATGGGAGTGTTTCAAGTTTAATGTGCTTCGTAAAAGTCAAATCGATGGTTGTTCCGATCGAGTGGAAGAGAGATAGATGCGGCGCGAAAGTACAATGAGCGTAACGGGACAAAGCGTAACGGGGCAATGTGCGTAACGGGACAATGAGTCATCCTTTTTCGTGCGTGCAGCCGGCGTTCATCGATTTATTAGACGTTGTCACGTCAAAAGGTATCGAGTTTGATGGGTGATGTCCTGACGTGATCACAAAGAGGTGAGTAGAGGGGATGCGCGATGACGTCAGGCCAGAGCGTCGTCCCTGACCGGTCAGTTGCGGGCGGGTCCGGCGCAGAGCGGGCCGCCTCGTGACCGGGCGCTCACGAGCCCGCTGAATGTCAGGGCGCTGACGTCACACGCCTCCACGCTCCGGGAATAGTCATTCCTTTGATACGGCGTCAAAACATTGGGACAGGTTTGCTTGTTGACGTTTATCTGCCACAAGGCTCGTGTCAGGGACAAATTTGCCTTTGAGAAATTATCACGTTAGATTCACTATTATGTATTTAGGTAGAATGTCAGTAACATAAAAGTTAAATTTAGGGCATTATTTAAATGCTTCTTGAACACTTAAAAATTATTGAAACTAAAAAATGACATAGAGAAATTTGAAAGAAATCATATACTTAACATAAAATCCTAATTTTTAATTTTTAAATGTTTGGGATCTCCTAAATATTATATTTTATGTTTACCCACATTCACTAAATTATCTATATTCTAGGTTTAAATAAAAAAATACAGTTTATTTTGGAAGTACAAATTATTATGTAATTTTTTATTTTAAAATATAATTTTGATGTGCAAAATTTTATCTCTCGGTAAACGGCATGTGGTGGGAGAAATGTCGTGAAAGCGACGGAAGTAAAGGAACTTAATGTGTAGCAACCATGGTGATGTCGTCTGTGGTAGTTGGTGCAAACCAAAGTTCACAAATGGAAACATTAAAATTGTAACAGTCCAATAAGTTTTAACAAGGTGGGCAGTATTCGAATAAAATTTCTTGTCGAATATCAGGTCGAATGCCAGGGTTTACTATTTTTTCAAGGCTTTTTTGCGTTTATATTTGCCGCTTCATTTTAAAAATTTTGATCTGCTAATCAAATTATACAATAATCGACATAGTTGTTCTAACAGCGAATCCTAGCGGTTGGTGCAGAAAATACGTGCTATTCACGCCAAGAAAGATAATGTAAAACACAATTTAAGTATATTTACCACGCTTGGCATTGTTTCAAAGAGTTCTACGTTAAATTTAATGCCCATTTTTCAAATTTTTAGTGTGTTTGCAGTAGTATATAATAGCCGGAGCTGGGACAGGGTTCAGGGTGTGGAGCCGGAGCCGGTGTCCGCCATTTTGGATTGTGACGTCACGGCGGCCATCTTGGATGGGTGTAACGGGACATAGTGTAACGGTACAAGTTTGACCTTGACCTTTGACCCTCGAAATTCGCCAAAATTGGGCAAAAATTGCCCAAAATTCCTCAAAAATCGTCAAAATTTCCATTTTTGTGAAAAAAAATTCCGCCAAAAAATCTCAAATAATTCCACAATCCAAAAATTAGGATTTCGAAAATCCTCAAAAGTCGTTTTACCCTTGAAAGAACCCAAATTCCTAAAAAAGGCTTAAGCATCCTTGTCTACAGCCTCCGATAAGCCTCTGACGTCATCTAGGATTATGACCGCCATCTTGGATGGGTGTAACGGGATATAGTGCAACGGGACACATCGTAACGGGACAAGACGATCACGGCGGCCATTTTGGATACGCCATATTGGATGACGTCATTGTGTTCTCGAACATTCCGGCGATGTGTTGTCCGCCATTTTGAATGATGACGTCACCGTTGCAATTTCCGTTACAGCCGTCATATTTAACTTTTTTATTTATTATCCGATTTAAATGAAATTTTTTTTAAAAATTATAAAAAAATTCACTTAATAAAATTTGAATAAAATACTTATAAAAATATACTTTTTACGACACGGAGTTCGGAGTCCTCGGTTCGAACCCGGTGAGGGCAAAAAAAAAATGGCGACAGATCCTTCCCTCACAGTGGGTGCTGGCAGACTGACTCCCACCACTTTTTTTAAAAGCATATATATCGTCACCTAGTATGACGTCATGTCCGCCATCTTGTCTTCGATGCTGGAAGCTATCATCATTGTATCGTCGGCTAGAGTGCGCTGACACCATGTTAGTTTAATTCTTACCCGCTAGAGTGCAGTAATCATTTATTACTGTGACACCCGCCATCTTGAAATTTGGCCGCCATCTTGAAAATCTATAATTATTTAGCTAGAAATTCGGGAAAAGTTCCAAAATTCATTAAATAAATCACTCATTAACTTACATATCGATTCGACCCGCTCCTGTTCTCGGTTCGATACCCGAACGATGCAATAATGTTTAATTTTATGTAAAAAAAAATAATTGCAATAAACCATGTTCAACATATTTAAAGAGACTCTAAATCCTCTACTACCATCATCCTATCAGACATCAAGACCACCATATTGGAAATTCGTAATTTTAATGCTAGAGATTCGGGAAAAAGTTCAAAATTCATTAAATAAATTTGTAATTTATATACTGATTGATTAGATCGAATAAGGTCCTTGGTTCGATCCCTGGCCGATACAAAACAACTTTAATTTTAAAAAATACCACAAAAGCGACAGGTTTGAGAAAATAAGTTTAACACACTACTACAAGTACAAAAAAAACACTGACAAATTACCAAAGCCTTTTGGATTCCACGTTTCAAACAGTCTTCTTATTGTACGGACTATGCCTTTTACATGACTTTAAATGTCTATCCGATCCGTTCATTACCTCAGCCAGAGACGGACTGAAGTCCATATCACCAGGGTCTCACTTATATAGACTCATCAGTCGGTACAACACATGAGTCAAAACAAGAACCATGTTCATTATACTCACACTTAACTTTCTCGGAGCATTTTACATAATGAAGATGTAAGCTATTACGATGTGAAATTAGTTTTTTGCACTTATTGCACTGAAATTGTATTCTCTTAACATTATTAGAACAACTGCTTCTTTCATGTCTGCGAGCATTTGAGGTGATAGTAAATGATGCGTCACAGTATTTGCACTGACGCAATGTACGCTCTTCATTAGTTGAAGAATCCATTGCTGACGATGAAACTTCGGTTGATGGTGGTATCACGTCTGTTGAAATCTCCTCCAATGTTGACATCGTCGGTGCACACGGGATCTGCTCCTTCTCCGTCGTAGCTGTCGTCAAGGTTCCCGTAGTCGATGGTACAACCTCCGAGTTCAACGTTAAAGACGGTAAAGATGCCATCGAGGTCTCAAGAACAGCTAATTGACACGACTTATGCACCAGAAGAAACAAACTAGGTGATCCTTACACCGCTGTCGTCAGAAACAAACTGAGCGTCCTGCTGTCTAGGACTCGCTTATATACATGCACCGTATGGAATAATACGCTAGTCAAATCAAGAACCATGTACAATAATACTAGAGTCAAATCTACAAATTAAAAAAGGGGATCATTTGATCGAAAAAAAAAACCCGATCTCTCCAATATACGCCAGGCTCCAAGAGCTACAATTCACGTCATCAGATCCATCTACATTTTGCTCCTATGCTTCAATTGACCATTAGCTGCAAGTGCTCCAACAGCTCCAAATGGCTCCAAATGCTCCAATCGGCCTCCAAATGCTTGACAGCCTTCAAATGCTTGACAGCTCCAAATGGCTCCAAATGCTCCAAACGGCTCCAAATGCTCCAAGTGTCTCCAAAAGGCTCCAAATGCTTCAAAAGGCTCCAAATGCTCCAACAGCCTCCAAATGCTTAACACAGCTCCAATTAGCTCCAAATGCTCCAAACGGCCTCCAAATGGCTCCAACAGCCTCCAAATGCTTAACACAGCTCCAAATGGCTCCAAATGCTCCAAACGGCCTCCAAATGCTTGACAGCTCCAAATGCCTCCAGCAGCTCCAAATGCTTGACAGCTACAATTGCTTCAAAGGCTCCAAATGCTCCAAATGGCTCCAAATGCTCCAAATGGCTCCAACAGCTCCAAAAGGCTCCAAATGCTTCAAAAGGCTCCAATTGTTCCAAGAGCTCCATCTTCAATTGGTTCCAACTGATTCCAATTACTTTTCTTATCGAACTTGGCATGATTACTAACATGTCTTTATTAGTATACATTTTGACTGGCAGTGGTAACGTATTGTGCACCTTTAAGTTATAAGTTTTATTTAGAAATCAGATTTCGATAAATGGTAGATACCATTTGGGAAATAAAATATATTAATTTATCTTCAAGTTTATAAACATACATTTAATTTAAGCCATTATTGTATGTAGCCAGCTTCCCTCAGTTCTTTGAGTATGAAGGATATTTCTGTAATGTTCGAATAGTTTCCTGCACAAAGCGATCCATGTAGTAGTCGTAGCCTGTCAACCAATATGTTAGGATCTTCCCATGAGGTATAATCAATCTCTTCTGCTGCGTTCATCATCCTTGCATGTTTATTATAAATATTATGATATCTGGTGTCTTCCGTTTTAACACCAACCTCAGGGTTACTTTCCTCATCGTGCCAGTGATTATCACAAGCTTGATCAGGATAATTTATTTTATTACGACGTTTCCATCGTTTTGGTCTCAAACCACCATCACAGTCTTCGCTCTTGCATGCGTTTGGTGCTTCAGCACAGTACTCAATCATGTCAGCCTTAGATGTGTCAGCACAGTCTTCGTTCACGCCAGCTTCTGATGTGTCACCACAGTCTTCAATCATGTCAGCACCACAAACTTGATCAGGATAATTTATTTTATTACGTCGTTTCCATCGTTTTGGTCTCAGACCGCCATCACAGTCTTCGATCTTGCCTGCTTTAGGTGCTTTAGTACAGTACTCAATCATGTCAGCCTCAGATGTGTCACCACAATCTTCAATCATGCCCACTTCAGATGATTCATCAAAGTCTTCGACCTTGTAAGCTTCAGATGGTTCTCCATCTTTCTCATTTTCATGGAGACTACTAGATATTGGAGTAAATATACTTTCATTTCTAATGTGGTTACAACTTCCTTCGTTTGTTTTAAATTTTAAATTATTATCTTGATCTAGATCAGTAAATTTAGCATTAGCTTTTCCGCCTTCGTTCCTCTTCCGCGATGTTGTAGCCCAGTCTTCGTTATCTTTATTAATCTTAATTGTACAGGTCTTGTAATGTCTATCCAAGTAATATCTTCTACCATAGGATTTATGACACTGACTGCAATGAAATGGTTATTGACAAGGACCCAAATTACACTCGCTTCTCTCATGTCGTTTAGCATTCTTTCTCAAGGTAAACACCTTGCTACAGTATCTACAGTGATGACGTTTCGATACAGCAACAAATCCCGTTTCAGGATTCATATTAGTTACGGAGACTAATGCCAGATGCAAACTAAGAGTTTTAAATTAGATATATTACTTAAATAGAATTTTTTTATTATTTCATCAGCGAGAATTAATTTATCTCATTCAAAGGTACTTGTTGCAAGTAGTTCTGCTTTTCAACAACAGATGTCGCCACATGTTACTTGCAGGTAAATAATATTTAGTTCTTTTATGCGGGATGCGGGATGCTCACTAACGATCGCAATAGAACGATGGCTTCGCTAGACTCCAAGGAGAAGGAAGTACGTTCATCCTGTTAGTGCTTCTTAGATTTCTCAGAGATTATTTGACTGAGTAATGATATTTTTATTTTAATTTCCACCTGATAAAATATTACAAGTGATGATTAAGTAGCAGAAGTTCACTAATTATTAGCAACCTTGAATAAAAAATGACATGCTTCATTAAGTAAAAAAATCCTTCATGCAGAGATAAATTCCTCATCAGTAACCAGAAGCACTCGGAGAAGACCATCAGATGTCTAGTCAGGAATAATCAGAAGCACCCAGAGAAAACCATCAAAATATTGTCAAGAATAATCAGAAGCACACACGGAAAAATCCACCATAATACTGTCAAGAATAAACGGGAGCACACGGAGAAAACCGCCATAATATTGACAAGAATAATCGGAAGCACACGGAGAAAACCGCCACAAGTTTTCTTTGATATCATATAATTTCAGGAAAAAATAACAAAAAATAAAAATAAATTAATAAAAAATTTTAAAAAATAAAATAAATAAATACATAAAATTCTGGCTTGTACTAGAACTATATCTTTGCTCAACAATGAGAAGTTCACAAGCTAGCAGAATCTGTTTATGTATTTATTTATTTTATTTTTTAAAATTTTTTATTAATTTATTTTTATTTTTTGTTATTTTTTCCTGAAATTTTATGATATCAAAGAAAACTTGTGGCGGTTTTCTCCGTGTGCTTCCGATTATTCTTGTCAATATTATGGCGGTTTTCTCCGTGTGCTCCCGTTTATTCTTGACAGTATTATGGTGGATTTTTCCGTGTGTGCTTCTGATTATTCTTGACAATATTTTGATGGTTTTCTCTGGGTGCTTCTGATTATTCCTGACTAGACATCTGATGGTTTTCTCCGAGTGCTTCTGGTTACTGATGAGGAATTTATCTCTGCATGAAGGATTTTTTTACTTAATGAAGCATGTCATTTTTTATTCAAGGTTGCTAATAATTAGTGAACTTCTGCTACTAAATCATCACTTGTAATATTTTTATCAGTTGGAAATTAAAATAAAAATATCATTACTCAGTCAAATAATCTCTGAGAAATCTAAGAAGCACTAACAGGATGGACGAACTTCCTTCTCCTTGGAGTCTAGCGAAGCCATCGTTCTATTGCGATCGTTAGTGAGCATCCCGCATCCCGCATAAAAGAACTAAATATTATTTACCTGCAAGTAACATGTGGCGACATCTGTTGTTGAAAAGCAGAACTACTTGCAACAAGTACCTTTGAATGAGATAAATTAATTCTCGCTGATGAAATAATAAAAAAATTCTATTTAAGTAATATATCTAATTTAAAACTCTTAGTTTGCATCTGGCATTAATCTCAGTAACTAATATGAATCCTGAAACGGGATTTGTTGCTGTATCGAAACGTCATCACTGTAGATACTGTAGCAAGGTGTTTACCTTGAGAAAGAATGCTAAACGACATGAGAGAAGCGAGTGTAGTTTGGGTCCTTGTCAAAAACCATTTCATTGCAGTCAGTGTCAGAAATCCTTTGGTAGAAGATATTACTTGGATAGACATTACAAGACCTGTACAATTAAAATGAATAAAGATAACGAAGACTGGGCTACAACATCGCGGAAGAGGAACGAAGGCGAAAAAGCTAATGATAAAATTACTGATCTAGATCAAGATAATAATTTAAAATTTAAAACAAACGAAGGAAGTTGTAACCACATTAGAAATGAAAATATATTTACTCCAATATCTAGTAGTCTCCATGAAAATGAGAAAGATGGAGAACCATCTGAAGCTTACAAGGTCGAAGACTTTGATGAATCATCTGAAGCGGGCATGATTGAAGATTGTGGTGACACATCTGAGGCTGACATGATTGAGTACTGTACTGAAGCACCTAAAGCAGGCAAGATCGAAGACTGTGATGGCGGTCTGAGACCAAAACTATGGAAACGACGTTATAAAATAAATTATCCTGATCAAGTTTGTGGTGCTGACATGATTGAAGACTGTGGTGACACATCAGAAGCTGGCGTGAACGAAGACTGTGCTGACACATCTAAGGCTGACATGATTGAGTACTGTGCTGAAGCACCAAACGCATGCAAGAGCGAAGACTGTGATGGTGGTTTGAGACCAAAACGATGGAAACGTCGTAATAAAATAAATTATCCTGATCAAGCTTGTGATAATCACTGGCACGATGAGGAAAGTAACCCTGAGGTTGGTGTTAAAACGGAAGACACCAGATATCATAATATTTATAATAAACATGCAAGGATGATGAACGCAGCAGAAGAGATTGATTATACCTCATGGGAAGATCCTAACATATTGGTTGACAGGCTACGTCTACTACATGGATCGCTTTGTGCAGGAAACTATTCGAACATTACAGAAATATCCTGCATACTCAAAGAACTGAGGGAAGCTGGCTACATACAATAATGGCTTAAATTAAATGTATGTGTATAAACTTGAAGATAAATTAATATATTTTATTTCCAAATGGTATCTACCATTTATCGAAATCTGATTTCTAAATAAAACTTATAACTTAAAGGTGCACAATACGTTACCACTGCCAGTCAAAATGTATACTAATAAAGACATGTTAGTAATCATGCCAAGATCGATAAGAAAAGTAATTGGAATCAGTTGGAACCAATTGAATGTTGGAGCTCTTGGAACAATTGGAGCCTATTGAAGCATTTGGAGCCTTTTGGAGCTGTTGGAGCCATTTGGAGCATTTGGAGCCATTTGGAGCATTTGGAGCCTTTTGAAGCAATTGTAGCTGTCAAGCATTTAGAGCTGCTGGAGACATTTGGAGCTGTCAAGCATTTGGAGGCCGTTTGGAGCATTTGGAGCCACTTGGAGCTGTGTTAAGCATTTGGAGGCTGTTGGAGCCATTTGGAGGCCGTTTGGAGCATTTGGAGCTAATTGGAGCTGTGTTAAGCATTTGGAGGCTGTTGGAGCATTTGGAGCCTTTTGAAGCATTTGGAACCTTTTGGTGACACTTGGAGCATTTGGAGCCGTTTGGAGCATTTGGAGCCATTTGGAGCTGTCAAGCATTTGAAGGCTGTCAAGCATTTGGAGGCCGATTGGAGCATTTGGAGCCATTTGGAGCTGTTGGAGCACTTGCAGCTAATGGTCAATTGAAGCATAGGAGCAAAATGTAGATGGATCTGATGACGTGAATTGTAGCTCTTGGAGCCTGGCGTATATTGGAGAGATCGATTTTTTTTTTCGATCAAATGATCCTCTTTTTTAATTTGTAGATTTGACTCTAGTATTATTGTACATGGTTCTTGATTTGACTAGCGTATTATCCATACGGTGCATGTATATAAGCGAGTCCTAGACAGCAGGACGCTCAGTTTGTTTCTGACGACAGCGGTGTAAGGATCACCTAGTTTGTTTCTTCTGGTGCATAAGTCGTGTCAATTAGCTGTTCTTGAGACCTCGATGGCATCTTTACCGTCTTTAACGTTGAACTCGGAGGTTGTACCATCGACTACGGGAACCTTGACGACAGCTACGACGGAGAAGGAGCAGATCCCGTGTGCACCGACGATGTCAACATTGGAGGAGATTTCAACAGACGTGATACCACCATCAACCGAAGTTTCATCGTCAGCAATGGATTCTTCAACTAATGAAGAGCGTACATTTCGTCAGTGCAAATACTGTGACGCATCATTTACTATCACCTCAAATGCTCGCAGACATGAAAGAAGCAGTTGTTCTTATAATGTTAAGAGAATACAATTTCAGTGCAATAAGTGCAAAAAACTAATTTCACATCGTGATAGCTTACATCTTCATTATGTAAAATGCTCCGAGAAAGTTAAGTGTGAGTATAATGAACATGGTTCTTGTTTTGACTCATGTGTTGTACCGACTGATGAGTCTATATAAGTGAGACCCTGGTGATATGGACTTCAGTCCGTCTCTGGCTGAGGTAATGAACGGATCGGATAGACATTTAAAGTCATGTAAAAGGCTTAGTCCGTACAATAAGAAGACTGTTTGAAACGTGGAATCCAAAAGGCTTTGGTAATTTGTCAGTGTTTTTTTTGTACTTGTAGTAGTGTATTGAATTTATGTAAAAAATTTTTTTAAAAGAACTTGTGGTGTTTTTATTTTCTCAAACCTGTCGCTTTTGTGGTATTTTTTAAAATTAAAGTTGTTTTGTATCGGCCAGGGATCGAACCAAGGACCTTATTCGATCTAATCAATCAGTATATAAATTACAAATTTATTTAATGAATTTTGAACTTTTTCCCGAAACTCTAGCATTAAAATTACGAATTTCCAATATAGTGGTCTTGATGTCTGATAGGATGATGGTAGTAGAGGATTTAGAGTCTCTTTAAATATGTTGAACATGGTTTATTGCAATTATTATTTTTTACATAAAATTAAACATTATTGCATCGTTCGGGTATCGAAACGAGAACAGGAGTGGGTCGAATCGATATGTAAGTTAATGAGTGATTTATTTAATGAATTTTGGAACTTTTCCCGAATTTCTAGCTAAATAATTATAGATTTTCAAGATGGCGGCCAAATTTTAAGATGGCGGGTGTCACAGTAATAAATGATTACTGCACTCTAGCGGGTAAGAATTAAACTAACATGGTGTCAGCGCACTCTAGCCGACGATACAATGATGATAGCTTCCAGCATCGAAGACAAGATGGCGGACATGACGTCATACTAGGTGACGATATATATGCTTTGAAAAAAAGTGGTGGGAGTCAGTCTGCCAGCACCCACTGTGAGGGAAGGATCGGTCGCCATTTTTATTTTTTTTGCCCTCACCGGGTTCGAACCAAGGACTCCGAACTCTGTGTCGTAAAAAGTATATTTTTATAAGTATTTTATTCAAATTTTATTAAGTGAATTTTTTATAATTTTTAAAAAAAATTTCATTAAAATCGGATAATAAATAAAAAAGTTAAAGATGACGGCCGTAACGGAAATTGCAACGGTGACGTCATCATTCAAAATGGCAGACAACACATCGCCGGAATGTTAGAGAACACAATGACGTCATCCAATATGGCGTATCCAAGATGGCGGATCCAAAATGGCCGCCGTGATCTTCTTGTCCCGTTACGATGTGTCCCGTTATACTATGTCCCGTTACACCCATCCAAGATGGCGGTCATAATCCTAGATGACGTCAGAGGCTTATCGGAGGCTGTAGACAAGGATGCTTAAGCCTCTTTTAGGAATTTGGGTTCTTTCTAGGGTAAAACGACTTTTGAGGATTTTCGAAATCCTAATTTTTGGATTGTGGAATTATTTGAGATTTTTTGGCGGAATTTTTTTTCACAAAAATGGAAATTTTGACGATTTTTGAGGAATTTTGGGCAATTTTTGCCCAATTTTGGCGAATTTTGAGGGTCAAAGGTCAAGGTCAAACTTGTCCTTTACACTATGTCCCGTTACAACCATCCAAGATGGCCGCCGTGACGTCACAATCCAAAATGGCGGACACCTGCTCCGGCTCCACACCCTGAACCCTGTCCCAGCTCCGGCTATTATATACTACTGTTTGCAATATGAGAACACTCAAATATTATCGGTCCCGGCGAGTACTGAAAGACAAATATTATTTTTAGAAAATTTACTGCGGAAATTATTATTATTTTATTTATTACCGCTTGATGTTTGGTCGAAGATGTAGCCATCTTTAAAGCAGCTCTTACGATTTTTTAGCCTCTTTGAGCTTACTTTTGAAATGTTCTTTTCATAGTCCAAAAAGTAGTAAATTATTAAAGGGATATAGATGGTGTTTTTTTTCCTGAAAGCCATTACAGGGGGAATTAAAAAAAATCAAAGAAGGGATTATTTTAACAACAAAAATTAAAATAATAAAAAATTACTCAATCAGAAAACTATAACATTCAAAATAGTACCTCATTTATAATATTTTATAGATCCTTATTTAAGATCTAAATCTGTGCTTTAATAATTAAATTATCATCAGTAATGAGAGGTTTTATTGGGTTACCAAATATGTTATAATCGGTGTGATATTCATTTTAAATATATTTGTAATCACCTCTTCAAATGTATACTTTTTGAAGATTCAGGCAAAAAAATTATTATGGGGAATTTAAGGATGTTATAGCAAGTAACTGTATATATAACTGGTTATATATCAATAACTTGTATTTCCGTAGCACATATATGACTGAAAAGTTTTGTATTACCTGCATTAATCTGAACCAATATTTAGATACTCGAAAGCCCCCGAATGACGTACTTTGGTTACACAATAAAGGCATACCTTTTGTTTGCACCAGATGAATAAGCTGATCTCTTACATCTCTGCTGATAAGAATCCCTTTCGGCACAGCCTACAGGCGTAGGTAGATTGCGAAGTACCTATTTATTCCGGAGATATTTCGGAAACTTGTATATAATTCTGGAACTTTTTAAGAACTTGATGTATTTATTTATGTTCTTCACTATTACAAAATATTCGATTAAATATTTGTTCATTTTCCATGCAGCGAAAATCATACGAATATTTTAAATTCAATGTACCCAACATTGAATAGTTTACAACGCAGCATTGAATAGCTTAGAATGAATTTTATACTACATTCCAAACAAGGTATTTTTTTTCTGTCCTTCAAACACTTTTTTTTATTCCTTGCACTAATAACGTGATCGCATAAAAATTGCTTTGCACCAAGGTTTAAGATAACATTAAGATGATTTAAAATAAAATCATACGAACATCATACCAAGAAAGAATTGAATTATTTTTTTTTAATATTCTACCCATGGTTTACGGTAGTAATTCGTTACATAAAAAACTGGTTCAGACAAAGTTTTACATGTAGTTAGGATTTATAGAATACATTATAACGGATGTGATAGCATATATAATTTCAAATAATAATATTTTTTTTACTTTCAATCCTTGTTATTTCCATCCCTTGATTGGGTAAACAAAACTTTACTCTAAAAATAAATTTAGTCAATATTTAAACAGTTAAACAAAAATAAGAATGTATTATATAGTTTACCAGATAGGAAATTTTATTTATTTTCTAATTCCAACCTCAGAATTTTCAAATCCTTGAATTATCAAAAAATTGTTTCAGGCAAAAGTTTTAGATGAAAATTATAAGATTTACAAAACAAAATTGAAAGAATTTGATTGAGTGCCTACGATAGGATTAATGGATTGTTTGTTATTGAAATCATGTTTATTTCACCCCTTGCAGTCATGGTAGGTTTTATAAAAAAATTATTTCAGAACATTTTGTAGATAATGATTCGAGATTTTACAATAAACTAGAACGAATTTGATAGTGTACATGGAACGGAAGATGTGAAGGTTTTTTTTTTTTAATTCTACCCTTGTTTTTCAGCCCCCTGCAGAAATGGTTCATATTATTAAAAATTGTTTCAGACAAAAGTTTTAGATAGTATTTTTAGGTTGTACAATAAAAATGATGAATTTAAGAGTTTAAAATGTAGGAATATTATAATTTTATTTTAATTTCCACCCCTTCTTTTAATTACCTTGCAGCAATGGTTTGTCTTATCCAAATTATTTCAGACAAAATATTTGGACAAAAATTATAAGATTTACAATCAATTTGAACGGATTCGTTGTTGTGCCATCGAAGGGAGTTATGTTATATTTATCCTACAACACTTGTTTATTTTACCAATTGCAGAATTGATTGGTCGTATAAAATATATTTCAGACGAAAGTTGTAATAATAATTTAAGCTTTCACAATAAAACAGAACGTATTTAGCAGTGAACATGGTACGTAAATTATGAATTTACTTCAATTATGCCCCTTTATTTTTTAACCCCCTGAAACAATGGTTCATATTATCAAAAATTGTTTCTGACCATAGTTTTAGATAAAAATTATAAGATTTTAAAATAACTTTAACTGATTTGATAGTGTACATACTTAGAGAGTTATGAATTTTTTTAATTCTCCCCTTAAATTTTTTCAACCCCTTGCAGCAATGATTCGTTTAATCAAAAATTGTTTCAGACAAAAGTTTTAGATAAAAATTATAATATTAATACAAATTTGCATGGATTCGATATTGTTCCCATGAAGGGAGTTATGATTTTTTCCCTCCAACCCTTGTTTTTTCTACCCCTTGCAGTTATGGTTGGTCCTATCACAAACTTATTCAGACAAATGATTTTTGATATTACTCCTACGAATTAAAATACATTAAAACGGATGTGATATTTTTCATATTATGGTTGTTACAGCGATATTTACGTTTATCAAAAAAACCTTCCCCATTTATTCCCCTTTGATCGGATATTGGCCATTAACGAACTCGAACGAGATTCTTCACTAGTTTATTTTATGAATCAGTTTGGAAGTGATTTGTAAATAATTGCGACAGTTATCGTATCCACAAAATTGTGATGTATATATCTTTGACGTGACAACATCTAATAAATCGAATAACGCCAGCTGCACGAACGAAAAAGTGTCCCGTAACGCACATTGTCCCACTACGAATGTCCCACTACGGATGTGTCCTGTTATGCTCATTGTACGCATGTGTGGCATCTCTCTTCCACTCGATTGGAACTACCATCGATTTGACTTTTCAATCATATTTTCGTCGTTTGAATTACACAGGCCTGCGATGAAAAAATTGTTTGGAATTTAAAGGGTGATTCTTAAGTATTTTAGTGTGCTCAATTCAGGAAAAATATTTTAAAAAGTCCATCACGTACAGTTTTTTTACAAAATATACTTACCGTACAATTGTTATATTACAATTTTCCCCTCAGGAGTAAATGCATACACTAATGTTTTCTGATTTTGTATATTTATAATTATAATTGCGGGGTCTAATTAGTTTTAATTGTTTTAAAGATTTCTGGTATAAAAGCATTAAAGTTCAAGAGCAGGTGATAAAGATGACTTTCGGTAGAGGAATGAGAGCAGCCAGGGTGAAGAGGTTCTTGGCCGCCAGACAGCCAAGAACATGTTCAATCAGGTTCTAACAGGATTTTTCATGTTCTGTCCTTCTCGTTCATAGCACTTCTTACTTTCCTTCTATCATTCTTCCCTTAGTGTGCCGACCTCCGTAGCGTAGTCGGATGCACACCGGCTTACGGTGCGAGGGGTTCTGGGTTCGAGTCCCGGGTAAGGCATGGGTGTTATTTACAAGCTACAAATTGATTGATTAGGGCATGATAATGATTCGAATATGGACGAATTGTACAGAGATTTTATTGATAAGATATGATAAAAGAAAAAAAAGCTTCGTATAAGGACACGCTCATTTCTGGCTGAACGGGTACCCCCCAAGGCCATAACTATCAAGGTAGAAGAAGAAGGTTCCCTTGGTGTTGACACAGTTAACGTGGTCTTACAGTCGTATAAAATCTAATTTGCTCTTGGTTTTGTTTGTGTGTGTTTTTTGTTTTTTTGACCACTGACTTATTTATTTATTTATAAAATGACCTCCAGAGGATGTCGTGTTTCTCCTGATAAGTTTTGTTATATTTGTGGAAGTTTTATTGTGAAAAAACAACAGAGAAATATTACTGATTTTGTGAAAACAGCGTATTTTGCCTATTTTGGTATGAAGCTAGGGGACCAAGACAAATCGTGGGCACCACATAAAGTGTGTTCTATTTGTGTAGAAGAACTTCGTCAGTGGACCCAAGATAAGAAAAAATCTTTTCGATTTGGAATCCCCATGATCTGGAGAGAGCCTCGTAATCATTCAGATGATTGCTATTTTTGTTCTTGCGATATTCAAGGTTACAATTTGATTAATAAGAAACAGATTTTTTATCCAAATATTCAGAGTGCTATGCGTCCTGTTCCCCATGGTCCAGATATTCCAGTACCCGTTGCTCCAAAGTCATTAGATGATATATCACTACCAGAAACATCTGAAGAAGAAATCACTGTTTCAGGTGATGAAGAATTCTATATACCTCAAAGTGAACCTCAACTGTTTTCCCAATGTGAATTGAACGATTTGATCAGGGATTTAAGTTTATCTAAAGAATCTGCTGAGTTGCTATCTTCTCGACTGAAAGAAAAAAATTTATTAGCTCCAGGTACTTCTTTCTACTGGTACAGAAACCGTGAAAAACATTTCACTCCATTCTTCACTCAGCATGAGGAACTGGTTTACTGCCATAATATAACAGCGTTAATGGGTATGTTTAATATTGAGTATAATAGCAATGAATGGCGTCTTTTCCTTGACTCGTCAAAGAGAAGTTTTAAAGGCGTACTTCTGCACAATGGTAATAAGTATGCATCAGTACCAGTAGCCCACTCTGTTTACTTGAAAGAGCGTTATGAAAATTTAGAAATGATATTGTCAAAGATTAATTATAATGAACATATGTGGACGATTTGTGGAGATTTAAAAGTGATCTCGATGTTACTGGGACAGCAGGGAGGGTACACAAAATTCCCATGCTTTATATGTGAATGGGACAGTAGAGACAAAAGTTCACATTGGATTAGAAAGGAGTGGCCAAGAAGAGAAGCATTAGTACCGGGAGTTAAAAACGTGTTAAGAGAAAATCTTGTCGAACCAGAGAAAGTTCTTCTGCCCCCACTCCACATTAAATTGGGTATTATGAAGCAATTCGTCAAAGCATTGCCAAAAGATGGCCCGTGTTTCAAATACTTGGGAGAAAAGTTTCCAGGATTGTCTGAGGCGAAATTGAAAGAGGGCATTTTTGTCGGCCCTGATATTCGTAAGTTGATGAAAGATGATGTGTTTGAGACGAAAATGAATATAACAGAAAAAGAGGCTTGGCTTTCTTTGAAAGAGGTAATAACCAAGTTTCTAGGAAATTATAAGGACCCTAACTACATGTTCATTGTAGAGAATATGCTGACTAAACTGAAAAATCTGGGTTGTTCGATGAGTTTAAAACTTCACTTCCTGAATTCCCATCTTGACTACTTCCCACAAAACCTAGGAGCTGTGAGTGAGGAACAGGGTGAAAGATTTCACCAAGACGTGAAAGAAATGGAAAGGAGGTATCAAGGTCGATGGAACATTACTATGATTGCTGACTACTGTTGGATGCTGAAGAGGGACTTACCGGACAAAGTCTACAAACGAGAAAGCCATAAAAGGAGCTTCAAAAAGAAGAGAATGAGGCATAATGAAGACGAATAAACATACAAATTGGTCATATCATACAGTAAATGGTGTTAAAAGCGCTCTAAGTGATTTATGAACAATAAATTTTATGATAAATAAAAATAAAGTGAAGTTTCTTGATCATTTATAAAATTGTATTATTTCTCCTAATTTTTATTTGCATTTTGTAGGAAAACCTTACGTGATGGAAAAAAACCATGGTCATATTTGGATTCAGCACACTTAAAAATATAAAGTTCAGCCACCAAATGTGAGACAATTTTCAAAAATTCGAAAAATGCAGGCCTGTGTTATTAATATTATGTAATTTAACTATCGTCCACCGATTTTCAGCACAATCGGTACGGTATTAATTTCCCGCCTACCACTATAAGAAATAATTATGGCGGACTACATACGTTTTTAAAACTTCCACAACACAAAACAACATTTTAATAAATATATATAACATCTGAAACAATTTTTTCCAATATGGCCTCGTGGCCGTGCGGTTAGCATCGCTGATGCTCTGCTCTGCAAGCTCCACCATTTTCAGTTCCCCGAGCGTTTCATTTCCATTCTCCATAGTTTTATCTCCCATAGAGTTTTCCAGGTGCGTGTCTCTGGCGTCCTGTCTCCGCCTTTGCCAGTAGCAGCGGGGGTACCTCAGGGTTCGCTGTTGAGCCCCCTCCTGTTCGTCATTTATGTGGCTGACTTACCTTTGCTGCCCACTGCTCGTACCTTACAGTACGCGGATGATACGGCCATTCTTCTCAGCGGTGAAACTGCTCTCCTGCTGCAAACGCGTGTTCAGTGCTCGCTTAGGTCTGTCAGCACTTACTTTCAGCGCTGGGGTGTTCGCCCGAATCCTGAAAAGACCGCAATCATGATTCTCACCAGGCGCCGGAAGCGACCTCCCGCACCGCCGGTCCTGTTGGGCCGCCCCCTCTTCTGGGCATCGGTTGTGCGGTACTTGGGTGTCCTTATCGACTCCACGTTGACTTGGCACCCCCACATTCGAGCCATGTCCGCCAAGGCTCTGACTATGCTGCATTCTGTCAGTCCTGTTCTGATCCCAGCTTGTCCTCTGGCAGGGGCCCTGCGTGTTCAACTGTGGCAGGCTCTTGTACTCCCCATCCTGTTGTATGGGGCTGCGCTCTGGGTCTATGCCCCTGCCTCCTGTCGCCGGGCCATTCTGTCGGGCTATCACCGTGGGCTTCGCACTATCCTGGGCATGTCGCTGAACACCGCCATTATGCTGCTGTATCGTCTTGCTGGTGTCCCGTCTCCGTCGGAGCTGATCACCCGCATCGCTTCAAGATTCTTCCTTCGGGCCGCCCGCCATCACAACCCCGTCTTCTCCGGCATCGGCAGTTACGATGTGCTGGCGCCGCATGTGCATCGTCGCATCAAAGACTTTGCTCTCCAAGACCCCCCTAGTGAAGTGGTTCATCTTGAGCTGTGTTTCATGCCCGTGCATGATTGTGTGGTGTGCCATGCCCGTGCATGGTTGTGTCGTGTGTCATGCCCGTGCATGGTTGTGTTGTACTTTTATGGTGTTTTTAGTGTTGTTTTGTTTATGCCTTGTGTCTGTTAAGTGCTATGTTCGTGTTTTGAATTAAACGCCTTGTTTATTGTTCCTCCCTATCGCTGCCCCAATTGGGTGCCTCCCTCACTGTGTTTTCTTTTACCTTGTGTTAATTATTCTTCTGTACTCTCTAGCATGTAAGTATTTTAGGGCTCATTTTTAATTACTTGTATTTACCTTATTCTTACCTTTTCACTTTCCTTGCAGGTATTACTTACCTGTTGTTGTGAGCCAATTGGTCCTTCGCTTTCATAAGTTTTGATTTTTTTTGTAATATTTAGTTTCTACCCTTTGTAAGCCGCTATTTTGGCCCCCAGAGTCAATTCTTTAATTCTCCCATCTGAAAGCAAGTTGGCGAACTGCCTTTTAATGTTGCTTTTCCGACCCTCCATCTTTCTTTCATTACTTCGGATCGTTTTTTACTTCATTACTGTTCACTATTTACTTGCTGTGCTCTGGGTTTTTTATACCTTTTCCTGGAATTTATAATGATGATATTTATTGTACTTTTGTGTTTTACTTTTATCATGTATTTATTTTTGAGCACGAAAGAGCTGAGTCAGCTGGAGCGTGCTATTTTCTTTGCTGTTGTGTTCTTTGTAACTGTGTATTTTATTGCTGAAATAAATGAATTTAAAACTAAAATTGGACTGCCAATCCACAGAATGACGGTTCGAAACCCGGCCGCTGCCATACTTTCATTTTTGTACTTGTGCAAATAAATACTGCGCGCGCGACCCTACAAAAGTAGTTAAATGAATTTTAATTAATGAATGCAAATAAAAGTAAATTTATAAATTAAATTTTAGATTTCTTTTCACTCATTCTTTGTATCCATACAAAATAGTGATAATTGAAAAAAATGATTCAATTTTTTTCATAAAAGTATGCAGAGGTATATTTTAAAATACAAAATATAGAAAAATTAAAAAAAATTCTTCCTAAAAGAATATAATATTTTTAATGCCTAAATGGTTTGGTTGCAAAACCCTATTACGGCTCAGTCTCAGGCCGAAAATGATATTTCATTTTTTTCTTGATCAATCATTTCATCAATTTTTGTTATGACGTCACATTAAACTATCGTCCTTAAACCCAGTTTACAGACAAACAATTGTTTTTTATTTGACGATGGTTTTTATGTCTGTGGACCATGAAACGAAAACTATATAACAATTTTCCAAAAGTCGCACCATGGTAACGGCTACAATAGGTAGTATTTCTTTGAAATCTACCTAAAACATATGAGCGCCTGGTTGTTACGTTCGTAAGAAGCGAACATTTTACAGATTAGAAGGATGTGAAATAATTGATGTAGTCTAATATTTGTAACACATTAAATCATGCGTAGAAGACCAAAAAAAATATTATAGTCTGTCCATATCTTAAATAGATAATAGCTAAAATATATACAACTCTATTGGTAATGTTTACCTTTACAAATTTTCATATTTATAATGCTATCATCGGATCTAACCTCAGAGTTGAGAGTTTGGACATGTGGATTATCCTACTAGTTGCAAAAATATGCGGAAGTAGACAAAAGTATTGAAACCTAGGCCAAATTACGCAGAAGTATGTATAATAAAGTAAAAGATTACAGAAGTATCTCTAACCGCCTGTTAATAGGTTTATATAAATAAAAGTTTTTTCTGACAACCCCTCGCCATAAAGCAATATTAATTGCATATGTTACAGACATTTAAATTTAACACCATTACCTATTCACATCCGTTTTCCTATGATTCTGATATTGCTCTACGGGCTTTAAAAACTTTCACTTTAAATACTGAACAAATGTGGTAACAATATGTATGGGTTTTATTCCCCTTATTTATGTACTAACATTTTTTTATACAGTTTAATTCTTGGAAGCAAGTGTCGTGAAGGGAGAATGCATGAACTTCCGGCCTATTTGTTACGCAAGCTGCATAGCAGAACCAGTATATCAGGTTTCTGCAATGGTGCAGGTGCAATGGTGCTTTTACTTCTCGCATGAATAAATATTCAAGCCTTTCAAATTAGCCTTAGGGTGTCACAGCTGCGCAGAAATGTGTTAGTGTATTTTAGTTTAATTGTAAAGAGAAGTAACGGAAGCAATAGTGTCGAAAATATTCGCATATAATGTTACAAATAACTGAGAAATATTTTTGTAAAAAATGTCTATTTCTGTTCAAGCAATATTCCTTATACACATCAGTTATTCTCAATTTTCTTAAAATTGAAATCAATAAGGTTGTGCATATATATTATCTCTGTTGACATACAATTTAGTTTTGGAACTTAGATATATGTCCTAGTATGCAGCAGCTAACGCAATAAATTACTCCTTAATAATAATAATGCAAAATTATTTTTAGGCCATTAAGCTTAACACAGAAATTTATTTATTTTTTGTTTTGGAATACAGTCACAAATGTATTTCCTATTTTTGTTATTAAAATATACACAATTAGATTTCATAATATAAGCAGCATATTAATGACTAAATCTAAGAACTTTAAATGCATTAATAAATATTCGGGACTGCTCATTCACTTTCACAAATTATTCAAAAGTTCTTATTTTTTTACATATATTTGAACTCCTTAGTGTATGCATAATGTGGTACTTGGATCTAAAAAAAACATAAATATTAAATATCATGTCACGTTAAAAGTGCATTGTTTTAAAGTCGTGGTATCTTAATTTCCACGAAACTGTTTGAGCCAAAATAAACTTCCATATCATTTCTATACGCTGATGTACTTCTTTAACTAGTGGTACGACTCACGACAATTGTTTCGTGTAGCTTAAGCTGTCAATCGACTGCCAGCTCACACAATACCAAAACAAACACACACCAATAAATTCCAGGAAGGCACAAGCTTTTAACAGTTACTATTATCTATTACTATTAGCTATTATTGCATAAGTTACAATGATTTCTAAAAAAATGGCAAACTGAAAATAAGATAGCCTGATTATGACTATATCTCGAGTACTCTGGAATGCAAGTCAAGTACACGAACTTCTCAAAACACAGATTACACAAGGAAGCTTTAAATATAATGGAATACAAAAGAAACTCCATCGATTTAAACAAATGTTTTTCATCACATAATCTTTGCGTGAAAAATTTATTTTCTTCGTATCTTGTAAGTGTACTTGGCTAAAGTACAGCCAGTCATAAAAGTAATTAGCAAAAACACATGTTATTAAGGAGGTAATTTTTTTTTGCTGATAAAAAATTGAGAGGCTCCAGAAAATATATTTTTTTTCATGAGATTATAAAGTTAATTAATTCTTGTTCCCGCACGAGTTAAGAATTTATTTTTCTTCCAACTGTTAGTACTAGAGGATATTTCCTGTTTTGAAAATATATTTTCTTATATTATCAAATAAAATAAAATAATGTTTTGTTAAATTTATACACCGCTAGATATATAGTTCGAGAATTTATAAGTTAATGAAAAAAGTTACCTTATACTAATAAAATAAGACCAGCAGCGTCTGTAAATAAGATGGAAACATATTTTTGCCTAAATAGTTACGGGGAAAATAGGCATTAGAACAATTTACTTTTGATGTGAAACATTACATTTAATATTTATGTTGTTTAATATATTAGTACCGTTTAACAAACTCATAGGTATTCAACAGATATGTCATTAAAAATAACAAACTGTGGTTCACCTGTGAAAGTGAATTAGCAGTCCAGCATATTGATTAATGAAACGTCCTAGGATTAAACATTAATAAATACGGCTCGCATTTGTAAATTTAGTGTGTGAAATCTTATTAATAATTTTAACCACCATTTTGTAAAAAAAATTAAACCATATTCCAAACCAAATTTTTAATTTAATGGCCTACAAATAATTTTGAATCATTATTAAGCGCAATTTTCGAACGTAAGATGATTCGTACTTGAAACTAAATATAAGTTCCAAAAATAAATTCTAATTTATCAGAGATAAGAAACATATATAATAGCAGTATAAACAAATACTCGAAAACGCTAAAAATGTATATCAGTTACGTGACTTTTACGGTTAAAAAAAAAGTTTGGTAATATCTTGGAAAACAATTAACGGCCCAATAACACATATGAAAAGCAATAGTTATAATTTACAGTGAAATACCTTATTTAAAATAAAATACAAAAAAAACATACTCAACATGTTAGGCCAAGCATTATGTTATTACAATTTTTAACCACGAACAAGGAAAGAATTACCACCGCCTGACACAAAACAAAAAGAACGCCAAAATATTATTTTCTTTTCCCTTCTTTCTCTTCTGAGACTGCTTTTTATTGCCTTTTGTTTCTTGTTTGAAAGCTTGGAGTTTCGCAGGAGTGGTTGCCCGGTCGTGACCTATGACCTCGCGAGCCTCATCTTCCCGCCGTCTCCCCGCCAGACACCGCCCATCTCGGCGGCTCGCGGACTCAGTTTGGTGAGCCCGTCACGCCCAGCCCAACACAGTGGCGCTCGAATACAAGTCGTGCGGGTTATGCACGTTACACGTTCTAGAGCACTCGGACAGAATCCTGGTCAATCCATTACGGTTTTCCTGTACGGTGAACCATTGAAATCCCTCCAGGCAAAGGCTGGAGTGGTTTGCGACTGCAAAAAGTCAGTGACGTATTCTTTAACCAATTCCTTTTTATTCGGAATATGCGTCTCTATGGACCTCATTGTAGCGATAAAAAGAAAAAAAGGAAAGTTAATAACAGACAGTCTTTTTTCTCTCTCTAAAAATAAAGAAAGTACTGAATTTATTTTTATTTCCAATTCGAAACTGATAATGCTTTCCAACGAATATTCTTCCTGCTGCTTATGCAAGTTGGTCACAGAGTTTGGTATCACCGACACTGGGAGCCTTATTATTGTATAAGATGTTGATATAGGTATGCTACACAAAGCATGACCATAATTAACAAATAAATATGTATACTTGCAATGTTTGGAAAATAATATAAAAACAATAAAAAAATTTCGAGTTTTACATATTCATTTGTTATTTGTAACTCAATTTTTAACCTGTATGCAGAATAGTGTGCACATCTTTATAGTCTTTGTCATGTAACTAATATCAAACGAAACATGCAACGGTTTTTTAAAGATTTTTTATTAAAGAATTATTTATTTTATCAATTTTAAAACTTTTTTCATTAAAATCGGATAATAAATATAGATTTTTCAAGATGGCGGTCATGACGTCATACTTGCTGACGATATATATATTTTGACATAAGTGGTGGCAGGTCAGTCTGTCGGTGGCTTCCATGAAGGAAGGACCTGGCGTCATTTTTATTTTTTACTTTTGATCTCGTCGGGTTCGAACCGAGGTCTCCGAGCTCCATGATGCAAGTGTACATTTTAAATATTTTTTATTAAATTTTTTTTAATTGAATTGATTTTTTAATTTTTCTATTAATTTTAAATTTTTTCCCGATTTTCTAACAAAAAATTACGGATTTTCAAGATGGCGATCGTAATGGTGACGTCATAATCCAATATAGCGGTCATAATCCTAGATGAAGTCAAAGGCTTATCAGAGGCTTTAGACATGGATGCTTAAGACTCTTTTAGGAATTTGAGTTATTTCTAAGGGAAAAAAATATTTTGAGGTTTTCGAAATCCTAATTTTTGAATTACTGAATCGTTCGAGAATTAAAAAACAAAATGAAATTTTGGCGAATTTTGAGGAATTTTGGCTAATTTTGTAATTTTGAAGGTAAAAGTTCAAGGTCAAGGTCATCCAATATGGCCGCCGTGACGTGATCGGAGATGTATATTCAAGGCAGCAGAAGCCGCCACACACCACACCCAGAACCCGTGTCCCCGGAGCCCCATTTGTATACTACTCAGGCTGCGGTGAATAATCGAGGCTCGACACCTCGACAGATACTAACAAGGGAAGCAGGAAAGCAGTGAGTGATTACTTATCGAGGTTTAATACTCCGACGAACACTACCAAGGGAAACATAGAAGCAGGCTTCGCTGAGTGATCAAGGCAAGACACTCCCAACTAACACATCAAAGGAAGCAGGAGAGCAGTCTGCACTGGCTAACCGTGGCTTGAAAATCCCGCCGAACACTACCAAGGGAACCGGGGAATTATCCTGTCCTGGGTGATCGCTGTTCTACACTCCTGATGAACACTACCAAATGAAGCATGGATCGCGTCCCAATACTCCCGACTAACACTATAAAGAAAGGCTAGATATATCAGTCTGCATTGGCTGTTCGCGGCTCGGCACTCTTACGAACACTACAAAGGTTAGTGGCGAAGCAGGTTGCCCTGGATCAACACGAATCGACCCTCCGACTAATTCTACCACGGCAAGTCGGGAAGCATATTGTCCTGGCACTCCCGACCAACACTCCCAAGCGAAGCGGGAAAGCAGTTTACCCTGGCTCTACTCTGCTTCTCACTCCCGATGAAACCTACCAGAGGAGGCAGTGAATCAGGCTGCGCTGGCTGATCGCGACAACATATATTTCCTTGAACAGGTATCATGTAAGGAGAAATTTCATCGTAGAGAGAATGATTAATTAACTTCACGAGTTGTAATAGGAAAAGAATTTAATTTTATTCTAAGTTTACGTTACCATAATCACCGGTAGAGTATCGAACCAAGGATATATAACAATTGATTCAATAATTATTCAATTATTTTTTTTGATGGTGTTTAGAGTTTTTTTTTTCTAGTTAAATAATTAGAGATTTACAAGATGGTGGCAAAATGTCAAGATAGCAGGCATTCTGGCACTAAATAATTACTGTACTCTATCGGATGAAAATTTAATATGGCGACAGCACACTCCAGCAGACGCAAATAAGATGGCGGCCTTCAGTGGACAAAAATATGATTGTAACTTATAGGAGAAGAAATCAATATGGCTGACTTGACGTCATACTAGTCGGCGATATATGCACCTTGGCATTAGTGGTGGGAGGTCAGTTTTGACGGCGGCTTCGATGAAGGAAGAATCGGTCGTCATTTTTATTTTGTCCTGACCAGGTGTGAACTGAAGACTCAATAGCGTAGGGGCGTTTTAAATTAAAATTACATGAAAATTTGATAATTAATTTTTATAAATATTAAAATATTTTCCGAGTTTTTTACATGCTTTATATTAGCTTCACCTGTATGTTTGTTTGTCTGTCCGTCTGTAACTCTTTCGAATAATAGTGAATGGCGCATCACTGTAAAATGTCCCACCAATTTCATTACGTTCGTTAGCCGAGCGGACTAAGGCGCGCGACTTCTATGACGTTAGCTTTCGAATCCAGCGACCGTAAGTTCTACTCCCGGACACGCCGAAAAAAAAAATGTTTTTTTTTATTATTTCCCGGAAATTCTAAGATTATATCCATACATCTAACTGTAAATGATTCGAAGAGACTTTACCATTTCTTTGTGACGTTGAAACTCCAAATAGTTATCTCAGATGGTAATAGGTAGTGTCGGTAACCTTTTTCCCTATGATAATTATACATAAATATAGTTTAAAAAACTAAAAAAACATGCTTTTAAAGAATATCAAACTAAAAATTTAAAAATAAATATAGTTTAAAAAACTAAAGAAACATGCTTTTAAAGATTATCAAACTAAAATGTAAAAAATAATTTTAAAATTTAATTTATGACAATAGTATATAAGCAATACTAGTATAAATGAGAAAAAAGCATGGGGCGCTTAATATACAAAAAATATGGCACAAAGCGCCTCAAGCTTTTTTCTCATTTATACTAGTAGGTACTAGCTGCAGTACCCGGCTTTGCCCGGGCTGAACACCGGGTGATATATTGTCCGCGAGTTACAGAAAAATGGATAGCGATATGTCCAGTGTGTTGGACATTAAGAAATGACACATAATTACTGTTTGTGTATCTGTGACCTATGATTTTCTGTTTACCCATGACGATCGGTTGAAAGGTTTAGAAGTTGATGCGCTACAGCACCATCTAGCGGCGAGTTACAAAAAAATGGATGATAAAAACACTTCGATGTGCCAACTTTCATGGCGATCGGTCAAACGGTGTAAGAGTTTATCGACGTCATACATACCAAAATCCAATTATATATATATTCTTATATTTCGAAATTTTGGGGCTTTCACTTTTGCGAAAAGTGGATGTTCAGGACCTCGAATGGTTTGGAACACTCCATCTCGAAAGAAATGATATTTGAAAATCCTGAAATTTTTGAGATTTTGGGGCTTTGTCCCCAAAGGGGGAGGGGTTATTTTGAGGACCCTGAATGGCAGGGAAACACTAAAAATCGAAAGAGAATGATTTTTTAAATTTTCTAAATTTTTGGGGCTTTGACCCCTGAGAAAGGGGGGGGGGGTGAAGTTGAAGACCCCGAATGGCTCGTAAACACTCCAAACCGAAAGAGAATAGGTTTTCGAAAGTTTGGGAGATGTTTTTATTATTGTGTCTTTGACTCCTTGTGGGGGGAGGGTAGTTTGAGGACCCCGAATGGCTCATAAATTCTCCAAATAATAAAAAAAGTATTCTTAAATTTAAGAAATTTTTCGAAATTTTGGGGTTTTGCATTCCCCCAATCCCCTTACCATAAAAATGTGTTGGAGAACACGTCTTTGGGTAAACGTTCCGCCATCCCTCGGACACTTTAGTTCGTAATGACTTAATTTTAATAAAATTTCCTCCAATTTTTCGAAATTTTGTGGCTTTCAATTTTGTGAAAAAGGGGGGGGGGGGTGGAGGTTCAGGACCTCGAATGTTTCGGAACACTCCATCTCGATAGAATAGATATTTAAAATTCCTAAAATTATCGAAATTTTGGGGCTTTTTCCCAGAGGGGGGCGGGGGGTTCTAGGACACTGAATGGCTCGAAAACGCTTAAAATCGAAAGAGAAAGATTTTTTAAAAATTTTAAACTTTCGAAATTTTGGGGCTTTAACCACCTGGGGGGGGGGGGGGGTGATGTTGAGGACCCCGAATGGCTCGGAAACACTCCAAATAGAAAGAGATATAAAGGAAAACTTATTACCTACCTATGAATAATTTTCTAAATAAATTAATAAATAACTCTAAGTTTAAGAATAAACGTACATACATAATATTAAACTTCAAACTATACACACCAAAAAAAACTAAGGATGTTTGTGAAACTATTTTTTATTTGTCATAATGTTTAAAACATTTGTAGGATTTGTTTATATGTAAAACTGTGGTGGCCATATTCCGCTTATCCAAAGGAGTATAGAAATTAATAGACATATCACTCCCTGTACACTTCACAAATCTTTGAATTAAGTAAAAAAAAAAACATAGTCCAAAATGAAACAAAAAGTATAAATAACAACTAATTTGTCAAAAACATTTATTCAACTGGAATGACAATGTTATTATCCACCTGAAATTTAATAGAAGTAGGTAGGTAAGAATATATATATATGTATGTATATAGATATATAAGAAAATAAATGAAATTAAAACATACATAAATAAAATTATCTCATACTCAACCAAACATAATGTTTAATATGAAATAAAGGAAGATGGCAATTACACGTAACTATTCTAATTAATAAAAAAAACCGACCTACCTGAAATAGTAAAATTCAAATTTTTCAACAATTTATTACATAATTAATAAATATTTCTGGTCTTCGGTCTCAGTAGCCCTAAGACTCTTGACGCTCAGCAGATAAATTATAAACACCAAACCAAACTCCTTGCAAATAAGCTATAATTAGGTACTGTAAAAAAAATAATTTAAATTGTAATATACAAAAACGGTATTGAAAATTGAAACAAATATGGTGACACTACAAACTGTCAAGATATTTATTTTTTTCTTACTCTCTACTTAGTTCCTTACAATAGCAAAACGTAACGTAATGGCTTGAAAGCTATTGCTCGGCAGACATAGAGGAATGATACTAACAGTTTGTATATCTATGACACACGTTACATAAAATTAAGATATATTTTTTTAACCCGTTTAAAATTATTTTTTTTAGACAAAAGATAGCCTATGTCCATCCCCAGGATATAATCTATCTCCTTGCCAAATTTCATTACGATCCGTTCAGCCGTTCAGCCGGGAAAAGATAACAAACAGACAGACAGACAGAGTTACTTTCGCCTTTTTAATATTAGTAAGGATTGCTTACATAATATTGTCATAAATTAAATTTTAAAATTATTTTTTACTTTTTAGTTTGATAATCTTTAAAATCATGTTTCTTTAGTTTTTTAAACTATATTTATTTTTGGATAGTAAGTATAGATTTTCTGAATGGCAGCCGTAACAAAAATTGTTACATTCTGGAATCCAAGATGTCATCCGTAACAAAACCTGTATTGATTACGTCATACACAAATAGAATCCGGAATGGTGACTTTAACAAAATGCGCAACGGTGATGTCTTCAATCCTATTAGCAAAATTGTTTATTAAAATTTAATTTTATTTAATTTTTTTATTAATTTTAAAAGATTAATTTTTAAACAAATTTTATATATTTTTTGAATTAATTGAATAAAAATAACAGATTTTGAAGTTGGCGGTTATAAAAACAATTGCAGCTGTTACGTCATAATTATAGATGACGGGTTGATGTAATCAATTTTTATTAATTTTTAAATTTTTATTTTGAATTTTTTCAAAATTTTCTGGACGAAAATTAAAAATTTAAAGTTAATGGTCAAGTTCAAGGTCATAACCTTGGCGGCTTAGGGAAGGGTTGTCGTCGGGAAATTTAAGCCTCTTTAGGACATTTTGGTTCTTTCTAAGGTAAATGTCTTCTGAGGTTTTTTCGAGTTTTGAATTTTTGAATTTTTGAGGAATAAAACTAGAAATTTTCCCTCAAAAAGGGTATTTTTACCTTTAAATAGAGAATTTTTTTAATTTTTCTAATTTTTTTAATTTTTCTAATTTTTTGAGACTTTTGTTGAATTTTTTTTTAAAACACTGGAGTTTTTTTTTTGCGAAATTTGGCCAAGTTTGGAAAAAAATTTAAATTCAAGGTCAAATTTAAGCTCAAAGGTCAAGGTTATCAAATATGGTCGCCGTGACGTCACAATTTAAGATGGCGGTCGGCTCCCGGCTCCACAGCCTGCAGCTTGGGCGCAAGGGGAACCAAAATGTACTACTACTTATAAGGTTTCCAGTAAATAGAACATCTCAAGGCAACATCGGCCACGTTTAGCACGAGTGAAAGTGTCCGGGTTCGACCCCGCCTGGGACACGAACCGGAGTGGCTGACCACTCGACTGTCGCTGGGGGACAGTCTCTGGGTGACGTCAGAGGGGCTGTACGCTGTTAGCTCTCGAGCTGGGCCAGCTGCTTCTACCACGCGAGAAGTGCTTCTGAAGTCACCAGTCACTGCCCGCTGTGGTCACCGGAAGAAAACTGCCACTTTCTTAAAAAATTATTACAGGTTCTGTTGCCACTCAAAAACATGTTTGTCACTGCGTTTACAAAGATCTTTCGTGCTTATAATGTACTATTTTTTTTGTTGATTTCACCAAGTGGCCTATTAGCAACATACATATTTGATCATTGCTACTTACTTTCCAAGCTAGCTCTATTAAAATGAGCTATTTATAATAGCGGAACGAGTCACGCAAAAATTTTAATAACTAATATTACTCGCGAGACATTTTAATGCTTGCAAAACACATGATGACAAAATTTGCGAAAAACATAAATAGAAAAGTGTACTCCTGGTATACTTCAGAAATACAAGATCTTCGAGAAATATTGTAGGGATTCATAGATGTTTTTTTTTTGTAAAATAAGATCACAATATAACTTTACATATTCTTTTATCTTAACCTTTAAAGACACCACGCTTCTTTTAATAATATTTTGTAATCCCGGCAGTAATTGTCGATGAGACTGTAACTTACCTAATACCTAATTGCGGGCAGGAATTCAAATAACTCACACGGCGTGTGTGCAGAAGACTTTAGTTTACTTGATGTCGAACCTTCTACACTTGGTCCAGAGTTCTCGGCGGTCTCTGGTCTGGAGTCCATCTTTACGTCGGGAGCTGTGTCAGGCCAGGGTTTATGAACCACGCAAGAAAAACAAGAACGCAAGGAACGCCTGACGCAAAATGTTCAGCAATCGCATTTTTCAGTACCGGGTCGTGAACTCTGCAAGACGCAATAACGCAACGCAAGTATCGTTAAAATTCCAACTTTTATGCGTTTTGGCTTGCATTTTCGACGGAAATATTTTAAGAGAAGTGTTCCGAAATTTTTTTAAAGACGCAGACGATTTGTTCTTTGAATTTCGCGATAATTACGTTGCAAAACATTCACACAGTGGGGAAAAAATCTCTTAAAATCAAATATTATACAATTTCTTTAGTTTTGGTGATAAATATGAGTTATTAAAAAAAACCGGGATAGAAATATGCTTTCTAGTGTTTTACAATTTCAATCGGTGAGGTCTGGCGAATTGCGTGCTTCGTAAACGACTGTGATTTTCTTGCATGGTCTATGCGTGGTCTGCGTGGTTGGCAGCCTTGACCTCGCCGCGCGCGCCCCTGGCGGTCACGTGGCGAGTCCGGGAGCTCTGACCGTTCAGGCGGCGAGCCATCGGGAGAGGCCTCAGCCTTCTTCTGGGGTCAGCGACCCAAACAGGAACACGAGGAGTCTCAATAATGTTCGCAGGCTTTCACGGCCATTGTCTGAAGTAGCTTGGCTTCTGGGTTGTAGCCGTGTCCTTGGCCAATAATTCACCGACGTTTCGGTCGACATTGCAGTCGCCAAAATCAGGGAGCAAGTTACCTACTGTACAGTAGGTGACTGTTCCCTGATGATGGCGAATTCAATGTCGACACAGTAAGTAACTGCTCCCTGATGATGGCGACTGCAATGTCGACCGAAACGTCGGTGAATTATTTGCCAAAGACACGGCTACAAACCCAGAAACCAAGCTACTTCTTGAGGAGTCTCCGCTAGTACTAGTAAGACATTTGCGAGGAGACCCTGAACTATTCAAAAAAATATTGGTTGTCTGTAAAGTCAGTTTACGGACGATAGTTTAACGTGAAAACGTCATAACAAAACATTCATGAAATGATTGCATACTTTTATGAATCAAAATGAATCATTTTTATTTTAATAATAAAAGAATAAATACTTGAAATAATACTAGTGATCTAATTTTTAAAATGCAAGAATAATTAACCTTTATTGCCGAAAATGTTGTTGTAATAAGCAATGAAAACCACATTAACTTTTCACTTCACTTTATAAACAGTCGACAAAACAGTTCACGTGTAGATGACTTGTAATTAATTTTAAAACCTGGCTTTTAACTATAAAGTTTAAATATAATTATGAACAAGTTTTCATATAAATAAACTGTAATCAAATATCTATCATCAATTATATTAATAACCATAACTTTTAGTCAATTGTAACATAACCTATTATTACTGCACTCGCCGACAGCTTAACGGAACACAGCGTAACGGAACAATGAGCGTAACGGGACACTGCGCAACGGAACAATGAGCGTAACGGGACACAGCGTAACGGAACAATGTGCGTAACGGGACCATTTTTCGTGCGTGCAGCCGGCGTTCATCGATTTATTAGACGTTGTCACGTCAAAAGAACAACTATTTTGGTGTGTATATTTTTGGAAGGCTTATGTGTGAGTGACTTGTAGTACAAATCTCTTCTTATATGGTCTTTTAAAACAATATACACACGGCCATTTATCAAACACAGGTAAACACAGAACAATCATGAGGAGACTCGGTATTGCCAAGTGAGCATGCAATCTCAGGCAGCCAACAAACTTTATTTTTAATTATGTAGGAGATCGCAGCAGCGTTCTAACAGTGGCTACACCACTTTGTGGGCTCGAAATCTGACGGAAACAATCCGTAATTTTTGAGACTGGGGATAGTTTGAAGCCGTACCGGAATCAGATAATTTACATCTGGCATTTTCAATGTTCGTCAGTGTCCTGTTATTCGGACACGTCACTGCTTACTGTCAAACCCAACAGTTGCATCCTGTCACTGTTCCAACTTATCTGCTCTCCTCTGGCGTCTCTCAATCTTTATTCCCACACTATTAATTTTTGCAGTGAACAACACAAGGATTATAAGTTTGACTTTAGGAGAGCGAAGTGACCCAGTGTTGTAGTAGTGCTCTGATGGCAGTTTTTCAAGCGGTTCTGATAAAATAGCGAATAATAACTATCTTGCTTGGATACAACACTAACCTAACTTGCAAGCCGTATTCCAGAACGTGTCTGTTTTAGAAAACTATTGTTTTTGTTTCGTCTTTTCGTTTTGTCGTGTTTTTGTCTCGTTTCAACTGTTGTGCTGAATTTTTTTGGGTTCAATATTTTTGTGCTGTCATCATTTGTGGTTTTTTTTAGTTCTCTTTTGAGTTCTGATGTTTTTGGAAAACTATTGTGTTCGTTTCGTCATTTCGTTTTGTCGTGTTTTTGTCTCGTTTCAAATGTTGTGCTGAATTTTTTTGGGTTGAATATTTTTGTGATGTAATCATTTATGGGGTTTCTTTCGTTCTGTTACTGCATTTTTCTTTGTTTTTTTCTTTGTTTGTAGACCATATTCCTGTTATGGAATATTATGTGGTGTTTATATCCTGTTGACAACAGCAATTTTTTGCTTCATTTGTGTTTTTGTCTTTTGTGTTTTTTGTAGTTTTCTTCTACAGACATACATGTGCTTAGCAATGGCGTATGTCCAAAAGCTTACATCAAGTCAGAACGTGTCCAAACTGAATCCCAGTAAGGGAAAAGATCAACAGCCGTTTTAATAAACGATAGCTTGAGCGAGGCTATAAACTGGATTCATTAAAGCGGACGTTTCGCATCCACCGACACAATTTTTACGGAAAGAATCTTAGAGATAGCAGCATCATTACACAAAAATTAAACCGTCTGAATATACAAAGCAGACTCTGAAGTTGGCTCCATGCTTAGATAATAGGAGGAGTATGTATGGTTACCTTTCCCTTATAAGAAAAAAAAATTATCCAAAATATCGTTTTAAAATTAAAAAATAGCATTACATTAAATTAAAATTCACTATACGTACTTTAAACTTTAAAGTATAAACTTTCTTTGACCACCTGTATGTTTGCTGAAAAGTTAGTTAGGCAATATTGTTAGTTAAGCAACAATTTGTAAAATACGTTTGTGTATAAAAAATTAAATAAAATATATTTTGGTTTTCGTTACATGATCTACAGTATTTATGATCCAAAATACATTAAATAAAAAGTTTAAAAAAAGTTTCTTTTTGCCAGGTTGTGTACGTGCACTTTACCACAGGAACTTTGTGAATTCAAAATGTTATTCTAATTTTTTCGAGTACTTTTAAAGTTGTAATATTAACTTATTTTGAGAATTAGAGTGTGAAAAATGTATTCCAGGATAGCTACACCATCATAAAGTTTTATTTGGTATAGCTTTACGCTTGGTACGTCGTCTGATGTTCACGAAAGTGACCATATACGAGTTAATGGTGCCAGACGCCATTTAATAATTTACTCGCTAAAAACCCGTGGCTTTGCTCGCGCAATTTCAGAAAAGTTATTAAAATATTATCATTGAAAGAAAAGATTTAATTTATTCTAATCAATTTTACTAAATAAATTGTTCAATGATTGGTCATGATTATAATAGAATTAATTCATTACAAAACAATCCACGAATTATATTTTTTAAGTGATAATGCGTAGGCCTTTTTAATTTTTAGTATAGATAAATATACGGTTTTAAAACTTCTGTTTTAGAGTTTTCGGGAATATTTTTTACTTTAATGATACCAACTTACCTACTTATCATTTCATGAGGTAGACTACCTAAAAAATTTGTTAAACATGCACCTATTTCATTTCAACTTAGTATATTCCATCGTTTACACTAACACTTTCATTTACTATGGTTATTGCTCTGCTTTGAATAATTATATAATTTCAATATATAACATACAAATACCTCCCCTTATTTAAGGATATTTGTCAAAATCGCATTAAAAAATCATTTAAAATACTGATTTAAATTTTCTTATCCAACCTATTAGTTGATGCTTAGTTGTGATAAGATGTAATTAGTTAAAGCCCCAAAATCATTAGCCCTCTCCTCTTTTTTCTCACAGAATCCAATGTAAAAATTTAGAACTAAGTAAATTTGGCAATATCCTTTAACGAAACTAAAACCGAACAGAATATATTTTTTTACCGCAGATGTGGGTGCCAAAATAATTATACAAAACTTATATTATGTTTACATTTATCTTGCCAATACTAATTTGAAAGATTGCAAAAATATTTTTCTAAAATAACCACGCATTCAATTTAAGAGGTGATATTTGTGAGAATGTTGAGTAAAAAAGGGTAGATTAAGGAATGTTTATTTATAATTTACAAAATCTAAATTTAACTAAGATTTAATAAAAAATATTGTTTTTAATGTTAAAAACATATTTACAATATTACACCTTAAAACAATTAGAGCTTCAGCAAGTTGTTAAAAGAGTTGGTAGATTTTGCATGTTTATATGTCATATCATATCCATTACGTCCTACTAGATTAGCTTAAGAGATACGAAACTTTAAGATAAAAATAAATTCACTTGTTTTGCATTCGAATATATAAAAATTATGAAAATTAAAATATTGTATGAAATAATAGTTTTTACTTTATTATTTCTCGTTTCTTATCTTTATCTTAATTTCCTTGGCTACCTACATGATTTATAACTATACAAACTAACGTGCCCGTTTCACTTCCTTTGGGGTCGAATGTATAAAAATCGTAAAAGTACTCTTAAGTGATTAATCATTTACGTTATTCATGTTATTTTTTTTATATCCGGCTTTATTTGCTACGGAGATTTATGAATTTTCATTATGAAACATTATTTACTTCCTTTTTACACCTTTAAAAGACGACATCAAAAAACTAATACACATATGTATATACCGTTTGTAACTCTAAAGGTTTGTTGTTCATTCACATTTTCTTACGCTTAGAACTAGTAAAATTAGGAATTTTTTTTCTTAAAACTAAAACTAGTCTCTTTACAGCCCTTAGGGGTGGAATATTGATAGTAAGTATTTAATAACTTTTATTTTTTATCATTACAAACATTTAATTTACGTCTTACTAAATTAGTTTAAGAGACACGATTTTCAAATAATATGAAATTGTACCCCGTTTCTATCACAAATTAAAGAGATAATTTTAATAAACCCAAAAACAAGCAATATGTAACTCTAGAGAGTACAAGTATTTTAGAATCTGAACTCTAGTTATAAATAAAAAGAAAGTGTTACTATTTTTTAAATACCTACAGAATTTACCAACATAAGGGTTTGAACTTTTGCAAAATGGTAATATTATGGTTGGTAGTTTTCGTATGATTATTGTTTGTACGCACTTTTTTATTATGTTTCAACAAAATTTAAGTTAAAATTATTTATATTGAAACCATTATCTACAGCATACCATCAATATTACGTTAAGAAATTTAGAATAATACTAATAACACAATAATTTTAGTTTTTAAGTGACATTTAATAACCACTGTTTAATTTCTGGACATTATCCACCGTAACCCTTCCGATATTGTTAATTCTTTTGCGGCTTAACCAGGTATATTGTTATGAGGAGCTTGTAGCCGAGGTGCAGGGAGTCTGCCACTCAGCCAGGGCAGCCGGCGACAGTCGTGACTGCAGACTCTCTGCTCGAGGCTCCAGACAAGAGGAGCCCGGAGTGGACACTGGACATGGGCTTCCACCACTTGTTGTCCCCCGGCCGTCGCCCCCAGCCTCGTCGACGCCCGTCACAGCCGTCGGCAGTGTGGCACATGCACTCGACCAGGTTCCTGGCTCTTTCTGAGGTTCTTTATCAGTGATGACTCCTGATCTTGCTATTTCTGTAGTTCTTTACCAGTGATGACTCCTAATCTTGCTCTTTCTGTAGTTCTTTACCAGTGATAACTCCTGTACTTGCTCTTTCTGAGGTTCTTTACCAGTGATGACTCCTGATCTCGCTTTTTCTGTGGTTCTTTATAAGTGATGACTCCTGATATTGCTATTTCTGTAGTTCTTTGCCAGTGATGACTCCTGATCTTGCTCTTTTTGTATTTTTTTACCAGTGATAACTCCTGTACTTGCTCTTTCTGAGGTTCTTTACCCGTAATGATTCCTGTTCCTCTTTCAAGTCATGCCTCGCAGGCAAATTTAGTTTTAATAGGAAATGTAACATGTTCGATATAAACGAGATAATCAAGTAAATAAAATAAAATACCTTAATCCTCTTTTTTGCATGCGTTCGTCGACCTTCATTAAACTTATTCTATAGAGATAAATCATAAATCAATTTTTATTGTAACGTAAAATTATGAGCCCCATAAGCAAGCCCAGTGGCATACGACCATTCCTTTCTGTTCCCTCTCATTGTAATTTATTTCAGTTACATTTGCACGGCATACAGTCTTCACATCGTAACATTTTTACAGACGAACTTTAAACATAACCACAAAACTCAGTTTCTTCATCGCTTTCAACAGTACAGCCATTAGGAAAGGTTCTGAAATGAACTTGTGTTCGAAATCACAAGAAAATTACAACAAACAGAGCGGAAACACGAGAGTGAAAAAAAAAAAAGATTGAACATGTCAGTGACTTGGAAAGAATAATATTTACGACAGACGCCAACCTTGGCCGTCGAGGTCGGGCTGACAGCGGCGCTCCAGCTAGCCGCGGCTCACTCCGCTTTCCCCGCCCCAGACACCGGAAACTGGCTTCACAGACCTCGCGACCCAATAGACTCTTGCTACACTGAACGCATCAGTGACTCTATGGTGCCACGCGGCTACAGCTCAGTTTATAATGTTCACAGGCTTTCACGGCCATTGTCTGAAGTAGCTTGGCTTCTGGGTTGTAGCCGTGCCCACCTTGGCGAATAATTCACCGACGTTTGCAGTCGCCATCATCAGGGAGCAGTCACCTACTTACACAGTAGGTAACTGATCCCTGATGATGGCGACTGCAATGTCGACCGAGACGTCGGTGAATTATTCGCCAAACACAGCTACAACCCAGAAGCCAAGCTACTACAGCTGAGTTTGCATTCTACCCGCCGTCCTACTATATGATTTTTTTTTTGTAAACAGAAACAGAAAGAGGTAGCTGTATTATGAGATCTCAGTCTTTCTTAGAAATCAGTTTACAAGAAATAAAACATTTATTTTTACGATGACGTATGTGTGATTTTTATAATATTTTTAATTAAATTTTATTACTTAATTTTGGTTATCAATTTTTTTAATTTAAATTGGTTAATAATTACAGACTTTTAAAATGGTGGCCGTAACGGAAATTTCAACGAAGATGTCATAATCCATGATGTCATCAGAGGCTTATCGGAGGCTGCAGATATGGATTCGTAAGCCTCAATATGGACATTTCCAGCCGTTGGGATTTTTAAGGACTAAAACGGAAAATTTCTCTCAAACCGGGAATTAATCCCGTGTTAACGGGAAATTTTTAATTTTCAATTTTTTTGAGATTTTTTAGCGGAATTGTTTTTCAAAAAAACTGGAAATTTTGGCGGATTTTAGCGAATTTTTAACAAATTTTTGGGCAAATTTTGAAGGTCAAGGTTATGATCAAAGGCCAAGGTTAAGATCAAAGGTCAATGTCAAGTTCATCCAAAATGGCCACCTTGACGTCACAAATCCAATATGGCGGTCAGAACCAAGTACCAACCCAGAACCCAGTGCAAGTACTGCCATTTAAATACTACTATGAATATAATATAAACTATGGTAAATGTAAAATTGATAATACAGCCACGTATCAGTGTCTTATAACTGCATGTATAAAATCATAAAACATGTGTCCTTAAAAATAATGTCCCAGTTTCAACGGTATATTATAACTGCTTAATTAAGACTGTCAAAAACAAATCGTAGGTACCTCAAATCAAAAGTAAAATAACCTAGTTTTTTTTTTTTTTTTTTTTACAAATGTTCAATATGTGCATCTTTAGTTATGCGGTACATATCCAACCTAAAGTCCAATTCTTCTAGAATTTGCTTCACAGGTCCGGAGTAACTATGGCAAATCATTAGGTAGTGGCGTGACGTAGACACGATATTTTTTTTATAAAGCCCCAAAGGAAAAATAATCGCATGGCGTAATGTCAGGTGAACGTGGAGGCCAGCGAAAAATAGCACTGTCATCGCGGCCATTACGACTAATTCAAAGGTATGGGTCTTCGACGTTCAACCACTCACGTACAAATAAATTCCAATGGAAAGGGGCTCCATCGTGTTGCCATATAACGTTTACGATTGACCCTCAACTAATTGAGGAGTCATTCTTTCTCGCTGCAAAAAAAAAAAAAATCAGAACTCACATGTTCTTATCTAAAACTGTTTGAGTTTTTATTTAATTGTGACTTGGAAATAATCTATACAGTGCTGACAGTTCTACTTTTACATTTTATGTCTGGGACATTCTTTTATGGACATACTGTAGTTTTAATCATAGAAATTGTATTTAATCTTCCAGTGTAGACGTGTGTCAAAGAACGCAAAGTCTAGAAGCATTATATAACAACTAGCTGCAGTACCCGGGCTGAACACCGGGTGATATATTGTCCGTGAGTTACAGCAAATTGGATAGCGATATGTCCAGTGTGTTGGACATTAAGAAATGACACATAATTACTGTTTGTGTATCTGTGACCTATGATTTTCTGTTTACCCATGGCGATCGGTTGAAAGGTTTAGAAGTTGATGCGCTACAGCGCCATCTAGTGGTGAGTTACAAAAAAATGGATACCATAAAAACCTTCTTCATGATAAAAACACTTCGATGTGCCAACTTTCATGGCGATCGGTCAAACGGTGTAAGAGTTTATCGACGTCATACATGCCAACATCCAATTATATATATTCTTATCTTTCGAAATTTTGGGGCTTTCACTTTTGTGGAAAGTGGATGTTCAGGATCTCGAATGGTTTGGAACAACTCCATCTCGAAAGAAATGATATTTGAAATACCTGAAATTTGCGAGATTTTGGAGCTTTGTCCCCAGGGGGGAGGGGTGATTTTGAGGACCCTGAATGGCAGGGAAACACTAAAATTTGAAAGAGAATGATTTTTGAAATTCTCTAAATTTTGGGTCTTTTACCCCTGGGAAGGAGGGGGGTAAACAAAACACTCCAAATCGAAAGAGAATAGGTTTTCGAAATCTTGTGAAATTTTTTTATTATTGGGTCTATGACTCCTTGTGGGGGGAGGGTAGTTTGAGGACCCCGAATGGCTCGGAAACACTCCAAATAGTAAAAAAGTATACTTAAATTTAAGAAATTTTTCGTAATTTTGGGGATTTGCACTCCCCCCTCCCTCAAAATTCGGTGGGAAGTCGACTTTGGGTAAAAGTTCCACCATGCCACGGACACTTTAGTTCGTAATGAGTAAATTTTAATACAATTTCCTCAAAATTTTCGAAATTTTGTGGCTTTCACGTTTGAAAAAGGAGGGGGGGGTGGGGTAGAGGTAAAGGACCTGGAATGTTTCGGAACACTCCATCTCGAAACAAATCATATTTGAAATTCCTAAAACTATCGAAATTTTGGGGGCTTTTTCCCAGAGGGTGGTGGGGGGTTCGAGGACCCTGAATGGCTCGAATCCACTTAAAATCGAAAGAGAAAGATTTTTAAAAAATTTTTAATTTTCGAAATTTTGGGGCTTTAACCACTTGGGGGGGGGAGGGGGGTTATTTTGAGGACCTTGAATGGCACGGAAACACTCCAAATCGAAAGAGATATAAAGGAATTTAAGAATGTAGGCATTTACTGTACTCCTATCTACCATAATAACAATATTGACAAATAGAAAAACGTATTACCTACCTAAGAATAATTTTCTAAATAAATAAATAAATAACTCTATGTTTAAGAATTAACGTACATACATAACATTAAACTTCAAACTATACACACCAAAAAAAACAAAGGATGTTTGTGAAACTATTTTTTATTTGTCATTATGTTTAAAACATTTGTAGGATTTGTTTATATGTAAAACTGTGGTGGCCATATTCCGCTTATCCAAAGGAGTATAGAAATTAATAGAGATATCACTCCCTGTACACATCACAAATCTTTGAATTAATTTAAAAAAAAGAAAACATAGTCCAAAATGAAACAAAAAGTATCAATAACAACTTATTTGACAAAAAAAAATTATTCAACTGGTATGACAATGTTAACATCCACCTGAAATTTAATAGACGTAGGTAGGTAAGAATACATATATATTTAAAAAATTAATGAAATTAAAACATACATAAATAAAATTATCTCACACTCAACCAAACATAATGTTTAATATGAAATAAAGGAAGATGGCAATTACACGTAACTATTCTAATTAATAAAAAAAAATCAACCTACCTGAAATAGTAAAATTCAAATTTTTCAACAATATATTACATAATTGAAAAATATTTCTGTTCTTCGGTCTCAGTAGCCCTAAGACTCTTGACGCTCAGCAGATAAGTTATAAACACTAAACCAAACTCCTTGCAAATAAGTAGGTACTGTAAAAAAAATATATAACAATATTGACAATAGAAAAAATAAGTACGCCCTACCAACCTATGAATATATTTCGAAGAAATTTATAAGTTTAAGAATTTATATACTTACAATATATTAAACTTGAAACTATCCACACAATAAAAACCTAAGAATGTTAGTGAAACTAATTTTTATTTTATTTGTCATAATACCTAAAATACGTATGTTTCCAAAATGAAACAAAGTATAAATAATGACCAATTTGACAGAAAAAATTGTACAACTCGAATGACATTGAAAACATACACGTGAAATTTAAAAGAATTATGAGTGCCCTAGGTAGGGAGAAAAAATATAAGTGTATACGAATGGGACTCCGGGCACAGGGTCCAGGTTGTGGTGCCTGTGGTGCCGAGCCACATTTCTGATTGTGACGTCACGGCGGCCATCTTGGATGAGTGTAACGGGACACAGCGTAACGGGACAAGTAGGACATAGAACTTTGACCCTCAAAACTAGTCAAAATTGGGCAAAATTTTCCCAAAATTCCTCAAAATTTGCCAAAATCTACATTTCTGTGGGAAAAAATTCCACCAAAAATTCTCATAAAAATTCCACAAACCAAAAATTAGGATTTTGATAATCCTCAAAAGTCGTTTTGCCCTAGAAAGAACCCAAATTCCTAAAAGAGGCTTAAAACTCCTAAGAGACAGCCGCTTAAAGCCTCTGACGTCATCTAGGATTATGACCCCCATTTTGAATTATGACGTCACCATTGCAATTTTCGTTACGGTCGCCATTTTTAACTTTTTTATTTATTATACGATTTTAATGAAATTTATTTTTAAAAATTATAAAAAATTCAATTAATAAATTTTAATAAATCTTATATATAAAATTCTCGTGTCACAGTTTTCGTTGCCATACTCCTCCGAAACGGCTTGACCGATTTTGATGAAATTTTTTGTGCTTATCCGGTATCTATGAGAATCGGCCAACATCTATTTTTCATCCCCCTAAATGTTAGGGGTAGTCCACCCCTAATTTTTTTTTATTTCCAGTTTTTGGTAGGAAATCACCATGGCAACGGCTGTTGCTTTGTTGATGCTTCATTCGTCTCTATGGCAACGGCTATTTCATTTTTGCATTGTTCATGCCTTCTGCGTCTCCATGGCAACGGGCATCACGCGGCAGTGGCGTACCCACAACGAGGGGCATGTATAATGAGCGGCGCAAGAGTGATCTGCCTGTAGACTGCCGTAGCGAAGTACGGGTACATCAGTTGTACGTTGCGTGCACGAGTCGGGAAACCATCGGTACATTATACAGCATTGTAATAAATTTTCACGGAATTTTTTATTATTTACCATTACTGTAAATGGGAGATGTGGCTTGATTTTTTTCCCATTAGTATAGCCGTGCGAAGCTGGGTCGGGCAGCTAGTTATTTATAAAAAAATGTACTTTTACGGCACGGAGTTCGGAGTCCTCGGTTCGAACCCGATGAGGGCAAAAAAAATAAAAATGGCGACCGAACCTTTCTCCAGTGGTGGATGCTGGCAGACTGAATCCCATCACTTTTTTTCAAAGCATATATATCGCCAGTGAGCATGACGTGTTGTCCGCCATCTTGGAAATCCGTAATTTTTTAATGCTAGAGATTCTGGAAAAATTTAAAAATCATTAAAAATACTAATCAACCAAATTAAATAATAAAAAATTCCTTAAAACCACCATTGCACTTTTCGTGACGGCCGCCATCTTGAAATCACCCACTGGAGATCACCATCTTGTTTTCGTCCGCTAGAGTGTGCTGATACCATGTTAGTATATTTATCTGGTCACCACACCTTTGACCTTGACCTTGAAACTTGACCTTGACCTTGAACTATAACCTTGACCTTGAAATTTGACCTTGACCTTGAAAATTGACCTTGAAATTTGAACATGACCTTGAACTTTGAATTTTGACTGTGAATTTTGACCTTGACCTATAATTTGCCCTTGACCTTGAAATTTGACATTGACCTTGAAATTTGACTGTGTCCTTAAAATTTGACTTTGTCCTTGTCGACCATCATGGATCCGACATTTTTTGTCCAGTACATGATACCAGGAGCTACCACCTGCTGGAGTACACCATCTTGTGTGTGTACTCGTATTATAGAGATCATTTCCATCTGGATAATTTTATTCTAACCCGCTACAGTGCAGTAAATCTTATTACCGAGGTGCCCCCGCCATCTTGAAATTAGGCCGCCATTTTGAAATCATTTAATAATGTAGCTAGAAAAGCGGGAAAAAATCCAAAATTCATCAAAAAAATCACTCATTAACTTACATATTGATTCGATCCGCTCCAGTCCTTGGTTCGATACTCGATCGATGCAATAATGTTTAATTTTATGAAAAAAATAATAATATCAATAAACCACGTTCAACATTCTTAAAGAGACTTTAAATCCTCTACTTCCATCATCCTATCAGACATCAAGACCACCATATTGGAAATTCGTAATTGTAATGCTAGAGATTCGGGAAAAAGTTCAAAATCCATTAAATAAATTTGTAATCTATATACTGATTGATAAGATCGACTAAGGTCTTTGGTTCGATCCCTGGCCGATACAAAACAACTTTAATTTTAAAAAAAAATACCAGAAAAGTGTAAGGTTCGAGAAATAAAACAGCGCAAAGTCTTTTACAAACATAATATTTATTACACAATTTCTATCCTACTACAGAATCACTTGCGAAAGCCAGCAATTTTATAAACATTTAACCCTGCATAGACGTACAACGAATACTTCTTAGCTCCAAATGCTCCAACAGCTCCAAATGCTCCAACTGCTCCAAACGGCCTCCAAATGCTTGACAGCTCCAAATGACTCCAACAGCTCCTAATGCTCCAAATGGCTCCAACAGCTCCAAAAGGTTCTAACAGCTCCAAATGCTCCTAATGGCTCCAAAGCTCCAAATGCTCCAAAAGGCTCCAAATGCTACAACAGCCTCCAAATGCTCCAAAAGGCTCTAAATGCTTCAAAAGGCTCCAAATGCTCCAAATGATCCAACAGCCTCTAAATGCTTAAGACAGCTCCAAATTCTCCAAATGGCGCAAACAGCTCCAAATGGCTCCAAATGCTCCAAATGCTCCAAAAGGCTCTAACAGCTCCAAAAGGCTCCAAATGCTTCAGAAGTCTCCAAATGCTCCAACAGCTCCAATTTCATTTGGTTCCAACTGATTCAAATTACTTTTCTTATCGAACTTGGCATGATTACTGACATGACTTTGTTAGTATACATTTTGACATGCAGTGGTAACGTTTTTTACACCTTTGAGTTATAAGTTTTATTTATAAATCAGATTTAGATAAATGGTAGATACCATCTGGAAAGGAAATATATTAATTTATCTTCAAGTTTATACACATACATTTAATTTAAGGCATTATTGTATGTAGCCAGCTTCCTTCAGTTTTTTGAGTATGAAGGATATTTCTTTAATGTTCGAATAGTTTCCTGCACAAAGCGATCCATGTAGTAGTCTTAGCCTGTCAACCAATATGTTAGGATCTTCCTTTGACGTATAATCAATGTCTTCTGCTGCGTTTATTATCCTTGCATGTTTATAATAAATATTATTATCTCTGGTGTCTATCGTTTAAACACCAACCACAAGGTCACTTTCGTCATCTTGCCAGTCATTATTCCTGACTCGACATCTTATGGTTTTCTCCGAGTGCTTCTTGTTACAGATGAGAAATTGATCTAAGCATGAAGGATTTTTTTACTTAATGAGGCATGTCATTTTATTCAAGGTTACATGTAATTAGTGAATTTCTGCTACTTAATCAACACTTGTAATATTTTTATCATGTGGAAATTAAAACAAATATCATTACTCAGTCAAATAATCTCTGAGAAATCTAAGAAGCACTAACAGGATGGACGAACTTCCTTCTCCTTGGAGTCTAGCGAAGCTATCGTTCTATTGCGATCGTTAGTGAGCATCCCGCATCCCGCATAAAAGATCTAAATATTATTTACCTGCAAGTAACATGTGGCGACATCTGTTGTTGAAAAGCAGAACTACTTGCAACAAGTACCTTTGAATGAGATAAATTAATTCTCGCTGATGAAATAATAAAAAAATTCTATTTAAGTAATATATCTAATTTAAAACTCTTAGTTTGCATCTGGCATTAATCTCAGTAACTAATATGAATCCTGAAACGGGATTTGTTGCTGTATCGAAACGTCATCACTGTAGATACTGTAGCAAGGTGTTTACCTTGAGAAAGAATGCTAAACGACATGAGAGAAGCGAGTGTAATTTGGGTCCTTGTCAATAACCATTTCATTGCAGTCAGTGTCAGAAATCCTTTGGTAGAAGATATTACTTGGATAGACATTACAAGACCTGTACAATTAAGATGAATAAAGATAAAGAAGACTGGGATACAACATCGCGGAAGAGGAACGAAGGCGAAAAAGCTAATGCTAAAATTACTGATCTAGATCAAGATAATAATTTAAAATTTAAAACAAACCAAGGATGTTGTAACCACATTAGAAATGAAAAGATATTTACTCCAATATCTAGTCGTCTCCATGAAAATGTGATAAATGGAGAACCACCTGAAGCTTACAAGGTCGAAGACTTTGATGAAACATCTGAAGCTGGCATGATTGAAGGTTGTGGTGAGACATCTGAGGCTGACATGATTGAGTACTGTACTGAAGCACCTAAAGCAGGCAAGATCGAAGACTGTGATGGCAGTCTGAGACCAAAACGATGGAAACGACGTAAAAAAAAAATTATCCTGGTCAAATTTGTGATGCTGACATGATTGAAGACTGTGGTGACACATTAGAAGCTGGCATGAACGAAGACTGTGCTGACACATCTAAGGCTTACATGATTGAGTACTGTGCTGAAGCACCAAAAGCATGCAAGAGCGAAGACTGTGATGGTGGTTTGAGACCGAAACGATGGAAACGACATAATAAAATTAATTATCCTGATCAAGCTTGTGATAATCACTGGCACGATGACGAAAGTGACCTTGTGGTTGGTGTGAAAACGATAGACACCAGAGATAATATTTATTATAAACATGCAAGGATATTGAACGCAGCAGAAGAGATTGATTATACCTCATGGGAAGATCCTAACATATTGGTTGACAGGCTACGACTACTACATGGATCGCTTTGTGCAGGAAACTATTCGAACATTAAAGAAATATCCTTCATACTCAAAGAACTGAGGGAGGCTGGCTACATACAATAATGCCTTAAATTAAATGTATGTGTATAAACTTGAAGATAAATTAATATATTTCCTTACCAGATTGTATCTACCATTCATCGAAATCTGATTTCTAAATAAAACTTATAAATTAAAGGTGTAAAAAACGTTACCACTGCATGTCAAAATGTATACTAATAAAGTCATGTCAGTAATCATGCCAAGTTCGATAAGAAAAGAAAATGGAATCAGTTGGAACCAATTGAAATTGGAGCTGTTGGAGCATTTGGAGCCTTTTGAAGCATTTGGAGCCTTTTGGAGCTGTTAGAGCCATTTGGAACATTTGGAGCCTTTGGAGCATTTGGAGTCTGTTGTAGCATTTGGAGCCTTTTGGAGCATTTGGAGCCATTTGGAGCTGTTTGCGCCATTTGGAGAATTTGGAGCTGTCTTAAGCATTTAGAGGCTGTTGGAGCATTTGGAGGCTGTTGGAGCCTTTTAAAGCATTTGGAGCCTTTTGGAGCTGCTGGAGCCATTTGGAGCATTTGGAGGCTGTTGGAGCATTTGGAGTATTTGGAGCCATTTCGAGCTGTTGGAGCCATTTGAAGCATTTGGAGCTGTCTTAAGCATTTGGAGCTGTTGGAGCATTTGGAGCTGTTAGAACCTCTTGGAGCTGTTGGAACTATTTGAAGCATTTGGAGCTGTTGGAACCATTTGGAGCATTTGGAGCTGTTGGAGCCATTTTGAGCATTTGGAGCTGTTGGAGTCATTTGGAGCTGTCAAGCATTTGGAGGATGTTTGGAGCTGTCGGAGCCATTTTGAGCTGTTAGAGCTGTTGGAGCATTTGGAGCTGTTGGAGCTAAGAAGTAGTCGTTGTACGTCTATGCAGGGTTAAATGTTTATAAGATTGTTGGCTTTCGCAAGTGATTCTGTAGTAGGATAGAAATTGTGTAATAAATATTTTGTTTGTAAAAGACTTTGCGCTGTTTTATTTCTCGAACCTTACACTTTTCTGGTACTTTTTTAAAATTAAAGTTGTTTTGTATCGGCCAGGGATCGAACCAAGGACCTAAGTCGATCTTATCAATCAGTATATAGATTACAAATTTATTTAATGAATTTTGATCCCGAATCTCTAGCATTACAATTACGAATTTCCAATATGGTTGTGTTGATGTCTGATAGGATGATGGAAGTAGAGGATTTAAAGTCTCTTTAAGAATGTTGAACGTGGTTTATTGATATTATTATTTTTTTCATAAAATTAAACATTATTGCATCGATCGAGTATCGAACCAAGGACTGGAGCGGATCGAATCAATATGTAAGTTAATGAGTGATTTTTTTGATGAATTTTGGATTTTTTCCCGCTTTTCTAGCTACATTATTACATGATTTCAAGATGGCCAAATTTCATAACGATCCGTTCAGCCGTTTAGCCGGAAAAAGGTTACAAACAAACAGACATACAAACAGACAGAGTTACTTTCGCATTTGTAATATTAGTATTGATGCAAAAACTAATGAAATCGAGACTACACCTCATACCGCTTTATCTGAATAAACGTTCGAGGCCATAAAATCCAGGCAGCGAGAAAATACCTCGATCATAGGTGGGACAGATGTAATCTATAATCTCACGAATGTGAGCAATTAATACATTAGAATTTTTCTTATTAGTTCTACATGTACATAGGCTTGAAATTAGACCTCTTCAATGAGAAATAAATTATGATTCGAGTTTCTCATCAACATATTTTGTCAGTTAAAACATTAAGTTTTTTACATTTTTAAATTTTTGCATATATTTTCTTGTATAATTTTAATTTAGAGTCATTTTATTGTCAATCAAATATATTTTTTTCAGCCTCATAATTTTAAAAATATTGTACATTTTTAAAACAAAATCCACAAGACATAATACATTTTCTATTTTATTTTAAAACAAATTTTGAAATTTATATTATGTTTTTACAAATATTAAAATAAATTCTTATAATTTCATCCTATTTCAACAAAATCCAAATGTATATTACATAAAACATGCAAAATACTCGTTTAAAGTTTTCCCAGCACATACAAAGTAAATCAGTTTTATATACAATTATATTTTATCTAAAATATTTTATAATCTAAAACATTCCTATTTTTAGGAAATAAAATCCTATATGCTTAAATTAAGAAAATATAACAAATGAGTTAGAGGCCACAAAGAGCAATGTAACTATCGCATATTTCATCTCCATTAGCTGTGACCGCCATATCCACTGTAACCACCGTGGCTGTTTCCGCTGCCTCTTACACCACCACTATAACCTCCGTAGCCGGCGTAGCCACTGCCGTATCTTGCACTACCTCCATGGCTTCCGTAGCCTATGTTGCCGCTGCCTCCTACACAACCACTATATCCTCCGTAGCCGGCGTAGTCACTGCCGTAGCCTCCACTACCTCCATGGCTTCCGTAGCCTGTGTTGCCGCTGCCTCCTACACAACCACTATATTCTCTGTAGCCGGCGTAGCCACTGCCGTAGCCTCCACTACCTCCATAGCTTCCGTAGCCTGTGTTGCCGCTGCCTCCTACACCATCACTATATCAACCGTAGTTAGGGTAGCCACTGCCATAGCCTCCACTACCTTTATGGCTTTCGTAGCCTCTATATCCTCCGTAGCTTACAAGGCCTCTGATGAAGCCTCCGTGACTACCGTAGCTCCCAGCGCCACTGTTGCCACTGTGACTTCCGTATCCATAGTCACTCCTGCGACCTCCAACACCGCTGTAGCCACCCAGGTACCCAGCACTGGTCAGCCTCAGCAGGACTGCCACCACAGCAGAAAACACCTGCAACAAGATAAAGTTTTACTAAGCTGAGCGAATGCACGCAATTCTAAGCTGTATCGAAAATCATCATAGTTGTTTACTTGAAGTAAAATAAAAAAAAACGAATATGCCTGCTTAAAAGGTTTAGTCCAAGAGATAACTAACGTGAGAACCAGTTAAAGAAAAAAAAGTCCTGGTCTATTACTTAGCTTACTGGTGAAGCACTGAATTGGTTAAAATTCTCTACGTCATCAAATTTGTATTTTATTTTACATTTGAAACTCATTTAATTATCTTAGCATAAAATTAAGAAATTATTATGTAATATGGTTTTATTTGGTGACAAACTCGTAAATGGGTATTCTCAAGATAAAAAATTTATAAATTACTTTCTTACAGACGCGAACGTTAATTATTATTATTATTTTTACAGTTTGTTTCAGATAGTTAATACTTTAAAAAACATAGCAGAACATTTTGTTTGGAAATCGTACAGATGTTAACATTTTCATTGACGGAAAATAAAAATTTTCTCTTTAAGATTTGAAATTAAATTGCGTTTACTTTGCAAAAACAGGAAGGAACCACATGTAGTTGGGAATATTTATTTTTATTGAAATTGTTTGAAAAACTTTTATTTAAATCTCCCAATATTAAAGTAAATTGCATGATGCTATTATGGTACAATTCAAAAATATAAGTTTGACTTAATATTCATATTCTATTTTAATTAAGAAACTTTATGGTAATTTTATTTATAAAATAATATTGCTTCTTCATAGCGCGTAAAAATATTTTTTTTTGAAAACTACATTATACCAGGTATTCTTCCTCACTGACGAATAACACACAGTAAACAAAAAAAAATCTGTCCAAATTTAATAAAATATATATGAGAAATTAAAAAAATCCTACTAAAGCCATGCACTCATATTTCTATATTTTTTTAGTTTTTTGCTACATTTAGCAGACACATGGGAAAATAAAAAATATATAGTTGATAACAATATACTTATTTTAATTTTTGTTTTGATTTGTCAATGTTACGTATGTATATTTATTTTGCATAAAATATTAACTCTTAAACCGTTATTCTAACGGGTACTGCATAGTACCTACATTGAATAAGGTATGTTCGGGTCCACAGCACCACGACCGTACTCACCAAGGATCTCGACATGACAGCCACCGCTGTCACAAAAGCTGAAGATGTCCCCCGGCAGATCAGCAGTGGCTTATATGCCAGCCACGGAGGTGCAGGCGCGACAAAGCGCGTCCACTTTCTCTATCGCATCCTCCTGCCCGCAGCGCGCATCGCCGCTGTCCGCAAGCGGGGACCGTCGTCGCAACTGTACCCTGGTAACTGCATCCTCTGTGTCCTCCTTGTTGAAGTGCAACATCCCAGCTCTCGGTGTGAGGCACTTGCACGTCGGCGACTGCATCCTCCACGTCCTCCTTGTTGAAGTGCAATATTGTAGCTCTCGGTGTGAGGCACTTGCACGTCGGCGACTGCATCCTCCACGTCCTCCTTGTTGAAGTGCAATATTGTAGCTCTCGGTGTGAGGCACTTGCACGTCGGCGACTGCATCCTCCACGTCCTCCTTGTTGAAGTGCAACATCCCAGCTCTCGGTGTGAGGCACTTGCACGTCGGCGACTGCATCCTCCACGTCCTCCTTGTTGAAGTGCAACATCCCAGCTCTCGGTGTGAGGCAATTGCACGTCGGCGACTTCATCCTCCACGTCCTCCTTGTTGAAGTGCAACATCCCAGCTCTCGGTGTGAGGCAATTGCACGTCGGCGACTGCATCCTCCACGTCCTCCTTGTTGAAGTGCAACATCCCAGCTCTCGGTGTGAGGCACTTGCACGTCGGCGACTGCATACTCCACGTCCTCCTTGTTGAAGTGCAACATCCCAGTTCTCGGCGGGCGGCACTCGGCGAGATTGGTTTCACGAGTGCAACGGAACTCGCATGGATAGAACTATGTAACCGTCTGCGGTGGATGGCGCGAACGTATATTTACAAAGCCAAAAGTAAATTATAGTATTAACAGTTTAGAGAATTTTGACAAGATGATCAAGATTCGAATAAAATTCCTTTTCAAAAATCAGGTCCGAAGCAGGTGGTAAGAATTTTTACAGGTATTTTTTTTTCTCGGTTTTCTCTGAGCCGTTTCATTATGTTGTTTTAAATTTCAGTCTGCTAATCAAGTGGTCCAATAATTGATGTAGCTGCTCCGACAGCGAAATTTTGTGATATTAGAAAACTTCGTTTTATTAACGTTTATTAATGTATTTTTTAATAACTTTTCCATATATTTATCACGCTCCGCACTATTTTAAAGAATTTTACGTCAAATTTAGTTTTCTATGCTCGAATTTCGTATTTTAAGTACATTTGCTACATGAGAACACATGAATTCGTTCACTACCGAGGTTAAGATGTTACGCATCTCTGGTAAACACTACAAGACATTCTCAATTTTTTTTTAAGCCTATGCCTAACTGTCAGCATGCTGCTCTGTGACGAAACGATGCATAGCACTCGAATTTGCTCTGGCTTCTGGTATCCTGCAACGTTGAAGGCAAATATTTAACAAATATTTCGTTTCAACTTGCAGTCGCCACCTTCAGGGTAGCAGTGACTCAGAGCGAGTAACTGCTAAACTGAAGATATCGACTGCAATGTCAACCGAAACGTCAGTGTAATCTTGGACTTCGACGCAGCCAGAACCTACAAACTCAGCAGTTTCAATCTATACCCGCTCTAACCCGCAAACCTGATTTTAACACTGGGTTAAACTTTTTGTCTTAAACAGGTAAGCTGACAATGAAAACATTTTCAGGTTTCCGAAGCATTGCGACTGCCCATGAAATATTAAATGTCCATTAATTAAAAAAAAATTGAATTGAAAATTTTTGTATAATTGACTACTACCAGACTAATAAACTTTGAAATGAGGAACTTGTTAAAGTGACATTAATTGTTCAACTTCTAATTTTTAGGTTGCTTCTCATATGCGTTTTACACTGCGTAAATTTTTTTGTCTCGTCTCCATGTATTTATGAAAAATTGTGCTTCAAAGATTAGAAACCAATATTTGTTTAAATGTATAAGGCACCTAGAGAGGTTTGTTGAAAGGATAAATGTTTGTTTATAAGATGTGATAATTTTCTGTTAAAAATTTATTTGAAATTAAAATTTTTATTCAAATTAAAATTTATTTATTTATTGCCACAAACTCTGGCTTTTTCTTTACTTCCTCATTATATTTTTGACAAAGATATTGCTCAAATATTTGGCCAAATTATTTTCATTTAGGAATATTTCCTGAATGTTACAGATGCGAGATGTTGTTTAGAAACAACTGTATAAATAACGTTATAGTGATGGTTACCACGAAATTCTCTCTCGACAGTGCACTTGTCGGACTGTAAAGAGAATTGCGTGGTGATTGCTCCAATTAAAAATATTTTTATTTGAATAAAATACGCTAACTAAAGCTCTGAAATTTGTATTTGTGGCAGGGAGTACAACTTTAATAACATTTTATGGACATACGCCAATGCTGTTTTTCACTGTGTGTCATAGAGAAACCACAAGAATGTAAAATAAATTGAAAATACAAACACGCAGAAAAACAAGCCAAAATCATCCGATGTAAAATGTATGAATGACAGGACAGAGGATTCCGTGGAAGGATTCGGCGAGGAAAAATGTAATGGCATAGACGAACACATTAGAAAAACAACAACGAGACCATTGCAAAATGAACATAACATATATAATAAACGACCTTGGACAACACACAGAAAAACAACAGACCCAGTGATTATTCAAAACATATAATTTTTACAACACACCGACAACATAGTGATGTACAGGAGAACCCAGAGATTAAACTAAAAAATATATCTTGGACAACTTAGAAGAAATCAGTAAGGTTCCCCAGACAAACATTTACGTCGTTTTTGGACCAACAAAATTTTATAACTTTGGCTTGTTTTTCTGTGGGTTTGTGCATTCATCTTTCTTGTCCATTTTTATGGTTTCCATTATAAACGCGAAAGTTTGTAAGTATGGATGGATGGATATTTGTTACTCTTTCACGTAAAAACTACTGAATGGGTATGAATGAAATTTGGCCTACAGCTAGCTTATAACCTGATGCGTTTGTCATGTCTTTAATTTTCGTTTGTTTGTGCCGTATGCGTTCCTATACCATTCATCCGATAGCGATGAAATTTTGGTGATTTGTTATGCGCATGCCCATGAAGGTTACTGAGACGGTTTAACTATTTTTCAATAGTTGGAACACGAATCCTGTCAAAAAATGTGTTTATTTCATTTTATATAGCGGCACTTCGTCTGTTTTTGTTGTATAAGTGTGCAAGCATGACAATTTATTTAAATATAAAAGAGACACAGAGATAGAGTGATATATGTATATATATATGTATATATATATGTATATACACACACACATATATATATATATATTTATATATATATAGAGAGAGAGAGAGAGAGTGAGATAGAGACGGAGAGATAAGTTGAGATAGAGAGAGGTATAGATAATAAAATGGGTTAGATAAAGAGATATACCTATAGATGTATAGAGCTATATAGAGACTTATATATAGAAGATATAGAGAAAGTGGGAAGTATATATATATATTTAAAGATATAAATAGAGATAGAGAGATACATAGATGTATATAGATGTAGATAGAGATAAATATTTATAGAGAGATGGATAGATGATTTGTGTATGTGGAACTACCGTATTTCAAACATATTACAAAACAAAACTGAATGAGGCATTGCAATACAGGCCGAGCATTAGCTAGATAATGGAATCTTTTCAATATTAGTAATCTCTTATTTTTCAGCTATTTTCTATATTGCTTTTTAAAGTTTAAATTACATACAGACCAGGTAAATAACTATAAACTGGCAGAACAACGTCTGTTGGGATCTGAAAGTGATATAAATTAATTTTCACACTTGACATTAAAATTAAGAAGACAATTACTACTACACCCTGTGTTCAGCCCGGGCAACGCCGGGTATTGCAGCTAGTAAAAATATAATAAATAATAGCGATTCCTTTAATCTCAGTTGCCTGAAAGGATAAATTTAACGAAACACATTGTGGTAAAATAATGTATTTTTTTACAATCAGTAACTCATTAAACCAACTCATCGCTTCTGCCTTTCTCAATACTATTGGTAACATGTAGGGGTTCAATACCTTAGAATCCTTTACATCTTTTTCTTAAAAACTGCACGAAACAGTATTAACCTATCACAATGGAACTTAAAACTGAAGAGCCTGTTAAATGCTTTTTATTATTAAATAATGTTTATATTAAATTAAAGTTAATAAACATTGAAGTAGTTTGTGAATGGCTTTCTTTTGTTTTAAAATAATTTTACTAGCAATAAATTTCAAACCAGCCTTAAAGAAAATTCGAATTTTTTTCAGTGCACATACAATGCAGAAGATATCTTCTTTATTCGAGAATATTAAAAAAAATAGTTATATTTTAACCTTTGTCAAAGGAAAAAAATTATATTGATAGGCCTATCTCTATTGCTTTTACCTTGATTTAAAACTATTTGAAGTGTAAAAGTTTTAGATAATCTATGAAAGGAAGTAAAAACTATTATTATTAATTTCCATTATAAATTAAATAACACAGAAAGCTCCTCTCTGACAGATATTGATACACATTATAGTATAGTTTTATAGTTTGGTATGTCCGGTGCCTGACGTCAAAGTGTGGTGTGACTGGTGTCGTCCGCCATCTTGGATTCTAACGTCCAGGCGGGCATCTTGGATGACCTTGACTTTAACCTTTGACCTTAAATTTAATAGTTTGCCAAAAAGACTTCAAATTTACCAAAATGTGCAACATTTTCAGTTATTTGGAAACAAATTCAGCCAAAAATATTATCTATAAAATTTGAAAACTAACATTCTTTTATTTTTTTTTTACTTTTTCAAGGGAAAAGATCCCGGTTTTGAGGGAAAATTTCCCGGTTTAGTCCTTAAAAACGCCAATGGCTTGAAAATTTCCCAAAGTGGCTTAAAATCCCCTGCGAAAAGCCACTTTTTGTCGCCGAGGTCATGACCTCGATTATTAGGATTTCACGGCCGCCATATTGAATTATAACTTAACCATTGCAATTATCGTTACAGCAGCCATCTTGAAAATCCGTAATTTTATGCTAAAAAATCGGGAACAATTTTAAAATTTATAAAAAAATATTTAATAACAATTTTAATTCAATCCCTTCCGCAATTTTGAATTATGACATCACGGCCGCAGTTTTGAAAAACCGTAACTATTATCCAAAAACTCCTGAAAGAAATTGAGATTTATAGAATCTTAATTAATAAAATAAAAAAAAGTATTTATTTTTTAAAGAAGGGTTTACATAATGGAGTATTATGTTCGAACCCGGTGAGAGAATAATAAAAATGGCATTAAGATCCTTCCTCCACGGAAGCCACTGACAGACTGACCTCACCTCTAATGCCAGGGAATATATATATATATAAATATATCTGACTAGTGTGATAACACGTCTGCCATTATGTTCTCGTCTGCTGGAGTTCGCCATTTGTTTTCATTTGCTGGAGGCGGTCATCATGTTTTCGTTTGTTAGAGAGCGCTACCGCCATGTTAGTTTAATGTTTACCCACTAGAGTGCAAGATTCATATATTGCCGGGGCACCCGCCGTCTTGAAATTTGGCCACCATCTTGTAAATCTCTTAGTATTTACCTAGAAATTCTGGAAAAATTACAAAAATAAAACATTAAAAAATCTGCAATTAATTTACTTATTGATTTGATCGATTCCTGTCATTGGATCGATATTTGTACGATGAAAAATATCTAACTTTATGTAAAAAAATATATAAATTTAATTAAATATGGTGGAAAGCCCTATAATATGCTTAAATTCCTCTACCACCAGCCTCTAAGAAGCCGATGATGACATATTGATTGCCATCTTGAAAATTTGTAATAATTAAACAAGAATTTTGGGAAACATTCCAAAAATTACTCATTCTGTATATCAATACGTACATACTTCTGACGGTAGTGCGTATGGCCTGAGCAGGGATTGCTGGTACTCGTACAGTTCCATTTTCGTAATGCTGTCGTTAAAAATGACTGGATGTTACATGTTGAGTATTTCGTCTTCTATTTTTATTCGTCCATTTTTAAATTACAAAAAAAAAATATTTACGCGGTCAGGTGTGATTGTACCTACGTCGGGTAGAGAACTAATCTTTTTTTCACACCAAATGCTATTTCTTACTTATGTTTTCGGTGTCAAAAACTTTATGCCAATCGCTTTGAGTACTTCCATAATGTAATTTCTTCATCTTAAAAATCACAGAGCATCCTCGCTGGTCATTGATTCTGACTACGACTACGTGTGCGCACTTCACGATGACTAGAACGTTAATGATACTTTTCAGCACTTCGACCAGTTTGTATCCTGGCTGAACCATTGGCAAAAATTCGTTAAGCATGTTGTTTAGTCTTCCGTTGAGATACATTCCACTTTCGCTATTACAGTTTATTCTTATGACATTTAAAGACAATATGGTTACTAAACGCAGATATTCTTACATTATTCCTGCATCATAAACCTTTGGATTGAATCTGAGCATCGCACATATGATCCCAGTTTCGTAGAGTCGAAATTTTCAATGTATGTTAAAATGAAATTTTAAGTGTTTTTGGGATTTTCACGTAGTTGAAAGACTACATCCCGTGATTACTTTTCCCTGGTGCAATTTTTAATTTAGTCTATTTCGTTATAGCCAAGAAGTAACTGTATTTATTGAGTGGCCCCATCACTTTTCAGGAAGCAGATTAAAAAATTATGAGTCCTATACACCATTCACCATCTAAATCTAGAGGTGCGAAACGGACTGCCAGCTACTCTGATGCGTATCCTTTCAAATGACTGATTTGACTGACGCGAATGATTTGGTTTCATGTCTGTACAGTTATTTTGTAAGAAAAACTTCTTTGTTAGCAACATTTTTTTTAAATTACAAAGCGAAGGCAAAAGTGAACGCAGTTTATTTGGCTAGGCAACTTCTCGGTTTCGTAATTGTAGAACAATGTAGGTAATGGTCCGGCCCAGTTTCCGTCTAAGTTCTGGTGGAGGTCTTAAATTTCCAAAAATGTCGTAGTACTTGGCCATTTTTCCAGACTTTTTGTTGCTACCCAGTGCGTGCCATTATCCGTAAACACGTCTAAATTAATATTTGAAAATTGCGAGTCTTTGGTTTGCAATGTAATGGGTCTTGCATAAACACTCCTCGGAAATCTCGAATTTTCAGTTTTCTAGTGTACTTGTTGAAATATATATTAGTGATCGGACGTTTTGGCAGAAAACTTAGGACTTTTCCAAAGTTTCTTTCTCATGCCTCAACCTAATTTATGAGGCTGCAAGTAGAGTCCTGCGCCGGTTTTTTTACCAATGGGAATAGCTTTCATGCTGGAATTCCGTCTTTGTGATTCCTTTAACTGCTTGCACTAATTATTCTTCAAAGTGTAGACTGCCCGCACTATACTGGTCGTCGTACAAGTGTGGCCACCGAGAGCACCCAATGCAGGCAAAATCAAGTGAAGAAATCCTCCTTAAACTTATTTTCAAGAGTCTGTATTATTTCTTGGTTTTTGCACGCCTGCACCAGTTTTACACTTGGTTTTGCGTGAATAAGTCTTTGACATGTTGGAGCTGGCTTGACGAGCACCCATTCATAATTTCGTCTTGGCCTTCATGATTTTAGATACATCTACGCAAGGATTTTTTCTCATAGTCTTGAGCCAGGCGATTAACTTATATCTTCGGCTTCCTGTGCCTATATCTCGTCAGCTCCGTGCCTATATTTCAGATCCTTGTTGAAGGAAAAGGCAATATCGTGCTGCTTGCACTTATTGTCAAGAAAATTAATACTCATGTCACGGCGAGCTAGGTGTTTGGCTAGTTTCGTTCCTAGACCACAGAATCTGTAGCCTCATGTATCTTGAAAGAGAGTTTGTATATCAGCGAGCTCACCAGTTCTGCACCGATGCGTTTTTTGTTCTTGCCTCTTAGAGTCCTTACGCACAAATGAGCCGAAAGTATAAATGTGTTTGCTTTTATACAATTTCTCCGGTACAATGCAAGTCGTCAAGCAAGAAGTGTGTTTTCCCGTGCGCATTACGCAAGTTGACGTATTTAGTGCGCGCGAATCGCGGCAAGGCTTGTTATTGCCTTCTACTGCATGATGCATAATGGCAGGCCCTTTCAACTGCGGCAAATAGTGCGTTATACTGAGTTTTCTAGAAGAACGAAATGGTATAAGGTTAGAAAATGCGTATATCTATTCCAAGTTTCTGCAACAGCTAAAGAACCAGTGCCTGACAACGATTTTACGATCGGTTGATGGTCTGGAGTATTTCCCATTCTACAATAATACAAATGTGGTGACTCCTAGCGAAGCAAAAACCAATTCTGTGTTGGTTTTCGATGATGTCATGCGCTAGAAGCAAGGCATAATACAAGAGTACTTTTCCATGGGCAGTCACGCCAAAGTAGACTGCATTTAACTGCGTCAGACATACAGTCGTATTCCAAAACATCTCCTACGGGACAACGCAAACATCATAATACTTTTTCGCATGGAAGAATTTAATTTTCGTTAATCTTGTGACAGTCACGTAAATAGTGACATGTCTTTCTAACATTGATTTTTAGTTATTGTCAAGGACTGGCCTCTTTATAAAGGCAGGTACAATTATAATTTCGATCAGTTTATTGTCAAACATGAGTCATAGCATTTCGAAATTCGTTTCTTGCAGTTGATCTACCGAACTCGTTGCCCAAAATGTTTCTCAATATTTTTATTTAATATTTTTATCGTCAGCATGTCCACTTCTTAATAATCAAACGATTGCAATTTTTCTCATCACCTGCCAAACCTTATATCGTTTTTAATGTGGTATAAGTGAAGGCATTTCGTAAATAACTGAAGTAAATGCTTCACAAATAATCAGCGAAGAGTATGTAAACATCCTGAATAAAACTAAGAATCAATTAAAAGTGCCAAATAATATCAGAATCATTAAAATAATCTGTACATTTAATCTAAGAAACATAAAATGGTGAGTAAATATAATAAACGACTTAACAAAATTAAATTATAAACATATTAAAAAATACCTTAAAGATTAAGGTACCGATCACTACAGCTTTTATCCTGAGACGTGTCTTAATATTGGTAGCATTATATAAGCGCAAAAAATGAGAGCTCATCAAACATATACTGTTCTGAAAGGTATTTATAAAATTATCATATATGGACATGTGAAAAATTATTTATTGTTAAAGTGATATATCAATATGAAACTCATAAGGGGAAATCCCATGAGTATATTTGTAAACGTTTCACTTTACAATAAAATAATTTGATTTGTACAGTGTGACTAGACGTATCTAATCGCACATCAGAGATCGGTCACGCCTGTAAAATATTAAATGTTTCCACACTATTAAAGATTGAGTGTGTAACGTCAATAATGGATTTGGTTTTGTATTTACATCAAGTATTGAAGTTGTGATATCATTCGAGTAAAACGACGAAAGAAATCATTTAAGAGCATAAGGTCTGTTCTGGTGAAAATATTCTCATGTTCAAAGTAGTAAAAATAAACGATGTTAAAACTGAAGAATAAAAAAATACTGGAATGAAGACTTAAATTATCGTCTACATCTAGATCCTTGCAGAATGATGAGCTGTGATTAAGTGCGAATGAAGTAGTGGCAGGACATCTGGGTGGGGAAGAAGGGAGACATTCAAGAAAACTCACCGAAACACAGAAACGCCCGCCACGTTTCCCACCTGCGAAAGGAACAGTACGCTGATCATCATCGCAGAAGGTGCATCAAGATATATTAGTGCATGAAGTGGTTTATCAGCAGCTGTATTTAAATACAAATATTATTGTATTTCAAATTATTATTTTAATCTTTAATGTTATGTGACTACCGTATTCTCCACTAACCACAGCGTTAAGTGGAAAGGGAGGTAGTAGGGCAGTCTGATGGAAAGAAAGAATCCTAGGTCGAAGTGAAGTGAATTTATTACCTGTGCTTGTCCACAAAATTAATACTGTACTCATCAACAAATACATTGACCGCTTCTACAGCAAATTTTCACTGATCACTAAATATGAGTAGGAACATTCATAATAGTAATCAATTATTAACTTTAATAAATCCATTACTTTTACCAAAAATAATAACGCACAAATATTAAATGAAAGTATAGATGAGTTGGAGATGGTAATCGCAGGCCACACCACATGCCTCAGACTGAGTCAATACCAACTCACAATTATTGATAACCAGACTCCAAATACAGCACAGGTTATGCCAGCATAACTTTGTACTCCCCCCAAGAATACAAATATAATAAGGCGCATACATACAGTACAGGCTGTGTAAAATACTTGCAATAATAAATACTTCACATAATTAGTAAAACATCAACTTAAAATCACTAATTACCACAAATAAGATCATGTACCAGCATGTATCTTAACAGAACTAATTTTAACATTACTTCCTTCAGATAACCAAATATTTAGAATGTGTATACATAATGGAATATTAAAAAAATAAATTGCTTCAGGTACATGTTATAAAGAACAGTTAACTGTTAATAATACAAGCTAAGATAATTTAAAACTTGTAAACGAACGTCGTATGTGTATATAAATCTCTCTCAAAGTTCAATATACTTTTACATCAATATTTTATACACACATGTTGTACCTGCCTCAAGGTATAATATAACCCACTTCTTTTTCACTACAAGAAAAATGTAGGAACACATCTAAATGCCTGCAATATGCACCATCGAAAAATCCATCGACAATATGTCTTTCTGATTATTTAATTTTCCTCAATAAAAAAAATTAACTTTCTCTCTAGTAGCGCTCTCAAATTAAAATATGTTACTGAATCTTACACCGTATAGTCAACGCTCACCAACAGCCAAACTTGAAAATGATAATAAATTACTGAATATATAAATGGCTGACTGTGACACTTTTCATTTAACTTGCGGGTAGTCTTAGCAAGTTCACTCACATCTTGAACTCCAAAATCGGGGACGTTCTTAAAACTAAGTGCCAAAAACTTACTTTGCTCCCCAACATCGATCATCATGAGTAAAGGAAAACTGCTCAAATCCTCGTCGACAGTAAATGAAAACGCTTACATAAGGCAGGTCTCCAAAACATGCTTCAAAAAAAGCAACCTGGCCGATAACGCAGCAGTGCCAGACCAAGCGGAACTTCCTGGTTAAATGCGGTAACCGTCCACCACGATGAATTACATTAAACTCGTCACGTTTGCTGTAATCGGAATTGAAGTACAACCAGGCACCAACCCGTTTCACTGCAATAGCTAGCAGCACGAACTCGTTGCAAACACTACTCGTAAACCGTCATGCTTAATATTGCCATAGTATTCTCTGCAATAGCTATTAGCATGCACTCGTTGAAAAAACACCACTCGTTAATTATATTGCTTAATACTGCCATAGTATACAGTGGCTCAACTCCACTCGTTGAAGTTACATCGTCGACAGACCCCCCAAAAACCGCAACATTTTCAATTACAACTCGCCATACAGACACAAACCTCACAAAAAATTACTTCCCTAGCCCTACCAACAGCTGGCTACGGCCACAAAAATTTCTCCATCGTGGCGCTATCAGCGCGCAGCATACAGAGACCTCCTACGACAAATCAGAGAACTACGAGGCAAGGCTAGTTCAAAACCATCTCACCAGAATGTGTAAGCATTCACATAACCAGCGCGGTCACAAAGAAAACAAATATTTGGCGAGCGAAGCTAACGTCACAGTTAGTAAGATATTCTAATTTAAAGTATCCAAAACTTGAACGAAGTACAATAAACGCATTTTATTCACTTTTTATTTGAAAATAGAGCTGCAAATTCCATGTTTACTTGTCCCATGATAGTTGCCTGACGTACAACAATATCATGGTCAGCAATGAGTTTAAGTCTTTAAATCATGTAACTACATAATAACGTATAAGAAAGTAATAAATACAGATATGATGAAAAATATTCTCTTCTTAAATAGCAAGGTATATGACTTATGTGATATATACCTACTTTCTGATATTTTACCTGGTTTTAAACTAAAAATGAATTTTTATAAATTATATTCTGTAACTAACTATAAATAATTTAAATATAAAACCTGAATTTAAAACTTTATATATATGCTTTGTAACAGCAAAGTTAAAAAATAATTTCGTACAACAGTTTTTAGTTTAATCTACTTTGTGGTGTAAGTTTTATTTCATCATTTTCTTTTATACTGTGGGAGAAATATATTTTCTTGTAACGCCTTTTAAAAGTATGTACTTAAATAAATCAATACCTTACAAGTAAATTGTTACAATTTAGGTAATCTACTGTACTAAAACTATCGCGCATAAAATTTAAAAAAAAATCGTAAGAAATTATAAATTTCATTTAGGATTGCACAATCTCGATTTAAAATCCATAAATAAGATAATAAAAAGTGGTATTATAAAATAAACGAAACAATATTCTTATTCTATATTATTATAAATTATATTTATACAATAAAACTCAAAGGATGATAGAGATAAAATTTACTTTATTAAAATAACTAATTTTTTATTTGAAAATACAGTTAATATTTTAGTTATAAGAATAGACTTGAGAAATGCTGCTAGTTGTTGAAGTTCATCGACGTTTCCTTGTTTATTGGGTTCCAGCGTATAAAGGTCGAGAATGTAGAGCCGTTGAGTTCTTCATCCCCAGTAGGTTTGGTCACCGTTTCCACTGCCGTGCACTCCAGCGCCGCTGTAGCCCTTGCCGTAGCCTGCGAGGCCGCCGTAGCCCTTACCGTAACTGCCGTAGCCCCCGTATCCTTCGTAGCCATTGCCGTACGCTCCAGTGCCACCGTAGCCTGCGAGGCCGCTGTAACCCTTGCCATAACCACCGTAGCCCCCGTAACCTTCGTAGCCGTTGCCGTACGCTCCGTAGCCGGTGCCGTAGCTTCCCAACCCGCCGTTGCCGCCGAGACCAGCGTGCCTGTTGTATCCGTCGTAGCTCCTTCCGCTGCCGAATACTCCCTGGCCGCCGTAGCCTCCGTAGCCGCCGTAGCCTCCGACACCGCTGTACCCGCCGTACCCGCTGTTGTAGCCGCCGGTACCGCTGTAGCCACCCAGGTACCCGGCGCTGGCCAGTCCCAGCAGGACTGCCACCACAGTAGAGAACACCTGGAAACCACCACCAACATTACTGACAAAGCAAAGAGTTGAAATTAAGTTTTTTTTTTCTGAACGTCTACCATTCTGTAAAGAAATATATGGTATCAATCGCCTCTGGTCCTAAATACAATGTTAATAGTCTAATGATTATTTGTTAACTCGTAACTTTATGATCTGAAAATCTGAATAATGTACTAAATGCATATATTTACCGCTATAATTATAACAAAAAGTTAATGAAATATATTTTATAAGAAGAATTAACAGGCTGGAAATATATTATAAAGCTACAATATTAATGTATTTAGGAATTTATATACATTATCATTATCTCTAAAAGCCGCAATACCATTAATTAAATAATTGTATTGCTAATGAAATATAATTTAATCCAACTTGAAATGAGATTCAATTTGCTCACTTGTAACTGAAAACAGAATAATGAAATGCAATTATTTGAAAATCATAATTTTTAAAGCGCCATTCAAAGTGTTTTTATGTTTTTACAGAATTAGGAACCGTTAGAACATTTATTGACGTGTATAAATTACGTGTTCGATTAAAAAAGTATTTTTTGAAGGAGGATTTGTGCTGAGTACATTTGTCAGAAATTTCATTTTACTGTAATATGTAGCGACCTACACACCTGAAGTAGCAAGTAGAATCATGCAATTTGGTTAAAGAAAATGTATGTTGTTAATGATCAAAATATAAGTGTGATAAAAAATACTGCTTAAGACATCGTGGACTTTTAGGTAGATTTTTAAGGAATTATACCTATTTTAGCCGTTACCATGGTGCGACTTTAAATTTTTTTTTGACATGACAACGCCTAATAAATCGATGAACGCCGGCTGCACGCACGAAAACGTGTCCCGTTACGCACATTGTACAGTTTCGCTGTGTCCCGTTACGCTCATTTTATATTGCTCTTTGCTAACCTGAACCTCCTAGCATTGTGACCGAGTCCGTGGCGTAATTCTGTTTTCATGCATTTCAATGTAACATTTTCATTGCTCTTTGCTAACCCGTTCCTCCTTGCATTGCTGCAGAGTCCGTGGCGCAAATATATTATTTTTGACTGCATTTTGGTTTTGGGTAAGCCATTTTCCTTCACATTATCCTTGAAACACTCCCATTCGTTTCCTACTTTTCCTATCATCTCCTATCCTTAATAGAATAACACAGATTGGAAGAAGTTAAACAGAAAACATGTATAAACGTTATAGTTAAAATAATCTGTTCGTTAAAGTAATAAACATATTTGAATAAATGAGTGCTAATTAAAGTAAATTTATCAATTAAATTATAGATTTCATTTCACTCCTTTGTATCCACACAAAATAGTGATAATCAAATAAAAATGATTCAATTTTATTCATAAAAGTATGCAATCATTTCTTCAATGTTTTGTTATGACGTTGTCACGTTAAACTATCGTCCGTAAACTGACTTTACAGACAGACAATTTTTTTTTTTTTTTAGTTTTTAGGTTCATGGTACATAAGTAAATCCCAAAACCATCGTCAACTCAAAAGTATACCTATATAAATTATATATAATTTTTGTGGACACGATAACTTCAGTAATTGTTCACAAATAATTTCCAAACTGAAACATAAAATATAAACATTGAAAATCTCGGCCGACTTCGTAAACGGTCAATATCCGACCAAAGGGATAGAAATGGGGAAGCTTTTTTTTGAAAATCAGAAAGATCGCTATTACTCTTATAACATGACGAATATCAATCCGTTTGAACGTATTATAACTCGTAGAAATAATACCATAAACTTTATTCTAAAAGTATTTTTAATACGACCAACCATAACTGCAAGGGGTAAAAACAACAGGGATTGAAAAACAAAAAAAAAATCATATAACATTTGAATTCTTTTAGTACTAACCCTTATTGCAAATAGTTGAAAAAACCTGGGTTTGGAATAAGAAAATAAATAAAACTTCCATACATTGTACACTATCGAATCCATGTGGTTTTTTTTTATTTAACTTTCAAAATATTATCTTAAACTACTGTTCAAACTAATTTTATCTAACGAACCATTACTGCAAAGGGTAAAAATAACAAGGCTTGAAACTAAAAAAATAATCATTACGTTTTAAAACATATATATTACCAAATCCGTTATAGTTTATTCTACAAATCCTAAAATTCATCTAAAACTTTAGCTGGAACAATTTTTGATGAAACGAATTATCACCGTAAAAACAAGGGTTGAATTTTAAAAAAAATTCAAAACTTTCTTGGTATGAATTTCATTCGAATTTATTTAAAACCATGTTTAAATTATCTTAAACCTTGGTGCAAGGCACATTTTTATACGACCACGTTTTTACAGCAAATTAATGAAAAATATTATTTTAAGGTGGAAAAACTGAAATAATTATCTTATTTTGTTAAATAATATGAAATTAGTTTTAAGCTGGAAAATGAGCAAGTATTGAATCAGATATTTTTTTAATATTGGAAAACATATATATGTTTGCCTTTAGGCTATGCCGAAATGGATATTTTAAACCTGTGACCACTAAAGAAAACCAATTTCATTACTCGTGTTATGGTACTCTTCGTGATGCAAGCGCGGCTCCAGAAGGGGGGAGGTGGGGGCGATAGCCCCTCCGAGACCAATTGTATTAATTAGTGTATATTTATGTTTACTTAAATATTTAATTTCATATGTTGAACTCTTATCACATCAAAAGTTGCATGGAGCTTCTAAGGTTCTGTTTTTGAAACCTGTGATTTGTAAATAATATTCCAAGGCCAATATCTGACCACTTTCATTTTTTGCAACTACGACCTTTCTTTGTGCGATAGCCCCTCCCGAAAAGTCATCCTGAAGCCGCTATTGTCGTGATGATGAACGCTATGGCGATGCTATTTCCTGACGAGGATACTATCTGCTTGACAGGCATCCAAATGTTTCGAATCGGCCTATGTTCAAAGTAACGGTAACGTGAACCTTTGGCTGAAACGTAATTTTTTCTCATACAGTAAACTCACCAGAGCACGAGACATGTCGACTGCTGCAGTCACCAGACTCGAAGATATCCTCCGACAGCACGACAGCCGCCTTTTATACCCGGCGCTGCGGCGCGCATCTCGGACCTCCTCCCTGATCGCACGAAGACGTTTGGGGAAGATCACACACACACACACGCTAGCCAATCAGCGTCGCCCGTGATGTACTGGCTCGTGCGCCATCCATCAGGCTTCGACCGAGGGCCGTGCGCGCTCATCACTGTTCCCCTGCTTAACGAAGGCCTGGGCGTTCACGGTCACATCCTCCGCATTCGATTAAAACAAAAGTCAACATCGTGCTCCGATGAACAAATACCGTTCAAGGCAACTCTACTGGAAACAGAAAAATGCATTTAAAGTTACATATATTTGTAAATTTTTACGTTTACATGAAAAAAAATGCTATAATGTTTTTTTTGTCCCAGTACCTACTCCCAATAGTTATAGTTATCTGTAAACCGTTAGAAGAATAGCTTTCCAGTATTAACTGCGCACGTAGTAAGCATTATAATACAAAAAAACAGTAAAATATTTCATTGAAAAAAATTTTAAAAATAAAAAATCGATTGAAACAGAAAATTATGCGTCAATTTTGGTAAGAAATATTCATTAATATCTGAAAAAACGTATTTTATACACACAAAAATAACAATAATTATGTGATGTACAATGTCACAATATAAGTATTTTAAAATAGGGGCTACGGGCACAATTTTATTCGTATGGCTCTGTACCTTGGTGGATTACTCAGTTGTGGCTTACCAATCGTGAGGATTAGGCTATGTTCTGTCATGTCCGCCGTTTGTAGTTTATGATCAGGACCTCGTCACCCATTTTAGATGACTCTACATCCGCCATCTTGGATTTCTCAATTTTTGAATAAGAGTATTTATTTAGCTAGAAATTCTGAAAATAATTCTAAAAATCATCAGAAAATTCACTTATTAAAATAATTATTTACAATATTGAGTTATGCCCTTGGTTCAATCCTTGCTCGATGCAAAAATTGTAATTTCAGGTAAAAAATAAAATTTATTTAATAAAATATGATAAAAATATACTAAAAGAGTTATAAATTCCTCATATACCAGCCTCCAATATATTCGAATGATTTCTGTCCTTGGTTTGGTCCTTGCTTGATACAAAAAATAATAATTTTATGTTAAAAACACTTATTAAAAAATCAACTAATATTATAAAAATGCTTAAATTCCTCATCCAACAGCCGCCATTAAGCTACCGATACCATTTTAGCTGTCGTATTGAAATTTCGTAATTTTTAATATAGAAATTCGGGGGGAAAATACAAAAATCATCAAAAAAATTGTTAAAATAATGATAGATTCGTTCGATGTCCGACCTTGGTTTGAACCTTGCTTAATGCAAAGAAAAAGTAAATTTAACTAAAATTACCAAAATAAATATCAGACTAGAGAATTAAAAAACATTACACAATTCCAAATAAAAAACTATTTCATATTTTATACAAAAACAAAAAAAATGCTAATTATTAATTTTTATCGATTTCTGCTATGTTCTGAGTGTACGAAGCAAGACATATGTTTCAAATACATCTTCACGTGACTGTCGATTAACCAGCCGCGTCCAGTTGTTAACTAGGCATGTCTATTCAGTAGCCAGACACATATTCGACAACCAGGGACATTCAGTTTGGTGGTCGACCTGTCCAGTTTCTAACTGGGCATTTGCAGTTACCATCCGGGCACGACCAGTTGTTGGCTAGACCAATCCAGTTAGAGGCAAGGTAGGTCCAGTATGTGGCCAGGCATCCATTCAGTAGCCAGGTACGAAATCGGCTGCCAGGTACATTCATTTGTGACCAAAATATCCTATTATGAGCTAGGCATGTCTATTCAGAGACAAGGCAAGTTCAGTCGTTGGATAGACTCATTTAGTTGGTGGCAAGGTACGTCCTGTTGGTGGGCAGGCACGAATATTCAGAGACCAGGAACACACACGTCCAGTAGTTAGCCAGACACATCCAATTTGGTACCAGGAATGTCTAGTCAGTAGCCATAAACATAATAAGCAGCCAGGTACAATCAGTTTATGGCTGACATGTCCAGTTATCAGCTATCCATGTCCCGTCACCGACCAGTTACGACCAGTTATTGACTAGTCATTTGAAGATAGTGGTAAGGTATGTCCAGTCAGTTACTAGAAACGTCTCTTCAATGACCAGGAACACACATGCTGTGTGTGGCAAGGCAAATTTATTTGTTGACCAGGGGCGTATTTGATAGTCAGGTACGTAGAGTATATGGTAAAGGCACATCCATTCGGTGGATAGGCATGTCTATTCAGTGGTCAGGCACAATTTAGTGGTCAGGTACATTCAGTTTGTTGGCTAAACACGTCCAGGTGGTGGTTAGATACTTCCAGTCTGTGTTCAGGCTAACACGATCTGTTGGTGGCTAGGCACGTCTATTTTAGGGGCCAGGCACATCCAGTTATTGATGGCTAGACACCTCCAGGCTGTGTTCAGGTACCTCATATAGGTTGGACCGGCACAACAGTTGGTTGGTCATGCTACCAAGGACAGTTGGTGGCCAGCCACATCCAGTTGTCGGCTAGACACCTCCATTCTGTGTCCAGCCGGGTCAGATATATTGGACACACATGTCCTTTTGGTGGCCAGCCACATAAAGTTAGAAGCCAAGAGGTGTAACATTTCCAAAATTTAATATACTTTTCAAACAAGTCATATAAAATGTCGCTTTTTTTCCCCTTCCTTTAGCAAGATCAGATAATAAAAAAAAAATTAAAAAAAAAACAAAAACAACGTTTTTCAGCCTGTGAACTTCTTCTTTGTTCAGCAAGAATAGAGATCTAGCACAAGCTGGAAGAAGCTGTTTTTGTTCATTTAAATTTTATTTTTGTGTCTGCAAACCGACTGGATGTACCTTGCCACCAACTGATGTGTCTAGCCAACAACTGGTCATGCCTGGTTTCTGGCTAGACATGCCTATCTGATATTTGGACATAATGTTCACGAACCAAATGTCTTTGGCCGCCGATTGCGTGCCTGGCTACTGAATAGACATACCTTTCTACCATCTGGATGTGTCATTCCATCTACTGGACGACTGTTCCTGGCCATTGGATAGGCGCGCCTGGCCACCGATTGGACGTACCTTGCCAATAAATTCATGTGTCTAGCCAACAACTGATCGTGCCTGGTTGCTGACTGGACATGCCTAACTAATAACTGAACATTTCGGCCACAAATTGATTGTGCCTGGTGACTGATTATATGTCTTTCAATTCATAGACATGCTTAGCTACCAAATAAATGTGCCTTGCCACCTACTGAACGCGCGTTCGTGGACACTGAATAGACGTGCCTTACTTCCAACTGGGCATAACTTTCCAGCAACTTGAGGTTTCTAGACAACAACCGAATGTGCCTGTCCACTGAATGGACATGCCCAGCCAACAACTACTGAATGTTCCTGGCCACATACAGGACGTACCATTACACCAACTTATTGTGTCTAGCCGACAACTGGTCTTGTATGGTCGCTTACTGGACATGTCTAGCTGGTAACTGGACATCTCGGCCTAAAACTGAATGTATCTGGCCTCCGATTACAAGCCTCGCTACTCAATATACAGGCCCAGCTACCAACTGGATTCGTCTTGCCACCTACTTGATGTGCTTTTCTGGCCACTGGTAATCGACTGGAGGTGACTAGCCAACAACTACTGGATGTGTCTGGCCACCGACAGTATATGCTTGCCCGCCAACTGATCGTGTTAGCCTGACAACAAACTGGAATGGCCTAACCTCCAACTGGATGTGTGTAGGTAAAAATAATTGTTTTTTGTTAATTTTGTACGCTAAATACACTGTATATACATGCCTGGCCACCAACTGGATACGCCTTGCCACCTTCTGGATGTGCCTGAACGCGAATGCGTGTCTGACCATGGACTAATGTGTCTGACCACCAACTGGTGTGCATGGGCACCGATTACATGCCTGGCTACTGAATAGACATGCCTGGTTATCCAACTGTTATGTATATTTGGTCTGAAAACACAAGTCAAGGTATGCAAGGAACTCGCGTCGCCTTCTAAGAAGACTTTATTATCAAAAAACCCTAGTTATTTCCGTGTTTTTACTTATAGAATTTAAGTACTCAATTTTTTATTTGATTATTTTGTTGTTTTATTTCTTTTACATGTAATATTTATGGTAATTTTAATTAAAGGTCTTTATTTTTTACCTCAAATTATAATTTGTGCATCCAGCAAGGATCGAACTAAGGAGGAAAATAGATCGAATTAGCCATCATTTAAATAAATGAATTTTTTTGTCGAATTTTAGAATTTTTACTATGTTTCTAGGTCAATAACTACAGTATTTCAATATGGCGTCTCAGACGGTTGAAAAGATGGCGGATGACATGACTGTCTGATGATTGACTTTCAAGCAGTACAGAATTAAACTAATATGACAGCAGCGCAATATATAAAGTGGTGTATATACTACGTGATACTAGTGCTCCTTTCATCGATTACTGAAAACAAAATGGCGGCAGCGCTGTTGCGAATTTCCACGATTGGTACAAATAACTTACAGATAAAAACCACACCGATGCATTACGCTTTTGAGAGGGGAAACGAGAGCAACCCAAGAACACTCGCAGTCTCACAACAATGTCCGCCACGTTTACACACTTGTGAGGAATAAAAAAAAGGGGAGTATCCAGAGAAACCCCTAATTTGCATTTGACCGCATCCACCACCTTCCTTCATTTGTTGAACACCCACACAAGGGATGCACCAGAACCATCTTGGTGCCAAGGCAAGTGATCTGTCCACTCATCCACTCACGCACGAACACGAGACAGCATGCGCATCCCAATAGGGCAGTTCGTGAACTCTCTTCAACCTCCAACACGTTTCCAGACGTGCGAAAATATCTAACTGGATTGAAAGTTATTAAACAGATATCGCTCACAGATAACGTTCGCTCGGTACCAAAAACCTCTAATAAATAATTAATTTTAGGACATTAAACACAAAAAAATTCCACATTCACACGAATATAAAAGTTTCGCTACAGCTCAAACGTGGAAGTAGACTTACCGCATACTCCCAATTTAAAAAAAAAACAGTATTCTGGTTCGATGTATTTCTTATGGCGCTATGATGTGGCTCCACCATCGTAATCCTTCGGAACATGTTCGAACGTGTCCGACGCACGAGAAGTCCATCAGCCATGATCAACCATCTTCGACTTTGACCACAATACTCTAGTTTATTTCACTACTTGTGAAGTACACTACTACAAATGCGATGTCTTCAGTATAGCATACTATCATCGTAGGTAAGTCACCTTATATTAGACCTTATGATGTGTAGTTTATTAAAAAGTTATAAAAAAATTACAATATTTAGTGGACATAGGTGGATTCAAATACACAATCTTACATTACAGGGTGCGGTAACAAATTAAATAAAAGTTTGTGAACAGGATGAACATAACTGTTAAGATAGTCAAATTCTTTATATTTATACATACAGTTACCCTTATAGTGTTGGTTTTCTAGCCATTAAATGATTTTGATTGATTGAAATATTTTATAGTTATGTATGAACAGGAGTAGGTGGGTATCGAAATTTCGACACACAAACTGAAGCTTGAGACGGAAAAATTTTTTTTTAAAGAGAATTAGCAAAAAAAATTGAAATTAATTTTAATAAGCGGAGCACACTCAAAAATTCAACAGAATTTTGACAAATAACCTGGAACACATTTAAAAAATCTCTTACATGTTTATGGAAATAGGTTTTTTTTACAAGTATCGTAATTCACAATAGAGAAAGGTTTTTGGAAATTTTTCCTCTGATGTAGCAAACATTGGATGTGTTTGGTCGTCACTGATTCACTGTCTGGTACATGTAGCGTCCAGGATAATATCCGTAATTTCTTGCAAACGTCATTGGACAGGCTCTTCAGTCGAGGCACCCGACATCCGCCCCTATGAATCACCAGACTAGCCAGCCTCCTGATCAGGCGTGCTTCAGTGCTACGTCCGCGGTGGGTGGCTCCTCTTTGGGAGGTGGGAAGACATGCATGGCCCCCACAAGGGAGGGGCTGGGTGGACTCTGGGCCCAGCCCTGTTTATTCATAAATGTTTAAACTATTATAAGTCTTTACAAACTAGATAAAACATGTTGAATATTTTATAAATAAAGCTTAGTTTGGACTTATAAAATAGTAACCATAATTATACACTGTATTATTAGGTTAAATTACATCCTCAAACTAGTGTAGGTATGAAATAACCATGCAATTATAATGTAGCACGTGACTGTAAAATCGGGTTGGAGGGAACACGTCTGCGATCCTGGGTCCAGGGCCCGTAATCGAATGTGGGGGCCATGGGAAAGGCTACACGTTTTGTTAATGTTCCATTCCCACAATGCCGACTTCGGGCGACGTTGCAGCGAACGGTATAATACACCATGAAGGCCACGTCAAGGCAATCACGCTGGAACTTGATGTTTTGTGTTCTCTCTATGGACAACTGACATGAAACAACCCAAATTACTCATCCGCTCCACACTTCTCTCCCGTGTTACATCATATCAATATCTTTGTAAAATTATACTATTTTCTTACTGAATGCACTAAAATTAATATCTTATTTTTAAGAGTAGTTTCAATACATTTTAAGGAATTTTCTCCATCTGGCATTTCATTAATGAATTGAAAATTTGTGAAATTTTAGGTCGTTAATTACAAACTTGTGTCCAAATCTGTGACGTAGTTGGGGAAAAAAGGGAGGTGGCAGCGTCGGTCGTGGGGTCACTTCAAGAATTTCAATGAAAAAACTGAAGACAGAACAAGAAAAAAATTAAAGCAATTTAGCTACGATAGTGTATTCCCCCCCCCCCCTTTTCAATTATAGCACGACATTACTCATACACAGAAGCCACAGGAATTGTGTTTCCAAGTAGGCTATATACAGTGCAGATTTGCACACGTTTTACTACTGTAAGCACGTCGTTCATACAAACTCAACATGTGTGATTCGTGTATTTAAATACATTAAAATATGTATCAATAGTTCAATAGTTTCAAATAAATCTTCGAACAATTGTTTTAAGAAAAATGTATTGACATAATTAAATAAAACCCAAATTTATAACTTTCAGGTCTCTTTTCTCAAGCAAAATCATTATTAAAATTCATATGAGTAAACATTGGAGATCTGAAAGTGAACTCTGGAAATGTAATTGTGAAAGTCAACTTTCTTTTGAAATTCCATTAAAAAGGTAATTTACTCATAAATGAGAATGTAATGGATATACTGAACCGCCACCTTCAAACAATATAGAGGCTAAAGCATTGGCCAGGTTTCTAATTCAGATGTTTTGATTTTGTCTTCTTTTTTCCTGATGATGCAGTTGGCACAACCTTTTAAATTGTGTATAGGGTAAGTAAACCCATAGAGTAGATAGCCGGATGCGATTATTAGCAGTGTCCGTTCTTCTCCACTGTATGTGCTGTTGTACGGCGCAGTGCCTGGGACATCCGACTGGCGAGAAAGAGTAACAAATGGGAGATACACACTAGGACCCTGGACAGAATTCCAGTCTGGTAGTTATCATTTTGGTTTTTTTACTGTTATCTATAAACCACCACTCTCAGCAAATACCAATGCAAATCCTTTCCCTGGTCATTTGCCGATTCTTTCCGTGACTCCCTTGATTTGTTATAAGTAGAGACCTGCAAAATTCGCGGATTCAATGACCTCCAGGATAGACTCTACTACACTCTACACACTCGGGCAAGTGCCACTTGTTCATTGGCTGCTGACTTGTGAGTCGTCTCGACCGAGTTTCTGTGATTCGACACTTCTTTGAGCGAGGGTCTCTAATTGGCCCTCATTACTCCAGATTAATAGTGAACCAATTGAAGAAGCAGCGCTAAGGTATAATTTTTTTAATTGTAGCATATCACGAAATTAATCCGCGAATTTTGCAGGTCTCTAGTTATAAGTTACTGTATGCAATGGATTCGCTGTTAATTAACTAATAACCAAATGCATTATGCATGTAAAATATTGAGAACAAAAAGATCAAAATCATATCTGTGAAATTGGTTACAATGGGCACTAAGAACAATTTTTTGGTTTGTAAACATCTTAGGTCTCGGTATACGGCTTTTGGTAGGAGTATTTTCGTGGAAATGGAACGGAAACGTGAAACAAAGATGGCGGATCCACGTGTAGTACATAAAGCTGTATATGGTCATTTTCGTAAACATTGGGGTGCTGACCAACTGTAACTTTATGATAGTGAAACTTCCGCGGAATACATTTGGTAAACTAAAATAGTCATAGTAAAAAGTGAACTGAAGTTTACAAATACCCAATAAAACTGGCATTACAATGATTGTAGTTCATATCCTCCAAACACCTTGTCAACGAGCTCGTTAGCACAGCGTCAGAGCTCACGCTTGTAAACTTAAAGGGAAGTGGTTCGAGTCTTGTCACCAAAATTTATTTATACTTTTTAATAACATTGTAATGATAATAATATTTTATAATAATGTTGAATTGGCTCAATAAGACTAAGGTATGTTTATAGCAATTAATCACATTTTTTTTTGTCGTTTTGGCATATTTAGTATATTTATCAAGATCGCCATTATTTTTAAGAATAATACTTTAAATTCTGTGTCCGAGTTTCGTATTATAAAAGTTATGAACAACATGAGAACACCAATATTCTCGTTACCGAGGTTAGATGTTGCCACGTCATTGGCCATAACTGAAAGACTCGTTCACGTAATTGTTTTTTTTTTTTTTCAAGAAAAAATGATTCATCGTGGTTTCTTGTATCTTTGTATATTTCTGAAGTCACTGCGTTCTACATGCTAACCAGTCGACGCGCGTCTCCCCCATCAGGCCAGGAGCGAGACCCGAGCAGGCGCAGGTGCCGGCTGGCGGTCGGCGAGCGGGCGCTCTGCACTCATCCCCAGCCCGCTCATGTCGTATCCCTTGTCGAAGTCACAGCAGTTGGAGCCGATGTCCTCTATCGAGAGGCAGACGCCGTTGCCGTTGCAGTAAAGGCCCTCCTTCACCATGCGCTTCACCCCTTTGCGCGGAAGACCGTACCGCGACGCCACATCGTCGTACAGTCTGGAGGAGAAGTCCCCCGGCAGCTTGCTGTTCAGCTCCTGTCAACGAAGAACAACACCAGAGAACTGCAGCACGTACCCCGACTGCAATGGTGCAGTGATTCAAACTAGTCGTCGTCTTGACCAACACATTCCCCGACTTCGATGGTCTAGTAGTTAAAACTAGTCATCGTCTTGTCCAACACATCCCACAACTCCGAAGGTTTAGTGGTTCAAACTAGTCGTCGTCTTGTCCAACACATCCCCCGACTTCGAAGGTGCAGTGGTTCAAACTAGTCGTCGTCTTGTCCCGAGGTAGCGTGGGTTTGAGCCCACGTCAGGCACATTTGTGATTAAGCTTCCCCCCACAGCGAGTGCTGTGGCAGGTAAATGGTAGAGATCGGTCACTCCATGGTTCTTCAAATAATTCATGCAATGGGGAATTTTTTGATTTAATACAGTTCATAGGACCTGCGCCATTGCAGTTTCACGCTGTTTGCCAGCTGATTTAGGCTTTTTCTCTGTGGGTTTATTTATTATTTCCTAATTTGCGTTCTCTAATTTATTTTTCTCCGCGGCAAACCGTGCAAAACTGCAATGGTGTATGTCCAAGAACTTGTATTGTATCAAAATAAAAAAAAAAATAAACTAATGGCAATGTTGCGCACTCACCTGTATCTTCAGAGATGGGATGTTCAGGTCGCTATCCGACCCGCCTGAGGACGTCCCGTCCAGTGTCCGCCACAGATGATGCTTCAGAAAGTGTGCCTTCTCTGGAACAACAGAGAGACAACAATGTTTACGGAGATCGCGAACTTGGGACTTGGCCGAGGACGTGTTTCTGCTGGGCGTTATCTAGGAATAACCTGTACAGACACTTAAAAAATGTAAGGTAAAGGCTAGCATGTTCAGTCATGAGGTCACCTGGACCGAATTAGATGGGGTTTTGGGTCCCAACCAGCGCGCTTTACTGTGGGAGGTTTTTATGCCAAGTGGCTTTTCCATAGTTATTACAAGAAAAGCTGGCGCATTTTCTTTACACTTGCGGTGTCTTCCCAGCCTCGCATTCCGCATTCGTCACCAACAGCCCTCGTCAATCCTTCGACGGTCGTCGGTGTTGTCTTATATACCCACGAAGTCCCGCCCTGAGGAGAGATCTCTTAGAACCCCGAAGTGTCACGTCATTAGAATCCTCAGACATGGTACTCGAAGCTACGAGAACAATGGCGTCCTAGTTACTCCACTTCTCGTGATTAAGCTCTCGTGAACTTCAAGAATTTACCAGGTGAGTCAGTAAGGCACCAAGACATTCTGTAAAGGCGGTACTGACGGGCATTATCTGGGTCACAACTGGATTTTCCCCCAGAGATGAGAATGGCCAGCGTGTCACTCCAGCCATTGTAACACTAGAAAAATAAAACCCACCACATAACTTAATCTCGGTGGATGAATGTACTTACCACGTCCTTACGAATTCCCAATTCCATCACCATTAGTCGTACAATAAGTTTCTGGTCCCCTCCCATGAAATACACCAAACTGCCTGCAGCGGGCTTTTTCTGAAGGTAACGTAAGCAGTGCTGCGATATTTGTTCACGTACTTGTCTCAGGCTGCCATTCCCTCATTGCTCCTCCGCACTGTGACTGCCTATTATTCCCTGCTGTTTGTTAGATTATGGTGTTGTAATACCATTAAATTAATCTGGAGTATATTTGACATGTTTTTTGTTTTATTCACGGTGGCTGTCGATGTAAAATATCTACAACGATATTCTCAAAATGTTTACTTTAACTCGCTTGTCAGTGCAGTTGTAACTATATGTGAAAAAAAATTATTTCACAAATGGAATTCTTTTTCCCGGACTTTGCACCAGAGAGAATGTACAAAGTATGTATTGCTAAAAGCGAACGTCTCAATGATATTGTCTTATAACAAATTGTAAAAATAATGACATGTGGGCGTCAACAGATTGACGATGATGGCTGTGTTTTGACTAATATGTTGAGGCCGGGCCCCATCAGAGTCCCAACTCCCACTGCAAGCACAAAATCCCTGTTACTTCCCACAAGGTAAAAACTTGCCCAGATGGGGCCTAACCCGCATATTAAAATTCAAATCAAAGTGAGCATCAAAAACCTATGCTGAAAAATGTAAGGTGGCAAAAACATTGGCCGAACACATCAAATATATTTTTAAGGTTTATTGTTAATCTTAATATCTCACAAATAGTACAAAAATAGTTAGATCTCATAAATATATCACAAATATTTTACAATTGACTAGAGATATCTCATAAATAATACAAGAATAGTTAGATCTCATAAATAACAAATATTTTATAATTTATACACAATAAATATTCCTGACTTTGATACTGTTCTTTGGTTTCAATACTCTAGGCTAGAAGAGCCAAAATTTATTACAAGGTACATTTAAATGCTTAATGACTTTAAAACCAAAAATAAACAAACCATTTATCAACTCGCAAGGAAAAGGTCTTTGGAGAGCTAAAAATCAATTAATTATTGAAAGCAATATTGCCGCCAATAACAGCAAATTGCACAGGAGGTGCAACAAAATTTACCAAGTGCCAATCCACATTATGAACACCTAAAGCAACACTAAGCTTAAAACAGGTGCATCATATTCGCACAAAACACAAGTCCAATGGTTACTACTCACAGTTGTTTTCATCATTATCAAAACTTTAAACTCTACTGGCCATATCATAACAAATAATTACAACACCCATACTTAGCTCTCCAAAACACCTTGCCTTCTGTCAATCTCTCTCTCTCTAATGCCTCATGATGATGTTGGTGATGGTCCTGCTGCTCCATGGCTAACTGATCAAAATCCCGGGCTTATATACCCATATCTCACCCCCCCCCCCTTCCCTCCTATTGTCCCTCCAATCTCGGGATTAATAGAGATGATTTTCGAATGTTCTAGAAAGATCTTCATACCAGTTCACATAATCGATAAACAACCAATTTCCGGGATTTATTCTTCTTCTTGCTAAATCCGGAGTTGGTAACACTGAATTCGATGTTGTGTAGGAATGAAGTCTCCACTTTGTCTATGGTATTTTGTTGAAAGTGCACTGTCTTCTGCCGCACACAGCCGTAGCTTATCTATGAGTCGTGACGTCACAAGAGGTCAGTTTATTCCCACATGTCAACATAGAATGTAAGCTTCTTCATGTCCTTAAATGTTTTGGTGGTGGAAATTTAATTTTAACGTCTTGTGACCAGACACGGTCACATCCTCCTCCCCTGAAACTTCACTGCAGGAGGGTATCTTCTTCCAGGTGATGAAAAGTCTTGGGATGGCCAGTCACAAGTCAGGTCTTCACCTGTCAGTTTCCACTGATCTAGAAGCCGAAGTATTCAAGGAAGCGGACGAAGTACCTGCTGGTGGGCGAGCTGCCATCAGAGCTGATGTAACTGAGATGAACTGGTGGGTGATGTTGTAGCGGGGGAGCGGCATGCTTCTGCTGTTGGATGCTGAACTGTAGATGGTCTTGAAGAAAATGAAGTTCTCGAAGTTCTCAAGCAGCAGTCGGTGTACTCGGTGTCGAAGTAATCCCAGAAACAGAGGGAGCAAGAGGAGTAAAAGGAGAGACCTACGTAATTCAACCCCTTCCCAAATAAACAGAGAGAGAGAGAGAGAGACCTCCAAGACACTAATTCTCATGTTAAAAACAAACTCATCGTACAACCTACAAACTAATATCACAGATCAAAACTTGACTAGACAACATATTTCAAATATTTCATACAAAAACACATCATTAGTAAGCGTATAAAATCTTAAAAGGAGCATGGTGATTTTGAACACATCATATTCAAGAATCATAATATTAACAAAGATCAACAACAATATTTTGCTTAACTAGGTTACATTCTCACATATAACAACAGGATACTCATAGATAAAAAGACTTGATCTCGAGAGAGAGAGAGAGAGAGAGATCACATTACATTCTAAGAATTTGGTTAAAATAATTCAAACCTTGTGGCTTTTTCTTAATCGGACAATAATACTGAATGTGCCCTTCTTAACCACACAAAAAACATTTAATTTGCTTCTTTTCCTCAATCCTATTCGAAACAATCCCATTTTCGGGTCTCACATTATCCACTGCCTGAACCTCTGCCTGGGAGCTTGACTCATTAGAAATGTTAGTCTGCTTAACATTAAAAACTTTCCCTTTTTCGGTTTTAACCTGCTTAGAATTTTGAAGCCGAAAACAGTTCTCAGTGATATGGTTAGTTCTACGGCAAAATTCACACTTCTGAAGTGTTGAGACCTTAGGTTTAGGAGCAATACTCAAACTACTGTCAGCAACGGTTAATTCTACTTGGGTGACCAATATAAGCAACTCAGACAATGTGGCGGGTTTCTTAGAGAAAACGAAGAAACGACTGTAAGCTGGGGCCAGATTATGAAATACCAATTCAACAAAATAACTTTCTTCACAGGGAAAACCTAACACTTCCACCAGACACATTGTTTCATAAACAAATGAACGCATAGATTCATGGGGACTTTGACTCCTATCCAGAATCTGCATTCGGATTTTCTGAATAGCCACACTAGATCCCACATTCCTCAAAACTTCCTGACTTAATCCTGCAAAATCCCAATTCTTGTGAATAACTTCACTGAAAATAGGCTGAAGTAACTCGGAAACTTTTAGCAATGCCGCAGCAAACACTACTTTATCACTACATATTCCAAATTTGCTTACATTCAGAATCTCTACCAGAAATGATACTACCAAAGACAACCCAAGACTTTTAAGCAGAGGAACCCTTTCTACCACATTACTGGGGAGAGATTTTAACTTTTTCAGAATCGACTCACCCGGTTCACTAACTGCCTCATCGTCCTTTCTGACTAACGAGCGGGCCGCGCTTCGGAGACTGTCTATGGAGTCGCTCTCTTGGCAGGATATCCCTGCATCTGTGAGTAACGCGATCAGAGAAGCCTTGCTAAGGGACTGGATCCATGCAGTACGAGGTCCTGTAGACATTGTGGCAAACACCCAGAAACTTTTCCAAACACAAGAGTAAACAATATTACCAACTTCTCCAATGTTATGCCACACTTACAAAAGAGAATGAGCAAATGTAAGCAGAGTTGCGCAGGAAATGAGGCCGGGCCCCATCAGAGTCCCAACTCCCACTGCAAGCACAAAATCCCTGTTACTTCCCACAAGGTAAAAACTTGCCCAGATGGGGCCTAACCCGCATATTAAAATTCAAATCAAAGTGAGCATCAAAAACCTATGATGAAAAATGTAAGGTGGCAAAAACATTGACTGAAAACATCAAATATATTTTTAAGGTTTATTGTTAATCTTAATATCTCACAAATAGTACAAAAATAGTTAGATCTCATAAATATATCACAAATATTTTACAATTGACTAGAGATATCTCATAAATAATACAAGAATAGTTAGATCTCATAAATAACAAATATTTTATAATTTATACACAATAAATATTCCTGACTTTGATACTGTTCTTTGGTTTCAATACTCTAGGCTAGAAGAGCCAAAATTTATTACAAGGTACAATTAAATGCTTAATGACTTTAAAACCAAAAATAAACAAACCATTAATCAACTCGCAAGGAAAAGGTCTTTGGAGAGCTAAAAATCAATTAATTATTGAAAGCAATATTGCCGCCAATAACAGCAAATTGCACAGGAGGTGCAACAAAATTTACCAAGTGCCAATCCACATTATGAACACCTAAAGCAACACTAAGCTTAAAACAGGTGCATCATATTCGCACAAAACACAAGTCCAATGGTTACTACTCACAGTTGTTTTCATCATTATCAAAACTTTAAACTCTACTGGCCATATCATAACAAATAATTACAACACCCATACTTAGCTCTCCAAAACACCTTACCTTCTGTCAATCTCTCTCTCTCTAATGCCTCATGATGATGTTGGTGATGGTCCTGCTGCTCCATGGCTAACTGATCAAAATCCCGGGCTTATATACCCATATCTCCCCCCCCCCCTTCCCACCTATTGCCCCACCAATCTCGGGATTAATAGAGATGATTTTCGAATGTTCTAGAAAGATCTTCATACCAGTTCACATAATCGATAAACAACCAATTTCCGGGATTTATTCTTCTTCTTGCTAAATCCGGAGTTGGTAACACTGAATTCGATGTTGTGTAGGAATGAAGTCTCCACTTTTTCTATGGTATTTTGATGAAAGTGCACTGTCTTCTGCCGCACACAGCCGTAGCTTATCTATGAGTCGTGACGTCACAAGAGGTCAGTTTATTCCCACATGTTAACATAGAAGGTAAGCTTCTTCATGTCCTTAAATGTTTTGGTGGTGGAAATTTAATTTTAACGTCTTGTGACCAGACACGGTCACAATGTGTAAAATGCATGCGACATCCGACGAAGATAATGAGAACATTAATGAAACCCCTATCTCGTTGACAACTTTCTCTCGCAGCTGCAAACGGTTGGTATTCCACTCACTAATGTGGCAGATTTTAGTGTCAAATAACTTGTCAAGATAGCTTTGATTGAACAGTTGTGGCGTAAACATCGCCATTGCAAAAGCTAGATACAAACATTTCACCTTTATCTTCTGATAAGCGTGAAACAAAATGTGTTCCGGAAAAACTAGTTTAGATATTCTCGATTTAATCGCGCAGGGGTTTATGCCCTAAAATACGATCTCAGCGACCAGAGTGAGAGAAGGGGACCTGGTCCTGTTGTTGGGAGTGGCTGACTACGCCTGACCCGATTTGTACAGTCGGAAAGGAAGGGGTAAGGGGAAAGTTACTGGTGGCTTACTTCCCTAGGTATTCTCAGAAACCCAGGCCCCAGTCTGGCCAGTAATATGAGGCACTGTGGGATCATTTAGAATGATAATTCTTTGGGATAAAGTAACCTGGTTGTGGTTCTGCAATAATTGGTGCCATTTAAAAATGTGTTTTGCTACCTTATATTTAAACTTATAGAGTGTTTTTGCAGGCCCGCAACATGGCCAACGAATCGGCAAAAAGCTACATAGGCATAAAAACCCAAAGTGCATGAAAATGTAACAAATATCTACAAACTGGGCAGCAGTGCTTCGTTTTTATTGTAATTTGTTGTTTGTATAATGTTAGGAGAAGGTGTGAGATCCGGATAGGCTATAGTTTTTTTTTTTAACTGATTGTCAGTTTAATATAAGTAGATATTCTATTTACTTAAAGACATTTCCACCAGGCTATCTGATTCTCCTAGGAATTTTGTAACGGGAGCTAAAAACTCCTCTGTATTTACAACTGAGTTGGTGGCATTTGTTTCCAGTGTCCACTGTTTGGCCCTGGCCATCCAGGGGCATTGTATTTTGGTTAATCAGCCTGACCATGCACATGTCAGTGCATCATGTTGACTTATCTCGTACTGGCAGTGCCTTAGTGCTAAATTCTCCAGTTGTCATTGTTAGTTGGGTGGGTGGCTACCATGCCGAGAGGTTAGCGGCTTGTCTCTGAGGGCGGTGCATGGTGGACGAGGCATGTTGTCCTCAGGATCTTCCAGCACAACTGTCAAATATATAAATATCAATGCCTCCGATCGCCACATGGGCCGTACGACCCTCACCTACGTCCAACCTATGTGGGGCTGCTCAAAACTGAGGTGGCACTGGGCATCTTCCACCTTAAACCTCCATTACTTAATGGGAGACATACTCCATGCTTTCACTCCACGTAAAGGCTGATACCAACAACACAATAAATGCTTTGTTGAGAAACACATTTATTTCAGTTAACTTTGCAATACAATTCCAGTTTAAATGTAATCTTTATTTGATGTACCTCACTACTTATGCATACACCTTGTGAATGTGAGTGGGGAAAAGCCATAGATATTTTGTAATTGTTTGACTTGATCTGAATAGTTTTAAATTGTATTTGAGATAAAAAAAAATTGGAATTAATAATTTAAAACATTAATAAAATAACCTAACAGAAAGAAACCTCACATCTGTTTCATGTCGTGACATATAGACTTAATGATGGCAAAATTTGGACTGGCGCCCGTGTTAAGATGCCAATGTCTTATTATTATTTTTAAGCTCGGTGAAATAACTAGTCACATTTTGTTGTGCAATGCCCGACGCCTTAATGTTACAATGGGGCAGAAAGTCGACCTAATGAGCTCTACCCAACTGGGCTCGATTAGCGTCCATGCTTCGCGAAACAGTGAAATTATCTAGTAGTCAAGCGCCCGTGTAACACGTAACGATCACAGCCGTTGCTAAAGCGAGAATAAGCACGAACTGAGATCTGAATGAGAAAAATAAAGAGCTTCGAGTGTCTGCATCTGCTGACAGCTGACCTCGTTCACTGAAGGAGTCGAACAGCTGTTGCGCTGCTGCAGAGTGAGGAGTTGGTGAGCCTGTGGCAGCGGCCGCGAGCACCAGCAGTGTGAGTGCCACGGTCAACATTTCCCTGCAACAAACAATATTTTCCCAAGAACTTGCAATTGCAATGACTATCCAATACCAAAAGAATACTAATACACACAACTAGTCGACCCGTGCGGAATTCCGCAGTGCGCAACAAATCGTTTTGTGTGGCATTCCATTCTTTAAAAATTTGGGGGAAATTACATTTTGAAGAAGAATAGAAAAAAGTAAACGGGTGTTGGTACCAAAGAAGATGTGTAATTTAACACATCAGTAAAAATAGCTGTTACAATTTTTTTTACAGAAGTATTATATTGAAACATACCAATAATATACACGTTTACAAAACCTCTTTAAATACTGTGTTGGAAGTGATGATATGATCATCGTTCACTTTTTGGTTGTATGTATCTTCAATACTAACTGATGCTATGAGAAGTAAATGTAAGAGATTATGTTTGTAGGTTATTTTTGTGATAAAAAATATCGACAGTACTTAGTTTCAAAAGTACTTATAATAAAAGTCTGACGTGCCAGAAGTTTTAGCTAAGTGGTTTTTTGGTAGAATGTTTTGGTTAAGTTGAAGGATCCTCTAAGATTTCTTTATCATAAGTTCTGTTTTTTATGACAGAAGTGGAATTTAAAAAAGAAATATGTAAATGCAGATGTATCAAGTGCATATTAGATTCGATATTTATCGAATCCGATTCGATATCTATCGAAAAATTGACACATCCATTAAAGGACCTCTTCTTAGATGATTTTAAATCTCAAATTTAAGAGAAGCGGTAAATTTTTAGACAGTGGGTCTATTTTTCGTCATTAGCCGGCACGATAAGCTTTAAAATTAGGGATAGATCATAGAATTTGATAAAGGAATACGGAAGATCTCGTGGACCGACAGAAAAACAGGCTAGAGAAATAATACTCCGCACTATAGTTACCCTCTACGAGGGTCTCTGAACTGTCACCATTCTATAATTACATTGTGTCAAGAGCTCTTCAAGGTCTCTGCACTATAATAACCTAGTCTCAGGTGTTCTGCATGTGGCCTCTTGATTATATTTACCTTGTATCTGAAGTTTCTCAGGACAATTGAATTATAGTTACGTAGTCTCTCACCACGTAGTCTCTCACGCGACTTATTATCTAGATGATAATTGCTGAGTTAGATGTTAGATATAGACTTAGTATTTATAGTTACATTTATACATTTATACGTCTTTGATAAGTATATGATATAAAATAGCCCAAAATTTACTTCGAAAGTGATTTTATCCATTGCATCATTCACCCTTCTGGAGGTGGAGCATGTGCCCGTATTCACCCCTCCTGGATCCGTCACTGTTTAGTTACCATGTACCAAGAGACCTGTAAAGCGTACAGACTAAAGTTGTATCTAATACCCGACAACACCAAGATTTTATTTTTGGTGAAAACCTGGCGTTGCTTTCACGTCAGTCCGATAGACGGCAAATTGTATGCCCAGTATTAAATATATAGCTGTTTAATACATATAGTACCACTTGATGTAAGTTTTTGGACATACGCCATTGCTAAGTACTTTTTCTGTTGAAGAAAAACTAATAAATAAAATAAATAAAAATACACAAGAAAGTCAAAAAACACACAAAATTAAGCAAACAATTGCTGTTGTCAACAAGAATATAAGCACCACAAAATATTCCGAAACAGAAATATGGTCAACAAACAAAGAAAAAACAAAGAAAAAAGAACTAAGTTAACAAAAAAACACACAAATGATGACAACACAAAAATATTAAACCAAATAATTCAGCACATCAGTTGAAACGAGACAAAAATACGACAAAACGAAAAGACAAAAAAAAAATACAATAGTTTTACCAAAACAGAAACAAGCGACGTTTCGGGAACTGCTATCTGCTCCCGTCCTCAGGCAGAGACGCAAAGGGTACGGAAACAAAGGTGCGACTGAGAAGGGGGCTGCCGCCGTTTCCTCATATGCTCGGCCAGGAGCGTGTGACAGCGATACCAGGAACTATTACGTTCCCATAACTCGCTATGTGGTCGCCAATATAAATAGTGCAACCCCGTCACTTTGATCGAATCATTGGAAACGTCGGCGGGGCGCGATGTGTGTGATTTTAAGATTAAAGGTGGCTCACGGTCCAGAATAAGTAAAATAGCTGTCGCATGTTGCTTGGCTCTATTTTTAATAGTGTAGGTGTCAGGCGGGGGGAGGTCACCCTTTCCCCTCAGGTAGTTGGCTAACTGATGCATGAGAGTGTCGTGATGTCTGTATTTAGAGGCGTGTGGTGTGTGCGCAAAAATGGCCTAATTAATTTCGTTGTGTGAGTGTAGTAAATAGCTCCAAGGCCGCACATACCCGGCTGACCAAGCAGGCATATCATCGTGTAAGTTTACCGATGTGTAGGAGAAATTACATAGATTAGTAAACACCTGGCCGCCTTAAGGACCGAACTATTGCGTTCCAGTATAGTTCGGTCAAAGTTAGGCTAAACCAGTATTGCTGTAATTAGCCCCCAGGCTGTTGTCGTCTAAACCTGAAAAATAGAGAGTGAAATTAGTAAATGAATGTCATCCTATTCTATTATTGTTCGAGCAGAGACATGCCCTCGTCCAGTGTTTTTTTTTTTTTTTTTTTTTGTCGCAATTCAAAAACCCATGCCTTCCGAAACGCGGCCGGCACTGGAGGTGAAGCCTGCCAGGCGGGTCTCGCCCTTCAGGCATACGGAGTCAGCCCTAACACACAGGCAGTGGACCGCTGCATGGGTCAAAACCTACACCTGCATGCTTCGGACCATTTCGAATTAGCAAGAAAATGAAAGTTACATTAATGAATTAATTAATAATGGCTGGGGAAAACAACTAGCAAGGACTAGTGGAGGAGGTGGGGGAAGGAAAGATTTGGTAATTAAAGGAATTTGGGCCTGCGGTCGAGTTGTCGCTGGTTTATAATTAGAGCCCCGCTGGGTCAAAGGTAGTGTTGACGCAATAAAATAGAGCCCCGCTGGGCCAAAAGTAGTGTTGACGCAATATTTACGAGTCCTGGGCATGTCAATCATTGGCTAGTCCAATGTTGATTATTTGCACCGCAGGACGTAGACAGGCACATCGGGGCCAGAGAGAAACGTCTGCTATGTTTGCTAAGTTGCCCTGCGTACATGGGATGTGTGGATTCTAGTATAACCTGGCTTAGGCAAGTCGCGGTTTTTTAAACTGTCGCTGTGCAGCTGGGTCGTAGTCCGGAAGTGAATTCATATAAGTATTGGCATGTTCAGGGAGCTGGCCATAAAAAGACCTGTTTTGCCGTTTTATATATTCCTCTACATATTCTACTTTGAGTAGCTGGTGTACTTCTAGTGTGCTGGTGTACCAGCCGCAATCTGCAATGGCTCTAAGAAATTTATTTTGAGTGACCTGTACTTTATCGATATGGCATTTTGCTGCATAGCCCCAGATTTCGCAAGCATATAATAATTGAGGGCGAACTATTTGTAAATACAGCTGTAATTTTTTCTTTCTAGGAAATTGGGGGGCCTTAAACATTGAGTATAGGCTGCGCAAAGTGCCTCGCGCAAACTGTGTCACCTTAGTGGTGTGAACTTTCCAGGTGAGCCTGGTATCTAGAGTTAAACCTAAATATCTAGCCGATTTAACAAATGGTATAGCTTGTTTAAAAATTTTTAATTCGCGGTCGGGGGCGGTGTATTTTTTAGTTAAAATTAAAGTTGTGGACTTGGCTCCATTTATTTTAATGCGCCAGAGAGTATACCATTGTTCGAGTGAGGTAAGCTGCCTCTGAACTTTGGTAAAAGCAAACTTCAAATTCGGGGATTGATATATTATTGCAGTGTCGTCTGCATATAATTGCACGTGGGCATGTTCCCGCGGGATGTCGGCTGTGTAAATATTATAGAAAAAGGGTGAGAGTGGGGACCCCTGCGGCACACCTGCTGTCAGCTCCCGAGTGGATGATTTCGCCCCCTCTATTGATACAAAAAATTTTCGACGCCATAAATAGTGGGCCACCAGATGAATATACGTGTCTGGAAAGTTAAATGTAATTAATTTTTGAATTAAGCCAGGTATCCAAACTTTGTCGAAAGCTTTTTCCGCGTCTAGCATCGTTGCGACAGTAAATTTCGCTCGTGAGTTAAAACCGTCAGTGGCCTCTTCAATGAGCTTAATTAGGGGGTGAGAGGTAGAGTGGCCCCTTCTAAAACCAAATTGGTTATCTGGAATGACTTCGTGTTCGTCCGAATGGTGTTGAAGTCGTTTGAGTAAAATTTTTTCGAAAATTTTACTCATGCTATTTAGGAGGCTAATAGGTCGCCTGTTTTGTGGTAGTGACGCATTTTTTCCCGGTTTCGGAATGGTGATAACTTTAGCTAGTTTCCATGACGCTGGATAGGATTTAAGAATAAAAATAGCATTTATTATTTTAAGAAAGTATTGTATAGCCTGAAATGATAATTTCTTTAAAGTATCAAAATTTATTCCGTCAGGTCCGCCTGCTTTATTTTTTGGTCGCGAGTGAATAGCTTCTAAGAGCTCTTTAATTGTTACGAGTTCCGGCTCGGCTTGTGGAACGATTTGTAAATAGTTATTAACAGCTACTGTCGTGGTCCTAGTAAACTGAGGCTCGTTTATGTCCTCGTTTGGTGAAAATTGTTTTTCAAAAATGTCTGCTATAGCATTTGCTTTATCTATCGCGTCATATTTAATGCCCGCGTTTGTAACAATGGCCGGTGTGGAGATAAATTTATTTTTCCCTCGTAAATTGCGTGTGAGCCGCCACATTTGCCGAGGTTGAGTTGCGCACTCTGTTATTAAGTTTCCGTATTTTTCTATTTTTAAATCTTTAAGTTTTCGCGAGACTTGAGCTTTAAGGCGATTGTATTCAGTCCTAGCTTGCGGTGTTCTCGTTCGTTGATAAGTGTTGCGCGCCTGCCGTTTTAAAACGACTAGCATGTCTACATCTGGGTAATTTATTCGCGTAAATTCTCTTTTATTCACGATTTTCGTGTGTTTTTTGCGCACGTATGTAATTGTGTCGGTGAAAAGTTTTACGTGAGTTTCGAGCTCATCTGCTGTGTCTATCGCTGGAGTTTCTGTAAAAGTTAATTCCAGGTCTTCGCGAAATTTGTCCCAGTCGGGAATACCAAAAGTGCGGCTAAATATCGCTGCGCAAAATTGAGCATTAAAAGTTAATTGAATTAGTACCGGAAAATGGTCTGAGTCAAGCTCATCTAATTTTTCTGAAATAACCTGCGCACCTGGTATGTTTATAAAAAGAGCTATATCTAATATGTCAGGCATGCCGCCATTCGTTGGATAGCAAGTTGGCGAGCCTGGAGCAAAAATTTCGTAATTATTTGCTACCGAATGATCTAATAATTTTCTGCCTGCTGGGTTAGTATTTTTGCATCCCCAGTCTTCGTTTTTGCTGTTTAAATCGCCTGCGATGAAAAAGTGTTGCTGTGGATTAATTAATTTATTTAAATCCCTAGAAAGTAGTGGCTTATCTGGGGGTTTATATACTGCCGACATGCAGACATGCGCATTTTTATTACGAATATTTATGCTGGTGGCCTCTAGGTGCTCTAAGCCAGTTATTTCTATCGGATGGTGATGAATCCCGTGTTTAATTAATATGGCTGTGCCGCCCCCACGAGTGGCGCGGTCAGTGCGGTAAGTGGTGTAACCACAAATATTAAATCGATGATGCGGTGATAGGTGAGTCTCGGTAATGAATGCCACATCAATCCCATATATTACAAGGCACTGTTCCAACTCGTACGACCGAAGGCGGAGACCACATGCATTAAAGTTTAGGAGTTGTAGTGTTTTCCCCATGTTTACTGCCATTTACTGGAGCACTGTCGCGAGTGCTTCCAATAGAATGGTTTGGCGGTATTTAATGCTCTCGGTGGAGCGGATGCGTGCGTAATACGGTTCGAGTGCCTTCACTAAATTCCAATAATCGCACATGCGCAAGATCTCTGCGAGTTCCGCGAGGCTAGTGATATTATTATTTGGCTGTGCTTCTGGCGCGGTTTCTGTTCTATGCTGCTGGCTCTTCTCGACGCGAGCCTGCACGATTTCCGTTGCCGTGCGCCGCGGTGCGCTTACGCCTGACGTAGCTGCCGCGTATGACGTGGAAGCTACTGCCTGTGATTGATTTATGCCCGGTTGGCTGGCCTGCTCGCTGGGCCGTGCGTTTCGCGGACTGCGCTCTGTTGTTGTTGTTGTTCGGTGCACGTGTTCCCTGGTGGGCGCGGGGGGAGGGGGGAAACTTTCCCGCGTCGGTGCGGCCGGCTGTGCTCGCGAGGCTGTGCGCGCAGCTTTCTGTGCTGCCTGTTCCGCGGCGGCCTGTCTCCGCGACTCTACGATCTTCAAAAACGCGGGGCACTGTCGCCAGGCCGCGGTGTGGCCTGTCTCTTTACAGTTCGAGCACACCTTTGGTGCCTCCTCTGGGACTGGGCATTCGCTGCGGGGATGCGAACACGCGCACCTGATGCATTTAGGTACTTCTGAACAGTTTCCGGTGGTGTGTCCGAAGGAACTACACCTCTTACAGAGCGGGACGTCTTCCGCGCGAGTCGTGTACCGCTCAATCTTTATACCACTTGTGTAGTATAGTTGTTTGACGGCGTAGATGTCGTGCGCGCTAGGTGCCACGCACACCACGAATGACGGTGTTGGCTCGAAAAACTCTTGCCCTGAGTTGCGGTCTGTTAGCCGCCGACTGAGCTGTTTGATGAAATTTACTTTAAGCCCGAGCGCGGTGAGCTCCTCAGAAATCGCATCAACCGGCGTGAATTTACTCAAATTCTTTATCACTACTTTTTCCCCTCGCTCGCTGGGCTGGGAGAAAGTGTGGAAAGGCACATCGTTTGCCTTAAACCAAGCGGTCGCTTTGTCTTGGTCCAATTTGCCATCAAAAGTTATGCGCACTTCTTGACGCTTCGTCAGCGTCATTCGGTTTTTGATGCCGAGTCGCGCGAAGGCAGGGCCCAAGCTGCCGATTGCCTGACTGTTGCGGATTACGAAAGGTACGCGCTTGTAGCGCGGAGCCTCGTCAGTCGGTGTCCGTTGTTGCGGTGTCGGTCCCGCTTGTGACGCATCGCTATTACGCCTGCGTTGTCTACGCTCAACAGTGGTGAAGCCACTGTTGTCGTCCTCGGTTGTGGTGGGCTGGAGCCCTGACGGTTTTTTAGACTGAACAGAGTGTTCAGTCTCTGAGTCGCTGCCCTCATGCGTGCGCTTCGTCGCGGTGCCGACCTCCATCTCCTCGTCGCTACTACTCATCGCAAGTAGGTGCCCCGCCTTGAAAAAAGCAGGGCACACAACAGGCGTATCGTCCGACCTAACTAGCGTGGTATTCCTATCTGTTCGCCGCGTCCTAACTAGCTAACGACCTAGCACCTTACGCACTGGCCACTGACCTGAGCTTCCTTTTTAGGAACGCCAGGCTAGGCAAAGAGAGAGGCTGACCCTTCTCCGACCAGCACGCGGTAAAGGAGAAGGGGGCTGCCGCCGTTTCCTCATATGCTCGGCCGGGAGCGTGTGACAGCGATACCGGGAACTATTACGTTCCCATAACTCGCTATGTGGTCGCCAATATAAATAGTGCAACCCCGTCACTTTGATCGAATCATTGGAAACGTCGGCGGGGCGCGATGTGTGTGATTTTAAGATTAAAGGTGGCTCACGGTCCAGAAGAAGTAAAATAGCTGTCGCATGTTGCTTGGCTCTATTTTTAATAGTGTAGGTGTCAGGCGGGGGGAGGTCACCCTTTCCCCTCAGTTAGTTGGCTAACTGATGCATGAGAGTGTCGTGATGTCTGTATTTAGAGGCGTGTGGAGTGTGCGCAAAAATGGCCTAATTAATCTCGTTGTGTGAGTGTAGTGTATAGCTCCAAGGCCGCACATACCCGGCTGACCAAGCAGGCATATCATCGTGTAAGTTTACCGATGTGTAGGAGAAATTACATAGATTAGTAAACACCTGGCCGCCTTAAGGACCGAACTATTGCGTTCCAGTATAGTTCGGTCAAAGTTAGGCTAAACCAGTATTGCTGTAGTTAGCCCCCAGGCTGTTGTCGTCTAAACCTGAAAAATAGAGAGTGAAATTAGTAAATGAATGTCATCCTATTCTATTATTGTTCGAGCAGAGAGATGCCCTCGTCCAGTTTTTTTTTTTTTTTTTTTTTTTTTTTTGTCGCAATTCAAAAACCCATGCCTTCCGAAACGCGGCCGGCACTGGAGGTGAAGCCTGCCAGGCGGGTCTCGCCCTTCAGGCATACGGAGTCAGCCCTAACACACAGGCAGTGGACCACTGCATGGGTCAAAACCTACACCTGCATGCTTCTGACCATTTCGAATTAGCAAGAAAATGAAAGTTACATTAATGAATTAATTAATAATGGCTGGGGAAAACAACTAGCAAGGACTAGTGGAGGAGGTGGGGGAAGGAAAGATTTGGTAATTAAAGGAATTTGGGCCTGCGGTCGAGTTGTCGCTGGTTTATAATTAGAGCCCCGCTGGGTCAAAGGTAGTGTTGACGCAATAAAATAGAGCCCCGCTGGGCCAAAAGTAGTGTTGACGCAATATTTACGAGTCCTGGGCATGTCAATCATTGGCTAGTCCAATGTTGATTATTTGCACCGCAGGACGTAGACAGGCACATCGGGGCCAGAGGGAAACGTCTGCTATGTTTGCTAAGTTGCCCTGCGTACATGGGATGTGTGGATTCTAGTATAACCTGGCTTAGGCAAGTCGCGGTTTTTTAAACTGTCGCTGTGCAGCTGGGTCGTAGTCCGGAAGTGAATTCATATAAGTATTGGCATGTTCAGGGAGCTGGCCATAAAAAGACCTGTTTTGCCGTTTTATATATTCCTCTACATATTCTACTTTGAGTAGCTGGTGTACTTCTAGTGTGCTGGTGTACCAGCCGCAATCTGCAATGGCTCTAAGAAATTTATTTTGAGTGACCTGTACTTTATCGATATGGCATTTTGCTGCATAGCCCCAGATTTCGCAAGCATATAATAATTGAGGGCGAACTATTTGTAAATACAGCTGTAATTTTTTCTTTCTAGGAAATTGGGGGGCCTTAAACATTGAGTATAGGCTGCGCAAAGTGCCTCGCGCAAACTGTGTCACCTTAGTGGTGTGAACTTTCCAGGTGAGCCTGGTATCTAGAGTTAAACCTAAATATCTAGCCGATTTAACAAATGGTATGGCTTGATTAAAAATTTTTAATTCGCGGTCGGGGGCGGTGTATTTTTTAGTTAAAATTAAAGTTGTGGACTTGGCTCCATTTATTTTAATGCGCCAGCGAGTGTACCATTGTTCGAGTGAGGTAAGCTGCCTCTGAACTTTGGTTAAAGCAAACTTCAAATTCGGGGATTGATATATTATTGCAGTGTCGTCTGCATATAATTGCACGTGGGCATGTTCCCGCGGGATGTCGGCTGTGTAAACATTATAGAAAAAGGGTGAGAGTGGGGACCCCTGCGGCACACCTGCTGTCAGCTCCCGAGTGGATGATTTCGCCCCCTCTATTGATACAAAAAATTTTCGACGCCATAAATAGTGGGCCACCAGATGAATATACGTGTCTGGAAAGTTAAATGTAATTAATTTTTGAATTAAGCCAGGTATCCAAACTTTGTCGAAAGCTTTTTCCGCGTCTAGCATCGTTGCGACAGTAAATTTCGCTCGTGAGTTAAAACCGTCAGTGGCCTCTTCAATGAGCTTAATTAGGGGGTGAGAGGTAGAGTGGCCCCTTCTAAAACCAAATTGGTTATCTGGAATGACTTCGTGTTCGTCCGAATGGTGTTGAAGTCGTTTGAGTAAAATTTTTTCGAAAATTTTACTCATGCTATTTAGGAGGCTAATAGGTCGCCTGTTTTGTGGTAGTGACGCATTTTTTCCCGGTTTCGGAATGGTGATAACTTTAGCTAGTTTCCATGACGCTGGGTAGGATTTAAAAATAAAAATAGCATTTATTATTTTAAGAAAGTATTGTATAGCCTGAAATGATAATTTCTTTAAAGTATCAAAATTTATTCCGTCAGGTCCGCCTGCTTTATTTTTTGGTCGCGAGTGAATAGCTTCTAAGAGCTCTTTAATTGTTACGAGTTCCGGCTCGGCTTGTGGAACGATTTGTAAATAGTTATTAACAGCTACTGTCGTGGTCCTAGTAAACTGAGGCTCGTTTATGTCCTCGTGTGGTGAAAATTGTTTTTCAAAAATGTCTGCTATAGCATTTGCTTTATCTATCGCGTCATATTTAATGCCCGCGTTTGTAACAATGGCCGGTGTGGAGATAAATTTATTTTTCCCTCGTAAATTGCGTGTGAGCCGCCACATTTGCCGAGGTTGAGTGCGCACTCTGTTATTAAGTTTCCGTATTTTTCTATTTTTAAATCTTTAAGTTTTCGCGAGACTTGAGCTTTAAGGCGATTGTATTCAGTCCTAGCTTGCGGTGTTCTCGTTCGTTGATAAGTGTTGCGCGCCTGCCGTTTTAAAACGATTAGCATGTCTACATCTGGGTAATTTAGTCGCGTAAATTCTCTTTTATTCACGATTTTCGTGTGTTTTTTGCGCACGTCTGTAATTGTGTCGGTGAAAAGTTTTACGTGAGTTTCGAGCTCATCTGCTGTGTCTATCGCTGGAGTTTCTGTAAAAGTTAATTCCAGGTCTTCGCGAAATTTGTCCCAGTCGGGAATACCAAAAGTGCGGCTAAATATCGCTGCGCAAAATTGAGCATTAAAAGTTAATTGAATAAGTACCGGAAAATGGTCTGAGTCAAGCTCATCTAATTTTTCTGAAATAACCTGCGCACCTGGTATGTTTGTAAGAGCTATATCTAATATGTCAGGCATGCCACCATTCGTTGGATAGCAAGTTGGCGAGCCTGGAGCAAAAATTTCGTAATTATTTGCTACCGAATGATCTAATAATTTTCTGCCTGCTGGGTTAGTATTTTTGCATCCCCAGTCTTCGTTTTTGCTGTTTAAATCGCCTGCGATGAAAAAGTGTTGCTGTGGATTAATTAATTTATTTAAATCCCTAGAAAGTAGTGGCTTATCTGGGGGTTTATATACTGCCGACATGCAGACATGCGCATTTTTATTACGAATATTTATGCTGGTGGCCTCTAGGTGCTCTAAGCCAGTTATTTCTATCGGATGGTGATGAATCCCGTGTTTAATTAATATGGCTGTGCCGCCCCCACGAGTGGCGCGGTCAGTGCGGTAAGTGGTGTAACCACAAATATTAAATCGATGATGCGGTGATAGGTGAGTCTCGGTAATGAATGCCACATCAATCCCATATATTACAAGGCACTGTTCCAACTCGTACGACCGAAGGCGGAGACCACATGCATTAAAGTTTAGGAGTTGTAGTGTTTTCCCCATGTTTACTGCCATTTACTGGAGCACTGTCGCGAGTGCTTCCAATAGAATGGTTTGGCGGTATTTAATGCTCTCGGTGGAGCGGATGCGTGCGTAATACGGTTCGAGTGCCTTCACTAAATTCCAATAATCGCACATGCGCAAGATCTCTGCGAGTTCCGCGAGGCTAGTGATATTATTATTTGGCTGTGCTTCTGGCGCGGTTTCTGTTCTATGCTGCTGGCTCTTCTCGACGCGAGCCTGCACGATTTCCGTTGCCGTGCGCCGCGGTGCGCTTACGCCTGACGTAGCTGCCGCGTATGACGTGGAAGCTACTGCCTGTGTTTGATTTATGCCCGGTTGGCTGGCCTGCTCGCTGGGCCGTGCGTTTCGCGGACTGCGCTCTGTTGTTGTTGTTGTTGCCCGGTGCACGTGTTTCCTGGTGTGCGCGGGGGGAGGGGGGAAACTTTCCCGCGTCGGTGCGGCCGGCTGTGCTCGCGAGGCTGTGCGCGCAGCTTTCTGTGCTGCCTGTTCCGCGGCGGCCTGTCTCCGCGACTCTACGATCTTCAAAAACGCGGGGCACTGTCGCCAGGCCGCGGTGTGGCCTGTCTCTTTACAGTTCGAGCACACCTTTGGTGCCTCCTCTGGGACTGGGCATTCGCTGCGGGGATGCGAACCCGCGCACCTGATGCATTTAGGTACTTCTGAACAGTTTCCGGTGGTGTGTCCGAAGGAACTACACCTCTTACAGAGCGGGACGTCTTCCGCGCGAGTCGTGTACCGCTCAATCTTTATACCACTTGTGTAGTATAGTTGTTTGACGGCGTAGATGTCGTGCGCGCTAGGTGCCACGCACACCACGAATGACGGTGTTGGCTCGAAAAACTCTTGCCCTGAGTTGCGGTCTGTTAGCCGCCGACTGAGCTGTTTGATGAAATTTACTTTAAACCCGAGCGCGGTGAGCTCCTCAGAAATCGCATCAACCGGCGTGAATTTACTCAAATTCTTTATCACTACTTTTTCCCCTCGCTCGCTGGGCTGGGAGAAAGTGTGGAAAGGCACATCGTTTGCCTTAAACCAAGCGGTCGCTTTGTCTTGGTCCAATTTGCCATCAAAAGTTATGCGCACTTCTTGACGCTTCGTCAGCGTCATTCGGTTTTTGATGCCGAGTCGCGCGAAGGCAGGGCCCAAGCTGCCGATTGCCTGACTGTTGCGGATTACGAATGGTACGCGTTTGTAGCGCGGAGCCTCGTCAGTCGGTGTCCGTTGTTGCGGTGTCGGTACCGCTTGTGACGCATCGCTATTACGCCTGCGTTGTCTACGCTCAACAGTGGTGAAGCCACTGTTGTCGTCCTCGGTTGTGGTGGGCTGGAGCCCTGACGGTTTTTTAGACTGAACAGAGTGTTCAGTCTATGAGTCGCTGCCCTCATGCGTGCGCTTCGTCGCGGTGCCGACCTCCATCTCCTCGTCGCTACTACTCATCGCAAGTAGGTGCCCCGCCTTGAAAAAAGCAGGGCACACAACAGGCGTATCGTCCGACCTAACTAGCGTGGTATTCCTATCTGTTCGCCGCGTCCTAACTAGCTAACGACCTAGCACCTTACGCACTGGCCACTGACCTGAGCTTCCTTTTTAGGAACGCCAGGCTAGGCAAAGAAAGAGGCTGACCCTTCTCCGACCAGCGCGCGGTAAAGAATGAGAAGGGGGCTGCCGCCGCCGTTTCCTCATATGCTCGGCCGGGAGCGTGTGACAGCGATACCGGGAACTATTACGTTCCCATAACTCGCTATGTGGTCGCCAATATAAATAGTGCAACCCCGTCACTTTGATCGAATCATTGGAAACGTCGGCGGGGCGCGATGTGTGTGATTTTAAGATTAAAGGTGGCTCACGGTCCAGAAGAAGTAAAATAGCTGTCGCATGTTGCTTGGCTCTATTTTTAATAGTGTAGGTGTCAGGCGGGGGGAGGTCACCCTTTCCCCTCAGTTAGTTGGCTAACTGATGCATGAGAGTGTCGTGATGTCTGTATTTAGAGGCGTGTGGAGTGTGCGCAAAAATGGCCTAATTAATTTCGTTGTGTGAGTGTAGTGTATAGCTCCAAGGCCGCACATACCCGGCTGACCAAGCAGGCATATCATCGTGTAAGTTTACCGATGTGTAGGAGAAATTACATAGATTAGTAAACACCTGGCCGCCTTAAGGACCGAACTATTGCGTTCCAGTATAGTTCGGTCAAAGTTAGGCTAAACCAGTATTGCTGTAGTTAGCCCCCAGGCTGTTGTCGTCTAAACCTGAAAAATAGAGAGTGAAATTAGTAAATGAATGTCATCCTATTCTATTATTGTTCGAGCAGAGAGATGCCCTCGTCCAGTTTTTTTTTTTTTTTTTTTTTTTTTTTTTGTCGCAATTCAAAAACCCATGCCTTCCGAAACGCGGCCGGCACTGGAGGTGAAGCCTGCCAGGCGGGTCTCGCCCTTCAGGCATACGGAGTCAGCCCTAACACACAGGCAGTGGACCGCTGCATGGGTCAAAACCTACACCTGCATGCTTCTGACCATTTCGAATTAGCAAGAAAATGAAAGTTACATTAATGAATTAATTAATAATGGCTGGGGAAAACAACTAGCAAGGACTAGTGGAGGAGGTGGGGGAAGGAAAGATTTGGTAATTAAAGGAATTTGGGCCTGCGGTCGAGTTGTCGCTGGTTTATAATTAGAGCCCCGCTGGGTCAAAGGTAGTGTTGACGCAATAAAATAGAGCCCCGCTGGGCCAAAAGTAGTGTTGACGCAATATTTACGAGTCCTGGGCATGTCAATCATTGGCTAGTCCAATGTTGATTATTTGCACCGCAGGACGTAGACAGGCACATCGGGGCCAGAGGGAAACGTCTGCTATGTTTGCTAAGTTGCCCTGCGTACATGGGATGTGTGGATTCTAGTATAACCTGGCTTAGGCAAGTCGCGGTTTTTTAAACTGTCGCTGTGCAGCTGGGTCGTAGTCCGGAAGTGAATTCATATAAGTATTGGCATGTTCAGGGAGCTGGCCATAAAAAGACCTGTTTTGCCGTTTTATATATTCCTCTACATATTCTACTTTGAGTAGCTGGTGTACTTCTAGTGTGCTGGTGTACCAGCCGCAATCTGCAATGGCTCTAAGAAATTTATTTTGAGTGACCTGTACTTTATCGATATGGCATTTTGCTGCATAGCCCCAGATTTCGCAAGCATATAATAATTGAGGGCGAACTATTTGTAAATACAGCTGTAATTTTTTCTTTCTAGGAAATTGGGGGGCCTTAAACATTGAGTATAGGCTGCGCAAAGTGCCTCGCGCAAACTGTGTCACCTTAGTGGTGTGAACTTTCCAGGTGAGCCTGGTATCTAGAGTTAAACCTAAATATCTAGCCGATTTAACAAATGGTATGGCTTGATTAAAAATTTTTAATTCGCGGTCGGGGGCGGTGTATTTTTTAGTTAAAATTAAAGTTGTGGACTTGGCTCCATTTATTTTAATGCGCCAGCGAGTGTACCATTGTTCGAGTGAGGTAAGCTGCCTCTGAACTTTGGTTAAAGCAAACTTCAAATTCGGGGATTGATATATTATTGCAGTGTCGTCTGCATATAATTGCACGTGGGCATGTTCCCGCGGGATGTCGGCTGTGTAAACATTATAGAAAAAGGGTGAGAGTGGGGACCCCTGCGGCACACCTGCTGTCAGCTCCCGAGTGGATGATTTCGCCCCCTCTATTGATACAAAAAATTTTCGACGCCATAAATAGTGGGCCACCAGATGAATATACGTGTCTGGAAAGTTAAATGTAATTAATTTTTGAATTAAGCCAGGTATCCAAACTTTGTCGAAAGCTTTTTCCGCGTCTAGCATCGTTGCGACAGTAAATTTCGCTCGTGAGTTAAAACCGTCAGTGGCCTCTTCAATGAGCTTAATTAGGGGGTGAGAGGTAGAGTGGCCCCTTCTAAAACCAAATTGGTTATCTGGAATGACTTCGTGTTCGTCCGAATGGTGTTGAAGTCGTTTGAGTAAAATTTTTTCGAAAATTTTACTCATGCTATTTAGGAGGCTAATAGGTCGCCTGTTTTGTGGTAGTGACGCATTTTTTCCCGGTTTCGGAATGGTGATAACTTTAGCTAGTTTCCATGACGCTGGGTAGGATTTAAAAATAAAAATAGCATTTATTATTTTAAGAAAGTATTGTATAGCCTGAAATGATAATTTCTTTAAAGTATCAAAATTTATTCCGTCAGGTCCGCCTGCTTTATTTTTTGGTCGCGAGTGAATAGCTTCTAAGAGCTCTTTAATTGTTACGAGTTCCGGCTCGGCTTGTGGAACGATTTGTAAATAGTTATTAACAGCTACTGTCGTGGTCCTAGTAAACTGAGGCTCGTTTATGTCCTCGTGTGGTGAAAATTGTTTTTCAAAAATGTCTGCTATAGCATTTGCTTTATCTATCGCGTCATATTTAATGCCCGCGTTTGTAACAATGGCCGGTGTGGAGATAAATTTATTTTTCCCTCGTAAATTGCGTGTGAGCCGCCACATTTGCCGAGGTTGAGTGCGTACTCTGTTATTAAGTTTCCGTATTTTTCTATTTTTAAATCTTTAAGTTTTCGCGAGACTTGAGCTTTAAGGCGATTGTATTCAGTCCTAGCTTGCGGTGTTCTCGTTCGTTGATAAGTGTTGCGCGCCTGCCGTTTTAAAACGATTAGCATGTCTACATCTGGGTAATTTATTCACGTAAATTCTCTTTTATTCACGATTTTCGTGTGTTTTTTGCGCACGTCTGTAATTGTGTCGGTGAAAAGTTTTACGTGAGTTTCGAGCTCATCTGCTGTGTCTATCGCTGGAGTTTCTGTAAAAGTTAATTCCAGGTCTTCGCGAAATTTGTCCCAGTCGGGAATACCAAAAGTGCGGCTAAATATCGCTGCGCAAAATTGAGCATTAAAAGTTAATTGAATTAGTACCGGAAAATGGTCTGAGTCAAGCTCATCTAATTTTTCTGAAATAACCTGCGCACCTGGTATGTTTGTAAGAGCTATATCTAATATGTCAGGCATGCCGCCATTCGTTGGATAGCAAGTTGGCGAGCCTGGAGCAAAAATTTCGTAATTATTTGCTACCGAATGATCTAATAATTTTCTGCCTGCTGGGTTAGTATTTTTGCATCCCCAGTCTTCGTTTTTGCTGTTTAAATCGCCTGCGATGAAAAAGTGTTGCTGTGGATTAATTAATTTATTTAAATCCCTAGAAAGTACTGTAGGGCCGCGACGTCTTGGCGTGTCGTTTTGCGGGGTAGCGGGGAAGAGTAAATGAGAGGGGAAGCAGCTGCGCGCGCACGTCAGCCGCTATGCGGTTCATAGCAAAAACATCAGGCGCCACGCTCTCAGTCTGAAGTGAGCAATGGAGCCCGACGCAGGACATTCAAGATACAATAAAGTAATACATAGTGGGTAGAGGGGAATTATAAGTAGTGTAATCAAGTGTTGTGATGAAGCTGCCAACAAATGTCTGCTAGTACCTCTTGCAAAAGCAACCGAAAGAGCTGCGCGATACACAGGTATAAGCCAAAGATCAGTTTCGCGCATCCGAAAACACAACAGAGAGACGCCAAATAAAAAACAAACAACAACATTATACGTTTTTAAACGCATTCCCCGTAATTTCACCCGCGGTTTGTTTGTTTTGCATTTGGCAATTTTCCAAACTTTCTGCACCGCTTGTTAGAATATTTGTTGGCTACAAGTGTAGCCAATATTGCTACACATTATATTACATGATATTATATTACGCTATATTACGTTACATACATTATACAAACACATACATTATATATTGCATTATATATTTTATTATATATATGATTTTATGATATATATTAATGTATATTTTATTATATATATGATTTTATGATATATATTAATGTATATTTTATTATATATATGATTTTATGATATATATTAATGTATATTATATTAATATATTATTTATTTACAATTTATAAGGTAAAGGCACCTATTATGGGACCCCTTTTAAATAAAATTCATATATTTTTATTAAGTGAACATAAATTAACATTTCACGCATAATAAATCACTTTATATGTTTAACTATAAAATGCAATACATACATATTGTTTTAAAATAATAAATTTATGTCCTCTGCAAAAAACGGAAGACACTGCACTTTTCCAAAGGAAAAAAAAGGTTTCCTAATATGGGACACATTATTTCTTTATCCTCTTTTGGCAATGAGGACACACAAAGTGACTGTCAGTGGCACCACAATGTTCATGAGCCCAACGACAGCAGACAGTACACTGTATCCACTGTTCGCCATGTATTTCATCTGAAAATATGCATCCACAGAAGAGGCATTCAGCATCGTTGTCTTCTTCACCAGAGCTATCTGATAAGATGTCGAAATCATCATCCGACTCGTCGTTGCTGGATTGTTCCATTAATTTTCTTGTACAACATCGTGATCTTGACTTTTGTGTGTTGGCAGAAGGTTTTTGTCAGGGTTTTATGACATTTCCCTGCAGCTTCTTTTTTTATTTTTTGCTGTTGTAGCTCTTTCCAAACTCTTCAGGAGATCGGATTTGTAAGGCGATGAGGTTATTACAGATGCTTTGCCACATCTTCGGCTTTATAAATTTGCTGAAAGACTAGGAAGTGGCTTAATGTCTTTAGGAGAGATAGGTGTGATGTCCATAGTTTAAGCAGGACTAGCATCAGAAGGCCCTGTGCCAGAAAAATGTGGGCAATCCATAGGCAGAACAGGCTGAGAATTAGATGGTCCTGCACCAGTTGATGTGTCATTCGAAGTGGCGATGATAGTTGCACTGGTATGAACATCTCTATCAGGAATTTCGTGACAACTGTGAATTACAAAGTCACAATCACGAAACGCATCACTGTTGAATGGGTAAAATCCTGTTTAACGGAATGCATTGACTGCTATTTCCATTGTTGCAGCTCGTTGATATGCTGAACTGAACAACTTTGCAACCAAGAGTGGTGTTACAATACGGTTAGGGTTGTTTCTTAAAGAAGCCTGTATTTCTGAGGCATAATAGGTTTTCAGTGGTTTCATGAAGCCTACATCCAGTGGCTGCATTTTGTGTGAACTGTGAGGAGGGATAAAAATGAATGATACGTGGTTCTCTCTAGCCAATCGTATCACATCAACATTTCTGGTGTGTGAGTAGTGGCCATCGAGAACAAGAAGAACAGGGTCTTCAAGTGATGGCTATGTATATTCAAAAAATGATCAAACCACTTTGTGAACAAATCCCCCTGAATCCACCCAGAAGGGTGGCACCCCCAAATAGAACCAGCTGGTGCCCCATCCATGAGTTCTATTTTCATATTTTTCCTTGGCCACACTATCAATGGAGGGACAAAATAACCAACTGCATTCATGCAAGTAACGACTGTTATGAGTGACCCTCTCTCAGCTGATGTCAGTGCAGCTACTTCTCGTTTTACTTTCAGGGATATTACCTTCTCAGCTCTGTGCTGTACCACAGTTACCCCAGTCGCGTCAACATTGTACAACCTGTGAGGACGGCCTTTAATTTTGTCAAATTCAGTTACATAGAGCCCAAAAAATGTTTTCACATTTTCAGAACTGAAACCTTTTACTCTGGCGTGAGAAATGCCTTGGGGAACTCTTAATGACAACTGTGGATGACGCTTTAAGAAAGACCCCATTCACTTCTTACCAGCTGATTTATTTTTTCTGAGAATGGGTGTTTGATACCATTAGCAATGGCTAGTTGGAAGGCCATCCTTTTAATATCACATTTCCTCAACCCATAAAACCTTTTATCCATCTCAATGAAGTACGGTACGAGTTCATTTTCTAGTTTACAGCTTAATGTAGGCCTTCTTCCTAATGGCACATTTACCAAATCATCAGTACGCAATTCAGTATTTTTCATATAACTTTCCACTGTGCTTTTTGATACACCAAAATGTTTCGCTGCTGACTTGTAACCCATAGTACCTGTTTGTACAGCTTTGACAGCTAGGATCATCTGCTCCTTGTCCATTTCTTCCTTTTCGGATTTCGGCTAGGATCCCTCTAAAAGCAAAACATTAATATGAAAGGTAAAAATAAAGTTCAAATCAATGTCATTTTAGGCAAAGAAAACTGTTAATCTATGCCTATGAATTAATATCCTAAGTCCAGCATTACTTATGAAATATGTCATTACAGTTTGTTAATAACGAGAATTATATTGCTATACATTAGATATGAAGCAATTTAAGTACATTATAACATAATAAATCATCATTGTGTTGTAACAAGGCGATAGTTAATTGATACTCTCATGTTTAAATGCATAACACTTTATTTAGCAGGAAGCTCTTAATATGAGACCCGGTTCCTAATATGAGATAGTATCCCATAAAAGGGTACTCTGTAGGTCTCATAATAGGAGCCATCAATACGGAACAAAAGTGATTGTGTTGCAGATACAAAAAGTGCACGAAACACAATCTAACTAGCATGCACATAACCACTCATCTATATAGCAATCAGCATGTATGAATGTTATAACAAGTAACCTTACCTTGATTTATATGTAAGCCGTTTCTGTTATCTCGGTGGAAAACTCGATAGCTCGTAAAACACAAAATCGGTAACCACGCTTGTCTGCACATTCGCTCGCTAATGAAAACAATACACACGCAAGAAAACGTTCCCTACACCGAGTTAGTGTATTGTCCGCTAGAGTTGAGGAGCTCCCGGCTGAGAAAGTCTAGGGTCCCATATTAGGAAAGGTCTCATAATAGGTGCTTTTACCTTATGTTTATATTTACATATATGTAACACTCCTTAATTTGACCGTGAAACAGCCTCTCGTGTTTAATTATTCATTTCAAGCCAAAAAAAATGGGAAACGTTTGTTGTCAGTTGATGACTTTGATAGAAGTGCGATCAGAGACACTAGCCACGAATTTTATGCAGTAAAAAAAGTGGTTCCCACAACAAGGAAATTACTGCCAGTTTTGAAAGAAAAAATCGAATGGAGTTGGGGAATGACATCGCTGCGTTAAATACTCAAATAAATGGGTTTTGTGTGGAAAAGAAGCCAAAATAAGCGAATACTTCTTCTCGAAAGATCTGACGTTGTTGCTTGGCGATCACGGTACCTGACTCAGATGAAACAGTGCAGGGAGGCTGGGAAGAAGATATTTGACATGGATGGATCCTGGGTTGACACTAATTTAACCTTTCAGAAATATTGGCAAAATAAAGGTGACTTTGAAGGTGTAATGGCAACAGGAAATGCACAGACTGATAGTTGTAAGCGTTGGTTCTAGGGAGGGCTTCCTTCCCGGAGCCTCTCTTGTTTATAAAGCAAGCACAACAACAGGAAACTATAAAATACGCGAGGATGGTTTGTTATAAATATGGTTTTCGGCCCGCTCGAAATGACTAAAATGGTTCTTTCAGAGTGCTGTTATGGAAAAAATACCAACCCGTGTGCATAAAAGTGGTAAGGTTCTTGAAGTGCGTGAAAGTGTCATGTCGATCGTCTTCACATTTCAGCCAAACCAAATGTAAGAGAAAGCATCAGCGAGGGAGTTACATGCAAGTCTTAATTAATTGTATTTCCTACAGCAACCTACAATTACAAATTTAGTTCTTAACTTTAAAGAATTGTATAGCTATGTTTAACTATGTTTAACTAAGCTGCCCAGTCGAGCAAATGGTGCACTACCTTTAAATAATAAATTACCGTAAAGCATTATCGCATCTTTGTATCATTAAGATCTGCGCTGTGTTGCACCGTACGTGAGATTGTTCTCGACCAATGTTATCGGAACGGCATGAAGACTTCCAGGCCGTTGCTATCAGCGGAGTAGGCAAGGCGGGACGTGTCGATTACAAGGTCGCTGAGCTCTAGGGAGTCCACCCGCCAAGACGTCGCGGCCCTACAGTAGTGGCTTATCTGGGGGTTTATATACTGCCGACATGCAGACATGCGCATTTTTATTACGAATATTTATGCTGGTGGCCTCTAGGTGCTCTAAGCCAGTTATTTCTATCGGATGGTGATGAATCCCGTGTTTAATTAATATGGCTGTGCCGCCCCCACGAGTGGCGCGGTCAGTGCGGTAAGTGGTGTAACCACAAATATTAAATCGATGATGCGGTGATAGGTGAGTCTCGGTAATGAATGCCACATCAATCCCATATATTACAAGGCACTGTTCCAACTCGTACGACCGAAGGCGGAGACCACATGCATTAAAGTTTAGGAGTTGTAGTGTTTTCCCCATGTTTACTGCCATTTACTGGAGCACTGTCGCGAGTGCTTCCAATAGAATGGTTTGGCGGTATTTTATGCTCTCGGTGGAGCGGATGCGCGCGTAATACGGTTCGAGTGCCTTCACTAAATTCCAATAATCGCACATGCGTAAGATCTCTGCGAGTTCCGCGAGGCTAGTGATATTATTTGTTGGCTGTGCTTCTGGCGCGGTTTCTGCTCTATGTTGACTTTTTTCGACGCGAGCCTGCACAATTTGCTCCGCCGTGCGCTTACGCCTGACGTAGCTGCCGCGTATGACGTGGAAGCTACTGCCTGTGATTGAGTTATGCCCGGTTGGCTGGCCTGCTCGCTGGGCCGTGCGTTTCGCGGACTGCGCTCTGTTGTTGTTGTTGTTCGGTGCACGTGTTCCCTGATGGGCGCGGGGGGAGGGGGGAAACTTTCCCGCGTCGGTGCGGCCGGCTGTGCTCGCGAGGCTGTGCGCGCAGCTTTCTGTGCTGCCTGTTCCGCGGCGGCCTGTCTCCGAGACTCTACGATCTTTAAAAACGCGGGGCACTGTCGCCAGGCCGCGGTGTGGCCTGTTTCCCTGCAGTTCGAGCACACCTTTGGTGCCTCCTCTGGGACGGGACATTCGCTGCGGGGATGCAAACCCGCGCACCTAATGCATTTCGGAACCTCCGCGCAGTTCTTTGTGGTGTGTCCGAAGGAACTACACCTCTTACAAAGCGGGACGTCCTCCGCGCGAGTCGTGTACCGCTCGATCTTTATTCCACTTGTATAGTACAAGTGTTTTACGGCGTAGATGTCGTGCGCGCTTGGTGCCACGCACACCACGAATGACGGAGTTGGTTCAAAAATATCCTGCCCTGAGTTGCGGTCTGTGAGCCGCCGACTAAGCTGTTTGATGAAGTTTACCTTGAAACCTAGCGCGGTGAGCTCCTCGGAGATCGCGTCTACTGGCGTGTATTTACTAAGGTTTTAATTACAACCTTCTCGCCTCGCTCGCTGGGCTGGGAGAAGGTGTGGTAGGGCACATTGTTGGCCTTGAACCACGCGGTCGCCTTGTCTTGATCGGATTTACCGTCGAACGTGATGCGAATTTCTTGTCGTTTCGTTAGCGTCATCCGGTTTTTGACGCCGAGTCGCGCGAATGCAGGGCCCAAGCTGCCGATTGCCTGGCTGTTGCGTACGACGAAGGGGACGCGTTTGTAGCGCGGAGCCTCGTCAGTTGGTGTCCGTTGTTGCGGTGTCGGTACCGCTTGTGACGCATCGCTATTACGCCTGCGTTGTCTACGCTCAACAGTGGTGAAGCCACTGTTGTCGTCCTCGGTTGTGGTGGGCTGGAGCCCTGACGGTTTTTTAGACTGAACAGAGTGTTCAGTCTCTGAGTCGCTGCCCTCATGCGTGCGCTTCGTCGCGGTGCCGACCTCCATATCCTCGTCGCTACTACTCATCGCAAGTAGGTGCCCCGCCTTGAAAAAAGCAGGGCACACAACAGGCGTATCGTCCGACCTAACTAGCGTGGTATTCCTATCTGTTCGCCGCGTCCTAGCTACCTATCGAACCTAGCACCTTACGCACTGGCCACTGACCTGAGCTTCCTTTTTAGGAACGCCAGGCTAGGCAAAGAGAGAGGCTGACCCTTCTCCGACCAGCACGCGGTAAAGAATGAGAAGGGGGCTGGAAAATGAGGGTATTTATCAGAGAAAAGGTCTACATCTTGCTCAGCCAATGACAGACGAGCTGTCTCCCCATTGGCTGTGCACCATGTAGTTAAAGCGGATTGGTTATGGTGGGTTAAGTATTGGCTATTGTTTTGTGCTGCAGGGATGTTTCTCTCTTTATCAAAGGGATCCATATATTTTTTAATTCAATGCTCTGTTGGCTGAAAATATTTTTATTGCTAATAATGAAGGCTGATTCTTTGATTTTCCTTTTTATTTTATCAGATTCCTGTATGAGTGGTGTGGACAACAGCAATTAATTGTTTGCTTAATTTTGTGTGTTTTTTGACTTTCTTGTGTATTTTTATTTATTTTATTTATTAGTTTTTTTTCAACAGAAAAAGTACTTAGCAATGGCGTATGTCCAAAAACTTACATCAAGTCATGCGCTCCCATTGCACAAATCTTTTAAAGATAACATATAGTACCAACATTATGGCACTTAAAATAACATTTTTTGTCTCTTATTAACATTTATTATAGAATCATAACCGATTAATAAGGGAAAATAAACATACAGTGCAACAAATTTCTTAAAAAAAAATTTAATCTTTTCACACCAGATAATATATAATTTATTGATTTATTTATAAAATACTAGCTGCCCGACCCGGCTTAGCACGGTTGTATAAATAGGGGGGGGGGGAAATGAGACCAAATCTCTTACTTACAGTTATAATAAATGAAATAAAATGAAAATTAATTAATTCTGACAAAACTTAATACAATGCTTTGTAATGTACCAAAGATAAAACGAATAGGACAGATTGTTTCCCGACTCTCGAGCACGCAACGTTGTCATGGAGACGAAGTACCCACTGTTTCCCGGGCTTAAACCACAATCAACATTCATAATCAGTTTATTATTAATTATAAATTATTAAGATCATTAATCGAAATTAAAACCATTCTATCTCTCAAGTTGGAAAAAATTACACATAAATGCCAATTTTCATCGAAATCGGATGACTTGGTTAAGAGTTCACTGGAAACAAACATCACGACACTGGATTTATATATATATATATATATATATATATATATATATATATTAAGATTGTTCGTTCACGCCTCTTACCGCCAGGTTATTTCTCACACTCTCGCTCGTGTTGTTAGTACCTATATAATCCGGTGTTATGTCTCAGGTGTGTTTGGTTGTATCGTTTCAGGAGCTCTTCATGAGCTTTGTAAAATGGTTACCTTCTGTCTGGAGCTCTGCGCGTTGTCCGGACTCCAGGTACCTCGGTTCAGAGCTCTCTGCGAGACCTCCAGACTTGTATTTCCTCCGGGCTCAGGCTATGCTTCACGCGTCTGGACGTCGGCTATCGCGAGGATACTGCCTCGCCGGCGATAAGCAACTGTTAGCGGCTCGAAGCTGACCGCAAAATATTATCACCAGTACCGGATGCACGCGGCGTTGTTGAAAATCACGTAATTAATTTCCTTGTTTAATGGGTATGATAAGTACTTCGCAGCCTGCAATTTTATCTCCTTCCACTGGTCCAAAAGTCTTTACTTAATTTATGCGCATCATGCAGCCAGACCGTTATTGCATCGACGTCTATCCGCCCCTCGTCTTTAACTTCAACATCAGAAACACGTTTAGTTCCTATCTGTCTGTATTATCTAATAACACAAATCCGTACGATACTATGGAGTTGAAATACACAATATAATCTATTTTTGTTGTATATCTCTCTCTTTTTTTAATACCCTGATGTGCAAATACAGGCTAGGGTTAAGAAAATAATTTTGAATATCTACACTAAATACGAGTAACTAAACCAAAAATTAAAAATTGTTATCTTTATTGTGTAGCTTAAATAAATTCCATATTGAACAACAATGCATAAAATTCACAGAGTAACGAGAAATAAACGCAGGATTTACTCAAATAATTTTAACGGAAATCTTTTTTAAGATATCAACAATAAAAACTTAATAATTACTATGTAAACAAGTTCCTAAAGCATTCTCAGATTATTTGTTTTTAATTTTATCCTACTTAACCTTACGAATGTGATAGCACATAATCCTTTCTTTTTCTAAGTTACTCTCAGTCAGAGAACACTATACAGAATGATTCACGTTTGGCGAAAAATATTTCAATAAACGTGGTTCCAATGGGCGTTTATCCGGGGAGGGGGGGGGGTTGTTTATCAGTCCCCAGGGCATATCTGCACTTGTGAAAGAGCTTGACTGGGAAACGGGTTTGAGTTAGGTCAAAACTAGACATGTCTTATGGAGAAAAAAAAACTTTCTGTATATTATGCATACTTATTATGTGCATGTAGGCCAAAATCATCCACAGATGATTTTATGGTGAAACTACCCCGGAATATATTTGTTAAACCAAACTAGCCATATTAAAATGTGATCTCAAGTTTGAAAATACCTGATAAATCTGGAACTACACTGACTACAATGCATTTTCTCCTTGCAATATGCAAAGGAGTTTAGTAGCCGACCTCCGTAGCGATCGGCCTCCGTGGCGCAGTCGATAACGCACCGGGCAAAGGTGCGGGGGCTCTGGGTTCGAATCACGGGTAAGACATGGATGTACTTTGTGTTGTATTAATACACCAACAATAACAACTACAATTTCACAATGACTCGGGGTGACATAACATTACAACATTAAGGAGAGGGGGAGAGATGATTGGCACACTGATGACTGTCAAGACTTGCCTGTGTGCTACCCATCTTTTAAATAAAAAAAGTAGCGTAGTCGGATGCATATTGGCTTAAGGTGAGAAGGGTTCTGGGTTCAAGTCCCGGGTAAGGCATGGGTGTAAATTTTTAAACGTTTTAATTAGTCACCGATTTGTTAAAGTAAATGCTTGTCATACGAAATTGCAATCAATAAGAAATCTGGCTGGCCAGACAAACATTAAAAATTTTAAAATAAATTTAAAATAAAGTAGCAGAGCGATAAGGCGCGCGCTTAATAACCTCTAGTGACGTGGTTCAATTCTCGTCACTATAATTTTTTTTACTTCTTTAATAACATATTAATATAATAAGTTTAATCAGCTCAATGAGGTTAAGGTATGTCTGTAGTAATTATTTACAGACTGATTTCAGTCGTTCAAAAAAAATGTATTTATAAACATATTGTTAGTGTTATAATATGTGTTTTAAAATGTTTCAGGTTAATATTTGAGTAATACCATAGAAGTAAAACTTTGAACGTGCGCGAAAACTGTCACGTGTTACCTGCTTAAGGTATTTTGACAAGATGGACAGTATTTTCATAGAATCATTTTGTCGAAAAGCTTATTTGCAACATGAACAACTCTTTACCGAGACGAGTACTGGAAGACTCGCTCACATTTATTATTATTATTATTTTTTTTTAGCTTGTGATACGGAATAATGATGCTGATCTTTAAAAGATCTGATAACACTTCAGTATATTTACCCCTAAATAAATGGGTTATTATTTAATTGGTAAAATTTCAAATGTTGCGTAATGCTCTGTAAGTATAAGGAAAAACACCCAAATTTATATGATATAATCATAATGATGCAGAGAATAAGCATTATGAGTAGTGGTAACTCCTCATAATAATAACAAAGTGCTTTAATATAAGACTTTTTTGAAACAAAAAAAAATACACTTTTCCATTATGTTAAATTTTATTAACTATTTACCATGCATATAAAATAGCATGTTGAAAAAGAAAAGCATTTATGTGGTTATTTTATTATTGTTATTTGAGTCACAACAATACCGTTGATAAAAAAATACTGTATTCTAATTCGATATAATGATAAAACTGTCGAGGGTAATATGTCTGTACATTGCATGAATTTATGAGAGAGAGAGAAAAAAAAATTCTTGTTATCAGCTAAATGCTAACTTTATTATTTAGTACCTGGATGACAGAGCTATGCTCGGTATATTTTTTAATTTTTTTTTGTAAATAGTGTTTTTTAGAAATTATATTTAAATACGGATTACATACTGATGAAATGATGAAATATGAATAATATTTTTCGATCTGACCGACATAATAAAAAAGATTTTTTTAAAGATCGTGTAGGCATTTTTAAGTGAATACATGAATTAAAAAGACACAAATAATATAAGTATACAATTGATTTTCTTTGTCTAACCTCATATCAAACACTCATTGGCTTAGTGTTGCTTAACAACGCCATCTACTGGAATAGCTTTAGTGTTGTTGACGTCACATTTCCCTCTTCTCATTATTCCCTACCAACTCTCTCTCTCGCTGGATCCTGTCCCTCAAGAATTTTCCTGTTAAATTTACCACCCGCCTGTCCTCTATCAACCCCTCCACCTTTTCCATCACCCTCCTGTGTGGCACCCTGTCAAACGCCTTCTAAAAGTCTATAAAAAATAGCGTCTACCTGCTTTGCCTCATCCACTGCCTCCACCAAGTCCTCCAGCCACCCCGCCATCTGCGTTTCACAGGAGTAACCCCTCCAGTCCCTTTCCTCCAACCTTTCTACTATGTACCTCACTACAAGCCTCTCCATTACCTTGCCTACGTTCGACGTCAACCTGACCAGCCTATAGTTTGCCGGGTGTGCCTTATTTCCACTCCCTTTATAGATTGGCACCACCACATCCTCTTTCCATTACCTCGGCAGCTGTCCCTCCTCCAGTGACTGCGCATACAGTACTTGCAGATATTTCCCGATCACCTACCATCCCAGCTTGAGGTGCCTGTTTCCTATCCCATCTGGCCCAACCGCCTTCCTCACATTCAGCCTCCTCAAATCCCTTAATACATCATCCCTCTGTATTTCCAACCCTCCCTCTCCCCTGTCTTTTCCCCTTGTGTTCCACACCATACGCTACCATTTACAAAAACCGATAAGTATTGCTCCTGCAACAAACGAGCCTTTTCCAGGTCACTAACACACTCTTGCTCTTCTCTCTCCTTTAATACCGGTAGTCCCTTCTCCCCCTTTACCCTCCAAACATATCGGTACAGATCCGCCCAGTTTCCCCGCCCCCCTTTCTCCATCAACCTTTCCATGTACACACCCCTTGCTTCCATAGTTTTCTTTCCCAGTTCCTTCGCCAGCTCCTTCATTTCTGTGGTTAGCCCCTCCCCACCTCGCTTCTTGGCTCTTGCGTGGAGCCTTCTGCACTTTCTCTTTAACATCTTTACCTCCCTTCCATAGTAGGGTGGGTCGCCTCCCTTTCATATCCTCCTTTGGGGTACGAAGCATTCCACCATTTCCTCCAATATGCTTTTCAAAGCCTCCCACTTCCATTCTAGTTCTGCAATCCCTTCCCACCTACAGAACTCCATTTTTAGGAATGCCACCGCCCCCACTCTATCCGCCCTGCTCCACTGTCTTACCACTTCCTCCCTACTTTCCTTCACCTCCCTCCATCTCATATCTATTCCACCACCGGGATTTTGTGGTCGCTGATGCCCTCCATCACCGTAGTGCCTACTACTACCCCCACAGGCCTCACCAGCACCACATCTAGTAGGTTCCCAAATCCCCCTTGTCCTCCACTATTCCTCATCCTGGTGTTCTCCCCCATCACCTGCTCCAGTCCACTATTTACCAATTGGGTTGCCCATCTTTGAGTAGATAGGTTTGGTTCATCATGGGACAGGGGATGAGGGAGGGGGATCCGGGGATCCAGTGGCCATCTTGGATGCCCGTGACCTTGACCTTGACCCCGGCGGCCATTTTGGATCCGCCATCTTTGATCCGCCATTTTGAATGATGTCATTTTGTTTTCTCGAACATAACAGCATTTTGTTTTCTGCCATTTTGAATTATGATGTCACCGTTGCAATTTCTGTTACGTCCGCCATCATGAAAATCTTTATTTACTATCCGATTAAAATGAAAAATATTTAAAAATTTATAAAAAAAAATTAATAAAATTTAATAAAATATTTAAAAAACTAACGTTGCAATTTCCGTTACAGTCGCCATTTGAAAATCCGTAATTTTTATGTAAGGAAATCGGGAAAATTTTTAATAATCATAAAAAAAAATAATCTAATTTAATAATAAAAATTTATTAAAAAAACTTTAAAAGAATTTATATAAATGTACACTTACATCATGCCGTTCGGGCTGATGGACGCCCCCACGACGTTTAAGACCATGATGGTCTGCGTCCTGGAGGGGTTCATGGGCGAACTCTTCACGGCCTACCTGGACGACGTGATCGTCTGGTCCAAGTCGTGAAATGACCATGCGCGACACCTCACCATGGTCTTCGAGCGGGTGGCCAGATATGGCCTAACATGTGCGCCCCGTAAGTGCCGCATCGGGGCGGCGAAGCTCCGATACTTGGTACATATCGTCAATGCGGAGGGCTGCTGGCCGCTGCCGGAGCACTTGGAACTGAGAGAGACTAAACCCACCCCATGCACAAGAAAGAAATTGCTGCGCCTCATGGGCCTCTTGAATTGGCTGCGGTCCTTCATCCCGGACTTCGCGATGGTGAATTCCCCTATCACAGACCTACTCTCGCCCAAGACGAAATACAGTTGGACCGCCGGGGTAGACCGTACCCTTGCTGCCGTCAAGTGCCTGTTCCGGGAGAGTCACTTCCTCTCACGTGTAGCACCAGGGGAGCCCCTGTACCTGCAGACGGACGCCAGCAAGGTGGGCATGGGGGCGGTGCTATACCAGGTCGGCCCCGATGGGAAGCGGAGAGTGTTGGAGTACGCCACATCTCCAAATTCGGGCTGGCTGCGAGGAATTATGACGTAAACGAGCAGGAAAGCTTGGCGGTAGTGTGGGCGGTCAGCCGCTACAGGCACTACCTCGAAAGCAAGGAGTTCACCCCGAGGAAGGACAACCAATGCCTCAGATGACTGAATACCAGGCAGGGGCGTAAGTCTAAATTTACTAGGTGGGTCATGACCCTCCAGAACTACACCTTCTAAGTTGAGCATGTGACGGGGAAGCTCACTGATGAGCTTTTCCGGCACCCTGACCCGACCAATGTGTACGAGGATGAAGGGTCCTGGGAGGACCTGGTTCCCCTGAGGGCCATTCCTCCTCCATAGGGGAGTCGTCCGGGTGTGCAGCCCTGTATACGGTGACACATCAGCCCAAGAACCCCAGCCGACCTCATCAGTGTTGTTCAGCAGGTGCAGTGGGGAGATGCTGCCACCAAGGATGCTGTGGAGGTGTGTGGCATCCAGGTGTTACCATACCAGAGGGTGGTCGACAGGGTCCTGCAGAGTAGGGCACCTTCAGACATGGAGTCTTGGCGAATCTGTGTCCCGGAGGATGCTTGAGCTGCCATCCTCGCGTACTTCCACGACCACCAGCTCGCGGGGCACCCTGGCGCGGAGCAGACAGTATATGCGCTGCGCACCAAATTCCACTAGCCGGGATTGACCCAGGATGTCAGGTAGTACTTGGGGAGGTGTCTTCACTGTTAGCACTGCAAGGTGAGGAGTTCGGATGGCGAGGAGCAGCAGCGTTCCAGACGAACCCAGTACTCCTTACACACCATAGCAGTAGACATTATGGGTCCCTTATTCCTGGAGCAGCAAGGGGAAAAGGTTCCTCATGGTTGTCACAGACCTGTTCACCAGGTGGGTGGAGGCCTACCCCATCTCCAATGTCCGTTAAGGCACGCTGATAGCCCTGTTCGAAAGGGAGGTCTACCCCCAGTTTGGTTACCTGGCAGTGGTCTTAAGCGACAACGGCTGCCAGTTCACAGAAGCCAGGTGGAAGCAGGCATGTCGAAGGTGGGGGGTTTACCACCACACTACCCCCACATACCACCCGAGGGCCAACCCAACTGAGATACGGAACCAGGAGATCAAGGCGCAGCTCCGTCTCCGGTTGGGTGAGGACCACAGCAAATGGGACACGCATATTCTGGCCTTCATGTACTGCTTGAGATGTTGGACGAGTATGGTCACGGTGTACACACCGGCAGAACTAGTCCAAGGGCAGAACTTGGCGCTGCCGGGCGAGCTGGCAGGGAAGCGGGAGCAGGCCAGGCTGTGGCAGGAGACCTACCTCCACCAGCACACGCCACAGACGGGCAGGCCGCCATCCGCGCTGACGCCCGGCGAGCAGGTGTATGTGTGCCAACATCCCCTGTCATCAGGCACCAAGAAGTTCTGCGTGGGGTTGGTGCCAAAATGGGCGGGTCCCCGACTGGTTCTGCATCAGGCTGTACCTACGTCCTACCTTGTACAGACGCCAAGTGGTAGACCGGCAAATATACACAGAGACGACCTGGGATGCGTGACGGACATGGAGGTGGACACAGGGCAGAGGGGAGGACAAGACACCAACTGTACCAACGACATCTCATTCTGCAGAAACCAGGGCTTCAAAATCGCGTAGGGGGAGACGTCCACAGGCCCCTAGGGAGGCAGGGGACTCCCAAATGGACCCGTCGCCCACTGGCACAGACATGGCGGAACACATTGACTTGTCGTACTCGGCCCCAGTTGACACCACACCGGATTTGACACCACCTGACGCAACAACGGACTCGACGCCCATGGATGTGGGAGTGGGAGTGCCCAGTAGGGCTTGAGGCGAGGGGGCATGTCAGGGGCCTCCTGCCCAGGACTTTTGGCAGGGCCTGGAAGCAATCCTGGACTACCTGGAGACGGGATGGTGAGAAGGGGCTGCCAGCGACAGGGGCCGCGGGAGTATTGGGAGCCATCAGTGGCGGAGCCCAGGGACAGTGAGTATGAGGGGCGGGTAGCTGAGGCGCCTCTTTGCCTTCAGAGCCCCTGGACGGGAACGAACGAGTCCTGAGTGACTGTCGTGGAGCCGGACTCGGAGGACAAAGGGAAGGAGTCCGAGGAAGGACAGGGCCTCTCGCATCCAATCTCTGAGAATGGCGTCGACATCTCCTAGTGCCACCTGTCGGATGGCAAGACGAATCTAAGGGACGAGGAGGGGTACTACCCGAAGCCAGAGAGGCAGCAGGCCGTGAGTGCATCTGTGACGACCCGACCCCCACACTGTTTGACTTGTATCCACATGCGACGCCCACCCCTAGGGCGTGGCTGCAGTTTATGGTCCTCAACTCGCAGGCAGCACCCACAAGGTCAGCGGGGAGGAACCCGACCATTCAGGACGTCCTTTAAGGTCATGCAGGATCCCCTACTACCTGAGCGATTATTTGTGTCCCACCCTAAACATGCCAGTATGCCACAACAAGCCAAGACCCAGGTGCAGTGTTATAAACTTTCTACCCTCCTGGGAACAGTGTAAAGTAGACCCCAGATCCGACTCCCACAGTGTTCGACGAGTACCCATGTGCACTGTATTGTGCCTAACTGAGCTTGTGCCCTGTGAGTATATATGGAAACAAATCTGCTCCAATCAAAATATCAATAGAACTTGAAGTAGCAAATGTCGGGTCAGCCAAATTGAAATGAAGTACATGATCCCACATGTCAGAATGTACAGGAAATGTGGGCAAATCTGCAGTTATTTTCGGTACAACATATGCAGCAAGTGGCACTTGTGGGTTTGTTTTTCCAACTGGTTTAATGCAGCATTTAACTAATCCCTTTGCTGTGTGTAAGGGATCTTGTGTTAGTCCATAAATTGGTAAGAACGCCTTCTGACGAGTCAACCCCAAAAGCTGGGCACAATGTTCAGTTATGAAGCTCAACTGACTGGCTGAGTCTAAGACTGCTCGAAAATTCTGGTAACCACCGACACTGTCTTGTACATCCACCAAGGCAGTGGATAATAACATGTTTCTGGGTTCTGATTGACCAGGTCTCTGAGCTGTAGCCAATGCAACAGCTGGTGTAGGTTTTGTTGCTGCAGATTCAGGTGGAGAATGCTGAAATGAAGTTGCTTCTTCTTTCAAGAGTGTATGCGTGTTGGCTTCAGTGAAGTGCAAAAGCGAGTGATGTCTACTCTTGCATGAGTGACAGCTGTTTTTTGACCAACACTGTTTCATTTGATGAGATGCTTTCAGGCAGTTTAAACAAAGGTTAAGTCTCTTGACAATCTGGTAGCGGTCTTCTGGCTTGCATTGTACAAACTGTGGACATTTGTAAAGTGGGTGGTCACTGTCACATACACTGCACTTTACAGCAGAATCAAATGTGTTTCCAACAAACAGTGAAGTGTGTTGTGAGCGAGACTGAGATACAGTGCTATAGTTTGCCTGCCTTACTCGATACCCTGACTTACTGGAGGCTCCAGACATTGCCTCCGAAGCCCGGCGATGACTTTCAAGGAAGGCTAAAAACTGAGCAAATGTAGGCATTTATGCGTCACTCACAGAAATATGTAGTTCCCATTGTTGACGTAAATGGTTATCTAGCTTCCTTTCCAAAAAAATGTAGCAAGAGTGGGTTCCAAGAATCTACTGCTAGTTTTATAGTACGCAATGCAGCCATATGTTCATTTAACACTGACACCAAGACACTTAATGAAGCAGGATGAGCAAGAGACAATGTAGATGCCTGCATAATGGCATCAATGTGGTGTGACACAATAAGCCTGAGATTTTTGTATCTCTGTTCAATCAAATTCCAAGCTACTTTGAAGTTATCATTGATCAATGGCAGGGATTGGATAAGAGAGAGTGGTTCTGGTGACAGTGATGTTTTAAGGTATGATAACCTTTCAATATCGTTCAAGTGAGCATTGTTTACCACCAATGTGGTAAAGAGGTTAGAAAAATTAAGCCACTATGTTGGATTTCCTGAGAAATGAGGTAGTTTTATAGCTGGAAGAGTTACTTGAGATGGGTTGTGCGAAGTTGGTGCTTTCGTGCCGTCATGCAATTTATTCTTGTTGCACGTGGCAATGTATATTGCCTGAACACGATAATACGTATCGTCGAAAGCATTTAGGCGATCACTGTGCTGTTTTTTGTTGAAATCCGGGTCATCTTTGAGCAACATCTCCAAAGACAAGTGATCGTCTTCAAAACAAGTACGCAACTGTGACAGATCACGACACGTTGCGATAAACAACTCACGTTGCGTATCGTCACTCATCACTTTATCGGCAAGTGCATCGGCACGACATAACCTGTTTTCCCCACGCTCGAGACGAATCTTTAACACTTCTGTCTTGTCATTCATTTTGCCGTTTGATGCACAAAACAGAAATAAAGGAATGAAAGTTTGACAAATAAAGTATTCACCAACACTGCGACAACATGAGATCAAAAAAAAAACGCTATCACAATAGATGAGCGTCACGAGACACGACACAAATACACGCACGATTACTGGTAAATATCCGGCCCGTGTGGACCAAATGTTCTTTATTTCAACGAATTTATTCCGGAGGACCATAAATATATTAAAAGTCTGATTTAGTGAATACAAATATGACAACGAAACGATAGCCAAATACAAAACAAACGACCCGACTGTATGCGGCCCGCCATCTTGCCGAACTGTTTATACGACACGCAAAAGGGGCACAAGTAACACTTCACACAACAAGGACATAAGTCACAAAGTCCGAACACTATCTAAATACTCCAGATATATGAACCAACCCTGCGAACATAATTGACTCAATTGAAAACTTCCATCCTTATCAATAAACTTTAGAAAAAAAGCTATAATCTTGCTACGTGGTGTGTCTATGTCCATTCATAAGTTTTCAAACGGTAAAACGTAAATTAACAAGCGCCTCACAGAATCTCAGGCGCATGGAAAAAGTAAGTTGAGAGGGCGTAGTTGCTCTATATACTAGGTTTTTCAATTCTTGAAAACTAAACTCTACAAATGAAATGCATATTAAAAAAAGCAAAAATAAATAAATAAAAATATTTTAAGTAATGTATAGAAAAACAATTCCATGATGAGATATTTTAACATTTCTGATTATTGATTAAATCCATTGCAAACACGATTTTTTAAGATTTAATTTTTTAATTTTTGATAGAATTTGTCTTATTTTACTAACAAAATTTAAGGTTATAAACAAGCTAGACTGACAGTAGAGCAATCAATCTTTTAAATTGTGAAGTAAGATTTTCTTTTAGTCTCATACATTCTGTAACTATTTGCACATTTACATGAAAGGTGGTAAAACGTCGAACATTAACAAAACGTAAAATAACGCTTGAACCAAATGTTTAAAAAATACCATGCATTTTTTGTACAATTTATTCCGAAGGTTTGGCCACTTAGAACTGGAAATATATTTGTCAAAAATTATCGTGTCAATTATTATAAAATTATCCTAGAATCAATGCCATAAGGAATTGAATTAAATCATTCTTTAAAAATTTATTAACTGTTCTTTTTTTTTTTAGTAAAATGTTCATATGCATAGGAAATAAATAATTTTTTTTGCAAATATTCCAAAAACGTAAGTAGTTAAAAACGCCCACTACATGTTTGGGAATGTTATTAAACATTTCCTACAGGTTCGAGAATCCACTTACTTGGTCGGACGTGCGGCAGTAGCTCAGCTTGTTTTGAAGCAACCTAAAGTTGACATAAATACGGCTTCTGTCACGTAACATTGATTTTGACGTGGCAACGTCTAATAAATCGATGAACGCCGGCTGCACGCACGAAAAAGTGTCCCGTTACGCACATTTTATATTGCTCTTTGCTAACTAGAACCTCCTAGCATTGCGACCGAGTCCGTGGCGTAATTCAATTTTCATGCATTTCAATGTAACATTTTTATTGCTCTTTACGAAACCATTCCTCCTAGCATTGTTGCAGAGTCCGTGACGTAAATATATTATTTTTGACTGCATCTTGGTGTTGGGTAAGCCATTTCCTTCACATCATCCTTGAAACACTCCCATTCGTTTCCTACTCTTCCTATCAACGTCCTATCCTTAACAGAATAACACAGATTAGAAGAAGTTAAATAGCAAATATGTATAAAATTTATAGATAAAATAATCTCTTCGTTAAAGTGATAAATATATTTGAATTAATGAGTGCAAATAAAAGTAAATTTATCAATTGAATTGTTGATTTCATTTCACTCCTTCTTTGTATCCATACAAAATAGTGATAATTCAATCAAAAGGATTTAATTTTATTCATAAAAGTATGCAATCATTTCATCAATGTTTTGTTATGACGTTGTCACGTTAAACTATCGTCCGTAAACTGACTTTACAGACAACCCATTTTTTTTTTTAAATGGACACTTCTTATAAGAACAACTAGTGGTTCCCATTTTCCAAATGTGGAGTCAAAAGTAATAAGTTGTATTTCTACGAACACTAAACACCACATGTAATTGTTTACAAACACCGTTCAAAAAACAGAAGTGGAAGACGTATACATATACCATTGCATTGGTACTTTTACTTGGTTCTGTTTGATTTGACATAATTATTATGACATATTATAGGTGGTTCAGCCACCTTTTAGCATGAATATGTCATCGAATATGCATGTAGCTTCATTGTAGGAGACCCGCCTGCATGCAATTGCAAAAGGTAACCATATATTTCAATTGTGTGATAGTGAAGTTTAGCATGTACTGCCTAGAAAGAAAACGCTTTCTCTAAAAGCGGCGGGAAAACATTTTTATTACAATTAATCATTTTAAATAAATGAATTAAATAGGCATAACTATGAACCAATACATGTAAGAAGATAAAAAGTTTCTTTAATTTAATTTTAAACTAGATATCATTATTATACTAATTATAGTGAAAATGAACATGTTTCATATAATAAAATATTAGAAAAGTACTATGCATAGCTTTGCATCTAATAAATTTTGAATAAAGTATTTAAAAATGTTACTTTTTAACGTTTTCCATAGCTTAACAATGGATTTTCCGGAACACAACAAACTAAAAAACCCTAACAACTAATTTTAACTATTAAAATGTTCATTTAAAATAATTAATTTTCTTATATATATTTAAAATTGGTTAATTTTGTAAAATATTATTTTTGAGAGATAAAAGGAAAAAATAAATAATTTAATTTAACTAATAATTACACCTTCCTACCAAATGCATTATGTAAACATTAAACAGCGTTTCAATATATGAAAAATGTGGATATTACAGTGTAAAGTTTTTAATCCAAAGTATTGAAAACTAACCCGTTTTAAGCTTTACGTACATCAATAATATCTATTTATATGCTCAACAAACCCGACGTGATGCAAATTTATGTTGGAGATGAATAATTGGCTATATCAACTTGTATCTGAATCTTATACAAAAACAAAACTTTAGAAAATGTATTTTTTTTAGGTAAGCGAATACCGTGAAAAAATTGTTACTTACCTTTAAATGTCTGTATTATATAAAAAGTACTTCAGACTACAATAATTTTATATATAGGTATATATATATATGTGATGGAAATTTTGTAGTTTTAATAATTTTTAGTGGCAGAAATTAATGAAACCCTGATAAATTGATTAAATTTTCTAATTCTTTAATGAAAAACCACTTTTACGATGATTAAAAACTTATGGGTACTTAATTAAATAAAAAATCTATTATATGAATCTAAAATAAAAATTTTCATGTGGTCAATAACATAATAATGAGTGATTTACGTGACAAACGTTTGTTTTGATGAACTACCCTAATCATTCGCCTATGCAAAATTGTTTGGATGCATATATAAAATTATATTATGATTTATCATGCAGCGAATACATCTTTTTGTAAAATATGTGAAGATTGTTAGAGCAAAATATTAAAATAAATATAGGTAATTAAAACTTCCTATTTTTATGTGAAAAAATATTGCTAAAAAAATTTTAATTTTTTTTGGGAATTATTTTCTTAATAACATCCTCTAACGAAATTCAACGAATTATTCCTTTTCTGTAACCAACACATTTTTATAAATAATCATAATATTCAGCAGAAAAGATTTTTATAACAATGAAAACAATATATGTAACCCCATTTTTTCAGTAGGACCATAAGTTGTTTTGTAGAATAAAACTGTGCAAGTCATTAGGAAACAACATTTGGCATAAATAAAAACTATAAAATACGAAAAAAATTGGTTTATTGAAAATTTACAATACTGATGGTTTCAGGAATCAAACAAAAATATAAAAATAATTATTAACAGTTGGGAACATCGATATTGACCACGATGTGGCGCATTAATATTTGACCGGCATCGTGTGAATCGCAAACGAATAGAAGTTGGCAGCATCGTATTGCTAGGTTCTTCAGCCCCAGTAGCTGTGGCCTCCGTAGCCGCTGCCGTAACCTCCGTTGCCTCCGTAGCCCTTGTTGTAGCCTCCGTAGCCGCTGCCGTATCCTCCGTAGCCGCCGTAGCCCTTGCCGTATCCGCTGTACCCGCTGCTGTATCCGCCGTTTCCACCGTAGCCGCCGTAGCCTCCGTAGCCGCCGAGACCGCTGTACCCGCTGTAACCACCGTAGCTTCTGCCGTAGCCTCCGTAGCCGCTGCCGTGGCCTCCGTAGCCGATGCCTTGGCCTCCGTAGCCGCCGTAGCCGCCGTAGCCTCCGACACCGCTGTACCCGCCGTACCCACTGTTGTAGCCGCCGGTACCGCTGTAGCCACCCAGGTACCCGGCTCTGGCCAGTCCCAGCAGGACTGCCACCACAGCAGAGAACACCTGCAACAAGATATCCATTCAGGTCAACTTCGTACCTCCAATAGGAGTTCATTATTTGGCCGTTGTATCATAAATGGTTATTTATGTTTTAAAAACAACGTTCAAAATTGTTTCAATTCAATTTATATCTATCTTTAAGCAATTTTTTTTGTTTCTTTTGTTGTTGTAAATAAATTTTTTTTTAAATATTTTTTTATATAGTTGTAATATATAAGCGTGTTATACGAATTTTTTTAATAAGATTAGGCCTTTTAATCTAGGCCACCAAATTTTTATTTTTCACATAATATTTTATAACATAAGAAAAATACCGTAGATGTTAATACAGTTTATTTATTTTTTGTCTTACAGAAGACGTGTAATCAATCTTATAGGTTTGGCGTTTTTTCACATTTCATTGCACTATGGAATTTGCGAACGGATAGGAAATTAAATAAATATGTTATTTTTCTTCCATTATAAATGACCGTGTTAGATGTATCCATGTCATTGGAGAAGGGCCTTGTGTTTTTCACGCGTTTATTTTTGCGTGACAAGTCATTGCATTTTTTCTAAGAAAAATTGCACATTTTATTTTGAAACAAAATGAAAACCAGTAAATATCATTTGAAACTACAAAATTGTGACTGTAAACAATCTGCAAAGAGACAAATGAGGGTGTAGCATGTATTAATTGTATTGGTTTAAAATAGTTAAATTTATTTGTAAATCGTTCGCTGAATCACTTTTTAGTATGAACTGCGAAAATTAATAAGCACAATAAAAAATAAAGGCCAACTATTACATATATATGATTTTTTTTAATATTTAAAAAAATTTTGCATGAAAAAATCTATTAAAATATAACAACATTCTCCAATTTTCGTAAGATATACTTTAGTGTTGTATCGAAAAACGTGTTTCATGTATGCAAAAAAAAAATATCCATAGCCGTGTGTTATATAAAGTAAGAATATTTCTCTTGTAGTAAGTACTGTTCCGTGTCCACTGGTATGAGAAATGTTTTGTACAAGTACATAAACTGGTTTCTGCGCGGCTTCTCAAGCCCTCGGCCCGGCGGTCCGCACGGCTCCGAGGACCTCGAGGCTCGAGCCGCGCGAGTTAAGGTGGTTACCACCTGCGTGCTCAGCTCCTTGGATACTGCTTTCCACGTGACAACGTCTAATAAATCGATTAACGCTGGCTGCAAGCACGAAAAAGTGTCACGTAACGCACATTGTTCCGTTACGCTGTGTCCCGTTACGCTCATTGCACGCTTGCGCCACATCTATCACTCTTCCACTCGATTGGAACAACCATCGATTTCACTTTTATAGAGGCACATTAAACTTGAAACACTCCCATTCGTTTCCTACTTTTCCTAACATCGTCCTAGCCTTAACAGAATAACACAGATTGGAAGAAGTTAAATAGCAAGAATGCATAAAAGTTATAGTTAAAATAATCTCTTCGTTAAAGTAATAAACAATTGAATTAATGAGTGCAAATAAAAGTAAATTTATCAATAAAATTGTAAATTTCATTTTACTCCTTCTTTGTATCCATACAAAATAGTGATAATTCAATAAAAATGATTCTATTTTGTTCATAAAACTATGCAATCATTTCATCAATGTTTTGTTATGATGTTTTCACCTTAAACTATCGTCCGTAAACCGAATTTACAGACAACCAATTTTTTTCACTTGTTTTAAACATTGTTTCATAATAAAACCATATTTTATGGTTTATAAAATGTTTAATTTATACAAATAACGACTTTATTTAAAGTTTTTAAATGTTTTATGTCAACTCTGGCATTTACAAAAATTATAAAATAAAGGCGGTTAAATATTTTTTTAAACCTTTAGTATTTTGTTGTTTAATTAATTCAATGAATAAAAATTTTTAATTTTACAAATCACTGAAAAACTCAAGTTTCATACCAAAAAAAATCTTCAAGGGGAAGGCTGCGTAAGAACGGTTAAAAATTAAAACTAAAATTTGTAAGCCACATAGTTTTATGATTTTAGTACATGCTGAGACTGATATGATAATAGCCCTGAAGAAATTTCAAACAGTAAAATAAGGACTTGTTAAATATATATAAATTTTTTAAACATACAACACGGTAATTTAATGAATTTTTTATAAATTGTGTAAAATATAGCGAAATAATAGAAGGAAAATATTTCAGAATCCTACCTCATTAAACCTTACGGTTAAACGACTTCAATGTAAATTTATGAAGACGACATGTTAAAAACTATCCATGTTTGCTCGCGAATTTACGGATATTTTTGTAAATTTACGGGTAGAAAGTTTATTTAACTTGAAACAAACACTTTGGAGTTCCGCCAAATACTTGGAAAAAATCTTTAAGTCTAAAGACAAAAAAAAAACTTTTCCTTTTAAGTGAATATTTAGTATTTGTTATTCAAAATCAAGTAAATTTTTTTTAACAAATATCCTCTAATGTGGAACCACTAACGAAGTGTTATGTGTCTTGAGAAGCCAGTAAGTGAACTGCTGGTCTTGCGACCGAGTCCTGGGATCGAAACGAGGACCTCCGAGGTCGGCGGCCGGGGACCGCGGCGGCTCAGCCGAGCGTGTATCCTGCGAGCAACCCCTACCCCCCTTCACCACTCCAGGGATTCAAGGTCCCGTCACACCGTCAAACTCTCGCTTCAAACACCTTCCAGCCAGGCTGTCGGAATAACGTCAGAGGATTGTGAACACACCGAAATATTGTCACAAGCACAACCTTGTTGGTTTCACAAGTTGGCTGACATGAGTTTCCATTAAACATTTTTTTTTTTTTTTACATTTTACTTGTGGTTCTAATATGCGTTGGGTGTCCAATGGAATGAGCCAATCAGGATCGTGCCCGGTGCAAAAAATAAATGGCTTGCTTTTTTTTTTTATCCCAACGGATCTTCAAGCGGCAATGGTATGGATAAACGTACGAAAATCTAAATATGTTACGTATATTTATGTGTCTATAAAGATCACGAGGATCATTAATTTAATTCGCAAGTATTACAAAAGCTTAAATTTTAAAATTTGTGGATGGTTAGTCCGATAAACAAATTTTGAAGTAGGTACGTCTTATATGGTGATTTACAAAATGTTTCAGGTGGTTATATGATCAACTTCTTCTAACAAAGCCCTCAAACCTGGGTGTCCAATAAGAGCTGGATACAAGTGTTGGACAGCGCCCTCAAACTCGGGTGTCCAGTAAGAGCTGCAGACGAGAGTTGGACAGCGCCCTCAAACTCGGGTGTCCAGTAAGAGCTGGAGACGAGTGTTGGACAGCGCCCTCAAACTCGGGTGTCCAGTAAGAGCTGGAGACGAGAGTTGGACAGCGCCCTCAAACCCGGGTGTCCAGTAAGAGCTGGAGACGATTGTTGGACAGCGCCCTCAAACTCGGGTGTCCAGTAAGAGCTGGAGACGAGTGTTGGACAGCGCCCTCAAACTCGGGTGTCCAGTAAGAGCTGGAGACCAGTGTTGGACAGCGCCCTCCAACTCGGGTGACCAGTCAGAGCTGGAGACGAGTGTTGGACAGCGCCCTCCAACTCGGGTGTCCAGTAAGAGCTGGAGACGAGTGTTGGACAGCGCCCTCAAACTCGGGGGTCCAGTAAGAGCTGGAGACGTGTGTTGGACAGCGCCCTCAAACTCGGGTGTCCAGTTAGAGCTGGAGACGATTGTTGGACAGTGCCCTCAAACTCGGGTGTCCAGTAAGAGCTGGAGACCAGTGTTGGACAGCGCCCTCCAACTCGGGTGTCCAGTAAGAGCTGGAGACGTGTGTTGGACAGCGCCCTCCAACTCGGGTGTCCAGTAAGAGCTGGAGACGAGTGTTGGACAGCGCCCTCAAACTCGGGTGTCCAGTAAGAGCTGGATACGAGTGTTGGACAGCGCCCTCAAACTCGGGTGTCCAGTAAGAGCTGGAGACGAGTGTTGGACAGCGCCCTCAAACTCGGGTGTCCAGTAACAGCTGGAGACCAGTGTTGGACAGCGCCCTCCAACTCGGGTGTCCAGTAAGAGCTGGAGACGAGTGTTGGACAGCGCCCTCAAACTCGGGTGTCCAGTAAGAGCTGGAGACCAGTGTTGGACAGCGCCCTCAAACTCGGGTGTCCAGTAAGAGCTGGAGACCAGTGTTGGACAGCGCCCTCCAACTCGGGTGTGCAGTAAGAGCTGGATACGAGTGTTGGACAGCGCCCTCAAACTCGGGTGTCCAGTAAGAGCTGGATACGAGTGTTGGACAGCGCCCTCAAACTCGGGTATCCAGTAAGAGCTGGAGACGAGTGTTGGATAGCGCCCTCAAACTCGGGTGTCCAGTAAGAGCTGGAGACGAGTGTTGGATAGCGCCCTCAAACTCGGGTGTCCAGTAAGAGCTGGAGACCAGTGTTGGACAGCGCCCTCCAACTCGGGTGTCCAGTAAGAGCTGGAGACCAGTGTTGGACAGCGCCCTCCAACTCGGGTGTCCAGTAAGAGCTGGACAGCGTGAGGCAGGCCTCCAGGGCGCTACTCACCAGAGCACGAGACATGTTGTTTCCGCGGCTGCTGACGGAGGATGTCTCGCCTCTGGTCAGAGGGCAGCTTATATACCAGTGGCCGCCGCGCGGACCTTGTGCGAGAGGGTCCTGGCTTTCTCTGCAGAAAACCTTCTAGCCCCCTCCTTCCCGAAACCCGCACCCCCTCCCTCTGTCCCCTTCGTGCCGTTCCCACACGTCGCCTCGTTTCCTTACGTCGGAGCACACCTGTCCGTCGGGAAGTTCCCCGCCATTGTCTCGCTCCGGACCCGAGCAGGTACCGAGCACGTATCGAGCACGTATCGAGCAGGTATCGAGCACGCTGGCGGCTCTCTCGGTTCACTTGTTTCCATTTTCACCGCCAATCCAACATGCGGTATACGGCATTTGCTAGGTGTAGTCTTGTGAATGGAACGGAAAGTTGCTTGGAAAATTGAACATGTGTCCACATTGCTGCCAACTGTGTCGGATAACGCGAACCGAAATTCACAAAGCCAAAGAGTTAACTTCAAAGTAAAACTGGTTTGATTACTTTTATCAAGATGGACAGTACTTCTTTGTCGAAAAATCAAGTATAAAGCCAGGGTTTATTTTATAACAGTTTTTTTTTTTTTTTTTTTTTTTAAGCTTTCATCAGAGCCGTTTTATTATAAAGGTTAAAGTTTCACTCTGTGATTCGAACGATTCGATAGTCGACGTAGCTGCACCGGCAGCTAATTCTAGCGTCGGGTGCGGAAACTACGTGTGATTCGCGTCCAGAAATGTACTGGTTGAAATTACAATTTTGCTTATTTTTATCAAAATCGGTACTATTTTAAATAATTCATAGTTAAACTCGTGTCCGAGTTTCATTTATAAGAATTATTTCAATAAGAGAACACTTAAATTAGATAGTTACCAAAATTACATTTAACATATCTGGCTAGTACTGAGAGACTCGCTTACATGTTTTATAAGTTTGTGTTGAATAATACGTCAACTATCGTGCCTGTGAGAATTATAGTAGGCATGGTTGACTCATTGGCAAATTAAAAATTTACAAGTCAACCAAATATCAAATAAATAGTGACAAGACACTGGACTCCCATTACTCAGGACTGGTCCGAACAGTCTGGTTTCCTGAAATAACTTAATACAGGAAAAATATAGTATTTTTTACTTTCGACAGGTAATTGCAAAATTCTTTGTACTTTTTCAGATTAGTCTTTGGCTCTAAATAATTCAGGTTATTTTATTTGGTGTTTTATTCACATGATTTTTAATAAATTCATATGATTACCATTTTTGATTGTTTTTAATAGTTTTTCTGTTAGACAAATCCCAATTTTTGGGTTAAAATAAAGTCAACTGCAGTATTTTGTGAAAAAATTTAAATTAAATATATATATATATATATTTTGAATGATATGATAAAGTTTCTAGAGCAAGGATGATACGAAGGGTTAATTCATAACTGAATACCACATGATTCCATGTTTTAGTACATGCTAGGACTGATACAAGTATTTGCCTTAAATTCCATTTAATCATGTAATAAAAACTTCTTTTGTGAAAAAGAGTATTTGATCAACAATTAAATACTCTCGATTATTTTTTGAAAAATTCACGAAATATTTAAAGAAAATAATGTCGAATCCACCTTCACAATCCCAACATATTAAAAAAAAAATAGTTGTCTGTAAAGTAGGTTCACGGACGATAGTTTAACAATACAACGTTATAACAAAACATTGATGAAATGATTGCATTCTTTTATGAATAAAATTGAATAATTTTTATTGAATTATCACTACTGGATACAAAGAAGGAGTGAAATGAAATCTACAATTTAATTGATAAATTTCCTTATATTTGCACTCATTAATTCAAATATGTTTATTACTTTGGCGAAGAGATTATTTTAACCATAACTTTTATACATGTTTGCTATTTAACTTCTTCCAATCTGTGTTATTCTGTTAAGGATAGGACGATGATAGGAAAAGTTGGAAACGAATGGGAGTGTTTCAAGTCTAATGTGCCTCGAAAAAGTGAAATCGATGGTTGTTCCAATCGAGTGGAAGAGAGATAGATGCGGCGCAAGCGTACAATTAGCGTAACGGGACAACACGTAACGGGACACAGCGTAACCGGACAATGTGCGTAACGGGACAATGTGCGTAACGGACAATGTGCATAACGGACAATGAGTCATCCTTTTTCGTGCGTGCAGCCGGCGTTCTTCGATTCATTAGACGTTGTCACGTCAAAAAGAAAACTTGAAGTAAAAAATTGGAATGAATGGAAAATTGCGTGACGTCTCTTCAAGGTGGAACTGGCTGGAGACGGGTGGAGGCCGAAGTGTGATGAGAGAGTATCCCCTGAAGACCACACCGACACGCAGCAACGTCCGCCACGTTCCCAACCCGCGAGCAGAAGGTACCGCCACGGCGGGTCATGTGATCACTCAGCCACGGCGAGACAGGAGCATGTGGTATCCGCGGCGCTTCGTGTGGACGACGTGTGACGTGTTGGGAATTTAATTTTACTTTCCGATGAGTGAATGGTTTTCCTGGCCAATGGGAAGTCAGCACGTAGCAGGTAACAATACATTATTTCTTTTAATGTTTCAAATAATATAAATGTTTAAGTGTTAGAAAATGAGTCGTTAAATATTTTGCTATGTATAATTAACATGATAATATTTTTTTGTGGAATGGTGAAATATAAATTACATTCGGAAACGTTCACATAATTTTGTATGACTGTTCAATTCAAAGCGTAAATTTTGATTACATAAGCTCAGATAGCGCTGCAGGGTATTTAAAATACACGTTTATGCGTGAAACGGCTGAACATTTTCGGAAAAAATTTACTCGTAAATAATTGTGCATTTTGTTTGGAATACCTACTGTCTGGGAGTTCAATCTTTAGTTTCAAATTTTTTTAAGCCAGTTTTCATGATTTAAATGAGCGGTTTTATACTGATGTATTCCTCCCAATTAAAAATGTCTACTTACCACCCTCAGACGCCTGTAAAAAATGTTCTTACCTAATTTCCCATAGTGCCATAGGCAGAGCCACGACTTTTTCTAGGTTTCATTACACTCCGCGATAGCATTGACCGTCGTTCCTAAATTTTAAAATTTTCAGAATGCTCAATAGCCATGTTTTGAAATGTATTTCACATATTTTGGTCTACAATTCTTCTCACTACATTTTATTGACTTAAAATAGTTGTAAAGCGAATTAAACAGATTTTTGTTCTAATAATTAAAATAAATCTATAAGTAATTAAAAGAGTACAAGCTTGAGATCCCCATTGCCTCTTATTATAAGCCGAGACCCAAAGATTAGATTTAAAATTTTTACAACGATTCCAGTTGGACCTAATATTGTTTTACTATGCGACGGATCTCTATAAATACGTTTAAGCAATAAAAACACAACATAAACGTTGTTGAGGATCCAGAAAACATGACATTATCAGTTTTAGCCTGCCGCCAAATTCTACAAGCACGGTTCACGACGAAACAACTAACAACTACACAAGCTTAGAGGCGATTGAAGACTTGATGTACGCGCAGTTTCCGCCCTTATTCATCCCCTATTGCTGTGTGAATGTAGGTAAGAAACAAGTCCAGGCAGGCGTGCCCATTGACCAAACTCAGTAATGACTTTCATAATGGACAATTTGTGCCGTGTTCCCGGGCGAGTGGGAAAACAGGATGTTACCGCGTTGTTATCGTCTGCTGTTTCTCGCGCGACGCGCGCGCTCGCAGCTAATTGGCTCCAACCCGAACAAAAGAAAACAAAAACCGCCTCGCGAAGGTCCTGTGAGTCAAGCGCTCGGTCCGAATAAATGAAAGTTACTCGCGCCCAAGTAACACGGGCTTGCGCTGGGGCTTGCGTAAACACGGCAACGTCGCTGGGTGAAATGCGGGTGACCATCGCTTTCACCTCGAAATGTCTTCCGACGTCCTGCGTTCGGTTTGACCGGTGCTCGTTCATGCGAACACAAGAAGACGTATAGGCGCTCCGCCCTGAACGAGAACCACCCAGGAGAGTAACTGGTGCAGGTTGTCTGGTAGGAGTCATTTCGTGAATGCGACGGAAGTCAAGGAACGGAAATGAGTAACCGCGGTGTTGCAATATGTAGCAAATGCAGGGCGTCTGGTAGGAGTCATTTCGTGATTGCGACGGAAGTCAAGGAACGGAAATGAGTAACCGCGGTGTTGCAATATGTAGCAAATGCAGGGCGTCTGGTAGGAGTCATTTCGTGAATGCGACGGAAGTCAAGGAACGGAAATGAGTAACCGCGGTGTTGCAATATGTAGCAAATGCAGGGCGTCTGGTAGGAGTCATTTCGTGATTGCGACGGAAGTCAAGGAACGGAAATGAGTAACCGTGGTGTTGCGATCTGCAGCAAATAGTGCGACGCAAAGTTCACATAGACAAAGAGAAACGTTACAGCACTGACAGTTTAATGAATTTAAAAAAAAAAGATCAGCAATGTTCTAATAAAATTCTATTTCGAAAATCAGCCGGGGTTTAGTTTTTTTTTTAAATTTCTTTCGGTTTCATCGGAGCTATTTTATTTTATAGTTAAAAGTTTTTTTTTATGCTAATCAAATGTTTCAATAGTCGACGTAGCCTCTCCGGCAGCGAATTCTAGCGGCGGGTACGGAATTTACGTGTTATTCGCTTCCATAAATATATATAAAAAAAATTAAATTGCGTGTATTTATCACAATTGACATCATTTAAAAAAATTCTGCATTGAATTTTGTGCCCGAGTTCGGATTTTAAGTGTAATTGCAACATAAAAATACACGAATTTTCTCGTAACCAAGGTTAAATATAACGTAGGGAAACGATCACATATTTTAAAGATAATATGTAACAACAAACAATTATTTAAGTAGGATTTTGTTAGTGCATTCCTAGATAAATTATTTGTTTGAAATATAAATTGGAAAATCAACTGCCAATTTTTTTTTATGTATTCACTAGCTAAACCCGGCCACGCTTTGCTGTGGCACAGTTTAATATTAATTAATTGTTTAATTTAATATTTTACTGTGCATGGCTGTGGAATGTAATAGAAGAAATAAAAATGTGTTTAGCTTAAATATTTTTATTGTAAAGCTTATGGAAGGACTACATTCCTTGTTTTCCCATTTTTTGCATAAACATATAGATCAGATGGTTTACCGACTCTGGAGCACCCGACATATAACTGTCCATGAGAGAAGCATTCATTTTCTAAATTCAAACCGCACACTTGCAAAGATTGTCCTTGTGCTTTATTGATGGTCATAGCGAACGCAAGGCGTATTGGAAATTGAAGTCGTTTGAACTCGAACGCCATATCTGTCGGAATAAGTGGCATTCGTGGAAGTAATACGTCTTCACCTTTATGAAGTCCAATCAAAATTGTTGCTTTAATAAGATTATCCATTAATTTTTTAACTACTAATCGTGTACCATTACATAATTTAGGCTGACAGATATTTCGAAGCAATATAATTGGCACACCAATTTTCAAATTCAAAATATGTGGTGGTAATCCTGGAACATCGAGTGAATTGAGAAATTCCGTTGGAAAGTTCACTGCTTCATTTTGGTACACTACTGAATCAATAGATTTGTATGTCATTGTTTCACCTTCGATTCTGTTCATAATACTATTGTTCATATCGTGTACGTCAACATTTTTAGCCGCTAGAATGGCTCTTTCGCTCAACCATGCATGATTTTTGAATTTTGTTTCGATGTTTTGGAATACCTTGTCTACTAATTCCTCTTTTGAATCTACGATGTTGCATAAATCAGATGATAAGCTGATTTTTCCTCTTTCTGGATTTGTAGGTACAGTGCCGTTACCAACTTCAATTAATTGTCTTGAAAATATGACTGCTGTTGGATCGTTCTGAAGTTTAACTCGCATATTCGTGGTTAAATGCATTTTTTTTACTGTGCTCCAAAAATTTGAATATTTTAAGCAGGCATGCAATTCATCAGCAGGTGTTGAGCGAGGTATCACTGGGAGCGTTTGCCTGAAATCACCGGATAGTAACATCAACACTCCCCCAAATGGATCTGGATTATTTCGCAAATATTTCAGTGTATGGTCTAATGCTTCCAATGACTTTTTGTGAGCCATTGTACACTCATCCCATACAATGATTTTGCACGTCTGAAGAACTTTTCCCATTCCTGATGTTTTTGAAATGTTACATGTTGGACTTTCTGTGCATTGCATGTTTAGTGATAGTTTAAGAGCTGAATGCGCTGTTCTACCTCCTTCCATTAATGTTGCAGCAATACCCGAGGAAGCAAGAGCTAATGCAATATGGCCATTTGAACGGATCGTAGCAAGGATTAAGGAAATTAAGAATGTTTTTCCAGTTCCACCTGGAGCATCCAAAAAGTACAATCCACCGGATTGGTTGGCCACAGCTTGTATGATAGTATTATATACTATATTTTGTTCTTGAAGGAGTCTCGGTGTATTTTCCTGGACGAACAATTATCATAACAACGTACGTGATTATAACAAATTATAATAGCAATATATAAGATATAAGCTATAAGATAAGAATTATTTAATTTTCAAATGTATTGTACGAAATGTATTTTTTAATTTGAACGTATTTTTATTAATAGAGTCGAAAGAATATACTTTCAAATTAAATAAAGTTTTTTATTCTTTCTTGAAATATATATATATATATATACATATTTGTGTAAATTATAGTTGTCAAGGCACAATGGTCGAGTAGCTGTCGGCCTCCGTAGCGCAGTCGACGGCCCACCGGGCTACGGTGCGGGGGCTCCGGGTTCGAATCCCGGGTAAGACATGGGTGTAATTTGTATTGTCTTACTAACAACCTTCAACCAACACTACCTTTCCACATTGACTCGGGGTGACTTCAAACTACAACTTTAAGGGGGGGAGATTGTTGGCACACTGGTGACTGTCAAAACTTGCCAGTGTGCCATCAATCTTTTTAAAAAGGAAAAAAAAAAAAAAAAAAAAAGTAGCCTGATGTGCTTGAACTTCGACAATATGGTACAGCATCGTCGAGCGTGGTCACAACTAAGTTGGGTGACCATGATATTTAGTTATAGAAACTTTTTTTTCCGACTTTTCCGGTGGATTTTCCCAAACTTTTATTTAATATAAACACTCTTCTGTTAAGATGCAATGTTCTGTAAAAATTTCAATCCAAACCATCGTATACTTTCCGAGTTTTGCGGCCAAATACATACGGAAGCTAAATTTTTATATATATAGATAATTTTTGTATGAATGTCTTTATATAATTTATACATTATACTTGCGTTAAGAGTATGAAAAAACTACAAAACCAATATTTCGTAATCGTATCAAATACTAAAATATTTTCTTTACGTCGTGAAGACCATTTACAATAATACCATGCTCCATATTTTTCTTTAGTCTTTCTCCTTTAAATTCTTGGTAGTTGTGATGTCTGTTCAGGGTCAAAACACTATATTTAGATGCTTCGGGTTTTCCCGTAAACAACCCACGTTAACGCTGGCATTATTCCTTGCTATATAGGGCATAACAAATTATTACCCCACATTCCTTGATTTAATTGCTGAAGTGTTTACATATTTAATTTTATCATTGATGACAACACACAAAATACAAATTGAAGTTTACAATATTTATAAGGCACAGCAAGAATATGTGACCTCCAATATTGGAGTCACAGATAGCCATATAGTCTGGATAAAATTTCAACTTGATCATATAAAAAGGTTAAAAGAACAATAATTATTTGTATTAGTTGTCAGGCTGGAAGTTTTACAATTAATTTTGCGAATTTCTTTTGTTAATAACATAACGTTAAAAAAATCAATATTGCATATTTTAATAAAATATAACAATCCCTTCTCAGATTTCTTGGCTATTCAGAGCTATTTTTATTGAATCAGAAAAATAGAATACACAAATTGAAAAAAATAAAAAGAGTTTTTTTCATTTTTTTTTTTTTAGTTCTAAGAACCTATTCGTATTTTAAATCCTGCTTTATATTTATTTTATCTTCATCTTTAGTGAGTTAAAAATATTTATTTGAAATATTCTTTAGTTTATATCATTTTTTTGTTACCATAAGGAGTTAACCCAACACATAATCTTTTATTGTAATTAAATTTGGCTACAGCAATATGATTTCTTAAATATTTGGAAAAGTCATGTCTGTCTAAAATAGTTGGCGGGTTTAAGCTTTTAAATCCTAAATATAAAACCCTTATTTTAAATTAAAATATAAACAATCTTATTTTACCCGTGGTATTAACTGTTTTTTAACCTTAACTTATATGATGTCACAGAGAATCTCATTCACTCTCATAACATGAACCATACAATACCGTACCGTATACTTTGATTGTAACTAATATATCTACAATTTTCTGTACATAATTCCTTCTACTTCTTTCTTAGAACTGCCAGGCCAATTTAATATTTGTCACCGAAATTAACTTTTTTCAGAAAATATTACCTCCATTTTTCTAAACAAAGCTTAGCAAATCATGCATTATATATATCAAGAAATTTATTGATACACAGAAATAGTCTCGCTTATTTTAATATAATGTTTTATATGATGGTTTCTTTTGTGTCAGGTCTCACTTTGATGTTTGGCTGGATAATTATAATTATAATGGGTATGCTGTATGTATTGCGTGAATTTAAAATGTTCTCTTTTTGATATTTTTCGATAATAATCTTAATTTATAATTAAATATGAGTTTATATGTTATTCCTGTTCATAAATATATACTAGCAAAATTACTTCTTGTACGATTAAGACACCTTATCTTTTATTTCCTCTCTTTAGCTAAAATAAGTCCTTATTTTTTTCGGAATTGTCTGTTTTTATTGTGAAATCGTGCGTGTACGATAGAAAACTGATCATACGGCGTCAAGAGCTCAAATGTACGTAGTGACTGTAATCGCTGAAGAGTTGATCCCAGGGGTCAATAAAATTGCTATTTTCTGACAAAATCACACCGTAAGGTGTCGTCAGCTGGTTGCTAGGTAAATTAAAATAATGTCAAGTGTTACCAGGTGTCTGTCATTTGTCCATTACTGATATTATAGTTTTAAGGCCCTACTAAACTGAACACTGTTTCACAAATTAATGATCCAATAGTTTACCTTGAATGGGATGTGAACTTTTGTCTGTTATTTGCTGATTTCATCAAATAAATTGATCATCTTGGGCCATCAGGAAAACATGCGTGACTCCTGGTCACAGAATACTAATTTCACGCTGGTTGGGTTTTATTTCTTCCATTTCTCGTGTATGTGAAGATGATTACGGCTGAAAGGAAGCAGGTGCTAATTGGCAGCTCTTCGCCTCATCACTCCCGAGTCAGACGCCCGTCGTGTAGGTTTTTCTCCTGCCGAGTCACCCGCCGAGGCCGTGATCCCCCACCGAAATATCGGCCAGAAGTGACGAGGCGCTTCTCGGCGAATCAGAGGCGGGTTCTCCGGCGCGCCGGCCAACAGCAGGCGAGGTTGTCCAGGCGGTTCCGGCGGGAGTCGCGCCGGACCCGGTCACGACTTGGCATTAGCACCGGGGGGAGGGGAGGGGCGGAGCGAGTGATTGGCCGAGTTGCGCCCGCGCGTCCCGGGGCGATCCGGCGCAGACGGTGGATCCCTCCGGCGCCCGAGTCCTTGACAATTTCCAACAGAAAGAGATGAATGCAAGTTCTTCGGGCCGTGACTAAAGAGATTTCAGACGCACGGGCGAGGTCTGGAACTACGCAATTGACCCGGATCCAGTTGTGCAACCTCGCAGATGTTCCAAGTATAAAAAAAACGAAGATAATTAAATTTTTTGCAAAATTAAGTTTCCCCAAAAATATATTGCATTTGGAGGTCTAAATTAAGAGCTTTAGATTCTGCTACCTTGTGAACTTCTTTCTCATTTGAGGCAAGATAGAGTTCTAGTAGAAGCCAGAATTTCATTAATTTTTTTGGTATTTTTTCATTTTAAATTATTTATTTATTTTTATTCATTAAATATTTTTTCTGTTATTTTATATAAAAAAGGATGATGGTTTTCTCCGTGTGCTCCCGATTATTCTGGTCAATACGTTTGCTCCTGATTATTCTTGTCAATATGATGTTGGTTTTCTCCGTGTGCTCCTGATTAATCCTGTGGTTTCTTCAAGTGCTTCTGTCTATTCTGAGAAACCACTCTCTGCATGAAGGATTTTTTACCTAATGAGTCATGACATTTTATTTGGAGTTACATTTAATTCGTGAATTTTTGCTACTAAATCAGCACTTGAATTTTTTTTTTAACCAGGTGGGATTAAAAAAACAAACAACCATTACTCAGTCAAATAATATACCATGAGACATATGTGAAGCACTAACGTGCTAGACAAACTTCCTTCTCCTTGGTGTCTAGTGAAGCCATCCTTCTTTTTTCCGATCGTTAGTGAGCATCCTGCATCCCACATAAAAGAACTAATAATATTTACCTTTAAGCAACATGTGGTGTCATCTGTTGACAATAATCGACACTACTTTAAATAGGTTATTTTGCATGAGATAAATAATCTCACCACTGAATGGTGCTATTGTACTAAGTTAGAGTCATGTATTCTCTTAGCCACATAGCCTCGTGTCCTGGAAGCTTCGTAGTCCTGTAGCCTCGCAGTCTCGTAACCTTGTGTTCCGGAAGCTTCATAGTCATGATGCCTTGGAACCTCGTAGACCTGTAGCTACGTAACCAAGTAGCATTGTAATGGTATAACATAATTCTGCTGGAGCAGTTGGATCCAAAGAGAAAATACAGCCGAAGACAGATGCAGCTATTGGAGCCTTGAAGACTTTAGCTTCGTAGTCAAGTACTCATGTAGACTTTTAGTCTTGTATCCTCGCAGTCTCTTAAATTTGTGTTCTAGAAGCTTCGTAGCTCTGTAGCCTCGCAGTCACGTAAACTAGAAGACTCGTATTCACGTAGTCTCGTAACCTCATGGCTCGTAGTCGCGTAGTCATGATGTCTTGGAGCCTCGTAGACTTGTAGCTACGTAGCCACGTAGCCTCAAGTCTTGTGGCTACGTAAACAAGTAGTCTTGTAAACTTATAACATAATGCTGCTGGAGCAGTTGGAGCTTTGTAGACTCGTAGGCAGTTGGAGGAGTTTTGTATACTCGTAGAATTGAAGTTTTGTAGCCAAGTTATCTTGTAGCCATGTAGTTCCGCAGTCATTTGGAGCCGAGTAGACTTGTATCTGTTATCTTTAAAAGATTTGTGCAATGGGAGTGCATGACTTGATGTAAGTTTTTGGACATACGCCATTGCTAATTTTGTGTGTTTTTTGTCTTTCTTGTGTATTTTTATTTATTTTATTTATTAGTTTTCTTCAACAGAAAACGTTCTTAGCAATGGCGTATGTCCAAAAACTTACATCAAGTTAGACTTGTATCCTTGTAGCTTCATAGACGTGTAGTTTCGTAGCCACGCAGCCTTTTAGCCATGCAGTCCCGCAGCCATGTATAACTCGTAAAAAGCTAGATCCTTGTGGACTCGTAGCCTTGTAGCCTCATAGCCTCGTAGACTCGTAGCATTCTAGTCAAATATCATTGGAGCTGTTGAAGCAAAAGGCAGTTGGTGTCCTGTTTACTTGTAGCTTCGTAGTCAAGTACTCATGTAGACATGTAGTCCTGTAGTCTCGTAGCTTCGTAGCCTCCTAATCTTGTAGACAAATAGCGCCAGGTATAAGACTATTTGAAGTCAAATACTTTTGACGTCATTGATTGTTGGAGCCTAAGACAGTTGGATCAAATGACTGATGGAACGTAAACTTAACTAACGCATCCTACTGAGTTGAAAATGTGTTGCCTTTTTGATTATGTTTCCGAATTGTGCTACCTTTATTATTTTGCTATAAAATAAGCTGCCTTTTCGATTGTGCTTCCAAAATGTGCTGCCTTTTTGTTGATGGTAATTCCAAAATGTGCTACCTTTTTGTTGATTGTGTTTACAAAATATGCTGCCTTTTTATTTGAATGGGCTTATATTTTAAATGTTTTTTTGACTCTAGCATTATAGTAAATGGTTCTTGATTTGACTAGCGTATTATTTCATCCGGTGCATGTATATAAGCCAATCCTAAACAGCAGGTCGCTCTGTTTGTTTCTGTTATCTACGGTGTAACGATCGCCTAGTTTGTTTCTTCTGGTGCCTAAGTCACGCAATTACCTGTTCTTGTGAACTCGATTGCATCTTTACCGTCGTTAACGTCGAACTCGATGGAGGTTGTACCGTCGTCTATGGGAACCCTGACGTCAGCGGCGACGAAGAAGGAGCAGATCCCGATAGCAACGACGATATTAACATTGGAGGAGACTTCAAAAGTCGTGGTACCACCAGCAGAAGAGACTTTTATGCTGTTAGTGCTGGGTGCACAGAAAAACTCGGCAAACTCTGGTCCGCCATCGATGAAGACTTCAATGGGTGGTGATTTTTCAACAACTAACGTACATCGGTGCTGTTACTGCGACAAGATTTTCTCAAACAACAGCAATGCTGGTCGACACGAGAAGAGAGAATGTGGTAAGAATCCTCCTCGCAAAATGTTTGGCTGTGAGAAATGTCACAAGCAATTTGCAAGACAAGATAATATGAAAACGCACATGAAGATATGCAAAGGTCATGCTATTCGGCAGAAAGTAAAGGTTTCTATAAAACAACGATGCATTGATGTTCATAAGAGTATGCCTGGAGATGGTACAACTGCGGCAACGTCAGTATCTGGATCTGGTCTGAAAGGCTCGAATTCATCAACCCGGTATCCTTGCAGCTACTGTGATATGTCGTTCGCATTTGCTCATGATGTACGGAGACATGGGAGGAGTAAATGTACGAAGAATCCTTCTCGCATGAAGTTTCGCTGTGATGAGTGTCATGAATGGTTTACTCGAATTGATCATTTACGTCGACATGTGAAAAACTGTAAAGGTGAAGTCCGTGCGCCTACTGTTGAACTACCTTCAGAAATTCCGACTCCTCGCTTTAGATTGGAGACTCAAAAGCGACCAAGCAAAAAAAAAACAGATGCGCAGCAAACGATTGCTATGGCATCTGGACATGGAACTAAACCTAAGACTGTGATCGGTTCTCTACAAGTGAATGATAATGGCTTCTACTTGGCGCAGTCTGCATTTCGTGGAACAATGAAAGACTACTATTATATAAATACACTTAGTGAGTCGAAAGACATTTGTAATTTTCTTGACGATATCAGACAGAACATAATCAATCAGCTTACTGATGACGTAGAAACAAACGAACCTTTGAAATATAACTTGTGGTTTGACTGTATATTTGGAAAGCCATATCCGTTCAATGACAAAGTGAATAAGTATGCATTCAAGACATCGGCTGCAGTAATTTACAGTTCTGACGATGTAAAGCAAACTGTTAAACACGGTATCCAGAAACTCTTTCAAGAAGAGGAGGACTATGTCAGTAAAGGTTCTGGTTGGTCTCTTTCTAGTATAAACCGATTGGAGCTAAGAATTCGTCATTTCGCGCCTATGCAGGGATATGTGTTTATAAGATTGCTGGCTTTCGCAAGTGATCCTGTAGTAGAATAGAAATTATGAAATAAATATTATGTTTGTAAAAGAACTTGCAATGTTTTATTTCTCGAACCTGACACTTTTCTGGTATTTAAATTAAATTTATTTTTAGCTTCGTCCATATCTCGAACCAAGTATTGATTCAATATATAAAGTAATGTGTGATTTTTTCAGTGAATTTTGGAATCTTTCCCGAATTTCTGGGTCAAAAATACAAATATCCAATATGGTGGTCGTAATGGCTTATAGGATGATGGTTGATTTGGAAACTATTCTTCTTTTAGGACCTTTATCATTATTTATTGAAATTGATATTTTTTACATAAAATTAAGATGTTTTGCATCGTCCAGGGATCGAACCAAGGACGGGAATCGATCGAATCAATCAGTATATTTATTTCCAATTGATTTGGTGTGCTTTTGATTTTTTTCCTAATACCTAGCTAAATAATTATACAATTTAAAGATGGCGGGTGCCTCAGTAATAATAATTGATTACTGAACTGTAGCGTGTAAAAATTACACTTACATGATGGTGGCACTCTCTTAGTAGCTAAAAACAAGATGGTAGCATCCCACAGACGAAAACAATATGGCGGACATGACGCCATACCATTTGACGATATATTCCTTGGTACTGGTGGAGGGAGGTCAGTATGTAGGTGGCTTCCGTGGAGGAAGGAGCTGTTTTTTTTTTTTTTTTGGCTCTTACCGGTTTCGAACCAAGGACGAGTAAGTTAATTTCTTGATGAATTTTGAACATTTTTCATTAAAATCGGGTAGTAAATAAAGATTTTCAAGATGGCATCCGTAAAGATAATTGATACAGTGGTGACAATTCAAAATGTCGGGTGTGGTGTAAGACATTTTTATTACTTTTATTAAGATTTTTTTAAAATATATTAATAAATTACTGGTTTACTCTCGCCGGAAATCGAACCGAGGACCGAAAAAAATTAAGTAACTAAACATTTGAAGTAGGCAATTATTTTTAGTATATATTTTTTTCGGAATTTCTAGCATTGAAATGACGGATTTTCAAGATGGCAGCCATAAAGAAACATGCAACATTAATAGGATCCAATATGGTGGTAGTAAAGTAAAGTGTAACGATGACATCGTACTCAACTAAGATGGTGGGCGTAGTGAAACATGCAACATTTATAAAATCCAAGATGGCGACCGTAACGATAAGTGCAACAGTGGTTTTTAAGTAATATTTTATTAAAATTTTATTATTTGATTCGATTGATTAATTATTTAAATGATTTTTAAAAATTTTCCCGAATTTCTAAAATAGAAATTACTGATTTTCAAAATGGCAGACATGGCATCATACTAGGTGACAAAATATATAGGGGAAGGGTGGGCAGACCCGGACACTTAAGTAATTTATTAATTAATAAAAGGTAATTGAAATTTTTTTAATTTTTATATTTATGTTTTAATTATTAATACAGATGTATTTTTTAAAATTTATCATGTAAACATAGAAATATTATAATTAATTTTTCTTACAACATGCAAAAATATCAACATTAATATAATGGGATTGACATAGAATAGTCGGGTAGCCCCGGACAAGACATTCGGTCCAATAAAAAACAGTGAAATGCCACATTTTATAAGCAATTATATCCTGAAAATAAACACAGTTAAACACATTTTGATCTGCAGTGATCACAGTGATAAAACGCATAATTTTCATCAACACTAGCACATTCTTCATGGGCCCAACCATTACAGTCCTTGCACTGAATCCAATCCTCCTCGAAATCTACACCACAAAGAATGCAGGTAGTTTTTACTTTGTCATTTAATCGTGACAAAGGAAGCTTGCCTCTTTTCGTTTGTGGCTCCATCGAAAAACTCTCATTAGAGTTTCTAGCACATTTCGGTGTTGCAGTATTAGTATTCTGCTTCAGGGTACGCCTCTTTTTGTTAGATAAATTTTGTTTATTTTCTTCTATCTGGTTTTTATAGGGGCTGGATGTAAGGATCTCACTTATCTGCGATCTCCATGTTCTTGCATTCATTCTCTTCTCTGCTGCATTTGGAAGAGGTGACAATTTTTTCAGTGAGATCTGGAAATAAGAACATTTCAATTCCTGTAGCCCACTGGTAGAAGGCTGAGGCTCTTTGCTTGGTTAAGTTACGGCTGGATTCTGGTTTGAATGCTGCATGGAATTCTTAAAAGAATAATTTTTCTTTGCTGCATTCTCAGTAGGGTGGGAACATTGATCTTCAGTGCTAGAAGGAAACATTTCAGAGTTCAAAACACTTCTGTGACATTCCGTGATGTTCGAGCTAACAGGAGAAAGCTGGTTCTTGTCTGCATTGTGTGGTAAAAGATGAGGGTCATGAACAATGGTTGTAGAGGACTGGTGGTCAAAATTTTCTTGAGAACGAACTGAGATTAGACTTGCGGGGTTTGTAAACAGGTCTTCAGAATGTCCTACACTTCTGCTGAGACTATCATTTGCCGCAGGAAGTTGCTCTGTACCTGTGCTGCCATTCGTTGAAGGATCTGGAATGTCTCTCATGACACTTGCTTCAAAATCAAGATCAGTGAACACACCTGGGTTTAAAGGAAAAATGCCTGTGCTAGAAAACCCATTTACCGCCAATTCCAAACGACAAACTCTAGTGTATGCGTTATTCACAATGCCTGCAATGTCATAGTCGTTGATCCTCACAGAATAATTTTTTCTCATCCAAAGTGCACAAGCCTCAGCGTATGCACCTTTAAAGGGTTTCATAAATGTGCGATCAAGGGGTTGGATCTTGCGAGATGTATGGGGTGGTATGCTTAACATATGAATGTGATTCGCACGAGCAAACATGAAAACTTCAAGTTCTCTATGGCTGCAATGTCCATCCACAATTAACAACACTGGATTTTCTTCTGTTGGATGAGTGAAGTGCACAAAATGATGCAAAAACTGTAGAAATATTGCTCCAGTCATCCAACCGGTTGGATGAGCAACAGCTAAGCTCTCACTTGGTGCATCGATTGTTAGCCGCTCGTTTAAACGACTTCGAGGATAAACAAATACAGGTGGAATAAATACACCATTAGCGCGCATGCAAAACAATATTGTAATTTTTTTCCACGTTTTCGGAAGTCAGTTTTCCAACCTGCCTTTTTCCTTTGACCGATATTACCTTCGAATTTTCATGAACACATGATACGCCACTTTCATCAGCATTAAAAATGCGTGATGGTGGGAAAGCATACTTCTGATATAGAGATTCCAGCTTTTTGAAAAACAGTTCTACTTGAGGTCTGTTAAACCCAACAGCTCTCATAACACTTGTAGATTCCGGCGTTCTCAAGGCTAATTCTGGAAATCTGGACATAAAGGCAGAGTAAAAATCTTTGCCTGCCATTTTAGTAGTTTAATTGAAGCGGTGTGGTAACTTCAAATCTTCAGCTAAATTAAATGCTAATGTGAGGAATTATTTTCTCGTGAGCAGCATTAAATGGTTGTCCAGGTCTCGGATGTGATCAGCCAGTTGTACCTCAAACTCGTCCGGAAAAGTTTTATTGAACCGACCAAGTTTGGCTTTTAAATTGACTTGCAAACCGCAATTAACGCCCTTTGTTCTGTCATGCAGTGTGCTCTTTGGAACACTGTACCGGTTTGCTGCCTCTCTTACTGTCAACTCTCCAGAAACTACACGGTCCATAGCCACTCTCATGTTATTTTCACCCCAAGACCCTCTATCTGTCTTTTTTTCTTTAAACTTTGGCATCTTCCAGTAGCCCTGTAACAGAAAAAATACCACACAATTTATTTGTTGTTAATTCTCCTATAAACGCATTAGTCTATGTTGTCCGGGGTTACCCATTATTTATGTGTCCGGGGATACCCGATGCGCAATCATCTTCTGAACACTTTAAAAACGAGTAACATTTGATCATGTATAAGTAATATCAACAGCAAATGCTTACCTATATCCACACTGGTAAAGATTAAAAACTATGTCCGTAACAAGAAACTCACTTGCGAAACACACAGACACTCGTATTACCTACAGAACACTCCACAATGGCCGCCCACTTCGTCACGGCTGTCTACTACGCTGAAGGCAAAGGCTCGTAACAGATTGGTACTGCTATATAGCGGAGTTTAGTCGTACTAGCTTTGTCCGGGGCTACCCGATGTCCGGGGCTACCCAACCCTTCCCCTACTTTGAAAAAAATTGGTGGGGGTCAGTCTGCCTGCATCCACCATGATGGAAGGATTGGTAGCCTTTTTTTGCCCTCACCGGGTTCGAACCGATGATTTCGAGTTCCTTGTCGAAAAAGTATGTAATTAATTTTTTTTAATTTTATTAATTGATTTTTTTTATAAATTAAAAAGTTTGTTTCATTAAAATCGGATAATATATAAAAATTTTCAAGATGGCGGCCATAACGTAAATTGCAACGGTGACGTCATTTTCCTAGATGATGGCTGAGGCTTATCGGAGGCTTAAGCCTTTATTAGGATTTTGAGTCCTTTCTAAGGCAAAAGACTTTTGATGTTTTTCGAAATCAAAATCTTTGAATTTTTGAGGAAGAAAACGAGAAAGTTTTTCTCAAAACGGTAATTTTTGTGTCATTTTGAATCAGTTTTGAGGCATTTTGAGGAATTTTTGAGTCCAAGATGGCCGCAGTGACGTCAGAGCAATCGTCAGGCTCCACGGTACCGGCACCACACCCTGAACCCTGGCGCCGGAGGAACCAAAACATACTACTGGCCTCACATACCAGCAACCAGCAGTCTGATGTACAGCACAGCACGGGGTTGAGGTTTGTTGTAGTACGTTTACACGTTCGGCTTTTGGGTGAGTACGGTGTTGTTATTATAAAATCAACAAAAAGCAATGCCAATACTTTCTTTACATTCCCAGAGACGGCGAGTATGTTAGCGGTGTACGTAATGGCAGTATAAATTAAACTTGAGGAGGATTAGTGCGCGTTTACCATGGGCGCTTTCACAACATACGTGTATGGAATAGGACGACTTTTGTTCGGCTTCACCAGCGACTGTCTGAAACCGGGGAATTTCATAGCACGATGGGTGATGCAACAAAACTTAGTGGGGCTAACTCTAAGTGTCTGCGTCGGGCTAGTCGCCTGCTTGCAGCGGGGGAGCTGAATTGTTGCCCCTTGGAAGGGCAGTCCTTCAGGATTTTTCTGGCAATGGTTTTTTGTACAACGACTGGAAGGGCAGCCCATCCAATTTCTGAAAACATGTTTCTTTAAGTGTTTAAATAATCCTGAAAACTTGCCCCTTGGAAGGGCAGCTCATCAGGATTTTTCTGACAGTAATGTTTTTCAAAGGTTGTCTGAGTTGTTGCCCCTTCGATGGGCAGCCCTTCAGGATTTTTCTGACAGTGGTTAGTTTAGGTTAGGTTATGTTAGGTTAGGTCACTTTACAAACTAACCACTGTCAGAAAAATCCTGAGGGGCTGCACATCCAAGGGGCAACAATTCAGACAACCTTTCAAAAACACTACTGTCAGAAAAATCCTGAAGGGTGGCCATTCCAAGGGGCAGCATTTCAGTCGCCTGCTTGCAGCAGGGCACGTGATCATCACAGCGCTACGACTGCTCGTCCTCTCGGCCAGTGCCGTAGTCCCCTGAAACCCACCGAACACAAATTCGCGTGCTACTTTCCGCTCCTGTAGCTTCCTAACTTCCTATGTTTTGTTTCTGGACTTTAAAAAAAAAATTGGTTGTCTGTAAAATCGGTTTACGGACGATAGTTTAACGTGACGTCATAATAAAACATTGATGAAATGATTGCATCCTTTATGAACAAAATTGAATCGTTTTTATTTTAATAATAGAAGAATAAATAATTTAAATTATACTAGTAATCAGATTTTTAAAATGCAAGAATAATTAACCTTTATTGCCGAAATTGTTGTTGTAATAAGCAATGAAAACCACATTAACTTTTCACTTCACTTTATAAACAGTCGTAACGGTACACAGCGTAACAGAACAATGTGCGTAACGGAACACTTTTTCGTGCGTGCATCCCGCGTTCATCGATTTATTAGACGTCACGTCAAAAAAAAATATTTAGGCATTTTCTGCCACCCCTTATCAATTTTTAAACATGCTATATGTAAAACACTATTTTAACACATGTGTTGAACCACTTGCAGCAAAAAATATTGCACTTAATCAAAGTTTTAATTACTCATTCTGTCTCTAGCAAAATGTAGTTATTTTAAAGTATTATTGAAGTTATTTAGTAGAAATACTTTGGGTAATAAGTGAAAAATTACTCCAGAGTATATAAAAAAATTATTTTGTATAATTTTGAATCTCTAAGCACGATACAATTTTGGGTTTATTTTATATTTGGTATTTGAATCGGAATCTTATAAACATTTTTTTCCAAACACTAATTATTTTTTATAATTGTGATGCATTTAAAAGATTTTCAAAATTTACTTGGTTTGAATTTACTACGTTAAAATAAATAAAAACAGATAAATCTATAATATAAAAATGAATCGCAAAATATGTTGGTAAGCGCATAACTCAACAACGCCTGGACCAATTTGGCCAATTTTTTTTTTTTTATGTTCGTTGAAGTTCAAAGATGGTTTTTACCGCGAGAAAAATTCGAATAATTGCCGGAAACACCCTAAAACCAGCCCTTTTCTTTTTCCCATACAAACGTTTTCTAACTAAAACGAGCACTCATTGTTGTTTAAACAATGTAGGTATGTTCCTAACGTCAAAGAGTCAATTTGCACTTTATTACCTCTGTACAAAGTTCAATCATATCTATCAAAACAGTGTGCGTTGGAGCACAGATAAAAAAACAAAACAAAAAATAAACCGAAATCGAATAGTTCAATTTGGTCGGCTTTGCGATATTATTTCATTTGTTTTACTTTAAAATGCATCAGTTTTCAAGTCATTACATCAGTCCAACAAAACTAGCGTTACCAAAAGTGTTTCATAAGTTTAAGTTTTTATGATTTCATTTCCCTATTTTAAATACGGCTTGAAGGATTTGACTCCAAGTCATATCAAATGAAAAAAAGATTGAAACAACAAACTGTCAATTGTAGTATAGGAATGGGCATACTGGCACACAGGTTCTGGGTGTGGATTGTGATTGTCGGTCCGCCATCTTGGATTGTGACGTCACGGCGGCCATCTTGGATGAGTGTAACGGGACACAGCGTAACGGGACAAGTTTGACCTTGACCTTTGACCCTCAAAATTCGCCAAAATTGGGCAAAAATTGCCCAAAATTCCTCAAAAATCACCAAAATTTCCATTTCTGTGGAAAAAAATTCCGCCAAAAAATCTCAAAAAATTCCTCAATTCAAAAATTAGGATTTCGAAAATCCTCAAAAGTCATTTTGTCTTAGAAAGAGCCCAAATTCCTAAAAGAGGCTTAAGCATCCTTGTTTACAGCCTCCGATAAGCCTCTTATGTCATCTTGGATTATGTCGTCACCGTTGCAGTTTCCGTTACGTCCGCCATCTTGAAAATCTTTATTTATTATCCGATTTTAATGAATTTTTTTTTAAATTTATAAAAAAATTCAAATAATAAAATTTTAACAAAATAATTATAAAAAATATACTTTTACGACACGGAGTTCGGAGTCCTCGGTTCGAACCCGGTGAGGGCAAACAAATAAAAATGGCGACCAATCCTTCCCTCACAGTGGACACAGGCAGACTGACCCCCACCACTTTTACCAATGCATATATATCGTCACATAGTATGACGTCATGTACACCATCTTGAAATTTGGACGCCATCTTGAAAATCTTTATTTATTATCCGATTTTAATGAAAAAAATTCCAAAATTCATTAAAAAATTTACGTAATTGAATTCTGTTTGATTATATCGACGTACGTCCTTGGTTCGATTCCCGGCGAGAGTAAACGGTCGATCCTTCCTCCATGAAAGCTACCTAGACTGATCTACCACCACCAGTACCAAGGTATATATCATCAACTGGTATGACATCATGTCCGCCATCTTGTCTTCATCCGCTGGAGACCACCATCTTGTTTTCGTCTGATAGAGTGTGCCGATACCATGTAGTATAATTATCTGTTCACGATACTTTTGTCCTCAACTGTTGACATTGAACATTGACCTTGAACTTTGACCTTGACCTTGAACTTTGACCTTGACCTTGAAATTTGACCTTGACCTTGAACTTTGACCTTGACCTTGAAATTTGGCCTTGACCTTGAAATTTGACTTTGTCCTGGAAATTTGACTTTGTCCTTGTCGACCATCATGGATCCGACATTTTATGTTCAGTACATGCTACCAGAGGATACCACCTGCTGGAGTACACCATCTTGTGTGTGTACTTGTACTATAGAGTACATTTCCATCTGGATAATTTTATTCTAACCCGCTACAGTGCAGTAATCATTTATTACCGAGGTGCCCCCGCCATCTTCAAATTCGACCGCCATCTTGAAATCATGTAATAATGTAGCTAGAAAAGCGGGAAAAAATCCAAAATTCATTAAATAAATCACTCATTAACTTACATATCGATTCGATCCGCTCCAGTCCTTGGTTCGATCCTCGATCGATGCAAAACATTTAATTTTATGAAAAAAATAATAATAATTCCAATAAACCATGTTCAACATTCTTAAAGAGACTTTAAATCATCTACTACCATCATCCTATCAGACATCAAGACCACCATATTGGAAATTCGTAATTGTAATGCTAGAGATTCGGGAAAAAGTTCAAAACTCATTAAATAAATTTGTAATCTATATACTGATTGATTAGATCGACTAAGGTCCTTGACACGATCCTGGACGAAGCTAAAATAAATTTAATTAAAATACCAGAAAAGTGTAAGGTTCGAGGAATAAAACACCTAAAAGTCTTTTACAAACATAACATTTATTACAAAATTTCTATCCTACTACAGAATCACTTGCGAAAGCCAGCAATCTTATAAACATTTAGCCCTGCATAGACGTACAACGACTACTTCTTAGCTCCAAATGGCTCCAAATGCTCCAAACGGCCTCCAAATGGCTCCAAAAGCTCCAACAGCCTCCAAATGCTTAACACAGTTACAAATGGCTCCAAATGCTCCAAACGGCCTCCAAATGTTTGACAGCTCCAAATGTTTCCAGCAGCTCCAAATGCTCCAAATGCTTGACAGCTCCAAAAGCTCCAAAAGGCTCCAACAGCTCCAAATGCTCCAACAGGCTACAACAGCTCCAACAGCCTCCAAATGCTTGACAGCTCCAAATGCTTCAAAAGGCTCCAAATGCTCCAAATGACTCCAAAAGGCCCCAAATGCTCCAACAGCCTCCAATGCATAACACAGCTCCAAATGGCTCCAAATGTTCCAAACGGCCTCCAAATGGCTCCAACAGCCTCCAAATGCTTAACACAGCTCTAAATGGCTCCAAATGCTCCAAACGGCCTCCAAATGCTTGACAGCTCCAAATGTCTCCAGCAGCTCCAAATGCTCCAACAGCTCCAAAAAAAAGGCTCGAAATGCTCCAAACGGCCTCCAAATGCTTAACACAGCTCCAAATGGCCCAAATGCTCCAAACGGCCTCCAAATGCTTGACAGCTCCAAATGTCTCCAGCAGCTCCAATAACTCCAACAGCTCCAAAAAAAGGCTCCAAATGCTCCAACAGCCTCCAAATGCTTAACACAGCTCCAAATGGCTCCAAATGCTTGGCAGCTCCAAATGCTTCAAAAGGCTCCAAATGCTCCAAACGGCTCCAACAGCTCCAAAAGACTCCAAATGCTTCAAAAGGCTCCAATTGCTCCAAGAGCTCCATCTTCAATTGGTTCCAACTGATTCCTATTACTTTTATCGAACTTGGCATGATTACTAACATGTCTTTATCAGTATACATTTTGACTGGCAGTGGTAACGTTTTTTACACCTTTAAGTTATAAGTTTTATTTTGAAATCAGATTTCGATAAATGATAGCTTCCATCTGGAAAGAAAATATATTAATTTATCTTCAAGTTTATACACATACATTTAATTTAATCCATTATTGTATGTAGCCAGCTTCCCTCAGTTCTTTGAGTATGAAGGATATTTCTTTAATGTTCGAATAGTTTCCTGCACAAAGCGATCCATGTAGTAGTCGTAGCCTGTTAACCAATATGTTAGGATCTTCCCATGAGGTATAATCAATCTCTTCTGCTGCCTTCATCATCCTTGCATGTTTATAATAAATATTATCTCTGGTGTCTATCGTTTTAACACCAACCACAAGGTCACTTTCGTCATCTTGTCAGTGATTATCACAAGCTTGATCAGGATAATTTATTTTATTACGTCGTTTCCATCGTTTTGGTCTCAAACCACCATAACAGTCTTCGCTCTTGCATGCTTTTGGTGCTTCAGTACAGTACTCAATCATGTCAGCCTCAGATGTGTCACCACAATCTTCAATCATGCCAGCTTCTGATGTGTCACCACAGTCTTCAATCATGTCAGCACCACAAACTTGATCAGGATAATTTATTTTATTACGTCGTTTCCATCGTTTTGGTCTCAGACTGCCATCACAGTCTTCGATCTTGCCTGCTTTAGGTGTTTCAGTACAGTACTCAATCATGTCAGCCTCAGATGTGTCACCACAATCTTCAATCATGCCAGCCTCAGATGATTCATCAAAGTCTTCGACCTTGTAAGCTTCAGGTGGTTCTCCATCTTTCACATTTTCATGGAGACGACTAGATATTGGAGTAAATATATTTTCATTTCTAATGTGGTTACAACTTCCTTCGTTTGTTTTAAATTTTAAATTATTATCTTGATCTAGATCAGTAATTTTAGCATTAGCTTTTTCGCCTTCGTTCCTCTTCCGCGATGTTGTAGCCCAGTCTTCGTTATCTTTATTCATCTTAATTGTACAGGTCTTGTAATGTCTATCCAAGTAATATCTTCTACCAAAGGATTTCTGACACTGACTGCAATGAAATGGTTTTTGACAAGGACTCAAATTACACTCGCTTCTCTCATGTCGTTTAGCATTCTTTCTCAAGGTAAACAACTTGCTACAGTATCTACAGTGATGACGTTTTCATACAGCAACAAATCCCGTTTCAGGATTCATATTAGTTATTGAGACTAATGCCAGATGCAAACTAAGAGTTTTAAATTAGATATATTACTTAAATAGAATTTTTTAATTATTTCATCAGCGAGAATTAATTTATCTCATTCAAAGGTACTTGTTGCAAGTAGTTCTGCTTTTCAACAACAGATGTCGCCACATGTTACTTGCAGGTAAATAATATCTAGTTCTTTTATGTGGGATGCGGGATGCTCACTAACGATCGCAAAAGAAGGATGGCTTTGCTAGACTCCAAGGAGAAGGAAGTTCGTCCATCCTGTTAGTGCTTAGTGCTTCTTAGATTTCTCAGAGATTATTTGACTGAGTAATGATATTTTTTTTTTTTAAATTTCCACCTGATAAAAATATTACAAGTGCTGATTTATTGGCAGAATTTCAATAATTAAATGCAACCTTGAATAAAAAATGACATGACTCATTAAGTAAAAAATTCTTCATGCAGAGATCAATTCCTCATCAGTAACCAGAAGCACTCGGAGAAAACCATCAGATGTCTAGTCAGGAATAATCAGAAGCACCCAGAGAAAACCATCAAAATATTGTCAAGAATAATCAGGAGCACACGGAGAAAACTACCATAATATTGTCAAGAATAAACGGGAGCACACGGAGAAATCCACCATAATATTGACAAGAATAATCAGGAGCACACGGAGAAAACCACCGCAAGTTTTCTTTGATATCATAAAATTTCAGGGAAAAAAATAATAAAAAATAAAAATAAATTAATGAAAAATTTAAAAAAAAAAAAAATACATAAATATATTCTGCTATCTTGTGAACTTCTCATTGTTCAACAATGAGAAGTTCACAAGATAGCAGAATATATTTATGTATTTTTTTATTTTTTATTTTTTTAAATTTTTCATTAATTTATTTTTATTTTTTATTATTTTTTTCCCTGAAATTTTATGATATCAAAGAAAACTTGCGGTGGTTTTCTCCGTGTGCTCCTGATTATTCTTGTCAATAATATGGTGGATTTCTCCGTGTGCTCCCGTTTATTCTTGACAATATTATGGTAGTTTTCTCCGTGTGCTCCTGATTATTCTTGACAATATTTTGATGGTTTTCTCTGGGTGCTTCTGATTATTCCTGACTAGACATCTGATGGTTTTCTCCGAGTGCTTCTGGTTACTGATGAGGAATTGATCTCTGCATGAAGAATTTTTTACTTAATGAGTCATGTCATTTTTTATTCAAGGTTGCATTTAATTATTGAAATTCTGCCAATAAATCAGCACTTGTAATATTTTTATCAGGTGGAAATTAAAAAAAAAAATCATTACTCAGTCAAATAATCTCTGAGAAATCTAAGAAGCACTAACAGGATGGATGAACTTCCTTCTCCTTGGAGTCTAGCGAAGCCATCCTTCTTTTGCGATCGTTAGTGAGCATCCCGAATCCCGCATAAAAGAACTAGATATTATTTACCTGCAAGTAACATGTGGCGACATCTGTTGTTGAAAAGCAGAACTACTTGCAACAAGTACCTTTGAATGAGATAAATTAATTCTCGCTGATGAAATAATTAAAAAGTTCTATTTAAGTAATATATCTAATTTAAAACTCTTAGTTTGCATCTGGCATTAGTCTCAATAACTAATATGAATCCTGAAACGGGATTTGTTGCTGTATCAAAACGTCATCACTGTAGATACTGTAGCAAGGTGTTTACCTTGAGAAAGAATGCTAAACGACTTGAGAGAAGCGAGTGTAATTTGGGTCCTTGTCAAAAACCATTTCATTGCAGTCAGTGTCAGAAATCCTTTGGTATAAGATATTACTTGGATAGACATTACAAGACCTGTACAATTAAGATGAATAAAGGTAACGAAGACTGGGCTACAACATCGCGGAAGAGGAACGAAGGCGAAAAAGCTAATGCTAAAATTACTGATCTAGATCAAGATAATAATTTAAAATTTAAAACAAACGAAGGAAGTTGTAACCACATTAGAAATGAAAATATATTTACTCCAATATCTAGTCGTCTCCATGAAAATGTGAAAGATGGAGAACCACCTGAAGCTTACAAGGTCGAAGACTTTGATGAATCATCTGAGGCTGGCATGATTGAAGATTGTGGTGACACATCTGAGGCTGACATGATTGAGTACTGTACTGAAACACCTAAAGCAGGCAAGATCGAAGACTGTGATGGCAGTCTGAGACCAAAACGATGGAAACGACGTAATAAAATAAATTATCCTGATCAAGTTTGTGGTGCTGACATGATTGAAGACTGTGGTGACACATCAGAAGCTGGCATGATTGAAGATTGTGGTGACACATCTGAGGCTGACATGATTGAGTACTGTACTGAAGCACCAAAAGCATGCAAGAGCGAAGACTGTGATGGTGGTTTGAGACCAAAACGATGGAAACGACGTAATAAAATAAATTATCCTGATCAAGCTTGTGATAATCACTGACAAGATGACGAAAGTGACCTTGTGGTTGGTGTTAAAACGATAGACACCAGAGATAATATTTATTATAAACATGCAAGGATGATGAAGGCAGCAGAAGAGATTGATTATACCTCATGGGAAGATCCTAACATATTGGTTAACAGGCTACGACTACTACATGGATCGCTTTGTGCAGGAAACTATTCGAACATTAAAGAAATATCCTTCATACTCAAAGAACTGAAGGAAGCTGGCTACATACAATAATGGATTAAATTAAATGTATGTGTATAAACTTGAAGATAAATTAATATATTTTCTTTCCAGATGGAAGCTATCATTTATCGAAATCTGATTTCTAAATAAATTTTATAACTTAAAGGTGTAAAAAACGTTACCACTGCCAGTCAAAATGTATACTGATAAAGACATGTTAGTAATCATGCCAAGTTCGATAAAAGTAATAGGAATCAGTTGGAACCAATTGAAGATGGAGCTCTTGGAGCAATTGGAGCCTTTTGAAGCATTTGGAGTCTTTTGGAGCTGTTGGAGCCGTTTAGAGCATTTGGAGCCTTTTGAAGCATTTAGAGCTGCCAAGCATTTGGAGCCATTTGGAGCTGTGTTAAGCATTTGGAGGCTGTTGGAGCATTTGGAGCCTTTTTTTGGAGCTGTTGGAGCATTTGGAGCTGCTGGAGACATTTGGAGCTGTCAAGCATTTGGAGGCCGTTTGGAGTATTTGGAGCCATTTGGAGCTGTGTTAAGCATTTGGAGGCCGTTTGGAGCATTTGGAGCCTTTTTTTGGAGCTGTTGGAGCATTTGGAGCTGCTGGAGACATTTGGAGCTGTCAAGCATTTGGAGGCCGTTTAGAGCATTTGGAGCCATTTAGAGCTGTGTTAAGCATTTGGAGGCTGTTGGAGCCATTTGGAGGCCGTTTGGAACATTTGGAGCCATTTGGAGCTGTGTTATGCATTGGAGGCTGTTGGAGCATTTGGGGCCTTTTGGAGTCATTTGGAGCATTTGGAGCCTTTTGAAGCATTTGGAGCTGTCAAGCATTTGGAGGCTGTTGGAGCTGTTGTAGCCTGTTGGAGCATTTGGAGCTGTTGGAGCCTTTTGGAGCTTTTGGAGCTGTCAAGCATTTGGAGCATTTGGAGCTGCTGGAAACATTTGGAGCTGTCAAACATTTGGAGGCCGTTTGGAGCATTTGGAGCCATTTGTAACTGTGTTAAGCATTTGGAGGCTGTTGGAGCTTTTGGAGCCATTTGGAGGCCGTTTGGAGCATTTGGAGCCATTTGGAGCTAAGAAGTAGTCGTTGTACGTCTATGCAGGGCTAAATGTTTATAAGATTGCTGGCTTTCGCAAGTGATTCTGTAGTAGGATAGAAATTTTGTAATAAATGTTATGTTTGTAAAAGACTTTTAGGTGTTTTATTCCTCGAACCTTACACTTTTCTGGTATTTTAATTAAATTTATTTTAGCTTCGTCCAGGATCGTGTCAAGGACCTTAGTCGATCTAATCAATCAGTATATAGATTACAAATTTATTTAATGAGTTTTGAACTTTTTCCCGAATCTCTAGCATTACAATTACGAATTTCCAATATGGTGGTCTTGATGTCTGATAGGATGATGGTAGTAGATGATTTAAAGTCTCTTTAAGAATGTTGAACATGGTTTATTGGAATTATTATTATTTTTTTCATAAAATTAAATGTTTTGCATCGATCGAGGATCGAACCAAGGACTGGAGCGGATCGAATCGATATGTAAGTTAATGAGTGATTTATTTAATGAATTTTGGATTTTTTCCCGCTTTTCTAGCTACATTATTACATGATTTCAAGATGGCGGTCGAATTTGAAGATGGCGGGGGCACCTCGGTAATAAATGATTACTGCACTGTAGCGGGTTAGAATAAAATTATCCAGATGGAAATGTACTCTATAATACAAGTACACACACAAGATGGCGTACTCCAGCAGGTGGTATCCTCTGGTAGCATGTACTGAACATAAAATGTCGGATCCATGATGGTCGACAAGGACAAAGTCAAATTTCCAGGACAAAGTCAAATTTCAAGGTCAAGGCCAAATTTCAAGGTCAAGGTCAAAGTTCAAGGTCAAGGTCAAATTTCAAGGTCAAGATCAAAGTTCAAGGTCAAGGTCAAAGTTCAAGGTCAATGTTCAATGTCAACAGTTGAGGACAAAAGTATCGTGAACAGATAATTATACTACATGGTATCGGCACACTCTATCAGACGAAAACAAGATGGTGGTCTCCAGCGGATGAAGACAAGATGGCGGACATGATGTCATACCAGTTGATGATATATACCTTGGTACTGGTGGTGGTAGATCAGTCTAGGTAGCTTTCATGGAGGAAGGATCGACCATTTACTCTCGCCGGGAATCGAACCAAGGACGTACATCGATATAATCAAACAGAATTCAATTACGTTAATTTTTTAATGAATTTTGGAATTTTTTTCATTAAAATCGGATAATAAATAAAGATTTTCAAGATGGCGTCCAAATTTCAAGATGGTGTACATGACGTCATACTATGTGACGATATATATGCATTGGTAAAAGTGGTGGGGGTCAGTCTGCCTGTGTCCACTGTGAGGGAAGGATCGGTCGCCATTTTTATTTGTTTGCCCTCACCGGGTTCGAACCGAGGACTCCGAACTCCGTGTCGTAAAAGTATATTTTTTATAATTATTTTGTTAAAATTTTATTATTTGAATTTTTTTATAAATTTAAAAAAAAAATTCATTAAAATCGGATAATAAATAAAGATTTTCAAGATGGCGGACGTAACGGAAACTGCAACGGTGACGACATAATCCAAGATGGCGGTCATAATCCTAGATGACGTAAGAGGCTTTTCGGAGGCTGTAAACAAGGATGCTTAAGCCTCTTTTAGGAATTTGGGCTCTTTCTAAGACAAAATGACTTTTGAGGATTTTCGAAATCCTAATTTTTGAATTGAGGAATTTTTTGAGATTTTTTGGCTTAATTTTTTTCCACAGAAATGGAAATTTTGGTGATTTTTGAGGAATTTTGGGCAATTTTTGCCCAATTTTGGCGAATTTTTAGGGTCAAAGGTCAAGGTCAAACTTGTCCCGTTACGCTGTGTCCCGTTACACTCATCCAAGATGGCCGCCGTGACGTCACAATCCAAGATGGCGGACCGACAATCACAATCCACACCCAGAACCCGTGTGCCAGTATGCCCATTCCTATACTACTGTCAATGTCAGTTTTTTTTTCTTCTTGGATTTTAGGTTACCTAACGTAATGAGTTTGCTTTTGTCAACTAATACACGAAACAAATTCTTAACCTATATAGTATTTTGTGCAGTGTTTATTTACCTATGATCGCTAATTATTGAATGTGACAAAATAATCTATAATATAGATATGCCTTCTATTAGACGAAGCAATTTAGGTAGAAGAACCCGAAATGCTACAAACCAAGCTAATTACCGATCTAATCATGCTGCACAAGAACATAACGGCCAAAATGAACGTGAAAGAATTCGGATATCACAAACGCGTGAAGCGCAAGCGCGATATTCAACTAATAATCGCGCGAGTTTGAATCGAGCTGCTTTCAGGTACGATGTGTCAATTGACTACAGTAACTACCAATGAGTGATATGAATAAAAATGAGAATATACTCTGGAGCAATTACTCTTGAGTTTGAGCATGTTTTTGAAGTTTATACTCTATTCAGTATGAAAAAAAATGACAGAGTATATACTCAAACTTACCCTACTTTTGGAGTATAAACTCAAGTGAAGCTGCAAATAGTCTTCTTATTCCCTGATGTTACGCTTGTAAACATAACCAAAAAATGGCAGATGTATCATCTTCTGACGGTGAAGAAGTGGAATGCGGGGAAATAACTGATGATAGCTTTGTGAAAATCATTTGCAATTATCCGGCAGTGTTTTTAAAATCTCAAACACCAGAAGCAAGGAAAAAAAAAATCTGTTTGCAGTCAATACGAGATAAGTATGTTGGTGTTTCTGGAAAAAAATTCAGTGAAGCTCAAATATTTAAGAAAATAAATAACATGAAATCTCGTTTGAAGGCGAAAACAGATGTCCAGAAAACGGGCAACAAGAAAATTGTACTTAAAGATTGGGAGCAATTATTATTTATTGCCCTGCAAGGAGAGAGCAATCCCACTTTGCAGCATGTTTCTGGTAAGAATAGTTTGTGTATATTCAAAACTTTACAAGATTGATTGATTTTAATTTAAACATAAGGCATGTGTAATTGTGGACATTGGCTACTTTTATAGACCATGAGGTCGTTTGTTAATAAAATATGTTCCTGTGATATGTGTAAAATGTGCTAGGTCAGAAACAAATAGGTTTGTTTATGTTTGGTTGGTTTAGGTTATGTTAATTTTGGTTAGTTTACATAATATGCTCATCCCCAAGCACGTTCAGTTAGTTTAGGTTAGGTTAGGTTTTGACAGTTGTTTTGCCTAAGGTTTAATTTAGTTTAGGTTAGTTAATGTCAGTTTGATTTAGGTAAAGAATAATTTTAAGTCCATGAGTATGTAAACTCAACAATTACCAAGGCATGGAAAGAATACTAACTAAAATTTGTGTGTGAAAAATAACATAACCTCAGTTTAATGTTTGCTAAATTCAAATTTTGTTAACAATAACGTATTTAATAGGTATTTCACCCATCTGCCTTAATTACATAATAAAAACAAATGTAAGATACACAAGATCCTTTTAACATTAATCTATACTAATATTATAAAGCTGAAGAGTTTGTTGGTTTGTTTGTTTGAACGCGCTAATCTCAGGAACCACTGGTCCGATTTGAAAAATTATTTCAGTGTTGGATAGTACATTTATCTAGGAAGGCTATAGGCTTTATTATATTATTAATAACATTAGGGATCCTTACTAAAAGTCCAATTTAGAATCAAATGCGTTGGAGGGAGTTAGATACAACATGCAGTACACGTACCAAGTGCGTGTTGACAATGCCGCAGGCGCTAGAAGTTTATTTCCTATTGCATATTAACATTGTTGCCACGCACTATAGATGCCTTATCATTCTTAATTTTCCCATACAAGTAAAACACACCCGTGTGATATTAACAACGAAGCAATCAGTAACCTCATAAGAGTTAAATTAGTATTTAAATACTTTTTATCACTTTAAATCGCAAACCTAAACTATAATTTTTATCCTCTCTCTGTGTTTAAATTGTTTTTTTTTCTTTTACTACAATTATTTTTATTATTTTTAAATAATTTTCATTTTTCGGACCATCAATAATTTTCCTCTCCCGTTACAATTCTGACAAGGACTTGTATCTCTCTCTCTCTCTCTCTCTCTATATATATATATATATATATATAAGCGAAATACCACTCACTGACTCACTCTTCACGAGATCTCTAAAACTATACACCCGATTGACTTGAAATTTAGAATAGTTACTCATTTTGTGATGTAGAGGCTCACTAAGAACGGATTCTGTGGAAATCCGATCCCAAGGGGAGTTTCGGGGGCGTAGTATATCAAAATTTCCAGTTTGTGGTAGGAAATCACCATGGCAACGGCTGTTGCGTTGTTGATGCTTTATTCGTCTCTATGGCAACGACTATTTCATTGTTAGTGCAGTCCTCATCACCGTTGAAATTTTGCGGGTACTTAAAATATCAAAAATTGCCCTTTTTTTCAAGTATATATATTTAACAGACTTGAAACTTCACAGTAATGTTCCTTATGTTACGCAGGATGACATTTTCCGAAAATTAGATCACATGGGTAGTTAAAACCAGGCAACAGTGGGTACTTTGTCTGCATGAGAACAGGATTCTGCATTGTTCATGCCTTCTGCGTCTCCATGGCAACGGGCATTGCGCGGCAGTGGCGTACCCACAAGGAGGGGTATGTATAATGAGCGGCGCAAGAGTGATCTGCCTGTAGACTGCCGTAGCGAAGTACGGGTACATCAGTTGTACTTTGCGTGCACGAGTCGGGAAACCATCGGTGCTATTCATTTTCTCTCCGGTACATTATACAGCATTGTAATAAATTTTCACTGAATTTTTTTTATTTACCATTAATGTAAATGGGAGATGTGGCTTAATTTTTTCCCATTAGTATAGCCGTGCGAAGCCGGGTCGGACAGCTAGTGTCTTATAATTATTTGTACCCTATTGTACAATTGTTTTCAAATTAGGTAAAATTCTCATAACCCATATGCATAATACATAGTGCTAAACGTATGAACCAATTGATAAAATTAGGTATGTGCTCGAATGAACTTGAATTAAAATACTGGTACTGTAGCGCTAAATGTGCCTAAGGTAGGCATATATGTTAAAAGATTTTTTTCATATAAATCCGTGAATTACTCGAGTAATTTCCAGTCTTCGAGCCACACCTCTCTCTCGAACATTGACTTCTTCTTCGAATTATTCTCCGAGGTTTATAATTTCAAAGTTTTCAACAGGGAAGTCATTGTCTTGTTAATATTTTGCTATATTATGTAAAACAAATCATGAAAGCACAACAGATGGTATTCTGTCATGTGCTAGTCGTATTTTGTGTTGCAGTATTGGAAAACTTTGTTTGACCTGACCAAAGCACCGCTCTATCACACACCTCTCCCTTTTGTGTAAATTGTTATAAGACTGTTATTCTTCTGTATTTGGGTTTCTGAATGGTGTCATTAGCCAGGGTGCTAATCCATATCCTTGATCTGCTAATATCAGTGCACCACATGCATTTTCTCGAATCAGCCTATATGGAGCAGAATTCCTCCAAATTCTCGAATCATGCACTGATCCTGGCCAAGAACAACCTACACTTGTGAATATTTCTTTGCTGTTGCAAGTAGCTTGCACGTTCAAAGTTGCCATACCTTTCCTGTTAATGTATTCATCTCCATGAACAGAAGGTTTGCTTATAGGAATATGAGTACAATTCAATGCTGCTATTGCACAAATAAACTTGAAATTATCTTGCCATGCAGCATTTGCATCCTCTAGTTCTTGCTGGGTCCTTGGAAATTTAATCCAAACATTTGCCTTCTCTGTTATTTTTCCCAATACATAACCTATAGTTTTGGAAACAGATGTCTGATGAATACCTACATCTTCACCAACACCTTACTGGAAGCCTGGATCACCAACATAACGAAGAAATACCCTCATTTTTTCTTGGCTTGATAGAGCTTTGCCTCTTGCCTCTTCATACTCCCCAAGAAAATAGTTGGCTAACCATGACACATTTTCAGGGTTAAATCTGTACAGTACTTCACAGTTTCTTTCGGTAACACTTCTTCGCACATCATACACTTTCGTCTTCCTGAAGCCTCACAAATTCATAAATTCTGCCATTGTCAACAGCCAATAACAACATCTGAGTTTGCTTGATACCACTCATAAAAAATGGAGTATAAACTCAACAAACTAGTGTTGTTATTGGTTCCATGAACTCGGTTTGCTCACATTGTAAGGCATTGGAATATAAAAACGAAGCTAATGGATTGTGTTGCGCAAATGGTAAATTGAAATTGATACCATTGGAACCACCACCAGAGCCATTGTACTCATTGGTTTCAGGAATAGGAACAGATTCCATACACTTTTTGACAAATATTCAACAATATAATAATTGCTTTCAAATGACTTCATTTGGTTCAACAAATGTAGTTCGGGAAAATTTTATGCCAACTTTCAAGGTATGTATTATATCAATTAATCATAATTATTTTAGCGAACAATATGTACTGTCACCTATGTTAAGATGTGTCACTTATCATAATCATCACTTAGTCATCATATTATTTGTTGATTCATTTTTAGCAACACATTTATTGTTTTGAAACACAATATAATTATTTGAAGATAGATATTAGTTACAACTAATTAGGAGACAGCTATAATTTTTAAGAAAAAAAATATTTAAGTATGATCACTGATAATCCATAAATTTATACCCCACATTGATTATTTATTTTATTTTATAGTGTTTGGTGAAAAAATAATATTTTTTTTTAATTTACAGATAAAAGGCCAAATATATCACAGAGCCGGTTCACTGTAACCAGTGTCAGATAGCAACTACAAATACCTGCAAATTTATTTCATGCATTGGAAGGTACTTACTTTTGCAGTAATTAAAAATTAAAAATTGAAATTGAGCAGATTAATCATTTTTCTTGAAAGTCAAACGTTATAGTATTAAAATGTTTGTATGTATAAAAATATATATTTTACGATTTTAGTTATGTTACACATGTACGATTCCATTTCCAAAATATAATTCAAGATGCGTTTTACTTGCAATTAAAATTTCGTCAAAGACAAGCGTTTGTTAAAATGGTATGTTGAATAACTCTACCTGTCTACATAAGTCCTTAAATTTCTAGTCAATTTTCTCCCTAGCAGAGGAGAATCCAGAGGTTTCTTTGAAGGTCGGTAAAGTTAATATAATTGAAATGTTATATTATTCATATTTGAAAAGCTTTATTTTACTAATGCAATTGCTGTATTTGAATGTTGAAATAAAACTGGGTTTGATAAAAAAAATATTAAAAAAATATCAAAAACAGCGATTCTTTGAATACTCGCCAGAAACCTGTAACATGTTACCTCGGTAGCGAGAAAGTTTGTGTGTTCTAATGTTGCAAATACACTTATTATTTGAAATTATGGCACGAAATTTAACGCAAAATTGTTAAAAATAAAATAATAACCTGAATCATTCCAAAACACATATTATAACCACAAGTTATGTTTTTGTATTGGTTTATTTCTTAACGACTAATATCAGTCAGTAAATTATTCCAAAAAACCAACCTTAACCTCATTGAGCTGATTCAACAGTAACAATTTCGCAATGAAATTCTATTATTTATCATGTCGTTCAATATGAATATAAAGGATGACAATTGGTTGTCTATATAGTATAATGAAATAATTGATGTATTTACATTTCAATGTTAATTTATGCTTGCAATATTGTACGTATATTTTAGTTGTCATGTTTTCTTTTTTTTACTATAAATTAATAACATAAACTATGTATAAATAACTGCAAAATTATTTTTTTAATTTTTTTAATGGTTAGGTATGTGCGCTGTAAATTCTGCGATTTTCATTTATGAATTAGGTGACTCCGTCATCTTATCAAGATTTTTGAGACTTCGACAGATGGAAGCATCGTGTTGACACATTTACGTTCATTAGACTTCCGTTTTATTCAAGAAATTACTCCTACGAAATGCCGTAACGAGAGCTCAGATGTTTACACATCAAAAAAGAAAAGCAAAGTTTTTTTACTAAGAAAAACCTACAGACACTGTTACATATTAATTAATTTTTTTAATTCTTAAAATAATTAATGATAAAATTTATGTTTAGCAAATATTATAAACAAATTATGTTCTACGTTCACAATTAACTCCAAAGCAATAGTTTGTTTACCACCTATAGCAAAACGTTCTATAATTCTTCCAATGTCATCACTTGTAGCAAGTTGGATAAATAACAGACACATATCATACAACCTTTCCACTCTCATTCGTGTTCTTTGCCATGATTTTACAAGTTGAAGGCTACGGAAAGATTTCTCCGCACTCGCTGACAGGCAATGTGAGAATAGACAGACTATAAGAAGGAAAAATGAAGTTGGAAATAAATTAAAAATTGCATGAGTTTATTACTTAAAACACATTTTCTGTTAATGGGTTACCTTATTTACTTTCCCACTTTTACACTCTTTTCCCTCAACTTTTCACCATCCAGAACAGTAACAACAGTTACACTTCGACCTCTGATACCACCTTGAATAAGTCGACCATAAAAACCAACAAGTAGGCTTAGCCTTAATTCAAATTGAAAGTTTGCAATCCTTAATATAAAACGAGGCAAAAAATGACGTAAGTCCAAACATTGTATTCTCTCATTTCAGATGCATTCCTCCAGGTCATTGTAAATAGATTTTTTAAGGTACCTATTCCTTTCCGCTGTTGAACTCGTGGTTCAAGCTAAACATTTGCCTTTCAACGTGGGTTGATGTATTGAAGTCAGCTCCCAGTTATTTAGCTGTACTGGTGCCATATTTGTGTATTGCCATAAAAAGAAATCTTAATGTTATTATTGCATTAAATGTGTGTCCGGTACAGCTTTAGAGGCTTTACGAGATCAAGTGAAAGAAACCGTTAGCGATGGCTATCGTATATAATTACTATGCTGCAAAACAGAAATTGTACAGACAGCAGATTTTGTTTTCTGACTCAGCTTTAGATCGCTTGTGGTTTCTGTCAAGGTTTCCACAATTATTGACAATGTTTATTACTGCCTTATGCCGTTAAACACAGCAAATTCAGCACAAGCATGCAAGTTGAGAATCGAAATGAGCTTACAAGACTGAATTACTCTTAGCAGAATGACTTAAAAAAATTAATAACTTGATTCATAAAAGCGGTGCATACCTAAACTCTGCAGCTTGTAAAAGCTTAGCTTTCTTAGGAATCCGAACCACTTTTGCTCTCCAATATTTTTTGCTTTAAGTTGAAAAGCATTATCTCAAACGTTTGACTATTGATGCACTACAACCATGTTCATTTTATATTTGCTTTCCATCACACTGTGTGTATATTAAAAAATATTAATGGATACATTGTAAAATATATTATTTTAAACCAATGTGTGTGTCATGTGTATCTCCACTTATGTTTGTGTTTTCACCTCACATTTGTAAGTATATTTAAAACTGCACATGTATTTACACAGGTATGTACAAAGCACAGTTTTTTTTGTAAAATAATACCAAAAAAGGTGTAATTTAATATAACTTTGACAGTTAATTTACCTACTAAGCATTAAAAATCACGTAGGCCTATACACTTTTTGCGAGGTTTTACAATTTGGGTGACAAATTTTACTAATTTAAATGTAAATTTACACATATATTGTCTATGTAATAATGCAGTGATTGTATGCGGTGAACGTCTGTGTAAAAATATTTTATTAATATTATTTTTACCAACAAAGTTTAAATTTCACACATACATTTTTGTAAAAATACACAAAGTCGATGTTTTTTAAGTTATGATTTCAAGTATTCCTATTTTACAGGTTTGCCTTTACTGCATATAAAATTCCACACTATAGGTTTTCATAACTTACCCATAATTACATGTAAAAATACACGTACTTCAAACATGAGAAATCAATTTTTTACAGTGCAGAAAATAAGCACTTGATTGTGTTTGAAAATGCACACTGCTTGTGTAAAATTACGCACACAAATTTGGTACATTATTATCACAACAAACATTTTTATTATATATAATGTTAGTGTAATTTTACCATTAAATTTTTGGTGCAATACAATCAGAAGATTTATACTGTAACTCTGTTTTTATTAATGTTCAATTTAAAGCGTATTACCTACATTAGGTGAAAAATTATACGATGCAATGTGAGAAGTACTCAAGGAATTGTGCCTGCCTGGCACGCCAGAATAGAATTTGAGTGAATTTGTACTTCCTGATTGTGTTTAGATACGCATTGTTTGTGTAAACTACACAAAATATTTTGGTGTATAATTATCACACCATTATGTGTTATTTTACTTCATGTTAATGCACATTTACAAGTGTAAAACTATCAGAATAATCGTTGATTTACACGGAAAGTGTGTATTTTATCACGTTTTTTTATTAGCTTGATCTGTAAGTATGAATGGACTATGTAATTAAATAATATTTCCATTCAAATTTTATCTTCTTTTCGACATCGGAATGTGTTGAAATTTTTTGTATAAAGAACCTCAGACAATACAATATTTTGAAAACATGAGACCTTATGGCTAAGGGGAAGTGGAGAGGGGAGTCAGAGGATCAAAAAACCACTAATTTAGAGCTATTTGTAATAAATATTCTTTTTCTGTTTCCACGTGGATTGGCCCCCCTAAATTTCGATAATTTTAAAAGTGTATTCTTTTCTGATTTGAAGTGTTTCCGATCCATAAGGTCGGGTTGTGGTGGAAAATGTGTCGGGGGAGGGGTTAAAACCACAAAATCTTCAACACTCCCGTAACCCGCCTGCTGATTTTAGGGAAAAAACGAACTCAGTTGATGTGTATGTGATATAAAGAATATCCCTGCCGAGTTTTAAGCCAGTAAAGAGCTTTCATTATAACTATAACTCACAAATTTAGACCAGACTTCCATTAAATTAGTTTTTCGAATTCATAAATGTTTGTTATTGAGTTTAATAATTTTTAACTGGAAATCTAAAAACATTGACGTTTAAACTTTTATTATTTAAAAAATGTCTGCAGTTCTGTGGTATTAAACATTAATTACTAATTTTAGTTTCATTATAACAAATAAGTACTAAATTAATTTTTAAAATATGAAATTAATATATTGATTGATTCGATCGATATCCGTCCTTGGTTCGATACTTGACAAATGCTAACAATTTTAATGTTATGTAAAACATACTTATTTAATAAATCATGATCAAAATACTTAAAGCAGCTTAAATTACACATACACCAGCCTCCTACAAGCCGATATGACCGTCTATTAAATGTGTATTTATTGACATAGAAATTCGGGGAAAAATTCCAAAATTCATCAATAAAATCATATATTAAAATAAGCACTGATGCCATATACTTCCGTCTTTTTTTTTCACACTATGTAAGTGATAAGGATAACTTAATCTTAAGGAAATTTTTCAAATAAGGTTTCCCACTACTTTTCGTGGAATTTATTAAACATTCACTTCACAAAAAACGACTCTATACAAGACACCTGTACTACGCATTAAATTTTCTGTCGCTGTGCCTAGCATGAAGGTATAATTTTTCAATGCCTGGAATACCTTCCAACCAGTTAATATACAATATTAGACGTATAGGCAAAGTGTTAGATACCACGAAGGCAGCTCATGTACAATGTCAGACGTAAGGACCAGATATATCCGAACTACAAAACCTTCTTCGTCGATAGCTTATATAACATATTTCAAGCAATCAAGTGAAAGTCTTCGAACTTTATACCTAAAGTATCGATAAAATCAATTACAAGCAATTAGAACAATGGAACAGGTTTTTACGATAACTAAAGGACTAAGAATGTCTGAAAATTGTTTTATCGAGAACAGGAGGTTTTTAATTAGTAAATATTCAGTTTAACTACAGATTATACGACCCGTATTTAACGAAACGACACACATTCAACAAAATAATATAACTCACAGTACGCACAGTACACACACTAGACTTACAGTACACACACATTTGACACACAGAACACACAATGGACACACAGTACACAAAGTACACACACTGCGCGCACAGTTCACACATTACACACACTGAACACACAGTACACACATGGACGCACAATAAACACACACAAACACGCACTGGATGCACAGTTCACACATCATTTCACAAACTAAACGCACAGTAAACACACAGTATACACTGGTCGAACAGTAAACACACAGTGCACTCACTGGACGCACAGTACGCACAGTACATACAATGAACATACAATACACACACAGTTCACAAACTGGAAACACAGTACACACAGTACACACGCGGGAAACGCAATATACACACAGTACACGCAATGGACACAGTACACGCAATGGTCATACGGTACACGCAATGGACACACAGTACACACAATGGACATCCATTGGACACACAACATATGAAATAAACAGACACATCACACACAGGACTAGCAGAAAGCACAATTGGAAGCTTACTTGACGAAAAGGTAGCACAATCGGAAGCTCAATCAACGAAAAGGAAGCACAATCGGAAGCACACTCGACAAAGAGGAAGTTCTATTGAACGAACAATGAACGAAAAAGAAGCACAATTGGAAGCAAAATCAACGAAGAGAAAGCAAATTTGGAAGCACTTTTGACAAATAAAAGCTTAATCAAAGAAAAAGGAAGCACAATCAACGAAAAGGAAAAACAATCGGAAGCAAATATGACAAAAATAAAGCACAAACAACAAAAAGAAAGCACAATTGTGCAATTGAACAAACACTTTTATTTAAATTGGCTAAGGTGTTACATTTGCTTACACAACAAATAGATAATAGGGATAAATAAATTTAATATCACAGGTATACACGTATACATTATATATGTTATTGTTGAAAAACATTTGTTTACATAGGTGAAGTAATAAAAACCCGAAAATATGTTTTAAATGTTGGTCGCTCTTTATAGTCCTGAAAGATTTATAGTCCTATGGATTTTTTTTTTCATTTACATAGTTGATATAAATAATAGTTTGTGATTGCAAATAGCAAAAATCTGTTAGACATTAGAATATTATTCTCTTTCACGGCCTTCTATAATCTGCAGAGCAGAGAACTTCACAACACTATTGGAAGATTCTTACGCATTGGACGTTGATGATAATTGAAAACTATACATGATCGAGACGTCAACACGAAGACTGCTGTGAATTGTCAGAAGTCGGTCCAGCCATTCTGATATCAGTCATGTTGTTTCCTCAAATCACTTTAGACAGATTTTTTGGTTCTTTCACCAAAAATTTATATCAAAATTAGTTCAATTTTTTATATTGGCTCTGCTGTCAATGACGAACTCAGCTTCAACGTGCCCTAAGACTTATAAACAGAAATAAACCCATAAAAATGTATTTACTCGAAAGTGAAAATTCCTCGTACTTGTAAATCCTTGTTGAAAAAAATTGAACAGTTTCAGATCGCGAAAGACTGAACAGTGATTTAATCATGGAGTTAGGAATTGTCAGTATACGGCATGCTAAGACATAGTTAAAGTCACTATTTACTTTGCCATCGCCATATTGTCTCATCCAATACATTACGGAAATAAAGCTTGACAACGTAGGATGTTGGTTCGTAAATATGATTTACGATCTCCGTCGTTCAACGCAGTCACTTCCATAAAATATAATCATTAAAGAATATTTCTACAACGCTTCAGCTAATGTTGTGGGTATATAACCAACCTAGAGCAGATCTGGAAAATAAAAGGCTTCATCCCGTTACCATGTAATCATTCATACGTGGGCACACCCTGGTGTAAAGTGATTTGCTTACTGCCTACTGCCCCACGTCACACGAAGCGTATCTTTTCTTTGTTCATATTTTGCCATGACTCGTCAAATGACTTTTGATTGCATTGCCAGTCACCAGATGAGCTTGCGTTTTTCCAAGCCATAATAAATTAAGATGTGAGAAAATCATTTTACGACTGTAGAATACGTGTGCGCACGAGATTGCTAAGAGTTTCCTTACGACTACGAAGTCCCAGGTTTGAGTCCCATCTACACTGTTAAAAATGTTTAAAACTAATCTTAAGAAGAACGCTGGCTTCACATTATCCAAGAATCTTCATTATTATACGGTTACCTTCGTCAGTTAATGGGTAATGACTCTACTTACATTTCTTACGAATCCACAAGAATTTATCGTGGTATTCCACAAAGACATTCAAAACTTGTTAAATCCGTACACTTACCTGTTTACATTTTTTACAGCGAAGCACAGAATTCAGAAGTTGGAATACGGCGAAGTTTTTACAAATATTCAGTTATCTGAAACTACGGAGAAATCTTCTTTTATATTAAGTAAATTCTTCTTTAAAAAGTCCGTTCATTTACTGCGTTTTCTAACAGTGCACTCGGATGTTTTTATAATACAAAATTTAAGTTAGACTGCCTGCTTCCACCGTGATAAAACCAGTTTATTTTCTGGTGGAATACTTACTACATTTTCCGCGTGTAGGGTGAGCGCTGCCTTTAATGGTGGATTTTCTCTGGATGCTTCCGTAATCTTATCCGTTATCAGTAAGTTTCATCATTACGCCATTGTAAGGACTTACTACGTATCACTACACTTTGTTCATAACAAGGTGGGACTCTGTTTACGAGTGATGTAAGGAAAACTAAATTTTTTACACCCGAATATAGTTTAAAAAAACACATTTTTCATACTTTAAAAGATTTGATAATACATGAATGGGGTTGCTTTGTTAATGCAAAATATTCAACTTTCAAGTAATAAATATCATCTGAAGCTCCCGTCAAAAATGTATTACCTTTTCCTCTACCACTGTGTGTTATTTTGTCAGAACTTTTAATTCAAGGATATCAATAAGAGCATCACTTTTGCGACCGCTATACCAAGAATTAACAGCGTTCTGATTTGGTTACTGACGTTGATTGCTATCAACATGTAAAGTGATTAATACTTTTTTATTCATGTGATATTTTACTTGGTTGTTTTACTCTCCGTGGTAGCTTTATATACACAAATTGAAATATTTATATATAACGGAAAATAAGTTGGTAATATGAATATGTTAGGCTTTGCTTGTTGAGGGATGTGTACCATTTGAAGCTTGTCCTTTAGGGAAGCTGTAAAAGAACAATAACTTATAGCTCTGTGACTCTGCGTGAACTAGACAAAATACCTCACACATAGTAATGGTTATCTGGTAAATAATACATTTTAAAACTGAGATTGAAATTGGGTTGCAGATGAATTCACACGCTTAAAAGAGTTCAGAAGCCATTTAATTATATTTCAAGTTAAAAATTACTTGTGAACTGCACAAATGACTTTTATCCATTTTCTGGTCACAATTTTGGGCTTTCAGAAGTCATATTACTTGTGTACACTATTCTCCATAAACTATTGTTACGAGGCGGCCAGAGTTGGCCAGACCGACGCATTGGCCACGCTTATCTCTGTGTAAACCCCGCTGCGATTCTTGTAGGGTCTAGTGCCCGTATTTCCCCATTCCCATCTTCAAGCGCGTTTCCAAATATTTCTGGTACATGACACTCTTGTGTGGAACATTATGAGCATCAAGAGATCACCGACACGTGAAGGGGCGTAACTAGGATGCCATTGTTCTCGCGAATTCGGGTATTAAGTCTAAATTGTTTTCGCAACACTTCTGAGGGCTACGGGACATTTCCAGGGCGAATCTTCACAGGTAAAAACAGCGTGTCCATAAAAGAATGTCCTAATTTAAATGGTATATTATAACAGTTTAATTTAGATTCCATGCAACAAATCATACATAACATATGAGGTAATCTTACCTTCTTTATCTTACAAATGTTCAATATGTGCTACTTTGGTTATACGGCACACATCAAACCTAAAGACCAATTATTCCCACAATTTGGTTAACACGGCCGGAGTGGCAAATCATTACGTAGTGGTGGATGTAAACACGATCATTTAAAAAGCGTCAAAGAAAATAAGAACTTTTGGCGTTATGTCAAGTGAACGTGGAGGCCAGCGGAAAAGTGATCTGTCGTATCGAATTACCTATACCATCGGCGGATGTTTTTGAGACATGGGGATCACATTTGAACTCTAAAAGAAACGCACGTTGAACTGAAATCATAGATTCACTCTTAGCAAATTACAGAACAAAAAAAAAAAAAACGCTTTTCGCTCAGGATTCTCTATTTCGTGAAGGTGGCGCTGCAAACGAGAAAATAAAAAAAGTAGTATTCGTACATTCACTTGTCTAAAACTGTTTCAGTTACTCTTTATTTGCGACCTTGACCTAACACTATACCACGCTTACAGTGGACACTGTTAAGTTTTATAATTGGGACATTCTTTTATGGACTACTGGATAACGACGCAAACCTCCAGCGAGGGAATGACAGAGGCGAATCCTTGATGCGGTCGGGCTGTACTATTCCGAGCGGCTGGGAAGATGCATGCAGTCCATCCTTGCTTGAAGTTAGTGTGGGGGTGTGATAATTAAGTGCAATAACACAATATGAGAATTCATGCCGGTAGTGAGGTCGTTTGATTGAACAGTTCTTTATACAACATCAATTAGATACACTGTACGTATTGCGGCGGACTTATACACATTCAGACGAGAGTTCACACAGTGTATGAACGTCGCACACTGCCTGGGATGCGTTACAGCGATTCCCCTATGGTCCACACGGTTCCCGGATCGAACACCTTTAATGGGCTGTATTACCGCGATGCTCCAAGAGGTGCTTATCAGCCATGGGATGTCTTACCACGATTTATTTAGTGGCGCTGCCCGGCACTGCCGGGAGAACTCCGACAACGATGCTCTCTGATATAGGCGGCACAGGAGTGCCCCTTGTCCCTTGCTTGAGGGCCGTCTGACCAAGAAAGCGTGTGCAACGCTTCCCAGGGTTCGTGTGCAAATATTACAGAAGGTATAAATTTTATAATATAGCTACCATAAATTAATTATGGTTTGTATCTGGACCAACACAAATAGGTATTACAAACACAATAAATGGTTTATTTGATCAAGTTATTGTAAAGCTATACCATAGATGCCACCCTATGGTTGATATAAATTTAGCCAGTTTTTATAAGGGCTTTCATAGTCACCACAAATAATTAATTAATTGATGATATATTTTTATTTAAAGTGTAAATTTGTTGACTTTAACAAAGTTATTCAAACATAAAAAATTAAAATTAATATTATTTTTACAAGAGCCAAACATTATTACAGGTTAAAACCAAATAATATAAATCAAATTACACTTTTCGCTGACTCACAAATGAAGTACCGGAGCTATAGACGTTGAAGTCCAAGACTTCTCTGTCTCTCTCTCTCTCTTCCTTTCACTGTGTTAAGTACAATCCCAAACTCAGTTGGTTTTTTTTTAAATTTGTTTATTACTGTTTCCTATTATGCATTCATACATGTTGTGGAGTGTTAGTATGTTTTTTTTATGTTAATTTAAATCAAAAACCTTGTTTCTTCTTTGATCAATATTTTGACGCAGGCAAATGGTATACGTGTTGTTCTAGATTGCCATTGCATTGTTGACGTGGGAGAATTTTAATCAATGTGTTCACATTATATAAACAATGTGCAAATAATATGTTAACAATAAGAGCTCGTTCTCACTAAAACGTCATTATCGTTTAAAGGTGTGGAGTAGATTTTAGCAGTACATGTAAAAAGGTGATAAACGTATCTTACATCACCCGTGTATGACATACTTAATTGTTTTCCATCAATCCAGTTCCTTTGACTTTTACTTGTAAAATCACTCTCCCATAGTTAAAATTAAAAAATGTTCCACCTGACTGAAACTATTCATTATCATTCAAACAAAAACGTGAAAAAAAAACTGCAGGCGTGTTAAATGGACGATCACATTTCTGCCACTTCTACACAGAAGGCTAGCAAAGAAAAAACAGCTTTCAACAGTGCCAGAAATGACGCAGTTTATATGCAAAACGAGAACTATTTAGTTTTACCTTCGCAATTTGCATTTCTGGTGGCTTTAAGAAATTTAAAAAAAAAAACCCATGTATAGTTTCATTTTGTGTAATAGAAATTGATTCTATCATTAAAACGTCAGTTTCTAGCAATGATTAGGTATATTTCAAGGAAATACTGTAGCCGTTACCACGGTGCGACTTCCGAAAAATTTCTATATGGTTTTTCGTTTGGAGTCCATAACCCCCATATATATCAACTCAAAAGTTAATATAGGCTATACATAATGGATAATATAACTGCCATAATTTTTCACAAATAACGTCCAAACTGATACCTAAAATATAACAAATTAAAAAATTCGTTATTATCAAATTCGTTCAAATTTATTTTAAACCATCTTAATATTATCTTAAATATTGGCCCAAAGAAAATTTTTATACTATCACGCATGGGCGCAAATCTGTAGGATTTCCAGGGGGGGGCCGTGAATTCTGTGGTTTAAGAATTTTGCGCTAGAGGTCAACCGAAACAAGTCTTCTCTGGATGATAAGCTCGTATGTTATACACTTTATTTTTACGTAAGTGATATTAACAATAAAGCAGAGCAACATATGTTTTAGTAATTATTAATTAATGACTATAAGAAATGATCTCTCAAACATGTTTGTATAATTTGCTAACCTAAATACATAAAATATCCATGAAAAAATCTATTAAAATAATATACGTGAATATAACGCTGTCCGTCCGTCTGTCTGCCCGTCTGCCACCAGGCTGTATCTCATGAACCGTGATAGTTAGACACAAATACTAAAAACATAGTAAAATAAATATTTAAGGAGGCTCCCATGCAACCAACGTGATTTTTTTTTTCGTTTTTGCTTGATATTGAAAACGGCAACGGGTAGACGCTTGAAATATTCACAGAATATTTAGTTATATATTCACTTTAAAATAAATGATTAAATTAAAATAAAACAAATTTTTAAGGGGGATCCCATACAACAAACGTAAAACAGAATAAAATTTCACAAATGATGTATTTCTGTTGCCGCTATAACAAGAAATTCTAAAACAGAATAAAATAAATATTTAAGAGGGGCTCCCAATCCCATACAACAGACATGATTTTTTTTGCCGTTTTTATAGATAATGGTACGGAACCCTTCGTGCGCGAGTTCGACTCGCACTTTGTCAGGTTTTTTATGCCACATCACATAATTACTGCGATTCAAATGCTGTTCGTGAAATTCTTTGTTCACAGTTTTTGATGCGCCGTAAAAACCCAAAGCTCCAAAGCTAATAAACGGATCAACAGTAAATGAACGATCGAATCATATTAAAACATTTAAAGACTCTTTTATTTAGTAAAGGCATCAACCAGGTAAAAAAGAAAAAAAACTTAATGACACAAATGAAAAATATCGTAGATAGAACTATGAAATTTATCCTACAGCTAATTGAACCACATACATTTCTCGGCTTATTTTTAGTATAATCAGTATTTTGGCAGTGAATATTATTTAGTTAAAATATACCGCTTGATTAGTTATTAAAGAGACGCGTTTGCTTCCTTATTAACTTAAATACGGATGTGTAACGTTTAAATACTTCTTTCTCAATCTTACTTTTGTTTACTCGTGCAGTGTTGCAGTTATCAAATAACAAATGTTATAAAGTGATTATCGGCCATGAATTGTGAAAATTATCGTTTGATAATAAAAGGGGAGTGATTTTAAATTCCATATTGACGAGGAAAAAAAATTATTCCCTGTATATTCACATGTAACGTACAGCCTTACAGAATGGAGATGAGCTAAAAAAAAATTCCAGTAATGGTATATAAGTTTCAGTTCGTAAATAAACTAAATTCTGCTATAATTACTGTTAAAGTATTAATTTGTTTATTTACTGGAAAAAATAACGTTACATAATCACTTAAATAAAATATATTACCTAAATAATAGTCACTACTTATAAAACAATCAAGCTTACCAGGTGAGAATCAGATTCTGTTTTCCGTTTCTTCCGCGTCACGAAATTATCCATGTTGATGTTTGCCAAGAAAGCAGAAGACTGGCGCACACGAGAGCAAAAGAGCAAAACCACTTTAAAAACAGACTACCTGAAACCTATAATACTGTCGTTTCAGAGGACAAGGAAGTGTGGGTAACAATGGGGAGGAAATGCTAACGGAACCCTACCCTAGCTTCGTCCTTTGGAATGAACGGTTTCTAGGAATTAAGGGTTTCAAAGTTCTCACTGGAAAACTCCATACCATGGCTTTCGCAGAAGGGGTAGGGGAAAATAACTACGGAACTCAAAGGTAGGAATATAAAGCATGTCAAAGTGTCTGTCGTCGTTGTAAATAATAATCTGATATATATGCTGTGTACACCATTAACTTTAAAATCACGAAGTGGGCCCCCCAAGGAGGGGCCCATTAATTCCAGGGGGGGGGGGGCGGGCCCCCCTGGCCCCCCCGGGATCTACGCCCATGCTATCACGTATTAGTCAAAGGTATGAAAAATATTGTTTGAAGGTTAAAACTTTTGAATAACTACCTTAGTAGTCATAATATGAAATTTGTTCAAAGTTTTTCAATTCTGAATGCAATGAATTAAAAACATTCAAAATATTTTCGCTTAATGTAATATGAAAAATTTTTACCGCTCATTTTGGAATATCGGAGAACACATATGATTTAATGTAGGTATACTAAGTTCTTGAAATGTTCCAGGTGTTTATATAAGTCTCAAAATATTTTTTTCAAAAGAAATAGTATTAAGTTACTTCTAAATCTACCTGTGCCTGTAGGATATCACGAAAAGGATTTTTTTTTGTTATATGTTATTGATTTTAAAATGTCAATTTTTTTACTAATAAATTGATAACACATAACTCAATACTAGAGATCTGCAAAATTCGCAGTTTTGATGGCCTTCAGGACAGACTGCACACACCCGTGTACACTCGGGCAAATAAAGCAAGTTCATTGGCTGCCGACTTGTAAGTAGTCTCAGCGGGTTTGTATGTGATTCGATCCTTCTTTGGTTGAGGATTTATAACTGGTTGAGATTCGTCCAGATGAACAGTAAGCCAATAGCAAAATTATCTAAGAGGTATATGTGTTTTAATTCTAGCCTATCACCGAATGAATCCGCGAATTTTGCAGGTCTCTACTCATTACCTTACATGTATTAAATGTAACTTACGCCTTTAATAAGTAATACAAACTACTTCTTTATAAAGAGTCAAGAAGATTAGATAGGATTGAAACAGGAAAATAAGTTCGAAGCATGTGAGCAGGTATGAAAACTTTATTACTTCAGTTCACGGAACATATAAATGGTACACAGTTTTCTCTGAAGGTATCACAAGCTGCGGTGCGGAGAAGAGATAGTCTTTTCTGTTGGCGTTGCAGTACGGGAAGAAGAGGCGTCCGGGTCGCTTACACCGGGCGTCTGGAGAGGCGAGGGTACTCAGCAGCGCTCAGCCCCAGTACCCGTGGCCGCCGTAGCCGCTGCGGTACCCGCTGTAGCCGCCGTAGCCCCGGCCGTAGCCTCCTCCGTAGCCGCCGTAGCCGCCTCCGTAGCCGCCGTAGCCGCCGCGGTAGCCGCTGTAGCCACCCCAGCCCCTGCCATAGCCGCCGTAGCCGCCGTATCCACCATGGCCACCGTATCCACCGTTTCCGCCGTAGCCACCATATCCACCGTAGCCGCCGTAGCCGCCGTAGCCGCCACTGAGGTACCCGGCACTGGCCAGGCCCATAAGGGCCGCCACCACAACGAGGAACATCTGCAACGTGAAAAAAAGACATGACCTACCGTTATCACAGACGCGAAACATATTGCTAGAAAGTCTAAAAAATATATATAATTGAATATAAACGCATTGTTCCAGTTAGTTTTTAAGACACATCATTACGAAAATGTCAGTACTGGGTAAGGTGAATGGTTTCGAAATAATATTTACGAAAGGCCAAAAAATTACTTCAATGTAGAGATACCCGTGTATTATCAAGAACTAATCTATGTATTTTTTCATTTAAAACTGGTTATTTATACGAACCAAAAGTACTTTTCCTTAAAACTAATTGTTTTCCAACACTCAACCATTCTATATATTCCCAGGTGGTGTACCCAAATAAGTGCATATGTTCTTAGGAGGAAAGAAACTTTTTATTTTTATTTTTATAAACTTCCGGGGTTTCCTAATTTAATGATCCGGGTGAAGATTCACCTGACAAGTAAAATATTAAAGAGTTTAATGGAGCAATGCCATATTGGTTTACGTAATTGTTTTCTCTGGGGATTAAAACTAACATTAAAATAAAACATAACTCTCTTTCAATGAAATTCACGATAACTTAACGATTTCTAGTGTCGAGATAGTGTTTCCATAGCCAAAGTCGTTATATTAACGAACGGGAAATAAAACAGTTTGTAAGAATGCACGATTGTTGAGGAGAAGATCACAGTCCCTCGACTGTAAACAACCGGCCGCTGTGCGCTAGCGACCTCTGGTCGTAGCGTCCCGGTAGCTGTTCTTTCCGGGAAGCCTACGATTCACTCGTCCTTCTGGACATACCCGAATACTCACGTTAGCAAGCCTTCTTTCAACAGACGAGAGAGCCAAACTCCCGATCGTGCATCTTCGGTTTTTTTTTTGTTCATTGTAAATAAATATACAACTCATGATATCTAATGGTAAATTAGGTTATGTTAGCTACATTATAAACGCTTTAAAACATTGTGGACGATTCATTTGGTTAGGATATCTACATTAAAGATACTGTGAAATCATGTAAACGGTTTCCTAGCGCTGGATAGCTACATATTATAAAGTTTTTTGCTAAGCAAACATAAAATGTTTTTACAGCATTTTTAATGTAGCTATACTAACCTAATATAACCAACCATCCACAATGTTTCAAAATATTTATAATTACTTCTTGCTAATTTTAAGAATGACATGTTGTAAATTAAACCCGCGCATTTGGAGAATGAATGCCCGCAAAATATTCCCCCCCCCCCCCCCCAAATAAATACACCTGTTGTGGTACGGAAAAAAAAGCGAGCATGAACTTCGGGGAACTTCGGGTTTGGCTCTCTCGTCTGTGAAATGAAGGCTTCCCTGCGTGGCTGCGTGGCTGCGTGCAGTAAGCGGGTACTCTGGAGTGACTGGTCTGACTGCAGGCACTTTTCATTTCTACTTTCCTCGCGCGTCTAGTTTGCTCTCAATCACATGCACACCCAAGTAGGAAAAAAAAGGAAAATTAATTTAATTTAATTGGCACGTAATCTAAAGTGCCGGTCAAAAACCCCCTTTCCATTTGAATTGAGTGTACACGATATTAACGTGATTGAGACCATTTTTTGATCGTTAGTGTTTCTGAAACCAAACAGAGAATGCTATTAAGGAATACCAGTATTTATTTAAACAAATAATTAGCAAACCATTTTGTGGAAAGTAAGCTCCAAGTTGGCATAAATTCTTTTTTCAATGGTTAATATTTAAGGATTTTCCAGGGGAGCAGCCATGAAACCTCTTTCTAGCTGATGGTTAGGGCCATGCATATTCCGCGAAAAGATCCCGAGACCAGCTGAATGTTAAAACACTGTATCATTGTCTGTGTTTCGTGATTGGGTGAGTTTCTTTCAGGTGCATGACGATTGTTAAAATACCAATCACAGTAATTCGTTGCGGAAGCAAATGCGTCCTGAGTGGCTCAGCCAAACAAGGCAACTACTGTGGCGGACGGCCACCAATCACAAGGAGGAAACCGCTGGTGCGAGTATACCTTGTTGCAGTTTAATAGGCGTTCAGCTTTATTCGCGGAAAATACCTTCCTCTACTTACGGTTATTCCGTACTACCTGGTAAAGCTTCATAAATGGCGCAGAGCCCCGCAGATTCCGGGAAAAGGCGACTGGGGTTGAGAAACCGAAAGCATTGACGACGGCCCCAGAAAGGTGGAAAAGAGGATGGAATCGCTGCGTGGGTGCGCCCACGCGCTCGTTACGGGTGACGGCCACCAGGTGGCAGGCGGGTCGCGGGAAAGGTCGAGCACCCTCGCTGCGCCGAGGTTGCGCCGAGGTAGCGCCGAGGTTGCGCCACTGCCGGTGGCGCGCGCCAGTCCAGTTGGCCGATGGCCGGGTCCGGTGGTTCCTTGCGCAAGGCCGGCGGGAACACGCCCCCTCTTCATCACGCGGGGAAGGCAACCATTAAAGGTGAGCAGGTTCGCACAACACCCGCGCCCCCTCTGATCCCAGGTTAAATGTTCGACCTTAACGACTGTGTGCGTTTGAAAACCACCTACGAACCAAAGATACACGGTGATTCCAGGCCTGTTATTTGTTTGAAGACGAGTATTCACGTCCCAAATGAAGGATCACGTTCCTCCCATATTTTTTTTAACATAAAATATAAGCAACTTCGTCAATTTTTCGTACAATTCGTTTCAGTTTCGATTATTTTTTAGAAAGAAATTGACACAGTCAATTGCACAAATAATTTGTTTCTTAAGTTACGAAAATCTTTGCTTGGGCTACACACACATTTTACTGTCTTTTAATCACTTTTCTTTAGTAGTGAAGTGTTAGCTTGAGTTAAGTACAGTTCTTGGCTGAAGTATTTTACCGCAAGTTGATCTATTTTCTTAAGTAAGTCAAATAAAAGGATACTTACGGTGCAGCTTTGTACGCATAAAATTACTTTAAATAACAAGAACCACCGTGTTTGGTTAGTAAATTTCTGTCCTTGAGACATCCATAATAGCGAGTGATATCAGAAGTTTCCAATTTGCTTAACTATGATAAGAACTTACCGTTTTTGCAGCTAGGTTTTTAAAAGCAATCCATATGGTATTAATTTCATACTTGCTTGAATGAAAAGAATTTATATTTTCGTCTTAGTTACTTTAATCTCATTTTATCTGCATAATTATACTAGCATTGTAGAATAATTAAAAATAATTACATGTCTATTCCAAAATAGGTTCATACTTTCGTAGAAACATACGCAATATGTAGTATTAACTATTTTTAAAAGTTAAAAAATTAAATACTATCAGAATTTCCTAATTTTAATTCTTTGTGCACCTATATTTACTGGTAAATTATTAACGTTAATATTTATTCAAAATTGTTGAAGGAATATTTGTAGTGGATGTCGTTTGATACTGTTCACAGCGATCTAACAGTCAGTGTATGGACGTATTTATTTTCATTATTCACTACGAAAGATACTAGCGTGTTGGAGCTCTTCACATATTTACTTTCCCGTTTTGAGTTAATCTGGGAAATTTTATCAATTGGGAACAGTGGCCCACGTGGCGGTGAGCCAGTGGATTCTCTCAGGGCACCGCCTGTTTCCAAAAAGCAATTAATATCTTCACTGCCGAGTCCACATCGCTTCCCCACTCGCCTCTAGTGACCGTCTGGTTGACGACGCGCCCAGCCTGATTCCAGTCACTCAGTCACCGTTTGGTCTGTCACTCAGTCACTCTTGTGAGCGACACGCGCATTCATTTCACGATAGGCTAGAATCCAAAAAGTTTGCATTTTTGCTGCTTCGGTGATTAGGCCACAGTATATCTGAATGACTTTGGGCCAATGAAAAAATGTAAACAAAAGAAGTAGCGAATCACGAGCATCCCAGTTAACAGGTGCTGCGAGTCAGTAACCAATGAGCAGATGCAATTCGCCCGAGTGCATAGAGGATCATGGAGTCCATCCTATAGGTAATTGAAATTGCGAATTTTTCCGGTCTCTAGCCATAACCTGTTCCACACAGCACACAGACTTCTGTCCTTGACTCCGAAGCTCAGTCGGAACGGAAATGTTCACGTGAAAACATCAAAATTACAGATATATTTGCCACACTTGTACGTTTGCACGAAAAATAAACGTATCACTGCAAAATAGTGTTCGCAGTAATTCTATAAGTTCGGATTCTTAACCAGGCATTAATTCTTTGTGTTGTCCCAGTACCTCCACCTCCAATAGTTCAAGTTATTTGTAAACCGTTCCCTTGATAGCATTATCAAATGCGCACATCAATAAGCATAATAATAAAAGTCAAATTATTTATTATTAAATTATTTTAGGCTTGGTTTAAAAATAATGTTTCGGTAAAAAAAATTAAAATGAACTATTATGTGCCAATTTTCGTAAGAAAACGTATTTGATGTATCCAAAAATTTCCATAGCCATTTGTTGTACAAAGTTAAAATATCTTTTGTGTTGTGTTTGAAACTATTTCCTAGCAACTGGTCTCCAAAATAATCTTTTGTAAAATTACAGAAACTTTTTTTTTCAGTGCAGGGTTTATGCCCAACACACTGGGTTCTTTCCCGTATTTATCTTAGTGTTTCCTGATCTTTGCCTCATTTCTTACTTCTAGAATACCCAGCTTATTTTAAAACAATAAAAACACGTAGATGACGTCACTTGACGCCAAACCTACAAATGACGGAAACCATGTACTTTGGTCTTTTTTGACGTGATAACGTCTTATAAATCGATGAACGCTGGCTGCACGCACGAAAAAGCATGACTCATTGTCACGTTTCGCCTGAGCCGAGCGTGCAAGCGAGAGCGCGGAACAAGCCATAGAGATGCACGATCGGCTTGTGACGCATCTATCTCTCTTCCACTCCATCGGCCGATGCGTCCGAGTGGAAGAGAGACAGCGGCAGCACACAACCTACACGTGAACGGTTTTGTCAACCGTTTATAAAGTTAAGTGAAAAGGTAATGTGGTTTGTATGCAATTTTTCATCAAATTTTTCTTATGATGTTATCACGTAATATTATCGTCCGTAAACCGACTTTAAAGACAACCCCCTTTTTTATTTTAACTAAGTTCGGGCGTTACGTTTTTTTATTCTCATCGGCAGCGACGTGTTCAGAGTGATATCGCGGAAGGAATCGATTAAAGCTTGTAGCAAGGAACAGCTATAGCATTTGGTGTGGAGCGAGTCAAAAAAATAATTGAAAACCGAAACCACGATAGTGGGGCAGTGTTGCTAACTCAAGTCCGCGGGAATGTCTCGCCGCCTCACATCACGTGTAAATCTTAACGGCGTATTGCAGAGTTGAGTCTAGGAAATGATAATGCAGAAGAACATCATTTGGGAGTGCTTTCTTGGATTAAAAGTTTTGAAATGCGTGACTCGTCATTCAACCAACTTCATAAATCAATTGAAGAATAATGAACATTTTTATTTACACTTTAATTCTTTTGGGCTAGTTGACGAGCAAGAGGCATCTTGTAATTAACCATGTTTCATTGCGATTTTTGTAATAAACTACCGTACGTCATATAACATGATTTTTAGTTCGGAGTTAATGTATCCTATGTGATGGTGGATTCAAAAATGAATCAGTAGAAAACACTTTCTGCAGACATTAAGAAATATGAATCTATGGGTTTGTATCTATGGCTATGAATCTATGATGCTATGTTTGAATCACCAATTCAAAAATTAAAAAAAAAAGGCCACTGATAAATTTTCCTTTTTTAAGAATAAGTAAAGTTACATTTCATTAAAATTAACAGAATACTCCTGAGCTGTTAAATTTTTATTAAACTTCACGAGTTACATAGCCTTAAAATAAATTATTACAAAGACAGCTTTTATTGTTACGTGTTATGTTTCTCAGGAAGTCGTCGTTTGATTTATTTTACATGTTCTCCTCTCCCCGTTATACACGTGGACAAACTGGTTTTGTCTCGGCCCAGAAGATCTCGGATAACATTTACCGCACAGTTAAAAGTTCACCTGGGGTCCCACAGATCAGGTGGATTTACAAACAAATAATCATATTTAATTTCAGTAATGATAATTTAAAAATATTTAGCTTAAGTATTTGTTAACATTCAACGAAGTTTGTTCTAAGTTTTAATTTTTTTTTGGCGCTGGTCTTTCAGATATATATATATATATATATATATATATATATATATATATATTTGCCTGTGTGAATATAACATTCTTTAAACATAAAATACGATTTTATTATTACCAAATCGGTTCATTTCAAGTTATTTTACAAAATACTGAATCCATATATATAATTTGTTGTCTAAGTGACCAACAACCACTTAGCAAAACTTTCACTAATGACATGACATGACTAATGAAATTGTGATAAAACCGACAGAACACAGAAAAGTTTGTCAAACCACCTCTTAACACCAAACTAAAAATTAATACACCATAGAGCACCAAAATGCATGTTATGTCATGGAATTAAAAAGAACTAAACCCAAAATTAATTTAAATCATAAAAAAATCTTTTTATATTTTTAATTGAAGGAATTTTTTTTTCTGAACGAAAAATTGTACCAAAGTCCATGGATGAGAAATAAATGATTTAATATAATTTGTTATGCACATCTTATTGAATTACTTTTAAACCACAAACACTGGGTAATTTATTTATTTTTGTTCTGAATACATCTGATTTAGACAAATTTATAACAAAATATTTTATTATAAAATTGCAGCATTTAAATTTTATGACGTTCCTAGTGGAGAAGGTATCACAAATCGGAGAGTTCTACAAAACGAATGAACCAGCATCCTTTTGAACAAATATAAATAGAATGTATGCCCATTTCCGGAAGTCAGTTACGCTAAATATCAACATAGAGACGAGAAAAAAAAGAATTACAACTAAACGGATGAAAAAATCGTGAAATTATAGACAATCTGATTACTCAATGGACGATTCAATAATGACATGTGGTTTTCTTCAACGTGAAAGTGCATAATTTTAGAATTTGTTATACTTCAGCAACATAAAGACCCTTTTTATAAAATTTACAATAATTTAGGGAAGCCAATATCACAAAAAAAAATTGTTTAAATATTAAGCTAACATAAATGTAGTTCTAGTGGTTTCACCAGTACATAATTTCGTGGCCGTGGCTCAGTGTTATTGTGTTGTGAATATACCGACTAAATCATGTATTTTAAATAAAATGAAAACATAAAATTTTAATTTATTTCAAAATCTTAAACGATCGTTATATTTCTTAAGGTGGCCAATAAAGGTAAATCCCATGACTAAAAAAGCATTATATAAAATTATAATATTACAAATTATTCTCGTTTGCCTCTCACGAAAATCAAAGTAAATTTAACAATTTCTTGATTGGCCAATCATTGCAATTGAATCCGTCGAATCAAAATATATATTTGGACGATTCAACATGTTAGGTTTACCATATAGGATTGCACGTCCTCAAACGTAGGTAAAAGTTTTTTAACAACTAACATCCAAATGGTAACATTTAAATGGTGGCCTTTTTTCTATCTAGCAGTAAACTCATTACAATGGATAAGATTATGATGAATTCGCATTCTGACTACAATTTTGAAAAGTCACTAGCTCTGATTGTCACCTATTGCCTTTTGTGACGATATAACTGATAAAATGTTCCTGACATTAGCTTTTGGAGTATTAATGCTCATATTGATTCGCAATGTGCAGTATTATCTCCGTGTGTTTTTTTTTTGTGGTACATGAGGGGTGGGCGGAAATTCCTTCACCGGTTTTACCATTTCAGCATTTTAGGTATTTTGTATACAAAACTTTGTTCCAACATGTCAGCTATCTGGTATTAAAAGTTAATATTTTTTTCCCCCCTATATAGATTTTTGTCTGACTGATTGCGTAACAGGCATACAATACGTAGACCAGTTGAAAATGCATACAACCTAATTCCTACATCCACGGCAGAGTTGGTTAAACAACTAGTGACCTTCTTGGATTAGAACCGCGGTTACGTTCTGTAGCATCTTCAAATATAATATAATTTGTTGTTTAAGTTTGTAGTTCGCGGCTTGATAAGTTTGTACTGGCATAAAAAGAAAAAAAATATATACACAATTCAAACACAACCGTGCAAGTGGTTCCGAGCCATGAAAAAAGTTAGTAAATTATGTTTCATGCAACTTGTCTCAAAAGTTCTTAAAAGTTAGTAAGTAGAACAGGCACCAGTTGAATCTGTTGCGACTGTCACTCGCTAAACACGATGCGTGTTCACGCACGCTGACAACCACGTGAAGTATAGTTTGCAAGCACAGTGACAGGAGGCTACGTATACGTCAAGACAAGTCAACACACGTGTCACTTGAAGAAAAAGGTTGTTCTCACCAGAGCTCGGGGCATGTTGGTCGCTGCAGGAGCCAGGCTGGGCGATGCGATGCGATGCCGGCGGTCGCAGAGGCCCTTATATACCTGCCGCCGCCTGTCGGGCCTTGCTCGGAGACCCACAACTTTCTCTGCGGGCAACCCCCCCCCCCATCACCTCCACGCAACAAGCTCCTTAAACCCTTCCGGACTCCCCACCGACCCTCCCACTCGGGGACCCTCGCGACCTTGGGCAGGGACTTGTCGGTGTCGACTCTCCGCTCCTCCGTGTCAGCGCTGACAACTCTTCAGAAAACTTAAATTTTTGAAAAAAAAAAGTTTTGTCTCAAGTCATTACATTAGTTAAACAATCACCAAAGCTTAACATTTATAACTCATTCAAATCAAATTTTTTTTCCACTCTGGTATTTATTTTCACATTTCCAGAGTTACCATGCGTGATTCATAGATTTCTGTGACACAGACCAGTTTTTTATTGACGGGACGTCTAATAAATCAATGAACGCCGGCTGCACGCACGAAAAAGTGTCCCGTAACGCACATTGTCCCACTACGGATGTCTCCTGTTATGCTCATTGTACGCATGCGCGGAATGGCGGAATCTCTCTTCCACTCGATTGGAACAACCATTGATTTGACTTTTCAATCATGTTTTCGTCATTTGAATTATTAATATTATGTAATTTAACGATCGTCCACCGATTATCAGCACAATCGGTACGGTTATTTAAAAGTAATGTTGAATATTCAAATACATTATTAACCAACAATGGTGTTTTACCATTACACATAATAATTCAAATTACACCCGGGATCGTTTGCACAATGTATTAAAAAATATTGTAACACATTATAAATAAGTTTGGTGTATTTGGGATGCGTATTATTTATTAAATCGTATAATAAAAACGACAAAAAATATTATTCCCCTACGGTGCCGCAATCTATGGTGACGGACGCGAACCGAACGAATCGCGCTATCTATCAACGACACGTGAATTGTTTCGTGGACTGTTTATAAAGTGAAGTAAAAGTTAATGTAGTTTTCATTGCTTATTAAAACAACAATTTCGGCAATAAAGGTTAATTATTCTTGCATTTTAAAAATATGATTACTAGTTTAATTTCAAGTATTTATTCTTTTATTATTAAAAAAAGTAGCATCTGTCGGCGAGTGCAGTAATAATGTTACAATTGGCTAAACAATTATGAATGATTCATATAATTGATTATAGTTTATTTATATGACAACTTGTTCATAATTATATTTAAACTTTATAGCTAAAGGCCAGTTTTTAAAATTAATAACAAGTCATCTACACGTGAAATGTTTCGTCGACTGTTTATAAAGTGAAGTGAAAAAATGTGGTTTTCATTGCTTATTACAACAACAATTTCGGCAATAAAGGTTAATTATTCTTGCATTTTATAAATCTGAATATTAGTACAATTTCAAGTTATGTATTCTTTTATTATTAAAATAAAAATGATTCAATTTTATTCATTAAAGTATGCAATCATTTCATCAATGTTTCGTTATGACGTTGTCACGTTAAACTATCGTCCGTAAACCGACTTTACAGACAACAAATTTTTTTTAAGTAATTTGGAAATGTGTGCAAACGTAAGTTAAAAAAATAATTTTGGACGCAGTCAAGCAATTGAACGAAGTTGAAAACATTCTAATATAACGAGATTTGATACGCAAACACCTAGATGACATTTTGAGGTTTTTTTTTCACCTTTCTGTCCGTAAAATTTCGGATATTATTAATCTTTTGACGGACGGATGAAATTTTTCTGGCCATCTTATCGGCTGCAGGTCACGTGATTGGTGGATGGATTACGGACGCAGGCGATGGGCTGAGGCAGAATGATGAATGCGACGCTCGCTGGTGCTTCTAGCACCTGATCAGGCACGTAGTCTTCTTGTCGTGCAAGGCAACTGTGATATTTGAGCGGTAACGGTAACTTCAGATGGCGAAGAAAGGCCCTTGGTCGCTTTCAAGAAACTTTACTGGGCGTTTTATGTATGAAAATTATTCTGAAAACATGTGTTTTAAACTAGGTATACTGAAATAGAACTGTCCATCTGCCATTAGTGCATACGTAAATGCTTTTAGTAAACTGACTCCACTCGGATGTCTTGAACAGTTTGTTCTGAAGTTCTGAAAAACGTACAAATGCCGTCTCATCCGTCTGTTGCTTGCCCGTCCGTCAATATAGAGACCCGCAGCCAATCACGAGACCAAAAAAATTCCATCCATCCGACCGTCAAATCCTGACCAAAAATGCACGTGCGACTAACGGACAGATTATATAATCTCCAAAACTTTGAAATAGTACCAATTGCTGGACATCTTTACTACATTCAAAAGTTTTTGTTTTATTTTGTTTATTTGTTTGTCGGCTTCCATGAAAAGTTTTAAACTTACATTTGAACGCATTTTGAAGTATTATCTTTGATACAATATTCGATCGAGGTGAAAAGAATTAGGTATGTAAATCTGATATATAATTATTAAAATCAGAGTGAATAATTGAGTTTAGTGATGTATTAGTGCTACACTATAATTATCTTCATCCTATGCAAGATAAATTTTTCACCACTATAAGCCTTCTAGTCAGTTAGTAGTATCAAGGAGGTGCGGATGATTGTGAATCACCCGGCTTGCTGACGGACGGATGGATGGTGGACGGACTTCTGACTGACGGACGCAGTGGATAATTGTGAGTCCTCCTTCAGCTGTTGCATCCCGTTGCAACATTCACATTAAGAAAATCCATCTTATTTTCTTGTGCTACGATTTTCCAAAATAACTTCAAAAATAATCAGTTTATCAGCTGGAAACAAAGCTACGAGAGATCCTTTACTAACGGTACACGGATTAAGAAATGTCCTATTTAAAAAATGTTTAACAAAGGAAAGTATTTTTTCAGAGAATATGTTAAAATGAAATCATAACAAAATAAAAAACACAGGCTGCATTGAAAATAGAGCATATAAAGTGATGCCCATTCGGCTAGTCTAGTTTCTTTCCAAAGTTCTATTGACAAATGAGCCGTTCAATGGTGGACTTAGAAATAGTTCTACTGCGTAGATTGGGTGCGTTGTCTGTGCCTGTGCCTGTGTCCGTCACATGACCTTGCCTCTCTGTGCACTTTCTCTCTTGGAAGCCAGGTTTCCAGGAAGATCTATCGTTTCCCAACACTGACGATGATGTGGAGAGATATTACACTTTTCCGCAAGGGGTTCCCAATTGCTGCACACGGAGTGAGGTGGACCAATGGCAAGACTCTGAACCCACCGTTTTGAGTTTCCGGGTTTGAACTTCCGTTAAAAAAAATTTGGTTGTCTGTAAAGTCGGTTTACGGACGATAGTTTAACGTGACAACGTCATAAAAAAACATTGATGAAATGATTGCATACTTTTGTGAATAAAATTGAATCATTTTTATTGAATTATCTCTATTTTGTATGGATACAAAGAAGGAGTGAAATAAAATCTACAATTTAATTGATAAATTTACTTTTATTTGCACTCATTAATTCACACATGTTTATTACTTTAACGAAGAGATTATTTTAACTATAACTTTTATACATGTTTGCTATTTAACTTCTTCCAATCTGTTATTCTGTTAAGGATAGGACGATGATAGGAAAAGTAGGAAATGAATGGGAGTGTTTCAAGTTTAATGTGCCTCGAAAAAGTCAAATCGATGGTTGTTACAATCGATTGGAAGAGAGATAGATGCGGCGCAAGCGCACATTGAGCGTAACGGGAAACAGCGTAACGGGACAATGAGTCATCTTTCTTCGTGCGTGCAGCCAGCGTTCATCTATTTATTAGACGTTGTCACGTCAAAAATTGGTATCAATTTCTTATTTTTCACAAATTCCATGTGACAGCAGAGTCTCCACTTATGTTAGTGTTGTCATTTAACAAACACAATATTTTGGTGTATTTTTAATCTTGTGCTCAAACAAAAATTGTATAAAAAGTATTAAAGTATAATTGCTACGTTTTGGTTAGAACAACATAGCTGTTGGTGTATTTTTTTGTGTGCTATGTAATTTACATATGCATGTACGTGCGTATTCATCAATACTGTCAGTTAATTGTATTGCATTGTTGAGTGAATTTGCATTAACAAGGAACATGTTTATTTGTACAAGTTTCAATTTTTTTAATTTAGCAGCTTTTAGCTCTTGTGAACACTTCCAAAACTTTGTGGGAGTTAGTGAATTTTAGTGAACTGGTGATTGCAAGTCTAGCGTCATAACAACTTGGTCGTTGTGCACATAATAAATGTCAGGCGATTGAAACACCACTTTCGAAACCTGTGTAGATTAAAAATAATGTTACTACTGTAAATTTTAAGGTATATAGTTCCTTGGTAGTTGAAAATTGACTGTGACAAATATTTTCCACTTATCAAATGAATTATGTTTGTACCTACAAGTTCAGAGCACTGACAAAAATAAGACAATAATTAATTTATCACGAGTTTTATGCGTGATTTTGTGTATGCATACAAATGCAAAGTTTAACACGTTAGTTATTGTCCTAAATAAAGGATTAACATTCTTGTATTTTTAACAAAGCGTGCAGCACAATTTGGTTTTCGAGAAATTTTTTTTGTAAAATTACAACTCTACTAATTTTTCAAAATAACTCAATAATCATTCATCATCATTGATCATCTTAAAATTACAAATCTCGGTGTATGATATTTTACAAATTGTTTAAACAGCGTCAGTCTTGCCACCATAATTTCATATACCCATTGTTTCCCAAAACCTCACCAGGAAAATGATGGAATGGTTCCTTGTATTCCGTGGAAGATTCCTTCCTCAAATTCTTGGCGTCTTGAGTGCATGCCGTATATCACAACCTCGCTGTTGAGATGTCACCCAAATAAAAAAAAAGGGGTTTTCTAATAAAAACTACAGGAGGAATGGAAAAACTAAAATCACTATAATCACTATAATCTTGTTTTCCCTACACATAGAGCAGAATAAGTTTTACCCAACTAATACATATAAAATAACATAGAATTTATTTTAGCCAAATATTGTGTTTGAATAATTTTTATTGACTCAACTTAATAAGTTTGTCAAACCAGCTTCGTGTGTTTTGTTATATCTTGTAAAACAATTTTTTTATATAAAGTAATAAGATTGCATAATATTTTGATGCAGCATGAAAACTTTTGTTTATCTTTATGCACACAACTCTGTAGTTGAAATCTCTGGAGTCATTTTTCACAGCGGACTGCTCGTGGATAGCTTAAAGTAGTATTTCATGATGATCTTAATGTTCAAGGCTTCCTTAATTAGCTTCATACATATAAAATGAAGAAGCTGAAGACTGTCAGGTGCTTGCAAATATCTTCACAGTTTATTGCACTCGAGCGCACTAGGGACTGGGACAGGGATAGTGTTATTACTGCAGACATGCTCTGACATTTCTTTGACGTCTGAAGGAAACAACTTAGCAACGCACCACACAGCTATGGTACAACTTGCGACCTCCCCAGCGAAATACATTTGGCTACTGTTCGACCAGACAAGCTCTGTGCCAAGCAACCAGACTGGCCTCATGCAAGTCTTGGGAAAAAAAAAATTTATGAATAATTTATGGATTAATTGAAGTAACATGGTAAAATATATATAGCAAATGGGTATCTCACTTTGTTCTCAGTATTACCAAACCAATATGAAGAATTTTTTTAAAAAAAGTAGGAATGTTAAAATTTTTACTCAAAATCCCTTCCACCTTATTCAACTAAATTATTAATTATATTTTTTACTTAAAACCTATTAAAAATTTACAAGTTAATGCGTCTGCTCTACATGATAAGTCATACATGGATAAACATGGTTATATAAAATGTAATAGCAAATTAGTGAGAGTTCAAATAAACTACGCTATGACTATTAGAGTATTTATGGAATTATATTCCAGTAAGTTTACTTGGCAATATTTATTTTTTATTATTATTCTGATGACACTAAATTTGACCGAGAGAAAAGTATCTAAAGGTAAAAACATTGAAGAAAAACAAAACAAATCATTATGGAGGGACGATTATTTTTGGCTTTAGATTAGTCACGACCCCACATAAAGCATTTACTCCAGATGGACCGAGAAGCAGCTGTCTGTAGAATATAAATGGTCATACTGCCACAGGATACTGGTTGTAGTGCTTGGGGCTGGTCGCCATTTTGGATTATGACTACATGGTGGCCATCATGGATTATAATGTCTCGGTGGCCATATTGGATAAACTTGGCCTTGACCTTTGACCTCGTTCACCGTCTTGAATTTCGCCATCTTTTAATCGTGCGCCCCAATACCCGAAAGTGGCATTTTTAGTTACGGCCGCCATCATGGATGATATTTTGCCTACCATCTTAATTTTCCGTCATTTTTAAACTAAAAAATCGCCAAAAAATTTAAAATAAAAAGTTAAATAATACAATTTAATAAAAAACATAATTCCCCCATTTTATGAATTTGGCCCGCCATCTTGAAAATCCATGTTATTTAAAGTATAAAATCAGGAAAAAATACTTAACTAGTTAAAAAAATTTAAATGAAGGCACCCAGTTAGTTCATTCGATTAAAAATGGTAATGGAACCATTCTCTACAGAATCCACCGGCAGACTGACCTGCCACCACTAATGCCCAGGTAGATATTACATCAGCCAGTATGACATCATGGAATCCATATTGTTTTCGTCTGTCAGTGAATCCTACCATTATATTTGTTTAATTTTTACCCTCTAGAATGCAGAATTATTTATTGGCAAAGCGCCCTACATCTTGTTTACTCAATACAGAGACTAACCAGTTCCTTTCATGACATAGTCTTCCTCTTCAGAACATAGTTTCTGAATACAGTGTTTAACAGTTTGCTTTACATCGTCTGAACTGTAAATGAGGTTAAATATATTTTTGATAGCGCACTTCTTTTCTTGCTCCTCGAATGGTCACAGTTCACCATAAGCACAGTCAGCGACAAGTTATATTTTAAAGGTCCGTACCTTATTACTTCATCAAGAGCTGATTGGTATTAATCTGCTTGATATCGTCAAGAAAAGTACAGATGTATTTTGACTCAATAAATGTATTAGATAATAGTAGTCGTTCGAAATCCCATGAAATGTAGATTTCGTCAAGCGGAATTCATGCACTGAGTACGGTCTTGGGTTAAGTTTCATGTTCAGGTGTCATCGCAATCGGTTGCTGCCATTCTGATTGTGTGCTAGTACATATACGAGTCTCTAACCTATGTAAAGGGAGTATAAATTTCTGCAGGTAGTTCCACAGTAGGCACACGGACTTCACCTTTACAGTTTTTCCTTTGTCGTCTCAAATTGTCAATACAATTAAACAGCATATGATATCCATTACAGCGAAACTTCATACGAGAAGGATTCTTCATACATTTGCTCCTCTCATGTTTTCGTGCATCATGGAAACAAGGAAACGATACATCACAGTAGCTGCATGGATGTCTAGTCGAAGAAGATGAACAATTCAAGATCTAACTGGGTGCTGATATTAACTGCCCTAATACCAATCCACGGTTTTCTCTTAAGCGCTTCGGTGCATCGCTGTTGCAGCAAAATCTTTACATTCTATTGCACATCGGGGCCTTTGCATGTATTGAAGTGTCTTCACAAATTATAATGTATTGTAAATTGCTTGCAACACTTTTTAAAGCACTACATTTTGCGAGAAATATAATAAGCACATTCTGACTTCTTGTATTTTCGTCGTCCGAGAAAATATTGTCACAGTAACGACACTGATGCTGGGAAAATGCCGATACACTTTCAGTGGACATCATTGATGCTTTTTGAGCCATTCAATTCTCCTTCGCTGGCAAAACATCATCAATCGACTTTTCCTCTGCAACCAGCAAAGTCTGTTCTGCTGGTAGAACCACGCATTCCAGTGGTGTAGGTGAATATGATACACATGCCATCAGGATATGCGTGGTCGCTGACGACATCTCCGCAGTCGAATGTTCAACTTCCATCAAGGTCTCCGTGGTTGTCGTCAACGATGCCATCGGACACCACTGCATCGCCATAGGCGTCACTGCCATCAGGATCCCCGATGTCGACGGTACAACTTTCATCGAGTTCGTTACCAAAGATGTGAAAGATACCATCAAGTTCTCTATAATAGTATCAGGCTATCAAAGTAGATGTTTCGGACACCATCGTAGCCAGTAACAAACTGAGAGTCGTATTGTCCAGTCCCCACTTATATACCTGCAGCTGATGGAATTATATGTTAGTCAAATCGACAACCAACTATATTAATACTCAAGTAAAATAAAACATTCAAGAACATTCACACTAAAATAAAGAAGCACATTCGACAAAAAGGAGCTCATTTGACGAAAAGTTAGCACATTCGATCAAAAGGAAGCACATTTTACACAAAAAGGAAGCACATTCCTCATAAAATGAAGCACATTTAGAACACATTAAAAATAGAAACACAAAAAAAGTAGCACAAATAACCGAAAAGGATGCACATTTAGCCGAAAATTCAATGTGGTATAACAGGTTTACAGCAGGTTAACGCCCGGACGTGCCTGGACTCATCCGGTGGCGACCGTAGGAAGCCCTGGCTAGACATGACAGTCCAGTCGTGCGTGCGCAGGAGGGCCTCTGGGTTGCCTCGGTACCTACCCCGACCGCTGGACTAGGGGAACGTATCACACCTAGTCGAGCAGTTTACAGCTCTTTTTTTATGCTCAGGTGTCCCCGAACACTCCGGTGCCATTCTCGGTCCTTACCATTGCCATAGGCCTGATCCATTCTCTATGAGAGGCCTTTGGGACCGAGACACCGAGGCTCGGCAGTCGAACCCCCCCAGAAAGGTTTCAAACGCATCTGCTGTTTCCCGCAGATTCAGCCAATTCACCATTTCTGGTCCCATACATGCAATTGAGGATGCAACTGAGGCAGGGTTACACCCGACATTGTCCTCTTTAGTTAAGGCGATGCTATGACCAAAGGTTGAGGCTACCCATCCCAACATGGTCACCACGATTCTCCCCCAGCAGCGGTGCCCACGTGGAGGCAGAGGATTGCCACTTGGTGCGGAGAGGCTATATATTCGCGTTCTTGCACCCATTCCGTGAGCCTGTTGGATCATGTCTCGGATACTAGTGCCGGCTACAGCTCCGACACCTCAGGAGACAATCACCTTCCCCGCGGGGTCAGGCCCACTCCCGCCCGAGGCGTTGTGTCGTTGCGCGGTCGTCACGCGGGTGTTTAGCCTTGAGAGCGCCGCCTTCCCGCACGATATCAGCCCTGCCCGCCGCGACGCTAATGAGGGAACCGACGAAGCCTTAACGACGCCGACGGACGTCGCACCGTCCGTGAGGCGTCGGCTCCGCGCTGTCTGCAGGCGTCTCTGGACCGAGCCACACTGCGCCTTGCTGCCGCAACTCCGCCCGGCGCGGCGCTGGCTGCAAACCTCGCACCGACCAGGGAAGCTGTGAAAAGAAGGCTTCCCCACCAACCATGGCACGGACCCAGTTCTGCCTTCCGCGCATGGTTCCAGCGTTTCCGTATAGACATTGATCTAGTAGTACATTTTTTAACAAAGTCTCTTAACTTTGGAAGTCGTTTACCTCCTACAGACGCACGAGTGTGCTAAATAAAATATATTTTTTAAATTTTAATTTATTGAATAATTGCCAACAGACATTGTAACTATATCCAAAAGAGTTAATTACTATTGAAAAAATACAAATAAAAATTGAAAATAACATACAAAACAAGTGTGAAGGACTGTCGCTGCTGTCCATTGAGAGAGACGCAGTCACGTTGAATAAAGAACTGCTGGATAAAAGAAAATATTAATATTTCTTAATTGATTAATAGGGATTATTAAAACCACGGGTTTTACTTGTCCTAAGTTATATTATTGATATAATGCTTGTAAATAACAAAGATTATGATAATCGATTATTTATAATCCAGGTAAGCAACTGAGAATTCATCGAGTGCTGACAGAGTAGGGAGAGTTAATACGCCAAACCGTACTCAATTATCTTTATAATACTAAATAATAAATTTAGATTAATAAAATATTTAGTGTGCTAGCCACGAAAAATCAAACAAATAATGCATTGATACTCAAACACAGAAAGTACTATGAAATATTATAGATAGGTCTCTGAAAAAACGTTGTGTTTACAGCTTATTTTAATCACTTTTTCTCCACTCGCAATATTTCATCTAGCAAAGTCAGCTGCCAGGGGCGCTGTTGTCACTTGCTTTAGTTCTAGGTAATACATTTTATCTTAAAGTAGTTTTTCAATAGCTTCAGTGTCATTTAATTGCAATAATGGAGATATTTAACATTGACTTTATAGTAATTTTACACAAATGTAAAAAAGTAACGTAAGAACTTCATAGTAACTGTAGTTTGACCGAAGAACTGTAATATTTTTTTCCATATCTCATCACAGCTTTAGTTGGATAACTTAAATATTAAAGAAAAATTGTGAGAGAAAGTGATTACATTTTATAATTGTATTAAAAATTATTTTACGAAACGTTGCTATGTTAAAAATAATTTCTCTACCTTTGCGAGGACGTGCACAACATTGTATTTTAGGTAAAATTTTTAGCCTTTTCGGAAAATTTATATATATATTTTTTCTTTTCATGGTCTTTATATATACTCCAAAACTATCATCAACTCAAAAGTGTATAAATTAATGTCCCGTTACGCTCATTATACACTTGCGCCCCATCTATCTCTCTTCCACTCGATTGGAACAACCATCGATTTGACTTGACTTTTTCGAGGCACATGAAACTTGAAACACTCCCATTCGTTTCCTACTTTTCCTATCATCGTCCTATCCTTAACAGAATAACACAGATTGGATGAAGTTAAATAGCTAACATGTATAAAAGTTATAGTTAAAATAATCTCTTCGTTAAAGTAATAAACATATTTGAATTAATGATTGCAAATAAAAGTAAATTGTAGATTTCATTTCACTCCTTCTTTGTATCTATACAGAATAGTGATAATTCAATAAAAATTTTATTCATAAAAGTATATAATCATTTCATCAATGTTTTGTTATGACGTTGTCACGTTAAACTATCGTCCGTAAACTAACTTTACAGACAACCAATTATTTTGAATATTCTATTATCTTTTCCATGTTTTAAAAAATGCTTTAATGGAAAAATAATGATAATACAAAATTATTCTCCAATTTTCGTAAAATATACTCAACAGTAACCCGAAAAACGTATTTTATATTTGAAAATTTATTATATACATATTAAGTTAAAATTTTAAACTTTTTTTTATTACAAATAATTCCTAGGTTTCTGGCTTTCTAAAGGAATGTTTTGTAAAACTAGAGACTTATTTTTTTGTTTGTGTGCCGGAATAAGTAAATAAACTGCGGACGTGCCGCTACGTGTGTGTTCTCGTGACCTGCGGACGGCGACGTGACGCAAGGGAGGACGGCGACAGTGCTGCAGCTGCGAGGCGCCTGGACCGAGCGGTCCGTGACCACGTCAGCTCGGGGAAGCACCAGTGTTGCCACACTTCCGGCGCGCAGGGAGGGACCCTCCAGGCGTGACGGGCCGCTGCAGGTCTGCCCGGGTGTGACGTCACACGTGTCGCCAGCAGGTCGTCCACTCCGACTTCGGAGCTTCGTTGCAAACTGTCCAGGACAAGCTTGGTCTCACACGATGACGCACTACAACGCCGAAATACCACAACGCCGAAATGCCAAATTGACCACAACACCGACAGCTAGAAAACTGCTGTGTACCACAACGACGAATTACCACAACGCTGAAATACACTAACGCCGAAAAATGACATTGCAGGACTGCCACAAAGGTTAGGTTAGGTAAGACTAGTTTAGGTTAGGTTAGGTTAGGCTAGGTTAAGTTAGGTTAAGTTAGGTTAGGTTATATTACGCTAGGTTAGGATAGGTTAGGTAAGGTTAGGTTTGATTGTGGTATTTCGGCGTTAAGGTACATTTAAGAAACACACATAAATTCATTCAGTTGTTATTTCAGCGTTGTGGTAATTCGGTGTTGTGGTACACAGCAGTTTTCTAGCTGTCTGCGTTGTGGTCAATTTTGACATTCGGCGTCATGGTATTTCGGCGTTGTGGTAACGACCCGTCTCACACTTCACGTCGTCTGTTCCATTTACTTGCTGTTTACATCATTTTGAGTGTCTTTCTTTCAGCGCTTTTGTAAATTATGTTTCGTCTAAAACATTTTTATTTAACAAATCTTTCTGAATTTATCTAATTTGTTTTTTAAATATGGAAAACTTTGGATAAATTATTACTTATGTGACCTGAAACCGAAGATAATGTTTAGGATGTAAATAGTGAGAAATGTTGTGACCCAACGACAATTGCAATAGAGCTTTAGGAATGAAATTACCTGAAAATGCTTTCGCACATATTAATGGCAAGAAATTAAAAAAAAACCCTGGGCTTGTGAAATAAAGCAGAACATGTTGATTTAATAAACGAAACGAACACAGATTCATTTAGCACCAGAGTAGCCAGGTGTTTTGGCTACCAGTACATGTGCCACTTTAGTTAAAAGTGGAACAGTTCCCTTCGCTAAGTATTCAGGGATTTAGTAGGTGTTGTGGGTTTTCCGATAGAAACTCATTAGTATAGAATAGCCGATACAAGGACCAGGCTGTGGATCTGAAGTAGGCTGCCATTTTTATTTGTGAGGTCGTGGATTCCATATTGGATGGCCTTGACCTGTGACCTAGACAATTACCCCGCCCACCATTTTTGATTCCACAATTTTGGATTATGATATAACAGCCACCGTTTTAAAATGACGCCATTTTGAATTATGACATTAGTTACGTCATAATAAAATTAGGTAATAACTATCCAAAAAGAGGAAGAGATGTTTACAATTATAAAAATATATTTAGGATTTTTATAAAATATTCATAAAATACACATGTCATAAATATTGTTGAGCTCAGTTTGAACCCGGTGAGGTCAATTTATTTAAAATGCCGGTGAGTTCATTCGAATTTAAATTGCGATGAGTCCTTCCCCCATGATGGCTGTTGGCAGACCACTAATTTCACAGAGCTAATTCCAACAAATATAAACATTACTCCAACCACTATGACATCCTGGTGGGCATCTTAAAATATGCCATTTTGTCTCCGTCTTCTAAAGTTTGCCGCTGCCATATTGATTTACTTTTTACCCGCTAGAGTGCATTAGTGTAATACCAGATCCCCAGTGGATGTAGCATTCAACAATTTGTAGGCCATCTTGGCCGCCATATTAAAAATCTGCAAGCATCAATCACATGTCATAAATCTTGTTGAGCTCAGTTTGAACCCGGTGAGGTCAATCTATTTAAAATGCCGGTGAGGTCATTCGATTTTAAATTGCGAAGAGTCCTTCCCCCATGGTGGCTGTTGGCAGACTACTAATTTCACAGAGCTAATTCCAACAAATATATACATTACTCCAACCACTATGACATCCTGGTCGGCATCTTAAAATATGCCATTTTGTCTCCGTCTGCTAAAGTTTGCTGCTGACATATTGGTTTATTTTTTACCCGCTAGAGTGCATTAGTGCAAATACCAGATCCCCAGTGGATGTAGCATTCATCAACTTGTCGGCCATCTTGGCCGCCATATTAAAAATCTGCAAGCATCAATCTATAAAGTCGGAAAAAAATTATAAATTTATTTAATTTATTACTTATTGATATATTGATTCTACTGATTCCTGTTCTCGGTTAGATATTTAGTAAATGCAATAACTGTGTTTTGAACTAAAAATACATAAATTTAATTAAATATCACTTTAAGGTAATATTTCATCTTAAAACTCAATGCTCCAGGTTCTATAAATAAATAAACCATTATTACATAAATTAATTATTTCATAAACTCTACACTAATACAAGAAGCAAAAAATACATTTTTTCATCTTTTTCTTTGATTACCCATAATTGTGTAACCAATATATTACCTATCTTGACATTGAAATGTCTTTTCAGATGATTTTGCGACGGTTGATCACGACATCTCTAAAACTTGTAATTTTGTGGAGATGGCTTGTTGCGGCAGTAGAATTCATTATGATTACAATTGCTGCAATGTATGAAGACCTTATTGCACAACATGCAGCAGTAACCAGTTGGAGGTGAAGATAGCATAACAACATTGTCAGATATAGAATGAGTATATGTCGAGGTCGTTAGAGGAACTACTGCTAACGAAACTGCATCTGTTGAAAGTTATTGTACTGTTGTGGTGGTGGGCATTACTGGAGCTGCTACATGTAAGATATTCATGGTTATCGTCGTCACTGAAATCAGGATCTCTGTAAATGATTCAGTTGGAATTACAATCATGGTTGTAGTGATAGGTCAAACAAGGCCAAAGAACCTTCACCTGCAGTTGGTAAAAGTGCATTCGAGGTTGTTGTCGTTGATGGAAGTGCAGTAATTGGAGATGATAGTGTTAATATGTCGATAAGGACCATAATAGGTCTGGTAGGTAATGGAACATCGATCTTATGTGATGAGACAGAGCGACGCTGGCGCTCTCTAGGAACAAATAGCAGAAACAAAGTCGACATTATTCAAGATGGCGGTCTCCAGCGGAACAGAAAAAAATCAATATGGCGGTTGTGACGAAAATTTCATCATGAGTGTGCGGTGCGCTCGATTTAAAGATGACGGATCTAAGATGGCGGATAAAAAATGGCTGCCGAGCCAAAGATCAAGATAAAAGGTAAAGGTAAGGTTAATTCTACTACAGGTTAGGAAGAAAACGGGTTTTCTTATGGGCGAGTTTGGCACAGGGAAAATTTAGGCCGCTAGGTGCGCTGGCGTAGCGAAAGGGTAACACACTGCCATTGAGGGTGAACGTGAGAAAACCGCGTTGAAGTCAAATTAAAATAGTCGGTATGGTATTTAGTTATGTGCTTTTTGTTTGCAAGAATTATATTGAACAAGTCTTCCGTTAAGAATGTGTAAATTTCCCAACTTTATGCCTTTTGGATACGTAAATAAAATGTATACTGCGTTTTTGTTTCGCCGCGAACAATCTGCATATGAAGGTAAGCAAATATTTGAGGTAAATTATGTCTGGATGAAAAAAGATGTGTTTGTGTTTTTATCGGTTTGATATCACAGTAACTATACTATTGTGATGAACGTTTTTTTTAGTTTGTGAACGTTGTTGATTCGCGGATTAATGGAAATTAGGCGAATAATAACTATAGTGAAGTTGAGGTCAGGTAAGCTTTGTACTTCAATTAAAGATTTACTTGTTAATAAAGCAAGCGTAACATAAACAACCTTTCACTCGGTTATTATTCGACTGATTTCTTGGGATATGCGACAGTCTTTCCAAGCTTAACGTAATTTTTATTCATGCCACTAATACAATTTACATCCCATATTCCATTATCAGTTACAGCAAGTCCGAATTTAAAATTTACGGACACAAAACATTGGTGATTTACTAAGATATTTAAGAGAAAAATAATTTTTTTTTTCAACTTTTCATAGCTTCACTGTGAAATTTGGTTTTCAAAACTATGAGTGTAGTGAGCTTGTATGGTGCACCCATCTACTTGCAGCATTTGTGCTTGTTTAGAAATTTGAAATAGGGATAAAATGTGGTAGGTAAATGGTTGTTCCTTTTGTGCTCAATCTTCTAGCACTATGTGAAGCAGGATGAAAATATATTCAATTAAAAAACTTAAATAATTAAATCAATGTCATTGGATGTGTAGTTTAAAGGGGCGGTTCTTAACTAAACGATTTTACTATTTTTTTTGTAGCTAGCCTAACTCAACTGACCATTTTAATATCGCAATCGTTGTAATGTAACTAACCTAACCAACTGTCCACACCCACTATTTAAGTAATTAAACGTAGCTTACTAAATATAACCTAACCAACCATTTTCACAGTATCAAAATTCTTGACATATTTTTTAAAAATTATGTTATTGTAGTATACTGTTTTAACAAGTAGAAACGTTAGGTTAGCTACATTAAAATTACTGTGAAATGGAGTGAATGATTGGTTAGGTTAGTTTTATGTGTATGTTGCAGAACTATTAGATATTAAAATAGAAACGGGACAAAACAAAACAATTCAAATTTTCAACCACATGGCTGCCTTCATAAGAGTGGAGAATACACCATGTAGATATGTGTAAAGGTTTTAAGTTGGATTTGTTATATTTAATTTAGGTACTTATTTATTATGCTGTAAGTGATGGCCTCAATTTAATTATTTGTTTTTTAAATTGAAATCTCATTGCAAAGTACGACACTTAATTGAAACATATAATTCTATATCCATGTAATATGTTTTAAAGTTGTGAACTTTTATAATGAAGTACCAAAGCTGTATTTTTTATGTTTCAATGGAATTTCACTGAAGTCAAAACACATGTTTTAGAGAAGTAATATAAGCAATTGTAACTATCACGTTTTAAAATTACTAGCTGATTGTTTTTAAACATATCAAATTGTGCTGGAAAAATCAGTGAAATAATATGTGTATTTGTATTACTAAGCCTGCACTAGAATTAATTTGTCCCTTGGCATGTACCTAGTGTCTCTTGCTCCTGCCCTCTATCGTCGCCAGGTGCTCAGAGGCAGGGAATGCCACAATTGATATGTCCATAAATTTGTCCCTATTTTTCATTTTCAACACTGATTACTTTCCTGCATTTCATAACATTTTTTCTGAGGTCTCAAATATAGTTATTGAAAATTTTATAAGGCAAAAAAATTAAATTCCAATTGCAATATTGAACTTTTCCTATAGACATCACATAAGGATTAGTTAATTAGCTATTATTTGCTTTAAAAAATCAGCAACAAATGTTTTTTAAATAATACATACCTCCAATATGTTTTGGTTGACCTTTGATGTGAGAAGGTAACAAAAGCCAATAGAATTAAGTGTATGTGACAACTTAATGATTTATGTTATCGTTACTCTTATTCCACAGGCTGTTGATGGTGAAAGAAACAATTCTGGCTGATATTTGGTGAATAATTCCCATGTGTCAATATATTCCAAGAAACCAAGAAGTGTCTACGTAAGAAATAAAGAATTTTCCATGTTCCAATACAGGAAAATCTTTATTTTTGTTAAGTGCAGTTTATGAATAGAAGCAAATATTTCTTTTAATGTTAAATTATTAATGTATTGTTTTTATGTCAGTTATTATAAAAATTAACTATACAAATAATTCTGAGTAGCCTATTTGTTATGTACAGACATAATATTGAAATATTTCAAAATTTAGAGTTTTACCTTTACATCATCTGATCCAACAGTCAGGCCTTTCCATGGTTTGTTGTTGTCTAGTATGGAATAAACTTGTGCAACTTTTTCTATGTAATTTACGGTGCCAGAAATATTTTCTAGACCAGGCTTGTTACTGTAAAACTTCAAAGATGCAGCTGTTTCCATTGTGAAAAGCTAAAAGCATGAAAATTTCATTATAATTTTTACAGCAGTAATAAATTATTTTTTTTAAGGTGAGTTTCATGTAAGTTTCTAACCAGTTTTAATCATGTAATTACCCTCAATGTATTGTGTTTTTTGTGATATGTAAATTAAATTATTAAGCTTGGTTGTTTGTATAAAAAAATGTTAAATATAAAACTATACTGGTGACATACAATTTATTAATTTTTTTAGTTCTTAAATATAATGTTTTCATCAGTGATTATTGGATTATTTCATTTCATGCATATGCCCAATACAAATAACTTAATAATTTAGTAAAACTTTTGTTGTCTCCCCATGTTACAAATAATTAATGGTAAAAAATAAACTGTCTATAAAATTATTTTTGTGTACTTATTTAATAAAAGAAGTATATATATTTAATTTACAAAAAAATTTGTGTTGTGTGCACAGGATGTAAATAAATTGGCCAAGTCCATATTTCCCATATCATTCCCAAAAATGCTCTTGGAAGCAAAAGAAAATTTTGTTCATAAATTCATTAGTGCCACTGGTAGTTATTCGGTAAAGAAAACAATGACAAGTACCATTATCACTTAAATTTTGATGTGTGGAACTTTTATTATGAATAACTGCATTATGGAAATTACATAATTTGTACAGCAATTTGTAGTTACCTGCTACATGAGAGTAACACTCATTTTCTGGAAATTATTTGGCTGTACATGTTTATATGTTTAATTTGGGGCCATTCTTTGTAAACCATTGTGTGATAAAATAGGATTTTCTAAGCCCAGTGTAAATGAATTTTTCAGATTGAAATTATAATTCCCTTAAAGCTTTACTTAACAGTGATTAAATTAACTCACATAGGTTTTGTTTTATAGAAAAGCAAATACTTTGAAAATTATTATTCCTATTGTAATGCACTCAAAATATTTAAAAGAATTTCATCTGTAATGTGTTATATTTCATCTTTTTTTTTTAATTTTTTCTTCTGAATTGTGCTGGTGCCCAAGTTTTAATAAACATTGCAAATTATACTGCAATAAGGTAATTTTAAACAGACAATTATAGTCAAGTCTTTAAGTGAACATAGATTAACTAAATTTCATGTTACGATTCTCAATTCTATACCTTTAATAATAAAACTTAAATGTATTTCTTAATTTTATGTTTTACTTAAAAGATATGAAATAAAATATCATGTGATGCCTGCCCTGCAAATAGAGCACTTTGCTGCCATAATCGTTTTACAGCAGATCCAATGTTCCTGAAGAGCCAAAAAATTGTGGAGAAAAAAAAGGCAACTTAATTTCCCCAGCCATTAAGAAAAAAAAATATTTTGTAGGACTTAATGCAAAAAAACTATCATAATGCACACACAAAATTCACAGCTATGCTATGCTGTAGCATAAAATCAAGTAATTATCTTAAAAACCACTTTACTACTGTATGGTAGAAATTTTTCATTAAAAGTAAAAATGCCATCAGCAACTGTAAATTGTTTTAAGTGCGATTTTGGTTACTTTGAAATTTTAAATTTAAATGGTCGTAACTGCAGCAAGTATTGTATTTGATTCAAAAATGAACTTACACTCATCTCTAGTTTTCTTCTGTATGGCTTGCGCTGTGTCAAGTATGAAGGAAAGTTTGGATAAATAGTTGGCACTGCAGATTTTGTTAAAGTTACTTTACCTCTTGGTATCTTGATGGTTTCACCTTGAACTTCGTGAACATAATTTCTTAATATCATTTGTTCCTGAAATGTGTATACATAGTTGCTAATTACTTGACAGATTACCGCTGTAAGAACAGCTGTGTTCAACATGTATGCCACATGCCACTTCATGTCCAGTAACAATTTGTGCTCTTTAAAAACTGTGCATAGTTGAATTTGAGCACATTATTGTTCGAGCTAAGTGGTTGTTGATGGATTTTCTCATTTTCAACCCAATCCACAATAATAAGCCCTCATTTGTTGTATTCAAATATAAGTATAAAAATAAAAATGTTCAGTAACATTACAGTCAACCCTAACAAAAATTAAATTGTTATCTCATTTTGTATTGTAAGTTTCACACACACACACACACACACATATGTTTTTTTTAAAATCAATTGTGCTTTTTGTTCATCAATATTTTTTGCATGAATTTATTTAACCAATATAATATTTAAAATCAAAATCAAAATGCAATTAAGGTAATAAAGGGATTTTGAATGAGCTTCAAATAGTCATTGACTTCAAATGAATTTAAATATTAAATAATGTACCTACAGCACGCATTGATATATTTTTCAGTTGGTTGGAGCGAACTCAGGGCAGTTGGAAAGTAAATTATTATCTTTATACACTTGTGGTTGGGCTTTCACCCGTTGGTAAGGAGCTCCCCTCTAGCTCACTCTACCAATTTCTGAAGTCCGTCCCTCCTCTCCCATTCAGTACCCTTCCCTCAAGCCCATTCCACTCTCGCCCTGTCCTCACCAGAAACACCTGCTTTCCTGGTTCAGTTCGTCTCCACTCCCTCTGGGTCTTCCACTGGTGATCCCTCCTCCCTCTGTACACCCCTCGGGACAGCCTATCTCCCGGATTTCCCCAGCCCCTCTACCCTTAAATTACTTTATATAACCTAACTCGTTAAATATATTTTTCCTACTTTATATTAAACTGAGGATCTTGTGTACTAAGACACTTGCGTTTAGATTTTCCTAGTTGTGAAAGGAAATTGTACAGGTCTATAAATATATCATCTTAGGACATCTGGCTTCCACAATGGTTTTTTTACGTTCCTTAATGCACAGTGTGTGTTCTCTGTGTTGTGTCTACTGGAAGATTGAGCAACAATTTAGACTGAATTGTTATTAATGCCAACAAAGTTTCAAAGTGCTGTTAAATTTCTCTAGTAAGCGCAATTGCATTTAAATTTAAATTAACACACATGTAGTTCTGGTGAAAACGTTTTCAATTAGAATATTTTGATTTAATTGGTTATCTAAAAAAATGTGTTTAATATATAGTCAACAGATTGGAATCCTTGAGCAAAATGATAACCTGAATGAAAATTGCAACAAAAGAAATATTACTTAGTGGTAAGTAGTATTATGGCAAACTAAAAGGCTATTTGAAAAAATTACCCTACTTAAATGATTTTCGATAAAATATAAATAATTTTATTTAAATTTTCCAAGAGCAAATTTTATATTTAAAGTACCTATTACAATTATCAACAGCCCAAAACTTACTGAAAATATGAATTCCATTTTTTTTTTTAAATTTTGGGGTTATTGGCATACAAAAGATGTAACCTGAAGTTTTTTTTTTAATTGTACAGAAGCGAACACGAACCTTAACATAAACAAAAAGATCATAATGCATGTTGTAATACCATTTTTATATCTGGTTTGATACAAACGAACTCATCCTACTACAGAGCCTAACGTGACTATCAAGCTGGAAGTCGGGATGGAATTGGTTAGGATATACAATTTATTTTCACGAACCTCGAAATTTATTTCACATACATTGTCAGTTTTCCTCAAATCTCTATCACTCCTTGGGATCCTTCTGTTCCATAATTCTCTTTTTTTTTCGTCTGCAGGAGCCTTAAATACGTTAATGCTTGCGTCGTACTTTCTCTACTACATCCAGTTTTGCAACCGGGCACAAAACAACACTTAGGCATATTGAAAAACTAAATTAAAAACTACTTAGGGATGAAAGTTAAGCTATCCTAATTTTAAATTCAAAACGAACTGAGAAGTTTTACACATATTGTTATTTCACTTTGAAAAATGCAAACGGCCCATTTAAATGCATTGAAACAGATGAAAATGACCCCCTCATAGAACACTACTGCTACCTGGCGGAGAAACCAAATAGTGTGCCAAACTTATAACATTGATCTTCCCAACCTGTAGTAGAATTAACTTTAGTAAAGGTCATCCAAGATGGCCACCGTGACGTCATCGGAGATGTAGTTTCCAAGACAGCAGAAACCGCCACACACCACGCCCTGAACCCTGCGCCCGGACCGCTATTCCTTTACTACATACTAATATTTTTAACACGCATTAATAAAAAATTAGATTTATCTATTTTTTTAAACTTTAACATTTAAAATATGTATTAGGGTCGTTTATATATACAGAGTGTATCAAAATTCATGTTACAATGCTTGAGGGTAGAAAGATTTTATTATTTGCAACCATTTTTGCCAATAAACATGTTACCGGAAACGCGTAGTTAAGCCCCTGTAGCCCCAGAAAGAGTAAGCGTAGGCAACCCGTTGTAGAGTGTTATGTTGTGGATGTGCGGGCGTTCGAGTAGAGAAATAACATTTTTAATCGTGGCACAGATTTTAATTTCACTCTGAAATCAATCACAGCTTCGGCTTTGTTTCACAACATTGAAATTGTTGCATACGTTTTAACAACGTGACAGCCTAAAGCAACGGCTCAAAAACACGCCCACCTTGAGCGACACAGAGGTGGCAACGGCGAATCATGTTTTCACGGATACGCTAAAGCATGTGTGGAGTCGACCTTATGATTTAAAACGCTTCAATGATTCGCTGTGTAAGCTCTTATACCGTTTCTACTAACGTAGCGTAGATAAGCCCTTTTACGTAACCCCACAGAAAGAAATCTAACGGGGTTAGGTCCGGTGACCTTGGCGGCCATGCGACAGGGCCCGCTCGTCCAATCCATCAGTTTGGAAATGTTTGGTTTAAATACTCTCGCACTTGCAGGGAAAAATGAGGTGGTGCCCCTTCATGTTGGTACCACATCATACGTCGGACATGCAATGGAACCTCTTCAAGAAGACCTGGTAGTTCGTTCTGAAGGAAGTGGAGGTATCCGGCGCCGGTAAGTCGTGGCGGAAGAAAAAAAGGCCCGATGAGTACGCCGTCAACAATACCGGCCACACATTAACTGAAAAACGTTCCTGGCGAGCTGTAACACACGTTGCATGTGGATTTACATCATTCCAATAATGACTGTTGTGCGAATTGATAATAGCGTCTTGAGTGAACTTGGCTTTATTGCTGAATAATACCGCTAACTCGGGGTTCCTCAATACTCTTCGAATGTACCAACGAGAAAAGGTCATGCGTAGAGGATAGTCCGCCGGACCCATGCACTTTTTGAAGGTGGTACGGGTACAAGAGTTGCTCATGAAGAACTCGCCAAACAGCCATTTTTTCAGCGTCCTTCTGCCCTTGTGCTTGTATCCGGTCTCTCCTCAAATCTCTGAAGTACATATTCAAAACAGGGAGGATGAACCCTGCGTGGAGCACCAGCATTTGGTCTTGTGACGGCACATGTACCAGTATCACGCATTGTCTTGCAAACATGGTGTGAGCTGGAATCCTACGACCCGGATATCGTTCTTCGTACAGACGACGGGCGGCTCGTCCATTTTGTCTAGCTTCCCCGTAAACAAGTAGCATGTCCGTGTACTCACTAAACGTGTACTCCATTGAGCTCCACTAAAACGTCGCCCTTTTCAGAACCACAGCGAAAGAAATGACACCACGAGTTTGCTTGTACGACAGAACAGTCAACGACAGACCACAAGTGATATCAAAACACACTGCGATGTCACGCTGCGCAGTGCTATGGCATGGCACGAACGGAAGAAAAGAGGTTAGGGCGCCACCAACGGAAGTAAAAAGAGGCGGGGGTCAGCATTCGACATCGTACAGCCCTCTCGAGCGCTGCCCGGCGTCGTAAACACGTAATTCACCACATAATCGTCTGTCTCGCACAAAGCCCAACGGGTTGCCTACGCTGACTCTTTCTGGGGCTACAGGAGCTTAACTACGCGTTTCCGGCAAAATGTTTACTGGCAAAAATGGTTGCAAATAATAAGAGCTTTCTACCCTCAAGCGTTGTAACTTGAATTTTTTTTACAGCCTGTATATACATATTATCATTTTAAGACACGGACATACTGTAACACTAGTTAGATATTTTAATACTTATTTTTCTTTGGAACTTATATTAGGCTGTTAATACTTCCTACAAACATGCTTACTTCTTATTTAAGATTTTTCAGTAAAACTTTCGTAACCAAATTCTTTCAATTGACATGGCTTTAAATAAATATTAAAATTAATTATTTTAATCTTTATAAGTAGTATATAATAGTTACTCCGGAAACATGGTCAAGGTGAGGAGCCTAAGGAACCGACCGCCATATTCGATTGTGACGTCACGGCCGCCATCTTGGATGGTTGTGACCTTGACCTTTGACCATGACCTTGACCCCAACGGCCATTTTGGATCCGCCATCTTGGATCCGCCATTTTGGATGACGTAATTGTGTGTTCTCAAAAATTTCCTGCGTTGTGTTTTCCGCCATTTTGAAATATAACGTCACCGTTGCAATATCCATTACGGTCGCCATCTTTAACTTTTTTATTTATTATCCGATTTTAACGGAAAAAAATTTAAAATTTATAAAAAAATTCAAATAATAAAATTTTAATGAAAAATATTTAAAAATTGTACTTTTACGACACGGAGTTCGGAGTCCTCGGTTCGAACCCGGTGAGGGCAAAAAAATTAAAATTGAGACCGATCCTTCCCCCGCGGTGGGTGCTGGCAGACTGACCCCCACCACATTTACCAACGCATATACGAACTTACAACACCCCCCCTTCCCCCACCCCTAAAAATTATTTTTTTCGCACACGACGATCCACCCCTCCCCCACCACCCTTTTTTAATTTATTATTTTTCATCGTAATAACCACCCTCCACCACTACTCTAGTATTTTTCCCTCCCTCCGTCACTTTACCGTCATTCCCACCCCTACCCTCCTCCTCACCTATATTCTACCTTTTAAAGTATAAATACCGGCTGCAGGACCCGGGAGCCTTAAGTTTACATCAGTTCCTCTCCTCTTCGCCAGCATCGAGGTCCTTGCAGCAACTAACATGTCAACGAAAAAATCAATCTATGCCCATGGATGCTGGAGTCCTCGACGCAAATACGTAGTGACGATATAAGCAATGAAGAAGACGAGGAAACGTACCTTCAAAACTAATATGACATTGAGTGCTGCAGACGACAGGGACGTCGCTGGTCGCGAGACGAGCCATGGGGTCGATCCCCCGAACATGACCTCTCACCAGTGGAGTCTGTCCGTCAAGTGTTTGGAGAGGTGGACTCTCGTCAGTTCGTGAACCATGGACCATCACGTGAGTCGTCATCGCTCCACACCACCATTGCTGGTGCTGCCCCAGAGCCTGCTATATCTCGTGACGGATCATCATATTTGTCATCTTCCACCCTAACGAGACCATTGTCGCCACCAACGTCAATTGCATCACGTCGATTAACAAAATCTGCGAAGTCTACACCGTCGCCATCGCCACCACAACACCATCCCGTGCCGAAGTGTACGGATAGTCAATGTTCCATACCAGAGTTCTCAGAAGAAGAACAATGATCTGCGTGACGCCAAGTATAACGTGAGATATTTACAGTGTTCAAGCTTTGTCACTCCTGTTGCGATAGTTATTGTTCCGTACCTATATCAAAACTACTTTGTGAATCAAGTGTGAACTAAATAATCATAATCATCATCAGTGATTTAAAATTACGTTTTATATTTTTATCACCCATAAAAATTTATATGTTGTGTGTGAGAGATTATAAAGAAAATATACAAGCTGAACAATATGTAATGAAATACGCCTCTAAATTGAAATGCGTCATGTGTATTCATCTAGTACCAGACGGGGAATTGTAGGAAATAAAATAAAATAAATCCAATTTATGTGTATATGTTTATAAAAATCCTCCATCACTATACTAAATTAATGTTCCAAAAATATTAAATATTCTAGTTTCACGTTATATATTATTATGAAATAAAAAATATCAGGGAAAAGTTTCAATATAAAAGTTATTTACATTTATAAAAAAGTTAATATTTAAAATAATAATGGGTTACACGTATAAAAAATTGATATTTAAAATAATTATGTGTTACATTTATAAAAAAAGTGATATTTAAAATAAAAATTTTCTACATTTATAAAAACATCTACGTGAATAAAGTTCAGCAGTGCTAGGAGAGGAAACAAATGTATACCACGCATACGGCGGGTGATGGCCACGAAGCATGTGCGTGTGCGTCTTAGGCGGAAGGAGTAGAAATTCGTAAGAGCATTTCCGCTCACCGACGGAAGCGATAGCCCCGCCTGCTCCTCCAGGACCGCATGGAGGGGGAAGCTACCTTCATTTCTCCGTTGGACGCGCCAAGAAACACTGCGTGGAGGACACCGCTCTGACCATGCACACAATTTACAGCAATTAAAAATTTTTACTACGCACATGAAACGAATGAGACGCATTCAACCATAACAAAAACCACAGGAAAAAACGGAATGTACACACAGTACACACAGGAAACGGAATGAACACATAAACACACACAGGAAACGGAACGTACACACAGGAAACGGAACGTACACATAGTACATACAGGAAACGGAAAGAACATACAGGAAACGGAATGATCACACATACCCACACAGTAGCGGAAACACAGGCTTAGTTGAAAACCAGAAGACAATAAATAAAACATTAAATTTCCATAATTTAAAGTATCTATATTATTTAACAACATTATACAAATGTAGGTTAATCAAGTCATTATTGTATGTAGCCAGCCTCCTTCAGATCGTTGAGTATGAAGGATATTTCTTTGATGATCGAATAGTTTCCTTCACAAAGCAAACCATGTAGAAGTCTTAGCCGGTCAACCAATATGTATGAATCTTTCCATGATGTGTAATCATCTTCCACCATCTCCCTTGCACGTTTATAATAAGTATTATTATCTGGTGTCTTCCGTTTTAACACCAACAACAAAGTCACTTTCATCATCGAGTCAGTGATCATCACAAGGTTGATAAGATTTATTTTATATAACACAACGTTTCCATCTTTTTGATCTCAGGACACCATCACAGTCTTCGGTCTTGTCCGCTTTAGCTGCCTCAACACAGTCTTCGACCACGACGCCAGCTTCAGAGTCACTGTAGCAATCACCGTAGAAGGCATCGTATTCACCCAGATTACCGTAAGAATTCGATATCGTTGATGTCGAAGTGTCTTTATCGCCTTCATGCTTTCTTTTTAGGAGTCCATTATTTTTACAAAGTATGGAGGATTTACTGAATATAGGCTTGAGTGTATTCTCACTTTTCACGGTGTTGATACTTCCATTAGTTTCAGTCTTCCCGAAGCCATCAGCATCCTTTAATATTTGTTCTTCATCACGATCGGCGTGCTACGGCTTTCATCTTCTTTATATATTATTAGTCTTAAAATCTTCGCGTCCGTGTCACTATCACAGACGCCAAGTCAATCGTAGCTACCAGTTATAATACCAGGAGTTGCATCAATATCACTCATTTTATGATATAGTTTCCACATTTCAGTTGTCAGAGATTTACCACAATCTATGATCTTGTGAGCTTCACAATACTCTCTATTGATTTGTAGACATGGTTAGCTCCATTCTCATTTTCTTTAAAAGCCTATGTGTCAAGTTTTAGTATTTAATCCTTCAACCCATCATCCCAAACACAATTAAATCATCGTAGTATACAGAAAAAAAAAATCAACAAAGTTCCTCCATTTAATCTTAGGAACCACATCATCCTTTCCACCTATAGTATAGTTTCTTGAGCCCAAGAGTCTTACATTATATATACCATGCAGTTTTCTTCAAGAGATGTGGTATACTACTAGTTCTACATACAAATACATCCTGTCATTGATTTGTCGACACATTAGAAAAAAAACCTCCAAGTTAATATTTACGTGTTTTATTAAATTATCACTTCGACTAAAATAATTACCACACATAGTAATTCCTTAAAAAAAGTACACTTTGCCCAAACATTTTAACCATCATCTCTGAAAACAACCATGTCACGTCTATATCACAAAGATATAGAGGGTAGAGGAGATAGGTCAAACGACAAGTGATAGTCACTCATAGGGTAAGGAACAGGTGTTCGATACCTATCTCAGTCATTGTAGCATCAATGTATATTTCTTACCTCATGTACAAAAATATGTTCCAATGCATAGGAATTTAAACTTATTCACGTGCGACTAGTCAAAAGTACATAAATCAAGCACGTTAACCTCAAAGAAAATTAAAAAAATTCTCAAGGATAGAGGCAGAGACTGCACGATCGAGACACGCATACCGTCACCCGCAAATGAACATTGACCCCTCGCGCAGGAGTTGCAAGCTTGCAGAATGCTGCGGCAGTCATATGTTTGCTCGAGTCATACACACATCACGTCGCTAGTCTTCCCACTCATTTCACGTAAAACTCCAGTGAAATCCTAATCCAGCATACGTAAAGTACTTGCTGGAACCACTTCAAAGTATGCATCACTGAACCAGAGCAGAAAATCAGCCTACGTATGTATAACCTGCTACCAACAAAAAAAATTTGTAGCACATATACGAGAGGAGTCGATTCCTACATACCATACTGTGAAAGCCGATACTCTGATAATTATAAGCAGCAAATTATTTCAAATCAAGACCTCGGCCAGTATACATTCTTTTTTCCATGTTGTAAAAATTCATGTTAGTAATCAGCAACGAAGGAGTGAGTAACTTGGACGAAGAACCGCTGTCCAAGTTTCCAGAATCTTACTGATACAGCCCATACAGTGCACCAGAGTACTCCGAAGTATGATCAAATGATTAACATCATTTAATTTTTTAATATCACCTCCGCAGTGTACACCAATATATGACAGGTTACGATTTGAGACCATAAATTTCCCACAAGTCTGTTAGTTTTATTTCGGGAAGTAATAAATTATTTCTCAGAAATAATAAATCAAGTTCCTATCAGATTTTCTCTAACGTTACGGTGTTACATAGGGGAGACCGGGGCTAGTTGGCACACTTTTTAATAAAACATTTATATAATTTTTTCAATGTTGTTAATGTGAAATTTTTTTATGGCAGTTCAAGTATCTACATTTCAGCAATATATTTGAGCCACAACAATCGCAGTTTGAAAGTCATAAAATGGTTTATTTAATAATGAACTGTCCCACTGCTTGTGTGCCAACTTGCCCCTGGAACGGGGTAAGATGGCACACACGTAGGGGCATGTTGGCACACATTACAAAATTGAGCATATATGTGTATATATGTGCCTATATGTATAGGCTACATATATCTACATATATACAGGGATATATAGAATAATTTTACAACTAATTACTTTTTTGCATGTATCTTTATTTTATTTCATTACTAAATTTTATCGATTGCCTTCAAGTTTTTTTAACAGATATCACAAATTTATGGAAATACAATCATAGATAATATTACGAATGTGTTGCTTATTTAAGCTAAATATATAACATACATTAGCGCGCATATATATATAAGTATACATATATATATATATATATATATATATATATATATCCAATTTCCGTATTTTTTAATGCTAATAATACAAAATCTTAAAATCTTAGCAATTTTACCTACAGTATTTTTCTCTGTATAGCCTATCATACAGTAAAATGTTAATAGAATGCCAATTCTGATCATGAAAATATTTATACTAAATTTTAACTGGTTGATCCAACATGAGCCAAAGTCTTCTAACATTTCTTACAGTTGTGGCACAAAAATTGCACGCTATTATCCGAACAATCTTCGTGGGCCCACATTTTGCAACCGACGCACTGCACCCACTGTTCACCGGGCCGGCTTTTGGAATATGGTCCTAAACAAAGAAGACATAATGTATCCTCCCTACTGGCTCTGCTGTTTGCTGTGTTGACACATATGTTTTTCTTTTTCTTGCATAACATTTTCACCTTAGACTTGCGTGGATTCTGAACTGTATCTTTCGAACTTCCAAACAAGTTTTTCTTAGCTCCTTTCTTCTTATCAATATCTGATTTCTTTTTAGCTAATTCATTTCTTATTGGAGTATCTGTCAACACTTCACTCTTCCTTTTCCTATTATTTACCCGGTTATTTTTCCTTGGACCAGCTTTGGGAAATGGTCTCACCATTTCTGGGCTTATGTTGCACGTAGAATCAACTACAATTTCCTTATCTTGTGATGCGATTTCGTGTAAGCCCCTGCTCGTTACGTCCATTGACGTTTCCTGATCAGCTTCTTCCTCAGTTTGTTGTACAATCAGCATATTTGAAGGGCCTGCTTCCATGATTACAGGTTCATTTGGTCTACATTGAACAGTGTTGTCTGAATTAGGCAATTCTCCACTGTCAACATCATTTTCGTCAGGTGCTGGGCGGTCTGTTACGTAACAACCAAGATAATCTGTATCATTAAAGACATCAGGGTTGAAAGGTGATACCCCACTTACTCTGAAACCAGATAAAATATTTCTCGGCGTAACCGCACTAGAAAAAGCAGCATTTACAACTTCAGGTATGTCATAAATAGTCATTGTTTTCCCAGGATGGTTCACCAGCCAAGAATCACAGGCACTGTTCACAAATTTCTTTAAAGGGCCAAATACACTCCGGTCTAATGGTTGCAGTTTATGGCTGCAGTGTGGAGGGAAAGAAAGGACAGTGACCCCCTTATCTTTAAGGTAGTCCAATGCTTCAATTGAAAGATGTGAGTCGTGATTGTCAAGTAGCAACAGACATGGGTTTTCTTTGGAACACTTAACATTTGTTACGAAGTGATGTGCAAATTTGACGAAATTTGCTTCCTTCATCCAGCCGGTAGCATTTGCATCTCCAGAACTACCTATAGGCGCTCCTTTCAGAAAATATTCACGAAAATTGACGCGAGGGAAAACAAAATATGGTGGCACATGATTTCCTGTCGCAGATACTGCAACAGCTACAGTAACTAGAGTTCCTCTTTCGGCAGAAGTAATTTTACCTACTTGCTTAAAACCTTTCCGTGCAACTACTCTGTCTGGTCTTTGCACTGTAGTGATACCAGTCTCGTCCATGTTCCACACATCTCCAGGCCCAATTTTCAATCTATCCATAACGTCTTTCAAATTGTCGAAAAATGCTTTCACATTAGTGCGATTGAAACACGTAGCCCTTGAAAGACTGGTCGCTTCAGGTGTTCTTATAGAAAGTGTAGGATGCCGTTTTAAAAATGCAGAAAACCAATCCGCACCTGCCATTTCACAGTCAGCCCAAGAAGAAGGAAACCTTACCTTAAGTCTCACTGCATATTCAAATGCGAATTTCCTGACTTCCTTTGGTGACAATCCATAATAAATATCAGCTGCTTTCTTCAAATAATCAGCAAACTCATTCTCTTGTTCGTTTGTAAAAACCTGAAAAAAACAACCACAAGCCATTAAGCATCTTTAAATTCCTAATTGATATATTTATTCAGGTCGACAACATAACATTTTTTTTAAAAAGCCCTTACCTGTCTCAGTTTCTTGTAGCCAATTGTAAGAGGTGGGGTATCTTGTGGAGCAATAAGTTTTTCTTCAGTTACTTTGCTACAATATCGAGCCAAAGAGCGAAATGGAATTCCAAAATCCTTTGCTACGCTTCTGATGGACTTCCCTTCGAGTTTAACTTTCTTTACTGCTGTTAAAACAACGTCTTGGGAAGTCTGGCATCTATTACTTGTTCTTTTGTAGGTGCGCATGTTGAAGCCTAAAATAAAAAATGATATCCAATTAATAAAACTATAATATTTTGTTGTCTTTCCTACTTGTAATAATGTATGTAATGGTTTGAATTTCTAAAAAATATGCTATTTCATTCCAGTGCTAGCTTATACCTTTTACTCATAACAATGCGTTTCGTTTTGGAAGATCTAGAATCGCGAGAAAGTGTCCGGGGCATGTTGGCACATGTGCCAACATGCCCCGCCATCTATGTGCCAACTAGCCCCACAGCAACTTTTAAAACTTACTTGAGTGAACGAAAGAATTGGAATATATTTACATTATTTTAGTAATTGCTTCTTAAAACTAGCTCGTTATAATGTTATACACAAATATTGTTTTAAAAATATATAATTTATTATAAAAGTTATATCCAAGTCTTTGTAAGACAAAATTTTTACTCACCAAACGTAGAAGTAAAGAAAATGGTCTCCTGTTTGTAATAGTGAAGACTCGCGGCGGAAAACAACAGGATCTAGGGACCTGGTCTGTGTGATCCTACATACAAGAGCGTTATGCTATCTGTCGGTAATTATTCGAACTATTAGCACTGTGCCAACTTACCCCTGTAGCCAACTAGCCCCGGTCTCCCCTACACCAGCACTTTATCAAAACATCTCCCATAAAAAATCCTAAGAATGCAGATAACATACTCAGACAAAAATAATTTTAGCAAAATAAACTTTCTTGAACATTATTGGTAAAAATAATAATACACACAAACAAGTCAAAACGTGCATTACAACTCCGACCAAAATTACATGTCACATGTAGTTTATTACATTATGATGAATGAAGTAGGTTAAGAAAAATAAATCAAATAATATTTTTAATTCTATAATTTATTTAAAAGTTTACATTTACATAGAAAGAAATTTGACACTGTATATATATCGTATACATTTCTCAGTTCATGTGACATTATTTTTTATTAAAATAAATTATTATATTTCGTTTTTAGAGTGACAAAATACAAATAACTCATACAGATCACGATACATCACTTCAGGAGTGTAGCACCTTAGAGGACCAGAGATGTTGATGCTATAAACCTTTTTTTTACAAAATTTATAATGTTTTTTCAAGTATAATTTTCGTGTAACCTGTACACCGCACTTCTCACACAGAAATTTTACACGGTCAAGATTTCTTCTGCAGCCATGCTTTTCATGGATGCATGTACTTCGTAGTCGTTCAAATCGTTTACCACAGTAGCAGCACTGATACAGATATTCATCGCAATTACCATCGCTTCCCCGCTGTACAACTTGCAAATGAACTTTGCTTTTACAATGCCTAATCAAATTACTTTTGTTTGTGAAATGTACACCACACGGGTCACACGGAAATGTCACACGATTAGCGTTTCTTCCACAGACATGATTTTCATGTCTTCTTGCATGTTGGCGGTATTTAAAACTCTTATCACAGTACGTACACAGATGTCTCGTCGTTAGACCTTGAGACACCGACGGCTCGGAAAGTATCTTACTTTCAATGTACACTGCTGTTGTAGGTGACTAAGTCCCGTATGTTGCATGAGCTGGAGATTTCTCAGTCGACATTGACAGATCATCTGTACTGGATGCCAAAGAATCTGATGTATACACGACTGATGCAGAAGCTGGGAATTGCTCACAAAATGTTTTATTTACCAAATGCGGTGTAGTTGCAGGTATCGGAGTCTCCTCTGCGTTCGAATATGCACACAGTGAAGTCTCTTGGAGTGAAGAGACAGTATATACAGCCATCATCGGGATCTCTGGAGCTGCCCTCAGCGTTGTCATCGGGATCTGCTTCGTCATCATCACCTCCGTCGGCAGGGACCCCGGTGAAGACGCGAGACCCTCCGCCAAGATCTCTGCAGCCGTTGACCCCGCCACCATTGGGATTTGTACCGATGTCATCGTTGCTACCATTGATTTCGGATACACATGAATATTCATGTAGTGGACTTATATGCAGACAAGTCAATCCATCAGATCTGCACTGCACCACTACAAGAGGTGGACTGAGGGACCTGCTGTCTAAGACTCGCTTAAATACCAGCGTCCGCTTGTATAATACGCAAGTCAATACATCATCCATTGTTATTACTTAAATAAAAAATTAGGAATTTAAATGAGTACAAGTTTAAATTATATATTCAAAGAAATAATCACACATCCTACATACACGGTTAATTTAGACTTACTAGAAGGACCAAGAGTCTCTGAACAATGGAACTTTCAGAACTCAAACATAATTTAAATTTTATTATGTACAGCTACACAAAACCTCCAACTGACTCCAAATGTCTACAACACATGACTACAATATATTATCCGATACCAGGCTAGGTCCAAAGTCAATTATTTTTTGTACCTCTCATCTTCAGTTTAGAGGACCTTCAGTGTTGATATAGCTACAGCCAAGACATGCCCAGTACCATACATCTTCAAAGCCTTCAGAGTCGATCCTTCTTAAGCCTTACGACAAAAGTCTCCGAAACAAGAGACCTACTCTATAAGTTTACTAGACATGTATATGCTTGTCATAGCACACATCGATAAATATCTTCGTAAATAACCCAAAATATTATCAGACCACCAGCATTCGGTTTATACACCAACATATCCATCAACACAAGTCCATTCTACATTAAGCTCCTCACTTACTTCCACCAGTCTACTCAGCTACACTCAGTACACAAAAACTAAAAGAAGTCAATTAACAACCTAGTATTTATGTACATTCGGTCATTTAACATGAAGTGCCCACCATATTGAAATTTGGGCACCATCTTAGATATTTGTATCTATTGACTTATTAGTTCGGGAAAAATTCCAAAATTCACCGAAAAAATCACACATTATTTTAAATATTGAATCGAAACTTGCTTCGATCTATGGACGAAGCTGAAAATAAATTTAATCTAAATACCAGAAAAGTGTCAGGTTCGAGAAATAAAACACCTCAAGTTCTTTTACAAACATAATATTTATTACATAAATTCTATCCTACTACATGATCACTTGCGAAAGCCAGCAATCTTATAAACATTTAGCCCTGCATAGACGTGAAACGACTAATTCTTAGCTCCATCAGCACCAACTGCTCCTAATGCTCCAACAGCTACAATAGCACCAACAGCTCCAAATGCCCCAAAGGCTCCAAATGCTCCAACAGCTCGAAATGCTCCAAAGGCTCCAAATGCTCCAACAGCTCCAAATGTTCCAACAGCTCCAAATGCTCCAAATGCTACAAATGCTCCAAATGCTCCAAACGCTCCCAACGCTCCAAATGCTCCAACAGCTCCAAATGCTCCAAATGCTCCAAATGCTCGAAATGCTCCAAATGCTCCAAATGCTCCAAATGCTCCAAATGCTCCAAATGCTCCAACAGCTCCAAATGCTCCAAATGCTCCAAATGGTCCAATCGCTCCAAACGCTCCAACTGATTTAAATTACTTTTTTTTTTTTCGAACTTGACATGTTCACATGCATGACTTAATTTGTATACATTTTTGGATATCAGTGGTGACTTTATTACACCTTTACGTTATAAGTTTTATTAAGAAATGAGCTTTTCGAGAAATTGTAAAAATCCATTTTGAAAAAAATATTAATTTTTCTTCAAGTTTATACTCATGCATTTAATATAAACCATTATTTTATGTAGCCAGCTTCCATTAGCTCTTTAAGTATGAAGGATATTTCTTTGATGATCGAATAGTTTCCTGCACAAAGCGAACCATGTAGTAGTCTTAGCCTGTCAACCAATATGTTAGGATCTTCCCATGAGGTATAATCAATCTCTTCTACTACGTTCATCTTCCTATTATGTTTATAATAAATATTATTATCTCTGGTGTTTTTCGATTCAACACCAACCACAAGGTCACATTCGGCATCGAGCCAGTGATTATCACAATCTTGATCAGGATAATTTATTTTATTATGTCGTTTCCACCGTTTTGGTCTTAGGCTGACATCACAGTCTTCGATCTTGACCGCTTTAGGTGCTTCAGCACAGTACTCAATCATGTCAGCCTTAGTTGTGACAGCACAGTCAGCGATCATGTCAACCTCAGATGTGTCACCACAATCTTCAATCATGTCAGCTTCAGATGTTTCATCACAGTCTTCGGTCTTGTCAGCTTCAGGTGGTTCTCCATCTTTCACATTTTCATGGAGACGACTAGATATTGGTGTTAATATATATTCATTTCTAATGATGTTGCTACTTTCTTCGTTTGTTTTTAATTTTAAATTATTGTTTTGATCTATATCAATATTTTTAGCATTAGCTTTTTTACATTCTTCATAATCATTATTGTCGTTTAATATTCTGCCTTCGTTCCTCTTCCACGATTTTGGAACACAGTCTTCCTTATCTTTATTAATCTTAGTTGTACAGTTCTTGCAATGTCTATCCAAGTAATATCTTCTACCAAAGGATTTATGACACTGACTGCAATTAAATGGTTTTTGACAATGACCCAAACTACACTCGCTTCTCTCATGACGTTTAGCATTCTTTCTCAAGGTAAACACCTTGCTGCAGTATCTACAGTGATGTCGGTTTGATACAGCTACAGGCAACGAATCAGGGTACATGTTAGCCTCTGCGACTGATGGCAGATGAAAACTAAGAGTTGTAAATTAAACCATTACTTAAATAGAATTTTTTTAATTATTTCGTCAGCTAGAGTTATGTTATCTCATACAAAAGTACTGGTTGTAAGTAGTTCTACTTTTCATCAACAGATGACTTCACATGTTGCTAGCTGGTAAGTAATAATTATTTCTTTTATGCTGGATGCGGGATGCTCACTAACGATCTGTTGAAAAAGGTGTGCTTCCCTAGATCTCAAGAGGAAGAACATCGTCCTTATTTTAAAAAAATTAGTGAATAACATCATGGCCTAGCGAGAATCACAAGATAACCTATTCACATATTAGCATCCAGCATGTATCAGTTGTCTGTATAAGCAATCTCTGTTGTCTGTATAAGCAGTCAATGTTTTGTGTGGGATGCAGAATGCTCCCTAACGATCGCAACAAAAAGAGGGCTTCGCTAGAACTCAAGGGGAAGGGAAATCTTCGTGTGTGATAGAGTTTCTCAGTTGTTTCATGACGTAGTAATCGCCTGATTAATGATCTTCTGTTTTTGTCTGATTTCCACATGATGAAAAAATTTTTAAGTACCGATTTGTTAATATGAATTCGGAAATTTATACGAAACTGTGAATAAAATTACCTGTCTTAGACACCAAGGACAATGCAGATTGTCTTACATGTTAATGCTTCTCAGCTGTCCCATAGCATATTATTTGTCTGAGTAAGGTTATTTTTTTTAACTCCACCTAATAAAAATATTGTAAGAGCTAATTTATTAGCAGGATTTCTCTAATTAAATGTAACTCTGAATAAAATGACATGACGCATTTAGTAAAAAATCATTCATGCAGAGATCGATTTCTCACAAATAATCAGGATCACTCGGAGAAAACTATCAGATGTATAGCCAGGAATAATCAAAAGCATTTGGAGAAATCCATTAAAATATTAACAAGAATAATCGGGAGCACACGGAGAAAACCTTCATAATATTGACAAGGATTATCACAAGCACACGGATAAAAATTACCATAATATTGACAAGAATAATCAGAAGCACACGGAGAAAACCTCCATAATATTGACAAGGATAATCAGAAGCACACGGAAAAAACCACCATAATTTTGAGAAGAATAATCAGAAGCACACGGAGAAAACCACCACACGTTTTCTTGATAAATCATAAAATAATAATAATAATACTTATTATAAACGTGCAAGGGAGATGGTGGAAGATGATTACACATCATGGAAATATTCATACATATTGGTTGACCGGCTAAGACTTCTACATGTTTCGCTTTGTGAAGGAAACTATTCGAGCATCAAAGAAATATCCTTCATACACAACGATCTGAAGGAGGCTGGCTACATACAATAATGACTTGATTAACCTACATTTGTATAATGTTGTTAAATAATATAGATACTTTAAATTATGGAAATTTAATGTTTTATTTATTGTCTTCTGGTTTTCAACTAAGCCTGTGTTTCCGCTACTGTGTGGGTATGTGTGATCATTCCGTTTCCTGTATGTTCTTTCCGTTTCCTGTATGTACTATGTGTACGTTCCGTTTCCTGTGTGTACGTTCCGTTTCCTGTGTGTGTTTATGTGTTCATTCCGTTTCCTGTGTGTACTGTGTGTACATTCCGTTTTTTCCTGTGGTTTTTGTTATGGTTGAATGTGTCTCATTCGTTTCATGTGCGTAGTAAAAATTTTTAATTGCTGTAAATTGTGTGCGTGGTCAGAGTGGTGTCCTCCACGCAGTGTTTCTTGGCGCGTCCAACGGAGAAATGAAGGTAGCTTCCCCCTCCATGCGGTCCTGGAGGAGCAGGCGGGGCTATCGCTTCCGTCGGTGAGCGGAAATGCTCTTACGAATTTCTACTCCTTCCGCCTAAGACGCACACGCACATGCTTCGTGGCCATCACCCGCCGTATGCGTGGTATACATTCGTTTCCTCTCCTAGCACTGCTGAACTTTATTCACGTAGATGTTTTTATAAATGTAGAAAATTTTTATTTTAAATATCACTTTTTTTATAAATGTAACACATAATTATTTTAAATATCAATTTTTTATACGTGTAACCCATTATTATTTTAAATATTAACTTTTTTATAAATGTAAATAACTTTTATATTGAAACTTTTCCCTGATATTTTTTTATTTCATAATAATATATAACGTGAAACTAGAATATCTAATATTTTTGGAACATTAATTTAGTATAGTGATGGAGGATTTTTATAAACATATACACATAAATTGGATTTATTTTATTTTATTTCCTACAATTCCCCGTCTGGTACTAGATGAATACACATGACGCATTTCAATTTAGAGGCGTATTTCATTACATATAGTTCAGCTTGTATATTTTCTTTATAATCTCTCACACACAGCATATACATTTTTATGGGTGATAAAAATATAAAACGTAATTTTAAATCACTGATGATGATTATGATTATTTAGTTCACACTTGATTCACAAAGAAGTTTTGATATAGGTACGGAACAATAACTATCGCAACAGGAGTGACAAAGCTTGAACACTGTAAATATCTCACGTTATACTTGGTGTCACGCAGATCATTGTTCTTCTTCTGAGAACTCTGGTATGGAACGTTGACTATCCGTACACTTCGGAACGGGATGGTGTTGTGGTGGCGATGGCGACGGTGTAGACTTCGCAGATTTTGTCAATCGACGTGATGCAATTGACGTTGGTGGCGACAATGGTCTCGTTAGGGTGGAAGATGAAAAAGATGGTGATCCGTCACGAGATGTAGCAGGCTCTGGGGCAGCACCAGCAATGGTGGTGTGGAGCGATGACGACTCACGTGATAGTCCATGGTTCACGAACTGACGAGAGTCCACCTCTCCAAACACTTGACGGACAGACTCCACTGGTGAGAGGTCATGTTCGGGGGATCGACCCCATGGCTCGTCTCGCGACCAGCGACGTCCCTGTCGTCTGCAGCACTCGATGTCATACCAGTTTTGAAGGTACGTTTCCTCGTCTTCTTCATTGCTTATATCGTCACTACGTATTTGCGTCGAGGACTCCAGCATCCATGGGTCATAGATTGATTTTTTCGTTGACATGTTAGTTCCTGCAAGGACCTCGATGCTGGCGAAGAGGAGAGGAACTGATGTAAACTGAAGGCTCCCGGGTCCTGCAGCCGGTATTTATACTTTAAAAGGTAGAATAGGGGTGAGGAGGAGGGTAGGGGTGGGAATGACGGTAAAGTGACGGAGGGAGGGAAAAATACTAGAGTAGTGGTGGAGGGTGGTTATTACGATGAAAAATAATAAATTAAAAAAGGGTGGTGGGGGAGGGGTGGATCGTCGTGTGCGAAAAAAATAATTTTTAGGGGTGGGGGAAGGGGGGGTGTTGTAAGTTCGTATATGCGTTGGTAAAGGTGGTGGGGGTCAGTCTGCCAGCACCCACCGCGGGGGAAGGATCGGTCGCCATTTTTATTTTTTTGCCCTTACCATGTTCGAACCGAGGGCTCCGAACTCCGTGTCATAAAAGTACAATTTTTAAATATTTTTGATTAAAATTTTATTATTTGAATTTTTTTATAAATTTTATAATTTTTTTCGTTCAAATCGGATAATAAATAAAAAAGTTAAAGATGGCGACCGTAACGGAAATTGCAACGGTGACGTCATATTTCAAAATGGCGGAAAACACAACGCCGGAATTTTCGAGAACACACAATTACGTCATCCAAAATGGCGGATCCAAGATGGCGGATCCAAAATGGCCGTCGGGGTCAAGGTCAAGGTCAAAGGTCAAGGTCACAACCATACAAGATGGCGGCCGTGACGTCACAATCCAATATGGCGGTCGGTTCCTCAGGCTCCTCACCTGGACCCTGTTTCCGGACGAACTATTTTATCTACTTTTATAGTTTTATGATTGCTGCGCTATTTTTTATTTAAATGTTAACCACATGATTATCTAAGTTTTAATGCCAGAATTCTGATTTATTAGATTGCTATTATTTTTACTTGACTTTAAATTATAAAAATATGTATTACAGCACAGATTTAATTTTAAAGGTTTATATTTAATATATATAGGTTGTGTTAGTCATGTGATGTTTTCGGAAGCAATATATACATATCAATGGCACCGATACGCCATTTTTCGAGATTTATCTCTCGAAAGAAAAATAACTTCTGATCGCAAGAACTTCCATTCCGCTCATGCCCAGGAGCAGTCAAAAACTAAAAATTCCACCCCCTCAAGATCGGTATTTATTGCCATGTATATTTTGTACTGAAGGAGAACTTTTAACGCATGATTTATTTAGCACCCAAAACCTACCCTAACTTTTCTTTTAACATCAAACAAAAAAATAATTGACGGAAGATGCGCGCACGCTGATTATTCTGGCGCGTGACCCGTGTTCAGTTCGGGAGAACGTGAGCAGTGAAACTGGTGTGACCGGCTGACCTCAGGAACCTTGGCTGGTCCCTCGTGAGCTCCCGCCCACTCCTCTGACCATCCGGCCAAGCAGACAAACAACCGTGACATTTGGCGCTTCCTCGAGGCGAGTACCACCCCGGGTCCCTGATCCTTCTGCCCACCCACACCCGGCAGCCTTCTCAGCGCCGGGACTGTTGCATGCTCAGCCATCACCCGCTCCAATTCCGAGACAAGTCTTCGCAAGTTAGCAAAGGTCCACGAGGAACCGATCATCGTATTTACAGTCTTTTTGATGTGAAAACATCTTAGCTTTTTGGTATTCGGCATTAGGTAGTCGCATGAAACAGAAATGTGAAACCACAGTGCTGCCATCTGTGGTGGACGGCACGAACCAAAGTTCACAAAGCCAAAGATAAACTGTAGTTTTAACTGTTTAAAGAATCTTAACAATACACACAGTATTTTTCAAGGATTCCTCGTCGAAAATCATATACAAAGCCGGGGTAAAGTATATTTACATGTCTTTTTCGCTTTTACCAGATCCATCAATTAAAAATTTCGGTATAATAACACCGGTCGACATGATTTTTGTAACATTTATGAGAATGATATTTTTGAGTTAATGAAAATAACTTTTCAGAGAAATCGCCCAGCACGACCCATTTTTAAGCATCTGCTTCTCCTTTGTATCATTGACAATATTTGAACTTGCCTTTGGACTGCACAATGTAAGTACTACCACAAGATCGTAAAGGGAGTATTTCCACAGTATTCTACGAGCCTTTAAGGTAGTTTTATAAGTCGACAGAATTTGATAAAGATCGTTTAACCGATTAATCTCGACATTTCGGGAAGAAACATTGTTCCTCCCGGTGACGTGCCACCTCTTAAAATACGCTCGGAAAAAGTTCTAGTGAATGAGCTCTAAACTGTAAACCACTGCTATCTAGCGGCTCCAGTAGTTACTAAAGACTCAAGAGACATCCGCTATAATGTACCAAGGTTGAGATTCCACAGCACTTTACCGTAGCGAAGCAGTAAAAATCAGTCCATCGATCAGTGGGACCAGCCAGGTCTCGGCTGCTACACAAGTAAACCGAGTTAAAGGGTTTCAAGTCGATTTTATATAAAATGGCAAGTTCTAGTTGTAGATGTTGCAAAAATCCACCGGACAAGTTTTTTGTATTTGAGGACGATTTACTTCAAAGTCACAAGCTATAATATCTATATCCGTAAAAGTAAAAAACGCCTATCTTTTATATTTCAAGTGCCAAATTGGGCTACTCATGTTTGCTGTGTGAGTTGTCAAGTTAGATTAGTGCAGTGGATGCAACGTAAGCAAAAGTCTATGCCGTTTGCAGTTGTTATGGAGTGGAGAGAACCTACTGATTGCTACATAAGTATAACTAAAACATAAGGGATTTTTAAAAAAAGGGGACAAAATTTAGTATCCAAGTTTGCCTTCTGCAATAACGTCAGTTCCTCATAGCCAAGAACTTCTGGTACCGATTGCGCCTTTAAAGCTGGACCATATGTTTCCCGGTGAATCTAAATGTTCATCAGGATCTGATTCACAACTTTCTGAGACCACGAGTTCTGATTCAACATGTTTATAAACTACCAGTGAACCTCATTTAATAACTCAGAATGTATTAAATGATTTGGTAAGTATCTTGGGATTGTCAAAACCAAAATCGGAACTTCTTGGTTCCAGACTTCAACAGTGGAACCTGTTAGATGGATATGTGTTTCACTTTACCGAAAACAAAATATGAGATTATCAAGTTTTTATAAAATGGAAGGATCGCTATGTGTTTGTTGTGGTATTGATGGGTAGTAAAATATTGAACATGTACCTTCCGAGTGGCGTATTTCCATAGATTCATGAAATACACCCTGAAAGCAGTCTTGCTTCATAATGAAAAAAAATATACTCCTTAAGCCCATTAAGTGACAACGAAAGAAACCTATGACAACTTAGCAACCACACTAAATCGCTTAAAAATTAAAAATATCGGTACGATATTTGTGGGGATTTAAAAGTGATAGGAATATTTCTAGGACTTAAAGGGGGTTTTTACAAAGTATTGCTTTTTTTGTGTCTATGAGACAGTAGGGAATCAAAAGAACCTTACCGTAAGAAAGATTGGCCTCACAGAACTTCTTTTGAACCTGGTACATAAAACATAAAATATGCCCGCCTTATAAACCCAAAAAATTTCTTCTTCCCCCATTCCATGTAAAACTTTGTTCAAGCCATGGAGCAGGAAGGTAATAGTTAGATGTACCTAAAAGAAATATTTCTTAAAATAAGTGATGCAAAACTAAAAATAGTTATATCAATTGTACCTGAAATGAGGAAGCTTCTAGTATGTGATTTTCATTTTCAAGAAAAATTTAATCAAAAGGAATTGGTGATTTGGAAGTTTTTGGAAGTGTAGTCAAAAGATTTCTGGGCAAAAAGAAAGATGAATACCATAAAAACCTCATAGATGAACTCTTGAAAGCCTATGAAATACTGGGGTGTCACATGTCCTTAAAAATGCATTTTTTACACTCACATTTGATTTTTGGAAAATTTGACTGTCGTAAGCGATGAACAAGGAGAGAGGTTTCATCAGGACATCAAGACAATATAAACACGATACTTTGGACGCTGGAACCCATCAATGTTGGGCGACCACAGCTGGTTTTTAAAAAGAGATGATGCTACAGAACACTAGAGGAAAAAGTGAAAGCTTTTGTCGCTGTATGACCTCTCATGATATATATATATAAAATAATCGTTTTACATGTTTTTGAATAGATTCAACACATTTTACATGTTTATATTAAATTAAATAAATATTGATAACTATATTCGATTGTAAAAATAAGTCTCCTTCATTTCATCCACCACCCACCCACTGCAACACAAAAACTGCACTTGTTAAAGCAATTTGTTTATAGAACTACAAAACACTTCATATGCGCCTATTTTCATCAATGTTACTTTAAAAACATTTATGTTTGTTGACGTGCATAATTAAATGATTCCAATGTTGACAGAGCTGCTCAGGCAACGGTTTCTAGCTGTGGATGCGGAAACTACGTGTGATTCGGTACAGAAATGTAGTTGAAAACACAATTTGCGTGTGTATATATATATATATATATATATATATATCACGTGAGACATTAATTTAAGATTTATGTTTTAAATTTCGTGCCCGAGTTTTGTATTATAACTTTATTTTCAGTATGAGAACACGTTAATTTGCTCGTTACAGTGTTAATATGTTAACACATCTCTGGCAAGTACTGAAGGACTTGTTCACATGTTTTATTTTTGTAATATTTATCAAATTTTTATTGTAGTTTTCCTACACAAAACTTCACCATCTAGCCGAATTTTTCTTTTCTTTATTTTCCTGATTCGTAAAGAAGTGTCTTTCATGACTATTTCATTTAAGGTGTATAATCTATGCTACTTAACGACTTTAGAGGATAGTTTGATCTCGCTTGGATTAATAGAGATATATTTTCTGAATTGAAATAATACACTTACTTAAAATTATGACACTGGACTGTGCTCTTAGTAAGGAGAATTTCGAATAGTTGAAGTATAATAAGTTATTTCTAACTTTATATCGAATTTTTGAAAATTAAATAAAATGATTTCTTATAACGGTAGCCAAATAAACAAAATCACTGAATTTTTTTTATTAATGGAACAGAATCATCATGTATAAAAACATGTATTTGTATAAAAGTTCATTTATATGACAACAAATTTAGCACATTAAAATAGTTTTTACAGTTACACAATTCCGAATCTTAACCGGGCATTCACACTTTGTGATGTCCCAGTACCCTGCAATAATTAAAGTTATTTGTCAACCGTTTCTGAATAGCTTCCCTGTATTAAATGCACACAAATAAAGATGATTTATGAGCAATCTTATTATCATTTCCGCGGTTTAGATATAAATATTTCCTAAAAGAAAAATCAATTATAATTTTTTAATAATACGTTAACTTTCGTAAGAAATACTCAGTATTATCTCTATATATATATAAACATTTGTTGTACAAAGTTACAATATATTCCTCTTATATCACGAACTATTTCTTGGCAACTGGTTTCGAAAGGAATCTTTTGTAAAATTATAGAAAAAATTTTGAATGTGTTTATAGTAATTTATGTTGCAAATGTTTTTACACTCGAATGACCCTTTCCATTGGGTCACTCTCGAAAAGCGCTAAAGGATTAGAAGCTGACCGAATCACGTGCGGCCCTTGGTGATGAAGTGAAGTGTGGTGGCAGCCGATCATAAACATGGCCGGAGACCTCGTTGTAGAGGGGTCGTTACCACAACGCCGAAATACCGCAACGCCGAACGTACAATAACGCTGAATACCATAACGCCGAATGCCAAATTGACCGCAACGCCGACACCTAGAAAACTGCTGTGTACCACAACGCCGAAATACAGTAACGCCGAAAAATTTTGCTGCGGGGAGGGGAGGCCACAGGGGCAAAATGAAAAACAACTGAATTAATTTGTGTGTGTTTCTTAAATGTATCTTAACGCCGAAGTACCACAACCTAACCTAACCTAGACTAGCCGAACCTAGCCTAACCTAACATAACCTTACCTAACCTAACCTTTGTGGCAGTCCTGCAATGACATTTTTCGGCGTTAATGTATTTCGGCGTTGTGGTGATTCGGCGTTGTGGTACACAGCAGTTTTCTATCTGTCGGCGTTGTAGTCAGTTTGGCATTTGGCGTTATGGTTTTTGGCGTTATTGTACGTTCGGCGTTGTGGTGATTCGGCGTTGTGGTGCGACCCCGTTGTAGAGTCATGAAGTAACTGAAGTGTAATAGGTCCGTAATGATATCGGGAATCGCTCTCCCTTGATCACGGAAGCAGTGTGTCTGTTGCGAGGACTGCGACCTGTTGCGTAACGGAACGCTGCTGACGGAAATCCCCTCGCCGCGTGGACTCGATAAGATGAATGTAATGAGTGTTTCGGCGCCCTGCCCGCCGTGACTTGCGCAATGTTGCCGGACCGCGCCTCGGCCATTGTGCGCCCCCGGGCCGGCATCACGTGACACGCAATTTTTTTTCCTAACTTAAATTAAAACTAAGTGTATTTGGGAGAGGTCTGGGTTAGGGATAGACTCTAAGTGCGTCTCAGGCCGAAAAAAATATTATCACACAACAAAATTTGTTTCATCACGTTAGTAAAAATAACTCCTTAATTACTATAAAATACGCATTGCATAGTAATTGTAAGTATTAAAAAATAATACTGTTCTTAATTTTTAGGTTATATTGCTACAAAGACTCCGTTTTCTTCGTTAAAGAAAACTATGTAGGTATATATGAGAATATTAATATATCTTACACTCACATTTTACTGCACAGTAATCGTAGGCCTATACTCAAGACAGCGCAATAAGTTATACTAATAGGAACAGATATAGTGTTATCGTTAACACGTCACGTGACCATGTCGATGACGACTTACATGAATTTACTCCCTATTCAAACCTTTCCATTGATGTTTTCACTTCAAAAAATTGGTTGTCTGTAAAGTCAGTTTACGGACGATAGTTTAACGTGACAAAGTCATAACAAAACATTGATGAAATGATTGCGTACTTTTATGAATAAAATTTAATCATTTTTATTGAATTATCAATATTTCGTATGGATACAAAGAAGGAGTGAAACGAAATCTACAATTTAATTGATAAATTTACTTCTATTTGCACTCATTAATTCAAATATATTAATTACTTTAACGAAGAGAATATTTTAACTATAACTTTTATACATGTTTTATATTTAACTTATTCCAATCTGTTTTATTCTGTTAAGGATAGGACGATGATAGGAAAAGTAGGAAACGAATGGGAGTGTTTCAAGTTTCATGTGCCTCGAAAAAGTCAAATCGATGGTTGTTCCAATCAAGTGGAAGAGAGATAGATGCGGCGCAAGCGTGCAATGAGCGTAACGGGACATAGCGTAACGGGACAATGTGCGTATCGGGACACTTTTTCGTGCGTACAGTCGGCGTTTATCGATTTATTAGACGTTGTCACGTCAAAAGTTTGCAACTCCTCCATTGAAGAAGTGCACGCACGCACTTGGTGTGCCCGGGGAGTGGCAACATGTGACCGCACCTCGCCCGGCGGAGAAAACCTGGATGTCTCAGCGCGGTGGGAGATCAGGTCGCCCCTGATAGCGCTATCACGGAGCGACCTCCTCCTCGCACCGCCCAGCACATGCCTCGCACACACACCGCACACCCGCATGCACGCCACGTTGCGCAATCCCCTCCTGGAGACACCGCGGCGACACCGCCATAGATTAAGTAAAGGGAGAGGCGCCACTCCCATAGTAATGATTTGGGACCTGCAAAATTTGCGGGTTCAATGACCTCCAGGATAAACTCCATAGTTCTACGTACACTCGATCAAATGCCACCCACTCATTGGCTGCTGTCTTGTGAGACGTCCCAACGTAGCAGCCTGTAATTCGATAAAACTATGGTTAGGCGTTTCTCATTGGACCAGGTCATCCAGGTGAGTTGTGAGCCAATAGCAGAGGTAGCCCTGAGGTATAACTATTTGTATTTTAGCCTTTCGCGAAATGAATTCGCGAATTTTTCCGGTCTCTAGTAATGATCGTTCGCTTAAATTTGTTAACAAAACCCATGCGAAAATACCATTTCTTTGCAACTTGACAACGAAAAAATTACAGCCAAATGCAGTATAGGCCTACTTTCACTAAAAATTAGCTTAAATTAATTTAAAACTATTTATAATTAGAAAAAAAGTCATTTCTATTACAGTAACAAGTAGATATATATAGTTCATCCTGGGGCAGGGGAGGAGGGAGGGGGATTTCGGGGATTATGTCACTTCCTTCGACCATGCACACACGAACAAGTGTCACGTTACGTTCATCAGCCATGTACGCACGAAAAAATGTCCCGTTACAGTAGTAGGATATAGCCGTTTTTAGGACAGGCGCAGGATCCAGGATCCGGCGGGAATCTTGGATGACGTCATCGGCGACCATCTTGGACTCAAAAATTCCCTAAAATTCTTTCAAAAAGACTCAAAATGACTCAAAAATTCCCGTTTTAAGAAAAAAAATTCCTGTTTTCGAGGGAAAAATTCCCGTTTCGAGGGAAAATTTCCCGTTTTATTCCTTAAAAATAAGAGCAGCTAGAAATGTCCATATGTAGGCTTAAGCATCCATGTCTACAGCCTCAGATAAGCCTCTGACGTCATCATGGATGATGACGTCACCGTTGCAATTTCCGTTACGGTCGCCATCTTTAAATTTATTATCCGTTTTTAATAAAAAAAATTTAAAATTCAATTAATAAAATTTTAATAAAAAATATTAAAAAAAACATACATTTACGACACGGAGCTCGGAGTCCTCGGTTCGAACCCGGTGAGGGCCAAAAAAAAAATTGGCGACCGATCCTTCCTCCACGGAAGTCACCTACAGACTAACCTACCACCACCAATAACAAGGTCAACTAGTATGATGTCATGTCCGCCATCTTGTCTTCGTCTGCTGGAAGCCATCATCTTGTTATCGTCTGCTAGAGTGCGCTGACGCCATGTTAGTTGAATTCTCACCCGCTAGAGTGCAGTAATCATTTATTATTGATGTTTCACCCGCCATCTTGTCATTTGCCCGCCATCTTGGAATTGTGTAATTATTTAGCTAGAAATTCAGGAAAAATTCCAAAATTCATTAAATAAACCACTCATCAATTTACATATTGATTCGGTCAGTTGCTGTCCCTGGTTCGATACTGGATCGATTCAATATAGTTTAATTTTATGTAAAAAAATAATAATTTCAATAAACCATGTTTAACATTATTAAAGAGACTTTAAATCCTATAATCCATCATGTCCGCCGTCTTGGAAATTCGTAATTATTTAGCTATAACTCGTGAAAAAGTTCAAAATTAAGTAAACAAAATACAATCAATATACTGATTAATTAGATCGACTAAGGTCCTTGGTACGATTTATAATGATGCAAAAAAAATATTAAATATAACAACAATTCTACATAATAGTGGCAGGTTCGAGGAATTAAACACCGCAAGTTCTTTTACAAACATAATATTTATTACATAATTTCTATTCTACTACAGGATCGATCACTTACGAAAGCTAGCAAATTTATAATTTATCATTAAGTTCCGCATCGGTGTGAAATGACTAATTCTCTGCTCCAATCGGTTTATACTAGATAAGAGTCCAACCAGAACCTTTACAGACATAGTCCTCCTCTTCTTGACAGAGTTTCTGGATACCGTTTTTAACAATTTGCTTCACATCGTCAGAATTGTAAATTACTGCAGCCGATGTCTTAAATGCACACTTCCTCACTTCGTCTTCGAATGGATACGGCTTTCCATATATACAGTCCAACTACAAGTTATATTTTGATGGAACGTTTGTTGCTACATCATCAGTAAGCTGATTGATTATGTCCACTCTGATATCATCAAGAAAAGTACAAATGTCCTTCAACTCACCGAACGTATTTAGATAATAGTAGTCTTTCAACGTTCCACGAAATGCAGACTGCGCCAAGTAGAACCCATTATCATTCACTTGTAATGCACCGAGCACAGTATTAGGTTTATTTTCATGTCCAGACGTTATAGCAATCGGTTGCTGCACATTGTTTTTCTTGCTTGTACGCTTACGAGTCTCCAATATTAAGCGAGGAGTCGAAATTTCTACAGGTAGTTCTTCAGTAGACACACGGACTTTACCGTTGCATTTTTTCACATGCCGTCGCAAACTTTCAATACGTGTAAACCATTCATGACACTCATCACAGCGGAACTTTATGCGAGATGGATTCTTCTTGAATTTACTCCTCTCATGTCTTCGTGCTACATGAGAAAAAGTGAACGACATATCGCAGTAGCTGCAAGGATACCTTGCTGATGAAGACAAGCCTTTCAGACCCGATCCAGATACTGACGTTGCCGCAGTTGCGCCATCTCCAGGCATACTCTTATGAACATCAATGCATCGTTGTTGAATAGAAACCTTTACTTTCTGCCGAACAGCAGGACCTTTGCATGTCTTCATGTGCGTTTTCATATTATCTTTTCTGGCAAACTGCTTATGGCATTTCTCACAAACAATCATTTTACGATAAAGGTTCTTGACACATTCTCTCTTATCGTGTCGTCGAGCATTGCTGTTGTTTGTGAAAATCTTGTCACAGTAACAACACCGATGTCCGTTAGTTGTTGAATCACCAGCCATTGAAGTCTCCATCGAGGCTGAAACGAAGTTCGTCGTGTTTTCCTGTGAAGCCAGCACCACCGGCATTAAATTCTCTTCTGCTGGTGGTACCATGACTGTTGAAGTCTCCTCCAGTGTTGTCAGAGGCGTTGCCATCGGGATCTGCTCCAACATCGTCGGCGCTGACGTTAGAGTTCCTATAGACGATGGTACATCCTCCATCAAGTTCGACGTTAAAGTCGGTAAAGATGCCATCGAGTTCACAAGAACAGGTAATTACGCGACTTATGCACCAGAAGAAACAAACTAGGTGATCCTTACACCGATAACGTCAGTAACAAACTGAGCATCCTGCTGTCTAGGACTCGCTTATATACATGTACAGGATGGAATAATACGCTAGTCAAATCAAGAACCATCAACAATAATACTCGAGTCAAAACTACTTTAAAAATAGAAGCCCACTCAACGAAAAAGGCAGCACATTTGGAAGCAAATTCGACATATGAAATGGACACGCAATGCACGCACCTGCAGATTTCATCACAAAGTTAACATTTAAATTTCATTCAAGCGAAATAGCAAGCCAAAGTCACATCATCATATTAACATCCTATTGGTCACACTATCCTCAAAATTTCACAGTATTATAAATCACACCAGTTATAGACGGACTTATGGTTTCTAACACACAACAAATCAGTCATTTTTCTTTAATAAATTCATATTTTAAAATTCAAAATATACATGGTAAACGAAGAACCAGGTACGTAAATATTTTATATACTTTATGCACACTGTAGACGCCAAGAGCTTGAAAGTACATATGCAAGAAAGATATTTAATAAAACTCATATTAAATTGTATATTTATTCCCATTAATACACATCAGATCAAAAAAAGTAGGTTTTCTTATATAAACCTCGCATTTCTTAGTTCATGTTTCTTTGAGGACGTATAAATTTTCAGCATTTCGCGAACCAAGTAGAAGTTTTAACCTATTCTTCAATCATTTGGATTGTCTCTCGATGAACAATTGGTCTCATGTGCTACGGCTTCCATCTTCTTTACATATTTGTTATTATTAGTCTTAAAATCCACGCATCCGTGTCACTATCACAGACGTAAGTTATCATCATCATCATCGTAGCTGTCATCAATATTATCATGAGCTGCATCAACATCGCTCATTTTATAATGTCGTTTCCACATTTCAGTTGTCAGAGATTTACCACAATCTATGATGTTGTGACCTTCACATTATTCTCTATTGTTTTGTAGACATGGTTAGTTACATTCTCGTTTTCTTTAAAAGCCTGTGTGTCCAGTTTTATTATTTAATCCTTCATCCCATCATCCCAAACACAATTAAATCATCGTAGTATACATAAAAAAAAAAATCAACAAGTTCCTTTCATTTAATCTTAGGAACCACATCATCCTTTCCACCTATAGTATAGTTTCTTGAGCCCAAGAGTCTTACATTATATATACCATGCAGTTTTCTTCAAGAGATGTGGTATACTTCTAGTTCTACATACAAATCCATCCTATCATTGATTTGTTGACACATTAGAAAAAAACCTTAAAGTTAATTTTTACGTGTTTTATTAAATTATCACTTCGGCTAAAAATAATTACCACACATAGTGTGTAATTACATTTCCTTCTTCATCTGGAATGCTAAGTTCCTTGATAATAAATCCATACTGACTAGAGAAGCCTTGGAGGTTTACACATTTCGTCATGGTGGTCGAGACGAGACTAAGCCGGTAATGTACTGTCAGGTCTTAGATAATAGACGACACAATCTACCTCTTTGCAGGATGTCTCGATTATGTCCGGAGCCTCCTCGTCACAATCACTGTTCCAGTGATGACCGAAGTTGCAGACCTCTAGTTGGAAGTAACCATCCTCGGTGACGTAGTGCACACGGCGGAATCCGGGCGTTACTTCCGCGTACTTTGCAGACGGATCGAACGGCATTTGCTTGAATTTGTAGCAGCAGCACTATACCCACACGACTATGTGTTAACTGCTTTGTCTAGGGTGTTGACCTCAATTTATTCCGCTAGGACCACCCTCCAGTCCAGTCACATGTACCGTTGCTTCCGTTGTTGTCCCCCGCCTTGCTGGCGACCACCAACATTCCAACACGGTGATCAACCATCCAAGCCCTAAGCATGCTAGCATTGTGTCTTGAGATCGGACCTGGACATCCAAGTTACATAGAGTACAATATACTCTGAAATACATAATAAAGAGAAAATTGATATAAATAACATTATACTTTGCTTAATAGTTCCAGAAGTAATGAACGCACTGCTTGACCAGTGACCGGTGTAACTAAATATTAAATATATTTAATATTTTATTTTCCATTACCTTTCGTGGAATTTATTAATCATTCACTCTACGAAAAACAACTCAAGACAATAAACCTGGCCAACGAATTAAATACAGTACCGCTATGCCTTACATGAAAGTATAATTATTCGATAAATCGTTCATGTACAAAGCCACACATACAGGACAATTGTCTATGGACCATGAGACCGAGTCATGACAATATCAGACGTATAGGCTAGTCATTTCAGGACCGCAGGACCTTCTTTGTCTTTAGATAATAACAGTCATTTAGACCATCATGAAATTTTAATACATACTAAAGGACCAAGTGACCTTGAAAAATATTTTAGTAACACCAAGAGGTTTTGAACTAGTAAATATTCAGTCACTACATATTTTACTACGAGCAATCAACAAAAAGGAAACACCATCAACGTAAAGGCAGCACATTTTGGAAGCACAATCAATAAAGGCAGCACATTTGGAAGCACCATCAACAAAAAGGAAGCACTTTTGGAAACACCATCAACAAAAAGGAAGCACATTTTGGAAGCACCATCAACGTAAAGGCAGCACATTTTGGAAGCACAATCAATAAAGGCAGCACATTTGGAAGCACCATCAACAAAAAGGAAGCACATTTTGGAAGCACCATCAAACAGGCAGCACATTTGGAAACACAAGTTACGAGAACTAAGTCTTAGTTAGAAATCAGAATGCAAGAAATAAAAACATTAAATTTTTACTTTTAATATTTAATTTATTTCTTAACATTATACAAATAGAAGTAAAAAAAGTCATTATTGTATGTAGCCAGCTTTCCTCAGTTCTTCGAGTATGAAGGATATTTCTTATATGCACGAATAGTTTCCTGCACAATGCGAGCCATGTAGAAGTCTTAGCCGGTCAACCAATAAGTTTGGATCTTTCTACGATGTGTAATCAATCTCTTCTACCACCATCTCACTTGCTTGTTTATTATAAATACTTTTAATATCACAATCGTCCCAGTGATCATAATAAGCGTTACCAGATTTATTTATTATAACACGTCGTTTCCATCGTTTCGGTTTCAGGACACCGTAACATTCTTCGATCTTGTCAGCTTTAGGTGCTTCATCACAGTCTATGCTTTCGTCAACAGACTCAGAGTTACTGTAACAATCACTGTAGAAGACATCCTCTTCACCCAGATTACCATATGAATTCGATATCGATGATGTCGAAGTGCCATTATCGTCTTCATGCTTCCTTTTTAGGAGTCCATCATTTTTACAAAGTAAGAAAGATCTACTTGAATTCGGCTGGAATGTATTCTCACTTTTCACGTTAAGGATTCTTCCATTGTCTTCATTCTCCGATAAATCATCATCGTCCTTCAATTTAAGTTCTTCGTCTAGATCGGAAGAGCCACGTACATAATCTCTCTCAAGACAAGGATAATTATTGTCGTATTGCAGATCACTAATCCTTAGTCTAGTAGATCCATCGTTGTCCTCTAGCTTGTACGCAGGCTTAACGTTACAAGTTCTATCATGTCTTTTTAAGCTCTCTCTCTCTGCGTAAACGACTTGCTACATCGAACGTAACTTATCATATTGCGTAGTGGATTTTTAACACAGTCATTCTTCTGGCGTTGTCTTCCATTCTTTCTCAAGATAAATTCTTTGCTGCAAAACTTACACCTGTGTCCTTTCGATACAGCAACAGACACCGAATCTGGATTCATATTAGTTACTGTGACTAATATTAGATACAAAGAGACAGTTTTCCAATTGGAACCATTACTTAAATATCATTTTTTAAATATTTCTTAAGCGAGAGTTAAGTTATCTCATGCAAAGGTACTTGTTGTAAGTAGTTTTGCTTTTCAACAACAGATGACACCACATATTGCTTGCAGGTAAATATTATTTCTTTCTTTCATGCGGGATGCAGGATTCTCACTAACGATCGCAATAGAGGGATGACATCGCTAGACTCCAAGGAGAAGGTAGTTTGTTCTCCCAGTTAGTGTTTCTCAGATTTCTCAGGGTATATATTATTATTTGACTGAATAATGATTTTTTTTAAAATTCCACCTAATAAAAATAAAATAGAAGCACTCAGAGAAAACCATCAGGGAAGATGTCGTTTATAAACATCATAAATTACCATTTTTTCTTAAAAAAAAAGTCCAAATTTATTCCTGCTTAAGCAAAGAGTTCACAAGCCTGCTTGTGCTAGAACTCTCATGTTGCTTAAGCGAAGAGTTCACAAGCCCGCTTGTGCTAGAACTCTCATGTTGCTTAAGCAAAGAGTTCACAAGCCCGCTTGTGCTAGAACTCTCATGTTGCTTAAGCAGGATTAAATTTGGACTTTTTTAAAAAAATGGCCGAATTCAAGTAGATCTTTCTTACTTTGTAAAAATGATGGACTCCTAAAAAGGAAGCATGAAGACGATAATGGCACTTCGACATCATCGATATCGAATTCATATGGTAATCTGGGTGAAGAGGATGTCTTCTACAGTGATTGTTACAGTAACTCTGAGTCTGTTGACGAAAGCATAGACTGTGATGAAGCACCTAAAGCTGACAAGATCGAAGAATGTTACGGTGTCCTGAAACCGAAACGATGGAAACGACGTGTTATAATAAATAAATCTGGTAACGCTTATTATGATCACTGGGACGATTGTGATATTAAAAGTATTTATAATAAACAAGCAAGTGAGATGGTGGTAGAAGAGATTGATTACACATCGTGGAAAGATCCAAACTTATTGGTTGACCGGCTAAGACTTCTACATGGCTCGCTTTGTGCAGGAAACTATTCGTGCATATAAGAAATATCCTTCATACTCGAAGAACTGAGGAAAGCTGGCTACATACAATAATGACTTTTTTTACTTCTATTTGTATAATGTTAAGAAATAAATTAAATATTAAAAGTAAAAATTTAATGTTTTTATTTCTTGCATTCTGATTTCTAACTAAGACTTAGTTCTCGTAACTTGTGTTTCCAAATGTGCTGCCTGTTTGATGGTGCTTCCAAAATGTGCTTCCTTTTTGTTGATGGTGCTTCCAAATGTGCTGCCTTTATTGATTGTGCTTCCAAAATGTGCTGCCTTTACGTTGATGGTGCTTCCAAAATGTGCTTCCTTTTTGTTGATGGTGTTTCCAAATGTGCTTCCTTTTTGTTGATGGTGCTTCCAAATGTGCTGCCTTTATTGATTGTGCTTCCAAAATGTGCTGCCTTTACGTTGATGGTACTTCCAAAATGTGCTTCCATTTTGTTGATGGTGTTTCCAAATATGCTGCCTTTTTTGATTGTGCTGCCTTTTCGTTGATGGTGCTTCCTTTTTGTTGATTGCTCGTAGTAAAATATGTAGTGACTGAATATTTACTAGTTCAAAACCTCTTGGTGTTACTAAAATATTTTTCAAGGTCACTTGGTCCTTTAGTATGTATTAAAATTTCATGATGGTCTAAATGACTGTTATTATCTAAAGACGAAGAAGGTCCTGCGGTCCTGAAATGACTAGCCTATACGTCTGATATTGTCATGACTCGGTCTCATGGTCCATAGACAATTGTCCTGTATGTGTGGCTTTGTAAATGAACGATTTATCGAATAATTATACTTTCATGTAAGGCATAGCGGTACTGTATTTAATTAGTTGGCCAGGTTTATTGTCTTGAGTTGTTTTTCGTAGAGTGAATGATTAATAAATTCCACGAAAGGTAATGGAAAATAAAATATTAAATATATTTAATATTTAGTTACACCGGTCACTGGTCAAGCAGTGCGTTCATTACTTCTGGAACTATTAAGCAAAGTATTATGTTATTTATATCAATTTTCTCTTTATTATGTATTTCAGAGTATATTATACTTTTTGAAACTTGGATGTCCAGGTCCGATCTCAAGACACAATGCTAGCATGCTTAGGGCTTGGATGGTTGATCACCGTGTTGGAATGTTGGAGGTCGCCAGCAAGGCGGGGGACAACAACGGAAGCAACGGTACATGTGACTGGACTGGAGGGTGGTCCTAGCGGAATAAATTGAGGTCAACACCCTAGACAAAGCAGTTAACACATAGTCGTGTGGGTATAGTGCTGCTGCTACAAATTCAAGCAAATGCCGTTCGATCCGTCTGCAAAGTACGCGGAAGTAACGCCCAGATTCCGCCGTGTGCACTACGTCACCGAGGATGGTTACTTCCAACTAGAGGTCTGCAACTTCGGTCATCACTGGAACAGTGATTGTGACGAGGAGGCTCCGGACATAATCGAGACATCCTGCAAAAAGGTAGATTGTGTCGTCTATTATCTAAGACCTGACAGTACATTACCGGCTTAGTCTCGTCTCGACCACCATGACGAAATGTGTAAACCTCCAAGGCTTCTCTAGTCAGTATGGATTTATTATCAAGGAACTTAGCATTGCAGATGAAGAAGGAAATGTAATAACACACTATGTGTGGTAATTATTTTTAGCCGAAGTGATAATTTAATAAAACACGTAAAAATTAACTTTAAGGTTTTTTTCTAATGTGTCAACAAATCAATGATAGGATGGATTTGTATGTAGAACTAGAAGTATACCACATCTCTTGAAGAACACTGCATGGTATATATTGAAAGACTCTTGGGCTCAAGAAACTATACTATAGGTGGAAAGGATGATGTGGTTCCTAAGATTAAATTAAAGGAACTTTGTTGATTTTTTTTTCTGTATACTACGATGATTTAATTGTGTTTGGGATGATGGGATGAAGGATTAAATAATAAAACTGGACACACAGGCTTTCAAAGAAAACGAGAATGTAACTTACCATGTCTACAAAACAATAGAGAATAATGTGAAGGTCACAAGATCATAGATTGTGGTAAATCTCTGACAACTGAAATGTGGAAACGACATCATAAAATGAGTGATATTGATGCAGCTCATGATAATATTGATGACAGCTACGATGATGATGATGATGATAACTTTGCGTCTGTGATAGTGACACGGATGCGTGGATTTTAAGACTAATAATAACAAATATGTAAAGAAGATGGAAGCCGTAGCACATGAGACCAATTGTTCATCGAGAGACAATCCAAATGATTGAAGAATAGGTTAAAATTTCTACTTGGTTCGCGAAATGCTGAAAATTTATACGTCCTCAAAGAAACATGAACTAAGAAATGCGAGGTTTATATAAGAAAACCTACTTTTTTTGATCTGATGTGTATTAATGAAAATAAATATACAATTTAATATGAGTTTTATTAAATATCTTTCTTACATATGTACTTTCAAGCTCTTGGCGTCTACAGTGTGCATAAAGTATATAAAATATTTACGTACCTGGTTCTTCGTTTACCATGTATATTTTGAATTTTAAAATATGAATTTATTAAAGAAAAATGACTGATTTGTTGTGTGTTAGAAACCATAAGTCCGTCTATAACTGGTGTGATTTATAATACTGTGAAATTTTGAGGATAGTATGACCAATAGGATGTTAATATGATGATGTGACATTGGCTTGCTATTTCGCTTGAATGAAATTTAAATGTTAACTTTGTGATGAAATCTGCAGGTGCGTGCATTGCGTGTCCATTTCATATGTCGAATTTGCTTCCAAATGTGCTGCCTTTTTCGTTGAGTGGGCTTCTATTTTTAAAGTAGTTTTGACTCGAGTATTATTGTTGATGGTTCTTGATTTGACTAGCTTATTATTCCATCCTGCGCATGTATATAAGCGAGTCCTAGACAGCACAATGCTCAGTTTGTTACTGACGTTATCGGTGTAAGGATCACCTAGTTTGTTTCTTCTGGTGCATAAGTCGCGTAATTACCTGTTCTTGTGAACTCGATGGCATCTTTACCGACTTTAACGTCGAACTTGATGGAGGATGTACCATCGTCTATAGGAACTCTAACGTCAGCGCCGACGATGTTGGAGCAGATCCCGACGGCAACGCCTCTGACAACACTGGAGGAGACTTCAACAGTCATGGTACCACCAGCAGAAGAGAATTTAATGCCGGTGGTGCTGGCTTCACAGGAAAACACGACGAACTTCGTTTCAGCCTCGATGGAGACTTCAATGGCTGGTGATTCAACAACTAACGGACATCGGTGTTGTTACTGTGACAAGATTTTCACAAACAACAGCAATGCTCGACGACACGATAAGAGAAAATGTGTCAAGAACCTTTATCGTAAAATGATTGTTTGTGAGAAATGCCATAAGCAGTTTGCCAGAAAAGATAATATGAAAACGCACATGAAGACATGCAAAGGTCCTGCTGTTCGGCAGAAAGTAAAGGTTTCTATTCAACAACGATGCATTGATGTTCATAAGAGTATGCCTGGAGATGGCGCAACTGCGGCAACGTCAGTATCTGGATCGGGTTTGAAAGGCTTGTCTTCATCAGCAAGGTATCCTTGCAGCTACTGCGATATGTCGTTCAATTTTTCTCATGTAGCACGAAGACATAAGAGGAGTAAATTCAAGAAGAATCCATCTCGCTTAAAGTTCCGCTGTGATGAGTGTAAGACGGCATGTGAAAAAATGCAACGGTAAAGTCCGTGTGTCTACTGAAGAACTACCTGTAGAAATTTCGACTCCTCGCTTAAGATTGGAGACTCGTAAGCGTACAAGCAAGAAAAACAATGTGCAGCAACCGATTGCTATAACGTCTGGACATGAAAATAAACCTAATACTGTGCTCGGTGCATTACAAGTGAATGATAATGGGTTCTACTTGGCACAGTCTGCATTTCGTGGAACGTTGAAAGACTACTATTATCTAAATACGTTCGGTGAGTTGAAGGACATTTGTACTTTTCTTGATGATATCAGAGTGGACATAATCAATCAGCTTACTGATGATGTAGCAACAAACGTTCCATCAAAATATAACTTGTGGTTGGACTGTATATATGGAAAGCCGTATCCATTCGAAGACGAAGTGAGGAAGTGTGCATTCAAGACATCGGCTGCAGTAATTTACAATTCTGACGATGTGAAGCAAACTGTTTAAAACGGTATCCAGAAACTCTGTCAAGAAGAGGAGGACTATGTCTGTAAAGGTTCTGGTTGGACTCTATCTAGTAAAAACCGATTGGAGCAGAGAATTAGTCAATTCACACCGATGCGGAACTAAATGATTGATTATAAATTTGCTAGCTTTCGTAAGTGATTGATCCTGTACTTGAATAGAAATTATGTAACAAATATTATGTTTGTAAAAGAACTTGCGGTGTTTAATTCCTCGAACCTGCCACTATTATGTTGAATTGTTGATATATTTAATTTTTTTTTGCATCATCCTAAATCGTACCAAGGACCTTAGTCGATCTAATTAATCAGTATATTGATTGTATTTTATTTACTTAATTTTGAACTTTTTCACGAGTTATAGCTAAAAAATTACTAATTTCCAAGACGGCGGACATGATGGTTTATAGGATTTAAAGTCTCTTTAAGAATTTTGAACATGGTTTATTGAAATTATTATTTTTTTACATAAAATTAAACTATATTGAATCGATCAAGTATCGAACCAGGGACAGCAACTGACCGAATCAATATGTAAATTGATGAGTGGTTTATTTAATGAATTTTGGAATTTTTCCCGAATTTCTAGCTAAATAATTACACAATTCCAAGATGGCGGGCAAATGACAAGATGGCGGGTGAAACATCAATAATAAATGATTACTGCACTCTAGCGGGTGAGAATTCAACTAACATGGCGTCAGCGCACTCTAGCAGACGATAACAAGATGATGGCTTCCAGCAGACGAAGACAAGATGGCGGACATGACATCATACTAGTTGAATTTGTTATTGGTGGTGGTAGGTTAGTCTGTAGGTGACTTCCGTGGAGGAAGGATCGGTCGCCAATTTTTTTTTTGGGCCTCACCGGGTTCGAACCGAGGACTCCGAGCTCCGTGTCGTAAATGTATGTTTTTTTTAATATTTTTTATTAAAATTTTATTAATTGAATTTTAAATTTTTTTATTAAAATCGGATAATAAATTTAAAGATGGCGACCGTAACGGAAATTGCAACGGTGACGTCATTTTCCATGATGACGTCAGAGGCTTATCTGAGGCTGTAGACATGGATGCTTAAGCCTACATATGGACATTTCTAGCTGCTCTTATTTTTAAGGAATAAAACGGGAAATTTTCCCTCGAAACGGGAATTTTTCCCTCGAAAACAGGAATTATTTTTTTCTTAAAACGGGAATTTTTGAGTCATTTTGAGTCTTTTTGAAAGAATTTTAGGGAATTTTTGAGTCTAAGATGGTCGCCGATGACGTCATCCAAGATTCCTGCCGGATCCTGGATCCTGCGCCTTTCCTAAAACGGCTATATCCTACTACTGTAACGGGACATTTTTTCGTGCGTACATGGCTGATGAACGTAACGTGACACTTGTTCGTGTGTGCATGGTCGAAGGAAGTGACATAATCCCCGAAATCCCCCTCCCTCCTCCCCTGCTCCAGGATGAACTATATATATCTATTGTAACAGCAACTTAGATTATCACAAATTAATAACAACTGGACATGTAATAAACAAAAGAGATCAAAACTTGTGATCTATTTTTCCCGATGTTGGTGAAACATGGTATGTTCCAATTTTTAAGGATTCATTTTGTCCTATATACTGTCACCCCCCTGGACAACGCTCGCAGACAAACATCGTCTGCACTTCTCCAAGAGATTCCTTTTGGAAACCAGTTGCCAAGAAACGGTTCGTAATACTACAGCAAATATCTGTGCTTGTTGCGTAAAGGGTGTTGTAAAATTGATAAGGGAGATCAGAGACATTATTGTAAAACAATTAATGAGTTTCCAAAATTTCTAAAGCAGTTAATAAAGTTAAAAAAAAATGACTTCAAGAAACCTGATCATTTTCAATCGCGATTTTCTCAAAATTATGATTTTGGATTTAACCCCTTTTACGCAACCAGCAAAGATATATTGAGACTTTGTACAACACATGGCCAAGGTCAATTTTACACATACATACGTACATTTTAATTTATGTATCATTCAAGATTAAAAAAATTGAAACCATTAAAAACTTTTTCAAATATTAAAAAACAAATTGTGTTTATTTTTCTTTATCATACTTATTATGGGCGCAGTTCTGGGGAACGGTTTATAAATAAGTTCAACTATTGGAGGTACTGAGACAACAAACATCATAAATGCCTGGATAAGAATACGATCCCATTAATCCTGAGAACATTTTTTTTGTATTGATAAATTTATGAAAATCTGTAATTTTAAATATAGAAAATAAATAAGGGAAAAAAAATCAGACGTGAGGTGTAGACGCGGATATCTAAGCAATCGTACACAACACTTTAAAAATTGAATACAGTCCAAATAAAACAACAAATAAAAAAATACAATGTACCACTAAAAAAATGTATACAAAGAAATTCAATACTAAATTCTAATTCAAAATACTTATACTCTGAGATATCGTCTATGTAATTTGATATTAATTTATATTACTTAAAGTGACGTACAATATGTTTATATATTTTTTTTCATAATAAGCAACTGAGGCCGTGCTAAAGGCCGGTTCCGCAGGGCTCAGCTGTGACGTCATAGTAACGTCACGTTCTCCTACTCTAAGCCGCCCCTCCACGCTCCCGGGCCGTCTTACTTGCTGCATACTTGCATGCATATTATAGAAGAATAAAAATAATGGCAGTGCGCATGCGGGAAATAGACGTCTCGACCTAGTGGGAGCGTGGACAGCTCTCAGTTATAGCCATCCTGGCCTCCGAGGTGCAGCTGCGCCGTAGCTGAAGAGCGTGCAGACGCTTCGCTCCACGTCGCAGCGGGCATCTTCTGGCTGGAGACACCGAAGATGTGAACATCCGCCTCCTCGACGCCTCTCAACCTCAAAGGCCAAGATGGTCTGTAAGACACTGGCCACGAAACCGGAAATAAATTCAGAAATATTTTTTTTTACGTGACAACGTCTAATAAATCGATGAACGCCGGCTGTACGCACGAAAAGGTGTCCCGTTACGCACATTGTTCCGTTACGCTCATTGTACGCTTGCGCCGCATCTCTCTTCCACTCGATTGGCCTATGCGTCCGAGGAGAAGAAAGACAGCGGCAGCACACAACTTACATCTACACGTGAACTGTTTCGTCGACTGTTTATAAAGTGAAGTGAAAAGTTAATTTGATTTTCATTGCTTATTACAAAAACAATTTCGGCAATAAAGGTTAATAATTGTTGCAATTTAAAAATCTGATTACTAGTATAATTTCAAGTATTTATTCTTTTATTATTAAAATAAAAAATGATTCAATTTTATTCATAAAAATATGCAATTATTTCATCAATGTTTTGTTATGACGTCACGTTAAAATATCGTCCGTAAAACGACTTTACAGATAACCAATTTTTTTAAAATTTAAATATAACGTGCATATGACCACGAGGTCGACAGAGGCCACCTCACTTCACTTCATGAAAGTCACGTCGGAGAGGAAACTTGACCCCTGTATGTCATACTAGACATTCCAGCATCTTTTTGTGGGTTGTATCGGGAAACCATGTGAACCCATGGGAGACCATTTGAAGCAATTTTAAACCATACGAAACTATGTGAAACCACAGGAAACAATCGGAAACCATGTAGAACCATGTTAAACCTTATTTAACAAAGGAAAACCATGTTAAAAATGGGGATTCGTGTGAAACCATGAGAAACCGTGTGAAATCCACGTAAAACAATGGGAAATCGAAATCAGGAGGGCCGGGACAGGATTCGAACTTGTGCCCTCCAAGAGGCGAGTGTAACCTATCTATACTCATAATACAACTGTTTTTTATTGGATGCAAATGGATATTTACATTATTGAAAATTGAAAAATAAATTCTTAAAATTTTTTGTTCGTTTGTTTGTTTAAGTATCAATCAAAAACTACTGGACCGATTTTGATGAAAGATTTTTTAACAGAAAGGTTTTGGGCTAACTTATAAACTAGGCTATGTCTAACTACATAATACCACCCCTAAGGAGGTGAAAAAGGTGTAAATATGTTTTAAGGATAATTAACTATACCTCTGAAACTATTCAAAGTTTATGAAAAGATAATGGGTAATAACAATAAATATTCAAAAACTACCCACCACATTTTTTATCTTTTAAAAATTTCCACCCCTAAGAGATGAAAAAAGCTAAGGATTGTTTTAAAAGTTAATAATGATTATATCTCTGAATTTAAAAAAGAATAATGAATAATATTAGGTACCAATAAAGACAATACGAAGGCATTCATCCACGTTTTTATTTTATTTTGTGAAATCCAATCCCTAAAAACTAAAAGAAAATATGTAATTATGTTAGTAAAGTTAGTATTTATTCCTCAGAATTTTATTAAGCATAATGAATTATTTCAGTAACAATAAAAAACATACTGTTACGAAAACGCAGGACTGTGATACTTTCCAGGTTCGGAGACGGCTGGTGACCTTCAGTCACGCGCCGTGTCACGTGCCGTACACTGACTTAAGGCATGCTACGCGTGTCTTCACTCCCCTTACATCGTCCTGCCTGGGCGCCGTCATCTATCTCTGAGCGGCCTTGGGAATTCCGCGGGCCGCCGCTTGGAGTGGCAAGAATGCACGCCGTCCTTCTGGACTGTTCAGACGTCGATTCGGCTCGGGATGACGTGACTCGTCACTGCCGCTCTCGTATGTTCTGGAAAGACGACCTACGGGTACTTAAGCAGCGACGCCGGCCTCCGCGGCAGTTTCGAGTGGATTCCGAGCGAAGGGAAGTGCGGCATCGGCGAAGAGTGTGAGAGACAACCCAGCCCCATTTTTTGAGAGTAGCGCGACGCGGAGTTCGACTGGATTGTGAGAGTGCGGTGACTGAGTGGCGCTAGACTGTGTGTGGACAGGCGCTAGGTAAGGGGCGAACCACCGTTGTGCCTAGCACCAGTGAGGAGTGCGAACTGTAGAACTTGACGGACATTTAGAGAATTAAGAATAATATATTTAAGTGCCAGTGATTATTGATCGGGCTTTTTTTTACTTACAACTAATTATTGTAACTTTTAATATTATTAATAAATACTACTTCTAGAAGTCGCGAGCGGGGCTGGGGCCAGTTGCGTCATTCCGCACCGACCCGACACCAGATTTATCAAGAAATACGTTGGGATCTCGCGCAACAGCTGCCAGGTGACACGCGGGGAGTATAGGAATGGAGGGAGGGTAAGCGGTGACCCTTGTAATCTACCAGGCGCGCACGGCACGTCTCCCGTTGCGGTGGCCACGTGACGTCAGTAGCCATGCGAGGCCGCCAGCCAGCTCTGCATCTGCGCGCCGCGGCCCTGCTCACGTTCGTAACACAATAATAAAATTAAATTGCGCTTTCCCTACGAACCCAGTTCTCCCGATATTATAAATCATTACAATACAAAAACTTTTAACAAACATTAACATATTTTTAAAAATGCATTGCCTACGACGTGATAAAGGGGTAAGAATGTTTTAAAAATGAATCATTATCTCCGAATTTAATTAACCATCATACCAATAAATACCATTAAAATCACCCATCCACATTTTTATATTTTGCGAAATTAAACCCCTAAGGAGTGAAATTGGGCAAGTATGTTTTAAAAGTTATATTTATGTATACGAATTAAACCAAGCATAATTATTGTTTTTGGGGAACACAAATAAACATAAAATAAATAAAACTCCTAAATTAAATAAGCGTAATAAATGATTTTGGGTAACTATAATAACCATACAAAAACTTCCAACCAACATTTTTGTATTTAAGGAATTCAACCCCTAAGGGATGAATAAGAAGTAAGTATGTTTAAAAGTTGAATAATTTAGTCTTTATCTTTAATTCAGTGAAATGAATGATTCTGGGTATTAATAGTGACCATAAAAAAATTCCCAACCTGAATAATTATTGTGTATTAAAATTCAACACCTAAAGGTTGAAAAAGGTTAAGTAAATTTTAAAAGTAATAAATATATTTTATGAATTCAACCAATTGTAATGAATTATTTTGAGTACCAAAATTAAACACCTGAAAAATTACAACAACCATTATAATATTTGACGAAATTCAACCCATAAGGGATGAATAAGGTGTATGTATGTTTGAAAGATAAATAATTATAATTCCGTATTTAATTAGGTGTAATGTTTGATTTTGGGTATCAACTATACCAAAACAATTTTTTTAATCACAATTTTCAAAATTAATAATTTTATTTTAAAAATGTATTTAATAATGCTAATGGGTACCATAATTAACACACGAAAACTACCAACAAAAAATTTTACATTATGCAAAATTCATCGCTTAACTCGTGAAGAACGAGCATGTTTTTAATATTAATAATTATAGCTACATATTTAATACAGTATTTTAAGTGGTATTGGGTAACAGTAATAAACATGCAACTACTAACCACAAATTTTATAGTTTGCGAAAACAATCCCAGAAAAAATAAAAAAATGTTAAATATATTATAGAGGTATTTGAGAAGCCCTCAATAGAAAGGAATTTTATGTTTATTATTTTTACTTCTTACCTCTATGACTTTGTCTTAGCCCTGTTATGAATTATATTTACAAGTATTGTCTCTCTATGGTCAGGTCAATTTGGTTTTACTCTTTAATATTTTCATGTTTTATCTTGTTTTATCTAAGTAATAATTTTATGAAATGTCTTTGCAAACATTTGTTAAACGGCGACGAATAGGAAATGAGCTTGCACATTTTAATATTGTTTTTGGGCCATGACTGAGGAAAGAGGATATGTGATTGGACGTTTGACTGCGCATATATTTTATTTAAACAATTTAGTAATTTCCAGTGAGATTTCGGAGTGTGTTCAATACAGAAAACTTTAACAGTTTAAAACAAATTGGAACTTTAGTTTCTGTTCTACTATCATGGGAGAATGATTATAGAGAGAGAGCTCCGTGATTTAGTCATAAATGAATATAAGAATATCACGTAAAACATTGGAACGACGACTGAATAGCTAGAATATACGTGAAAATGATGATTTTGTAAGAAATGCCCGGAACTACGCAATGAAGAAGAGGTAGTTACCGATGTTCGGAGCTCTACTAAAGAATCGACGACGACGATAGGTTTTTGACTAATAGACTAAATAGAACTAGATCAACGACTAATTAAGAAGAAAAAAAGGAAACGACTATCAATCTTCGAGATGGAAGGAGGTCGACGGCTGTAGACGGCATCGTAGACGGTGTACCGGAGGACATCAGCCTTCAAGACGACTCCAGGTGACCGACGCCAGTCCTGCGGGAGTACCAGCAGAACGAGAGGAGGTGCATCGAGACGGAGACCCAACCAGCGACATCGGAGGAGAGACTGAGATCTAACCAGCAACATCGGAGTAGAGACTGAGGTTCGGAGAGGTTTTCCACAGCCTCTTGGTCTTGTAACGACGCGACGAGGTTTGTCTGCCCCATCCCGAATTAACAAGAACAGCGAGAAGTTACCTGTCCTATTCTAATGGCAAGATATCTTAAACCATGATGTTTACGATCAAGACCTAATTTGAAACTTGCAAAACCAACTTAATACGACTTAACGACTTAAAGACTTGTAGCTTGTACATACTGGACCTGGTTAATTTACATTGAGCAGTAATATGTACTAGATCGAAGTTAAAGTCTGTTAAAGTCATTAATTGTCTTGAATGTTTAAAGAATAGCCCCAGGTCCAGAAGTCTTGAGATAGATTGATCTACCGAAAGAGACTGAGCTAGTAGTAACAAAAAAAAAAGACTAATTTGCCAGGTAAAATGTGTTTCAATAAGATTTAAAATATTGACTGATAACCAAACCATTATTCAGTGATTCAATTACGTAAAACGTAATAAATTCTGAAAGACATTTAAGTATAACTGATATTGAAATTTTGTTTAATGAAAAACCTATTTAAATATGAATAATTGTCCCAAAGGTGTTTGTATGTTGCTCACTAATCATTGACTCTGTCACTTTTCATGTTACATTTGAATATGTTGTAAAAGAGTATTGTCACCCATACAACCATAATTTTGACCCTAGTAAAAAGTTAAATTTTCATTATATCTTTTATTTTTCCAATTGATAACCATACTTGCATATCATGTGTATGTTAAACCAGAGAGAAAGAATTATTTAGCTTTGGCTGTCTTGAAAGAATAATTAATTTTTATTACACTGAGATCAGCAGCCATAGAGAAGTTAATGCTTTTAAACACACTACCAGTTAAAGAATATTGTTTTAGTCATTATATTTGTTGATTTTAAGGTCAGAATATTTACACCAAAGAGAAGGAGACATACTGCTAAGAAAATATACGACATTTTATTTTCTGATATTCACACAGAGTCAAACTACACCAGTACATACAACCTGAGAATAATTTACTTTCACTACCAGCGTAACAAGACATATTTTATTTAATATTCTGTAGAGGTTAGTAATTGTGCTACATACACAATCACAACACTAGTACTTTATAGAGTTTTCTAGGCGCCCAACTATAATACATTTTACATCAGAGATTTTGGCATTTTAGGAAATATACTCCATAGAGTAATTCTGGTCACCCAACGGTGGCGCACCCATTTAGAAATTTTGGTCACTCATCCTTGGTGCTGTCTGAAAAAGAAAAAAAAAGGGGAAATTCTGAAAACACTTCAGAATTTTGGCGCACAACGTGTAAGCAAACGTTAGGGACTATTTTATGATTTTTTTTTGAACAACTCAAGACACTTTGAAAAATACAGACAGTAATTTTATTTTGTCAAGATGACAGACACAGGCAGGAAGTCATATTTTTTGAGAGGTAGCAATGACACTTCTGATTCTAGTCCTGAACGAGAACCTAGAGAAGTAGTACCAGAACAGCACATCGTGACTACTGGTATGGAGTCACAACAGAAAATGGAGTTGAGTCATTCGCCGCCGACACCAACTGTCACACTAGAGGCACTGTTCTAGTTCATGAATAAGGAGAAACAAGAACGGGAGCGTAAAGAACAGGAGGAGAAACTAGAACGGGAACGGGAGAAACAAGAACGGGAGCGAAAAGAACAGGAGGAGAAACTAGAACGGGAACGGGAGAAACAAGAACGGGAGCGTAAAGAACAGGAACGGGAGCGAATAGAACAGGAGGAGAAGTTTGAAAGGGAACAAAAGGAGCGAGAAAACGCCGAAAGACTAGACAATTTAGTGCAAGTCCTAAATAACACTTTAGGCAGGATTGCAGAGGAAACAGCAGAAATCAGGCATGACTTAACTGAAACACAGCACGATGTGCAACAGAAGTTTTCCAGCGTACACACTCGTATTGAAGGTGTAGAAATATTCAGTAAACGCACTGACGATAAAGTAGTACACTTAAGCGAGCGTCTAACAGGAAGGTTAGATATGGTAGAGGCGAAAATAGGGGAAATAGAAAAAGAATCCGGACACATCGCAACATTCTCGCCCCAACTAACGACTCACCACACGAGCGAATGTAATACCGACAAGGAAGACACGCCGGTAAACAAATCGATAACGATAGAAGCCGAGCGAAATCCCGCGAATATTAGTACTGCAATTATGTCAGCAGATCCGGTACTTACACTACACCACCCTTCTAAGAAATGGTTGGATGACATTCCAACATATTCAGGGAAAGGTAATGAAAACCCTCGAAGATTCTTAAATCAGTTTGGAGAATATTGCCACACATTTAAGTTAACAGACACAAAAAAATTGAAATGCGTCAGCCACTGCTTGAAAAACACGGCATATTATTGGTGGGAGTTGGCGAAAGATTCTGTACACGCATACGAATCGTTTCAGAAAGCTTTCATATCCCAATTTTGGAATACTCGTATCCAAAGCAATTTGCGAATACAGTTGCATTCTGAAAAGTTCGAAAATCGTAAATTTCAAAATTTAGAGGCGCATATCAGCGATATGTACGAGAGAACTCGTTATCTTGATTGCCGTATGGAAGACGAAGAGTTTATTGCCATGATAATTTCGCAATTACCACTCAATTATCAATTACAACTTAGTGGACGGCAATACAGTAATATTGTAGATTTCAAGGAACAACTGGTTACGTATGACCGGCTCGTTAAGCTCGATAAAACGGTAACGCACAAAGAAACTAACGAGCGCAAGAACACGAACCAACAGACACCGTTATACAATAACTGGCGTAACCGAAATGAAGGGCAGAACAGCGGACACAAACAACCTCAAATTCACACACTGAACGTTGAAAACTGCGGAAGTAATTGGTATCACAATGGATATCGAGGTCAGCGATATGGTAACGGATTTTATAAACCACAGTACTATCGTCGTAGAAACGAGAAGCGACAAGACAGACGCGAAAATGAATCACAGTGGGAGAATAAACGTCAGGAGGGGACAGTTAATTTCAGAGAGAATTCAGGCGAAAATCGAACAATGAAAGAACGATCGGCAAATTACAATAATCATTCCGGAGGTCAGTACAGCATAAATGCACAAACGTTTGTACCGTCTGCAAAAGGGAACAGCTTTAGCACCACCATTCACGACGCGCGACAAGGAGAAAGAAATTCATATTCTATAGCGCCAAGTCACGAGCAAAGCAACACGGAATGGCCGCGCATGCAATCTAGCGGAAACCCAGACACAAACCAAGGAGGTAGTAACACATTTTTGATTTCACCGAATGCAAATAATGGATTTGCTAATTTGTCACAAGAGCAAATTAGAGGATTTAAGGACAGTGCGGTAAACTAATTAGGGATGGCGAAAACCAGCTCCGCATGTCAGTCCCTAATTGTAAGTTAGACGGGGCTAGTATAAAATTGGATCCCGACGCAAATGACAAGAATAATTGTCGAAGCATACACACCATTATGTTCAAAGAAAACGAGCGTGAATTTTTACTCAGCGAGCCCACAGAAACCGAAGTTCAAGCGAAACAAGTGCTATGCCCGGAGATATCGTTAACTTTAAACGGAGTTAAAGTACCTGTACTATTAGACAGCGGCGCAGAGATATCCTGCATCAGCGAAGACTGCGTAGCAATGATAGAGAGCACCGGAATATCATTACCGAGAATGCCAGTACCGAGTTTAAAGATTATAGGAGTTACATCAAGGGCTAGTCCCATCATTAATCGTCAGACCTTATTGGAAGTAGAAGGGTTAGGTAGCACCAAGTACATTAATGTATTAATCGTAAAAGGATTGGCCAAACCAGTAATTTTCGGGGTAGATTTTCTAACTAGCCATAAAATAATTTTGAATTTTGCAGGTTGGATGGTAACTGCTATGGATGACACAGAAAATACGAAAACTACTGAAAATTGGGAAGTTTCGGAAAAATGCATTGCAATCATTCATAAGGAAACTTCGTGTATTAATAGTGACATAAATTTGATGGCGACCGGAGCTGATTTAATAGAAGCTGTAAAGGGAATTACCATGGTAAATGAAACCGGTAGAAATAATCTTCTTTATGTCTTAAGAAATTTTCAAAATATATATTTTCCGAAAAACCTGGGTTAAACAAATTATATACAGCTAGTATTCAGGTCATACCCGGTGAACCATTCCATAAAAAGTCGTATCCCATCCCGGCGAAATATTTGAAAGATGCGGAAGAATATCTAGACTTAATGTTGGAATGGAATGTAATAAAGCGAGCGCCTAGCCCATTCACGAATGCGATACTCTGTGTGCGAAAGAAAGACGGAACAGTACGTTTATGCCTTGACGCGAGGGAGATCAACAAAATTACTGTTCGAGATCGGGAAAGTCCGAGACCAACGAATGGTATTCTGCGATTATATTAGGGTGTCAAGTTTCTAACCACGCTTGATTTGTCGGCAGGGTACTGGCAAATACCCTTAGAAGAAAGCTCTAGACAGTACACGTCCTTCCTATTCAAGAACTCGCAGTAGGTGTTCCAAGTCATGCCGTTCGGCTTATGTAATGCTGTAGCCGAGTTTACTCGTTGTCTGGACGAAACGCTAGGATCTGAGTGCAAAGGATTCGCGCGAGCATTTGTCGACGACATTTTGATTGCATCGTCATCATTCGAAGAACACCTGGAGCATATCGGCATTGTCCTAACGAAACTACGTGACGCAGGAATGACGGTGAAGCTGCGAAAATCCGTATTTTGCCGACAAGAGTTACCATTTCTAGGGCATATTCTGACACCGACCGGAATTCATACCGAGCCTGAAAAATTGAACAGTATTACCAACTTCCCTACACCGAAGAATGTTAAACAACTACGTACATTCCTGGGAGTTATCGGGTTTAACCGAAATTACAGCGACAAGATAGCCAAGATCGCAGTCCCATTGTTTGATCTACTCAAGAAGGACAAGCTGTGGAAATGGGAAGCAGAACAGCGGGAAGCTTTTGAAGAACTCAAGAAGGTCTTTCTCGAAGAACGAGTCATCTATCATCCCATGTTAGGTCGGGAATTTCTACTATACACAGACGCATCTGATTATGCCTTAGGGCCGAAGCTAGCGCAAATTGACGATGAGGGAGTAGAACGTACCGTAGCGATGGCGAGTAGAACATTGAATTCGGCAGAGCGAAATTACACGGTCACGGAGAAAGAGACACTCGCAATAATATGGGCTCTGCAGAAGTTTAGAGACCTGCTTCTGGGAGAACATATAAAGCTAATGACTGACCATCAAGCCCTGATGTGTCTAAAAGCAGGCAAAATTGTTGGTAGCAGACTGACGCGATGGTGCTTGCTGATGCAAGAGTTTGACTTGGAAATATGCCACATTAAAGGGAAAGAGAATGTAGTCGCCGATTACCTAAGTCGAATACCCGATGTATTGAATGATGAATTGACACCAAGGAAGAACTCCAAGGAATTTTTGGTAGCTAATCTTGTGACACAACAACTTAAGGATAACGCAACAATCAAGAATGTTTTTGACCAGATAGCTCAACTGCAACAGGAAGATGAATTCTGCAAGGCCATAATATATAAATTGAAGGGTTCAGAGGTTCCAACTAGGTTAGATGAGAGATACTGTATGTCGAAGGAGGGAGTATTGTTCAATCAGAGCAAGGGAAAAGCCAGATTTGAAGAGCCATGGAAGCCGGTAGTACCGAAGCGAAACATCAACTCGATTATTTGGGAGGTCCATAGGAATTGCGGGCATATTGGTTCAAAGAAGCTGACACAGTCATTGAGTAGGCAGCTATACTCTCCGAATCTGCACAAGTCAGTCGCCGCCATTACTCGATCGTGCGACTTGTGTCAGAAAGCGAAACATGCCCAACAAAATCTCGAAGGTGAGTTTAAACCTATCCTTCCGGAGAGACCACTGCAGTTGGTATCAGTGGATGTATTGGGACCATTACCTAGATCAACAGCCGGGGTGAAATATGAGTTCGTGATGGTAGATTTATTTACAAAATACACCAAATTGTATCCCATAGTCAATGCCACCAGAAAGATAGTATTCCAGAAAGTTAAACAGTTTATTGCGGAAGTGGGTCGACCGGAGAAAATTATTTCAGATCATGCCACACAATTCATGAGTAAAGTTTGGCAAGAAGGACTCAGAAAACTGCAAATCGTACCCACCATGTCTTCGGTGAGACACCCGCAGAGTAATCCTGTGGAGAGACAAATGCGCACACTTAGTAATATTGCAGCAGTAGCTGCGCTCAGTCGCCGTCAGTCGCGATGCAGCGCCACCTCCTTTCATTTCCCCTACTCACACTCTAGGTGTCTTGTTCCCCCTCCACCGCCTCTCATCCTTCCCCTTTTTTCCCTCTAGATTCAACACTAGCGACATCTGTGATTTTAGTTCTTTTTAGAGTATTTAAGCGGGCTCTCGGCTCTCTATATTTGCTGTCTGCCCAGTAGGTCTAAGGGGACAGTCCGCCGGTTAGCGCTAACAAGTTACGTCTACACTCAGCGTCGTCATGCTGCCCGAATACGTTCTGACCGTCATGAACCTATATTCGTGTTACGTAGATCTTGAAACCGTAAATCCGCGGCATAACATTTTGCAAAGTAAATGCTGGTAATAGTTACGGCGATCGCTGAGTGTTGGGCCCGCCATTATTTGTATGCAATTTATATTGTTAGTTCGGGCTCTCTACAACTGCGTGTTGTGCGCCAGCACTATTTAATTTAGCTTGCTATTTCGTTATTACTCAGACGTTAGCGCATAGCTGGTGTAGGTAAAATATACGCTTACATATTTACGAGAACACTGTAAACCAATCCCTATGTACGTTAGGAACGTTTCCGCAACATGTTACGTAAAATCATGAGGCAATATGCATATAGCATTGGTTCTACACATAGGCAGACATAGTTTTGCTTATGCTTGTTGTAAAGGAAGACATTAAAGAGCAGTTACTATTACCTTGTGCCGTAAAAGTAAATCAAATATGTACAACATTCGTACTTAGTAAATGCACAGCATATAAAGAGATATATATATATATAGGTTATACCCAAATTGTAAAGATTCGTATGTAAAGAAATGATGCTGATAATGGTTGTAAATATAAATAAACTTATATTGATGATAGACGCATGTATTATTGAAGCACCATATAAACAAGATTTAGTTATACACACAACAATTGGCTCATGCTAAGGGATTTTAATATCTCATTATTGTTCTTTGTAATCGAGGCACTAGTAGTCAAACTGCAGTTTTCTGGCGTTTGGCTGCAAGTTCTGCGCAACTCTGCTTAAGCGGCAACTAAATTGTTGTTTTTTGTATGTTTGTTTCCATGGCTTCGACTGCGTCTTCGGTCGGGGTCGGTTGGGTCTACCAACTGCACCGAGCCGACCTCGTCCAATATTGTGAAGAAAACAACCTACCTACAGATTCCAGTGATACCGTCGCAGTCTTACGCGCACGTCTGGTGCGTCATTTGCGTGAGTCTGTGGCTGAACCCAGTGAGGGCGACGGAGCTGGAGCAGTGGGCGGGCAGGCAGCCGCTAATGTAAGTGTACCTCCAGACTCATTCTCCCAAAATTTTTATTTTTCAGTGCTTAAGGCACTACCAACCCTTGATAGCTCCGACCCTGGGGTAGTATTGAAATTTTTTTTAGAGGCTGATCGCCTGAGTAAACTTAAATTAGTCCCTTCCGCCTCCCTTATGAAGGGGCTTCTAACTAAATGCGCAGGGGTGTATGTCAATAGATTGACAGAGGCAATTATTCAAGGCGTGGAATACCAGGCCTTTAAGACCTCTGTTATACATGCTGTATGCCCACCCCATGTGTTGGATTCATGTAAACTTAGTTACGTTCTGCGATTACAACGACCCGATGAGAGCGTGTCCCAATTCGTTGATAGTGTTCTATCATACGAATCGGTATTAGAATTGGACACTGGTGACAACGAATTAATTTCTTTAATGTTAAGGAATGTGGCACCCCACGTCATTAGCATGGCTAGCATGCTGTCACCACCCAAAGACGTGGATGATTTACGTAGTTGGGCTACGGATGTGGACGCTCGATTAGCTGCGGTGTCAAAGTATGAAGCAACTTTTAGTAAACAGACAGGTTTACACGGCACAGGGTTACACGGGCATATGTCCGATAAGACGCGGCTCGTTCCAGATACACTTACAGCAGGATATAAGCAGCCTGCGGTTCTTCCGCAGTCAAGCAGTAATTATAAATATAATCAACTGCAATGTTAATGTGCGCAAAGCCAAAAGATTACAGGCACTAAAACACCTCGTCCACGTATGTATCATATGACCACCCAACAGGGGCCTCACAAGGTAACTCCGCCTTGTGTAAGTGATCCGGGTGAACAGACACCGTCGCGGCCGCTTCACATCGCCCGCACTGCCCAGCAACTACAGGGCGACACGCAAAATACTCACCTACGATGCGCTAATTGTAGTAAATTTGGCCACATAGCATTTAAGTGTAAAGGGCCGCGTGTTGAGGCGCAAGAGCGTAAGTGTTTAAGATGCCAGGGAAAGGGTCACTATCGTGCGAATTGCCCGGAAAACTACAAGTGACGGGACGTAAAAGAGGGCGTTTCCGTCGTTTTTTGGTGAAATCCTCTTACAGAAATTTTTTACATTTCATGCCCATACAGATAAAAGATAGGTTCTATCCGGCACTGGTGGATACTAGAGCCACACGATCTATAATGAGTGAGCATTTTGTAAAGAGCCTTCAGCTCAAATTTCCTAAATTATTTTCTGCCTCATCATTTGTTAGTGAATCTATAAAGCTGTGTGTGGCAAATGGGAGTTGTGTTCCCTCTGAACAATCTGTAATACTGCACTTTAAAATCAAACATTTCTCATGGTCGTGGAAGTTTGCCATAGTGGCGGGAATTTCCCCTGAGTTTATTATTGGTTTAGATTTTTTAGGTCAGTCACGTAGTGTTGTAGATTTGGGTAACCACGAATTACGGTTTGACTTTGCTCCTAACGTTAAGATTCCCTTACGTTACGACGTATGTAGTAACATTGTCGTAGCTGGTAGCGATGTGAATGAGTCTACGCGCGAACAAACCTTACGATCTTTAAAGTCACAATTTGCAGACACCATAACTAAGAAAATTGGTAAATGTGATATTCTTCCCTATAAATTCTATTTACGTGACGAAACGCCAGTTTATAGTAAACCTTATCTGGCATCTCCGCCTAAATTGCAAGCAATGCGACAGATTGTGGATAAACTGTTAGCTGCAGGAGTTATAGCGCCCTCGACTTCGGACTTTAGTACGCCTACCTTTCTTGTTCGTAAGAAAGACGGCGTAAGCTGGCGACTAGCTCATAATTATATTCCTTTGAATAAAAAAATAGCTTATCAGGACGTGTATCCCCTGCCCACTGTGGAGTCCGCTCTGCAACATTTAGGAAAGGCAAAATATTTTTCTGTTATAGATTTGAATAACAGTTTTCATCAATGTTTATTACATCCAGATTGTCGTAAATTCACTGCCTTTTCCACGCCATTCGGCCATTATGAGTTTAACAGGATCCCGATGGGAGTCACCTTTGGTAGCCAGGCCATGTGCCGAATTTTAGATCATATTTTTTCCGACCTTAAGTATAAATACGTATTTAATTACATAGACGATATTATTATTTATAGTCAATCCTTGCAAGAACACATAAGTCATGTTAAAGAGGTTTTGGAATGCTTAAGAAAAGCCCACTTAACAGTTAATCCGGAAAAATTTGAATTTTGTAAAAACTCAGTAAAATTCTTAGGTTACCAACTTTCCCAGGGGCGACTTACAATTGATCCAGAAAAAATAGCTGCAGTTGTTCAATTTCCTCGACCTATTAATCTAAAAGGGGTACAGCGATTTCTGGGCATGATAGGATATTATTCACGTTTTATTGAAGATTTTGCTACAAAATGCGCCCCCCTGAACGTACTTCGTAAAAAGGATGTAGTTTTTAATTGGGGGCCAGATCAGGAAAAGGCTTTTCAAAACTTAAAGAGAGCAATGACCACACCCCCAATTCTTATTCTTCCTAATTTTGAAGACAGATTTGCTGTACAGGTTGATGCGTCTAGTTTGGCCCTGGGCGCCGTACTCGGACACAAAGAAGGAAAGAAAATCCGCCCTATAGCGTATGCTAGTCGTTGCCTATCTGAATCCGAACGCCGACTGGGTGTATACGAAAAGGAGGCCCTTGCCTGTTTGTTTGCCGTAGAAAAATTTGAGAGCTATTTAGATTCACGTGAATTTGATCTGTACACAGATAACCAAGCATTGAGCTGGTTATTTAATCATCCACACCAGCTGGGAAAATTAGGTAGGTGGATTTTACGTCTTTCACATTTTAGATTTGTTATACATCACGTGCCCGGTAAGGAAAATTTGATAGCTGACTCACTCTCCCGCAAGTACAACCCGGATGAGTTTGAACAGAATGACATTGAAAATCAATTACAAACAGAACACGCACTGGCCTTCAAATTTATTCCAGAATCCTATTTTAATATAAAACAATGTCAACAACAAGACCTATCGTGTTGTGAAATTGTAAAAGAGTTGAAGTTAAAAAAACCAATTCCGTACATTGTAGAGCAAGGTATACTGTACTATACAGGAAAAAAATGGTAAATTACGACGAGCAGTTGTGCCTAGCGTTTTACGTCCCATGGTTCTTACATATTTTCACTCGTCGGTCATAGGTTGTCATTTGGGCATTGAGAAAACATATCAACGTATTTGTAAATATCTATTTTGGCCGGATTTACGCGATGACGTCCGTAAATTCGTACGTTCTTGCATAGATTGTCAAGTATCAAAACCACCACATAATGCTAATGTGGGCTTGTATGCGGCAGACCCGCCAGTTGCCCCTTGGCATACCATACATATTGACATTTATGGACCCCTAACACGATCAAAAAAGGGTAACATATGTTTGTTGGTCATTATAGATATATTTACAAAATTTGTAATTTTGTCTCCAATGAGAAATATGAAAGCCGAAACAATAGTTAAGGTTCTGTCTGAGCAGGTTTTTAAAATATTTGGACCTCCAAATATCATAGTCTCTGATAATGCTCCATACTTTCAGTCCATAATATACAAAAATGCGCTTTTTGAGTGGTCGGTAAAACCCGTGTTTAGCTCACCATATTTTCCCCAAGGGAATATGGTGGAGCGAGTAAATAAAGTCTTAAAGAGCATCCTCATATCATTTTACATGGATGATCAGACCATGTGGGACGCTGATATCGCCTTTATTAATGTTGGTTTAAATTCCGCCCATCACTCTTCCACTGGCTTCCCCCCATGTCTTCCATTTTTGGGTCGAGATTTAATTCATCCTTTACTAAATCAGTGGGGCCTGCCTGCCATTGACTCCAGTCTCACAGCCCAACAGCTTGAGAAAATTTTAAATTCTGTTGAATGTAATCTGAAACGGGCACGCAGTACAGTAGCCGAGGTCTATAACAAAAACAGAACAGTGGCTAATTATAAGGTTGGTGAGCTTGTTTTATGTCGCTCATATCGCTTACCCAACTTAGCTGCCCAAGTTAGTTCGAAATTATTACCATTGTACGATGGACCCTTTGTGGTCGATAGGATACTTGGCACCAACACATTATTGCTACGCTCTTGTAAATTTAAAAATAAATATAAAAAGTGCCATGTTAGTCAAGTAAAACCTTTTGTGAGTTAAGACTCTTTGTAATTAGTTTATATATATATATATATATATATATATATATATATATATATATATATATATATATATATCAACATATTATAGGCTATAAGGTGTGAGATTTATAATTTATTTATTTGTTGATTGTCCCCACTGTAGGAGTGTTCGTGTTTTATGTGTGTTCGGTGTTTGTCGCTTCCATTCTTTTTACAGCTGGGCGCGCCTCTCCTTCCTTCCCTCTACCCCCCCTCCCTGCTGCATCTGCTGATTGCATCTGCATCGACGGCCCCATGCCGACCTCGCAAGGAGACGTCCTAGCGAGTCTCTTCTCGTCGCTTCCCCTCCCCGACCCCTGTCTGATCGAGACCGCCTAAGGAGTCTACGCCTCAGCTCTGCGAGCTCGCCGAGGACGAGCTACGTGATTAGGCTCCCAGAGGACGACCGGGCGCATATCCTGGCGCTACTTCGTATAGGATGGCTGCATAACCATCGGCGGCCCATTGCAGTGTCCGGCTCTTTGAGGCCTCAAGAGCGGGACACGCAGGACTGTCTGCCACCAGCCAGAGCCCTGCTGCAAGAAGCGTTCCTTGTGCTTGTTATTTTTTATTGTCTACGCACTATGTATGAGTACATTGACGTAACAGTGTTATAGTTGTGTCCATGAGTGGACCTACCCGTATATGATGATTGGTATGAAGAGGATGGTTTTACTGCAAGTTGAAATTACTAAGGCGGACTATCAGATAGGCGCGGTCTTAAGGGAGGGGAGATTGCAGCAGTAGCTGCGCTCAGTCGCCGTCAGTCGCGATGCAGCGCCACCTCCTTTCATTTCCCCTACTCCCACTCTAGGTGTCTTGTTCCCCCTCCACCGCCTCTCATCCTTCCCCTTTTTTCCCTCTAGATTCAACACTAGCGACATCTGTGATTTTAGTTCTTTTTAGAGTATTTAAGCGGGCTCTCGGCTCTCTATAGTTGCTGTCTGCCCAGTAGGTCTAAGGGGACAGTCTGCCGGTTAGCGCTAACGAGTTACGTCTACACTCAGCGTCGTCATGCTGCCCGAATACGTTCTGACCGTCATGAACCTATATTCGTGTTACGTAGATCTTGAAACCGTAAATCCGCGGCATAACATTTTGCAAAGCAAATGCTGGTAATAGTTACGGCGATCGCTGAGTGTTGGGCCCGCCATTATTTGTATGCAATTTATATTGTTAGTTCGGGCTCTCTACAACTGCGTGTTGTGCGCCAGCACTATTTAATTTAGCTTGCTATTTCGTTATTACTCAGACGTTAGCGCATAGCCGGTGTAGGTAAAATATACGCTTACATATTTACGAGAACACTGTAAACCAATCCCTATGTACGTTAGGAACGTTTCCGCAACATGTTACGTAAAATCATGAGGCAATATGCATATAGCATTGGTTCTACACATAGGCAGACATAGTTTTGCTTATGCTTGTTGTAAAGGAAGACATTAAAGAGCAGTTACTATTACCTTGTGCCGTAAAAGTAAATCAAATATGTACAACATTCGTACTTAGTAAATGCACAGCATATAAAGAGATATATATGTATAGGTTATACCCAAATTGTAAAGATTCGTATGTAAAGAAATGATGCTGATAATGGTAGTAAATATAAATAAACTTATATTGATGATAGACGCATGTATTATTGAAGCACCATATAAACAAGATTTAGTTATACACACAACAATTGGCTCATGCTAAGGGATTTTAATATCTCATTATTGTTCTTTGTAATCGAGGCACTAGTAGTCAAACTGCAGTTTTCTGGCGTTTGGCTGCAATATGCTGCGGACATTCTGCCACGATACACAGCAGAACTGGATGAGTAAATTAACGTTCATTGAATGCATTTTGAATAATACTGTACACAGTTCTACCAGTGTTACTCCATATGAAGCGTTGACAGGAAAAATATCATTGATAATACCGTCATCGTTACTACCGAGACATCACGATGAAGCTCTGGCCGCAGAAGATAAAGAATTAGTCGAGATACAGAAGGAAACTGAAGAGTTGGTCGCAGCCAAGTTGACATCCACGGCGGATCTTCGGAAAAAATACCAGAAAGATTCCAGCAAGATGAGTTTTAACTGTGGAGATTTAGTACTCAAGAGAATGAATCCAGTAAGCCAATTTTGGAAGTACGTCACTAAGAAGCTATTTCTACTCTTCGATGGACCATATATGATCACGAAGATTATTAGAAGTAACTGTTACGAACTGTCTGACATTAACACGAAACAAGTAATAGGACACTATAATATAACGCAGTTGAGGAAATATTACACTCCTGTAGAATAGTATACACTGTTACACATATGTCCGTTTGAAGACACATATCGGTGACAATACTCTATGTTTGCAAGTAAGTATGTAAATAAGGTCAATAATATGAAATGTAAATTTTCTGCCAATAATTAGAATATAGATGAGATGTTTGTATGATGAGAAATGGTCCTAAGACCTATATCAGAGTATAGCTCGTTAGTCACATTTCTGAAGGGGACTGTTCTATAGAGGTATTTGAGAAGCCCTCAATAGAAAGGAATTTTATGTTTTTTATTTTTACTTCTTAACTCTATGACTTTGTCTTAGCCCTGTTATGAATTATATTTACAAGTATTGTCTCTCTATGGTCAGGTCAATTTGGTTTTACTCTTTAATATTTTCATGTTTTATCTTGTTTTATCTAAGTAATAATTTTATGAAATGTCTTTGTAAACATTTGTTAAACGGCGACGAATAGGAAATGAGCTTGCACATTTTAATATTGTTTTTGGGTCATGACTGAGGAAAGAGGATATGTGATTGGACGTTTGACTGCGCATATATTTTATTTAAACAATTTAGTAATTTCCAGTGAGATTTCGGAGTGTGTTCAATACAGAAAACTTTAACTGTTTAAAACAAATTGGAACTTTAGTTTCTGTTCTACTATCATGGGAGAATGATTAGTGAGAGAGAGCTCCGTGATTTAGTCATAAACAAATATAAGAATATCACGTAAAACATTGGAACGACGACTGAATAGCTAGAATATACGTGAAAATGATGATTTTGTAAGAAATGCCCGGAACTACGCAATGAAGAAGAGGTAGTTACCGATGTTCGGAGCTCTACTAAAGAATCCACGACGACGATAGGTTTTTGACTAATAGACTAAATAGAACTAGATCAACGACTAATTAAGAAGAAAAAAAGGAAACGACTATCAATCTTCGAGATGGAAGGAGGTCGACGGCTGTAGACGGCATCGTAGACGGTGTACCAGAGGACATCAGCCTTCTAGACGACTCCAGGTGACCGACGCCAGTCCTGCGGGAGTACAAGCAGCACGAGAGTAGGTGCATCGATACGGAGACCCAACCAGCGACATCGGAGGAGAGACTGAGATCTAACCATCAACATCGGAGTAGAGACTGAGGTTCGGAGAGGTTTTCCACAGCCTCTTGGTCTTGTAACGACGCGACGAGGTTTGTCTGCCCCATCCCGAATTAACAAGAACAGCGAGAAGTTACCTGTCCTATTCTAATGGCAAGATATCTTAAACCATGATGTTTACGATCAAGACCTAATTTGAAACTTGCAAAACCAACTTAATACGACTTAACGACTTAAAGACTTGTATCTTGTACATACTGGACCTGGTTAATTTACATTGAGCAGTAATATGTACTAGATCGAAGTTAAAGTCTGTTAAAGTCATTAATTGTCTTGAATGTTTAAAGAATAGCCCCAGGTCCAGAAGTCTTGAGATAGATTGATCTACCGAAAGAGACTGAGCTAGTAGTAACAAAAAAAAGACTAATTTGCCAGGTAAAATGTGTTTCAATAAGATTTAAAATATTGACTGATAACCAAACCATTATTGAGTGATTCAATTACGTAAAACGTAATTAATTCTGAAAGACATTTAAGTATAACTGATATTGAAATTTTGTTTAATGAAAAACCTATTTAAATATGAATAATTGTCCCAAAGGTGTTTGTATGTTGCTCACTAATCATTGACTCTGTCACTTTTCATGTTACATTTGAATATGTTGTTAAAGAGTATTGTCACCCATACAACCATAATTTTGACCCTAGTAAAAAGTTAAATTTTCATTATATCTTTTATTTTTCCGATTGATAACCATACTTGCATATCATGTGTATGTTAAACCAGAGAGAAAGAATTATTTAGCTTTGGCTGTCTTGAAAGAATAATTAATTTTTATTACACTGAGATCAGCAGCCATAGAGAAGTTAATGCTTTTAAACACACTACCAGTTAAAGAATAATGTTTTAGTCATTATATTTGTTGATTTTAAGGTCAGAATATTTACACCAAAGAGAAGGAGACATACTGCTAAGAAAATATACGACATTTTATTTTCTGATATTCACACAGAGTCAAACTACACCAGTACATACAACCTGAGAATAATTTACTTTCACTACCAGCGTAACAAGACATATTTTATTTAATATTCTGTAGAGGTTAGTAGTTGTGCTACATACACAATCACAACACTAGTAATTTATAGAGTTTTCTAGGCGCCCAACTATAATACATTTTACATCAGAGATTTTGGCATTTTAGGAAATATACTCCATAGAGTAATTCTGGTCACCCAACGGTGGCGCACCCTTTTAGAAATTTTGGTCACTCATCCTTGGTGCTGTCTGAAAAAGAAAAAAAAAGGGGAAATTCTGAAAACACTTCAGAATTTTGGCGCACAACGTGTAAGCAAACGTTAGGGACTATTTTATGATTTTTTTTTGAACAACTCAAGACACTTTGAAAAATACAGACTGTAATTTTATTTTGTCAAGATGACAGACACAGGCAGGAAGTCATATTTTTTGAGAGGTAGCAATGACACTTCTGACTCTAGTCCTGAACGAGAACCTAGAGAAGTAGTACCAGAACAGCACATCGTGAATACTGGTATGGAGTCACAGCAGAAAATGGAGTTGAGTCATTCGCCGCCGACACCAACTGTCACCCTAGAGGCACTATTCCAGTTCATGAATAAGGAGAAACAAGAACGGGAGCGTAAAGAACAGGAGGAGAAACTAGAACGGGAACGGGAGAAACAAGAACGGGAGCGTAAAGAACAGGAAGAGAAACTAGAACGGGAACGGGAGAAACAAGAACGGGAGCGTAAAGAACAGGAACGGGAGCAAATAGAACAGGAGGAGAAGTTAGAAAGGGAACAAAAGGAGCGAGAAAACGCCGAAAGACTAGACAATTTAGTGCAAGTCCTAAATAACACTTTAGGCAGGATTGCAGATGAAACAGCAGAAATCAGGCATGACTTAACTGAAACACAGCACGAGATGCAACAGAAGTTTTCCAGCGTACACACTCGTATTGAAGGTGTAGAAATATTCAGTAAACACACTAACGATAAAGTAGTACACTTAAGCGAGCGTCTAACAGGAAGGTTAGATATAATAGAGGCGAAAATAGGGGAAATAGAAAAAGAATCCGGACACATCGCAACATTCTCGCCCCAACTAACGACTCACCACACGAGCGAATGTAATACCGACAAGGAAGACACGCCGGTAAACAAATCGATAACGATAGAAGCCGAGCGAAATCCCGCGAATATTAGTACTGCAATTATGTCAGCAGATCCGGTACTTACACTACACCACCCTTCTAAGAAATGGTTGGATGACGTTCCAACATATTCAGGGAAAGGTAATGAAAACCCTCGAAGATTCTTAAATCAGTTTGGAGAATATTGCCACACATTTAAGTTAACAGACACAAAAAAATTGAAATGCGTTAGCCACTGCTTGAAAAACACGGCATATTATTGGTGGGAGTTGGCGAAAGATTCTGTACACGCATACGAATCGTTTCAGAAAGCTTTCATATCCCAATTTTGGAATACTCGTATCCAAAGCAATTTGCGAATACAGTTGCATTCTGAAAAGTTCGAAAATCGTAAATTTCAAAATTTAGAGGCGCATATCAGCGATATGTACGAGAGAACTCGTTATCTTGATTGCCGTATGGAAGACGAAGAGTTTATTGCCATGATAATTTCGCAATTACCACTCAATTATCAATTACAACTTAGTGGACGGCAATACAGTAATATTGTAGATTTCAAGGAACAACTGGTTACGTATGACCGGCTCGTTAAGCTCGATAAAACGGTAACGCACAAAGAAACTAACGAGCGCAAGAACACGAACCAACAGACACCGTTATACAATAACTGGCGTAACCGAAATGAAGGGCAGAACAGCGGACACAAACAACCTCAAATTCACACACTGAACGTTGAAAACTGCGGAAGTAATTGGTATCACAATGGATATCGAGGTCAGCGATATGGTAACGGATTTTATAAACCACAGTACTATCGTCGTAGAAACGAGAAGCGACAAGACAGACGCGAAAATGAATCACAGTGGGAGAATAAACGTCAGGAGGGGACAGTTAATTTCAGAGAGAATTCAGGCGAAAATCGAACAATGAAAGAACGATCGGCAAATTACAATAATCATTCCGGAGGTCAGTACAGCATAAATGCACAAACGTTTGTACCGTCTGCAAAAGGGAACAGCTTTAGCACCACCATTCACGACGCGCGACAAGGAGAAAGAAATTCATATTCTATAGCGCCAAGTCACGAGCAAAGCAACACGGAATGGCCGCGCATGCAATCTAGCGGAAACCCAGACACAAACCAAGGAGGTAGTAACACATTTTTGATTTCACCGAATGCAAATAATGGATTTGCTAATTTGTCACAAGAGCAAATTAGAGGATTTAAGGACAGTGCGGTAAACTAATTAGGGATGGCGAAAACCAGCTCCGCACGTCAGTCCCTAATTGTAAGTTAGACGGGGCTAGTATAAAATTGGATCCCGACGCAAATGACAAGAATAATTGTCGAAGCATACACACCATTATGTTCAAAGAAAACGAGCGTGAATTTTTACTCAGCGAGCCCACAGAAACCGAAGTTCAAGCGAAACAAGTGCTATGCCCGGAGATATCGTTAACTTTAAACGGAGTTAAAGTACCTGTACTATTAGACAGCGGCGCAGAGATATCCTGCATCAGCGAAGACTGCGTAGCAATGATAGAGAGCACCGGAATATCATTACCGAGAATGCCAGTACCGAGTTTAAAGATTATAGGAGTTACATCAAGGGCTAGTCCCATCATTAATCGTCAGACCTTATTGGAAGTAGAAGGGTTAGGTAGCACCAAGTACATTAATGTATTAATCGTAAAAGGATTGGCCAAACCAGTAATTTTCGGGGTAGATTTTCTAACTAGCCATAAAATAATTTTGAATTTTGCAGGTTGGATGGTAACTGCTATGGATGACACAGAAAATACGAAAACTACTGAAAATTGGGAAGTTTCGGAAAAATGCATTGCAATCATTCATAAGGAAACTTCGTGTATTAATAGTGACATAAATTTGATGGCGACCGGAGCTGATTTAATAGAAGCTGTAAAGGGAATTACCATGGTAAATGAAACCGGTAGAAATAATCTTCTTTATGTCTTAAGAAATTTTCAAAATATATATTTTCCGAAAAACCTGGGTTAAACAAATTATATACAGCTAGTATTCAGGTCATACCCGGTGAACCATTCCATAAAAAGTCGTATCCCATCCCGGCGAAATATTTGAAAGATGCGGAAGAATATCTAGACTTAATGTTGGAATGGAATGTAATAAAGCGAGCGCCTAGCCCATTCACGAATGCGATACTCTGTGTGCGAAAGAAAGACGGAACAGTACGTTTATGCCTTGACGCGAGGGAGATCAACAAAATTACTGTTCGAGATCGGGAAAGTCCGAGACCAACGAATGGTATTCTGCGATTATATTAGGGTGTCAAGTTTCTAACCACGCTTGATTTGTCGGCAGGGTACTGGCAAATACCCTTAGAAGAAAGCTCTAGACAGTACACGTCCTTCCTATTCAAGAACTCGCAGTAGGTGTTCCAAGTCATGCCGTTCGGCTTATGTAATGCTGTAGCCGAGTTTACTCGTTGTCTGGACGAAACGCTAGGATATGAGTGCAAAGGATTCGCGCGAGTATTTGTCGACGACATTTTGATTACATCGTCATCATTCGAAGAACACCTGGAGCATATCGGCATTGTCCTAACGAAACTACGTGACGCAGGAATGACGGTGAAGCTGCGAAAATCCGTATTTTGCCGACAAGAGTTACCATTTCTAGGGCATATTCTGACACCGACCGGAATTCATACCGAGCCTGAAAAATTGAACAGTATTACCAACTTCCCTACACCGAAGAATGTTAAACAACTACGTACATTCCTGGGAGTTATCGGGTTTAACCGAAATTACAGCGACAAGATAGCCAAGATCGCAGTCCCATTGTTTGATCTACTCAAGAAGGACAAGCTGTGGAAATGGGAAGCAGAACAGCGGGAAGCTTTTGAAGAACTCAAGAAGGTCTTTCTCGAAGAACGAGTCATCTATCATCCCATGTTAGGTCGGGAATTTCTACTATACACAGACGCATCTGATTATGCCTTAGGGCCGAAGCTAGCGCAAATTGACGATGAGGGAGTAGAACGTACCGTAGCGATGGCGAGTAGAACATTGAATTCGGCAGAGCGAAATTACACGGTCACGGAGAAAGAGACACTCGCAATAATATGGGCTCTGCAGAAGTTTAGAGACCTGCTTCTGGGAGAACATATAAAGCTAATGACTGACCATCAAGCCCTGATGTGTCTAAAAGCAGGCAAAATTGTTGGTAGCAGACTGACGCGATGGTGCTTGCTGATGCAAGAGTTTGACTTGGAAATATGCCACATTAAAGGGAAAGAGAATGTAGTCGCCGATTACCTAAGTCGAATACCCGATGTATTGAATGATGAATTGACACCAAGGAAGAACTCCAAGGAATTTTTGGTAGCTAATCTTGTGACACAACTACTTAAGGATAACGCAACAATCAAGAATGTTTTTGACCAGATAGCTCAACTGCAACAGGAAGATGAATTCTGCAAGGCCATAATATATAAATTGAAGGGTTCAGAGGTTCCAACTAGGTTAGATGAGAGATACTGTATGTCGAAGGAGGGAGTATTGTTCAATCAGAGCAAGGGAAAAGCCAGATTTGAAGAGCCATGGAAGCCGGTAGTACCGAAGCGAAACATCAACTCGATTATTTGGGAGGTCCATAGGAATTGCGGGCATATTGGTTCAAAGAAGCTGACACAGTCATTGAGTAGGCAGCTATACTCTCCGAATCTGCACAAGTCAGTCGCCGCCATTACTCGATCGTGCGACTTGTGTCAGAAAGCGAAACATGCCCAACAAAATCTCGAAGGTGAGTTTAAACCTATCCTTCCGGAGAGACCACTGCAGTTGGTATCAGTGGATGTATTGGGACCATTACCTAGATCAACAGCCGGGGTGAAATATGAGTTCGTGATGGTAGATTTATTTACAAAATACACCAAAATATATCCCATAGTCAATGCCACCAGCAAGATAGTATTCCAGAAAGTTAAACAGTTTATCGCGGAAGTGGGTCGACCGGAGAAAATTATTTCAGATCATGCCACACAATTCATGAGTCAAGTTTGGCAAGAAGGACTCAGAAAACTGCAAATCGTTCCCACCATGTCTTCGGTGAGACACCCGCAGAGTAATCCTGTGGAGAGACAAATGTGCACACTTGGTAATATGCTGCGGAAATTCTGCCACGATACACAGCAGAACTGGATGAGTAAATTAACGTTCATTGAATGCATTTTGAATAATACTGTACACAGTTCTACCAGTGTTACTTCATATGAAGCGTTGACAGGAAAAATATCATTGATAATACCGTCATCGTTACTACCGAGACATCACGATGAAGCTCTGGCCGCAGAAGCTAAAGAATTAGTCGAGATACAGAAGGAAACTGAAGAGTTGGTCGCAGCCAAGTTGACATCCACGGCGGATCTTCGGAGAAAATACCAGAAAGATTCCAGCAAGATGAGTTTTAACTGTGGAGATTTAGTACTCAAGAGAATGAATCCAGTAAGCCAATTTTGGAAGTACGTCACTAAGAAGCTATTTATACTCTTCGATTGACCATATATGATCACGAAGATTATTAGAAGTAACTGTTACGAACTGTCTGACATTAACACGAAACAAGTAATAGGACACTATAATATAACGCAGTTGAGGAAATATTACACTCCTGTAGAATAGTATACACTGTTACACATATGTCCGTTTGAAGACATATATCGGTGACAATACTCTATGTTTGCAAGTAAGTATGTAAATAAGGTCAATAATATGAAATGTAAATTTTCTGCCAATAATTAGAATATAGATGAGATGTTTGTATGATGAGAAATGGTCCTAAGACCTATATCAGAGTATAGCTCGTTAGTCACATTTCTGAAGGGGACTGTTCTATAGAGGTATTTGAGAAGCCCTCAATAGAAATGAATTTTATGTTCATTATTTTTACTTCTTAACTCTATGACTTTGTCTTAGCCCTGTTATGAATTATATTTACAATTATTTTCTCTCTATGGTCAGGTCAATTTGGTTTTACTCTTTAATATTTTCATGTTTTATCTTGTTTTATCTAAGTAATAATTTTATGAAATGCCTTTGCAAACATTTGTTAAACGGCGACGAATAGGAAATGAGCTTGCACATTTTAATATTGTTTTTGGGTCATGACTGAGGAAAGAGGATATGTGATTGGACGTTTGATTGCGCATATATTTTATTTAAACAATTTAGTAATTTCCAGTGAGATTTCGGAGTGTGTTCAATACAGAAAACTTTAACTGTTTAAAACAAATTGGAACTTTAGTTTCTGTTCTACTATCATGGGAGAATGATTATAGAGAGAGAGCTCCGTGATTTAGTCATAAATGAATATAAGAATATCACGTAAAACATTGGAACGACGACTGAATAGCTAGAATATACGTGAAAATGATGATTTTGTAAGAAATGCCCGGAACTACGCAATGAAGAAGAGGTAGTTACCGATGTTCGGAGCTCTACTAAAGAATCCACGACGACGATAGGTTTTTGACTAATAGACTAAATAGAACTAGATCAACGACTAATTAAGAAGAAAAAAAGGAAACGACTATCAATCTTCGAGATGGAAGGAGGTCGACGGCTGTAGACGGCATCGTAGACGGTGTACCAGAGGACATCAGCCTTCTAGACGACTCCAGGTGACCGACGCTAGTCCTGCAGGAGTACCAGCAGCACGAGAGGAGGTGCATCGAGACGGAGACCCAACCAGCGACATCGGAGGAGAGACTGAGATCTAACCAGCAACATCGGAGTAGAGACTGAGGTTCAGAGAGGTTTTCCACAGCCTCTTGGTCTTGTAACGACGCGACGAGGTTTGTCTGCCCCATCCCGAATTAACAAGAACAGCGAGAAGTTACCTGTCCTATTCTAATGGCAAGATATCTTAAACCATGATGTTTACGATCAAGACCTAATTTGAAACTTGCAAAACCAACTTAATACGACTTAACGACTTAAAGACTTGTATCTTGTACATACTGGACCTGGTTAATTTACATTGAGCAGTAATATGTACTAGATCGAAGTTAAAGTCTGTTAAAGTCATTAATTGTCTTGAATGTTTAAAGAATAGCACCAGGTCCAGAAGGCTTGAGATAGATTGATCTACCGAAAGAGACTGAGCTAGTAGTAACAAAAAAAGACTAATTTGCCAGGTAAAATGTGTTTCAATAAGATTTAAAATACTGACTGATAACCAAACCATTATTCAGTGATTCAATTACGTAAAACGTAATTAATTCTGAAAGACATTTAAGTATAACTGATATTGAAATTTTGTTTAATGAAAAACCTATTTAAATATGAATAATTGTCCCAAAGGTGTTTGTATGTTGCTCACTAATCATTGACTCTGTCACTTTTCATGTTACATTTGAATATGTTGTAAAAGAGTATTGTCACCCATACAACCATAATTTTGACCCTAGTAAAAAGTTAAATTTTCATTATATCTTTTATTTTTCCGATTGATAACCATACTTGCATATCATGTGTATGTTAACCCGAGAGAAAGAATTATTTAGCTTTGGCTGTCTTGAAAGAATAATTAATTTTTATTACACTGAGATCAGCAGCCATAGAGAAGTTAATGCTTTTTAACACACTACCAGTTAAAGAATATTGTTTTAGTCATTATATTTGTTGATTTTAAGGTCAGAATATTTACACCAAAGAGAAGGAGACATACTGCTAAGAAAATATACGACATTTTATTTTCTGATATTCACACAGAGTCAAACTACACCAGTACATACAACCTGAGAATAATTTACTTTCACTACCAGCGTAACAAGACATATTTTATTTAATATTCTGTAGAGGTTAGTAGTTGTGCTACATACACAATCACAACACTAGTACTTTATAGAGTTTTCTAGGCGCCCAACTATAATACATTTAACATCAGAGATTTTGGCATTTTAGGAAATATACTCCATAGAGTAATTCTGGTCACCCAACGGTGGCGCACCCTTTTAGAAATTTTGGTCACTCATCCTTGGTGCTGTCTGAAAAAGAAAAAAAAAAGGGGAAATTCTGAAAACACTTCAGAATTTTGGCGCACAACGTGTAAGCAAACGTTAGGGACTATTTTATGATTTTTTTTTGAACAACTCAAGACACTTTGAAAAATACAGACAGTAATTTTATTTTGTCAAGATGACAGACACAGGCAGGAAGTCATATTTTTTGAGAGGTAGCAATGACACTTCTGACTCTAGTCCTGAACGAGAACCTAGAGAAGTAGTACCAGAACAGCACATCGTGACTACTGGTATGGAGTCACAGCAGGAAATGGAGTTGAGTCATTCGCCGCCGACACCAACTGTCACCCTGGAGGCACTGTTCCAGTTCATGAATAAGGAGAAACAAGAACGGGAGCGTAAAGAACAGGAGGAGAAACTAGAACGGGAACGGGAGAAACAAGAACGGGAGCGTAAAGAACAGGAACCGGAGCGAATAGAACAGGAGGAGAAGTTAGAAAGGGAACAAAAGGAGCGAGAAAACGCCGAAAGACTAGACAATTTAGTGCAAGTCCTAAATAACACTTTAGGCAGGATTGCAGATTAAACAGCAGAAATCAGGCATGACTTAACTGAAACACAGCACGAGATGCAACAGAAGTTTTCCAGTGTACACACTCGTATATTTTGTTTACCAATAATAAGCATACCAAAACTACCACCAATAATTTTTATCATTTTGCAAAATTCCAGGCATAAAGTGTGAACAAGGGACTATATGGTTTTGAGATAAATTATTTCAATTTCAAATTTAATGAAGAACAATAAAAAATTGGGTACTAATAATACACAAAAGAAAGCTATCAACCACTGTATGTTTTTGAAACAAAAATGTCTACACTTACAATTCAAACATAACTAGAAGTAAGATACTAAACATGCCTGCATCTAAAGTTACGTATGGCTTATATTTTTGCGTTTATAATATTACGTAGTTTAATGGAATGATTACGGGGTACGTTTTAATTTATTTAATAAAAATCGTATATCCGAAATAAAATAGTAAATACGTAAAATAAATGGTAAAATTAAAAAACAAATATTATTTTTTTCTTAATTGCTAGATTCATCCCTTAATGTGTATTAAGGGGTAACGCAAGAAAAAAAGTAAAAATACATACCTTCGAATTTACTAAATCTAAGTGTAAGAATTAAGAATAAACAACAAGCACATAGAGTAACGAATTAATTTGTTTACAATTTTTCCGGATTTGCTCTTTTAAGGGTGGGAAAAGGGAGTAAGTAAAGTTTAATCATAAAAATTTCATAGCTCCATAACAAATTAAGCTGGATGCTAGAAGCTTAGCATAAATAACGTAAATAATTATGTAGAGTTATTTCACGTTTTTGATATTCGACCATAAAGGAAGTGAAACTGGGCACATTTGTTTTTATTACAGTAAAACAAGTTACATTGAAAGAAAAATACTAAAAAATAGTAAGGTAAAATATATTATCACTATTAGTTTTACCTTTACCATTTTCCATATTTGACGTAAAAGGGGTAAATGGTAGTTTTTTTTTTAACTGAAAAAGTCGCATCTCTGAAGCGGGATTAAGTTGGTATTATTTACAGACGTGTAAAATCTACAACCTCCTTCTTACAACACGCTGCAGTTATACTTTGTAAAAGGTAAAAATTTTAAATAAGTGTTCATTAAAATTATTTATTTTGAATAAATCAAAATTAATTAAAGAACAGGAAATTTTAAATAAACACAACTTAATATACCTTCTCTTATTTAAACATTTTCCGAAATATCAGGTCTAAAGTTATAACATGGGTTCATATTATTTAGAAAATAAAAAAAATGTTATGGATAATATTAAATCAGTATTGGCAAATATATTTTTAATCAATAAAAATATTTGTTAATTATTATTGTTTTGGAGTTAACATCTGCAGTGAAGAGAAAGAAAATATTTTTTTTTGTTTTTGTTTGGTTATTAGATATTGCCATATTTTCTTAGTTCTTAATTTTTTACATTTTCATATCTTTAGGATGTAAGTTGAGAGGTAACAAATTTAGGGGATTTTTTTTAAGTAATACTAATAAAACTATGAGTCAACTAATATGTTGTATAATGAAATCGATATGTATTTGTAATTTATATTTAAAATATGTTTTAATATTATTAATTATCCTTAAATAATGGCAAGTTTTAAAATAAGGTGAAATTATTTGAGTAATTCTGAGAATCTCTATAACCGCAGTAAATAGAAGTTTCAGTGTAAACGATGTCATAAACTTCTTTAAAATAATTTAGGTATGAGTTATTTGTTAAAAAATTGTTTAAGTGTGATCTCATCAAGGTAAAACATAACTTCGTCCACTCTGAAACATAAGTTTTAAATTCAGATACTTAATTTATACTAAAAAAATCCTACATATAACTACTCCAAAATATTCTTCTGAAATAGTTGTGTTTAGAAATAAATACTTTATGAATCCGACAATTAATTTTCTCTGATTATTCATTAAATTTTTTTTGGAATTAATCAAATTTTTTTTATCGTAAGATTTAAGCAATACTCAGAAATTGTGCGAGCAAAGCAGCGGTTTATTTACTATTTGGTAATAAAACTTCAAAATATTTTTAGCCAACAAGTCGATGTACGTTATCCTTCCTGATAACGGAGATTTTTTATATAATTATTTAAAAAAATGTTGATGTTATAAAATATCTTTCGTATAATATAAAACACAGTTTTTCCAAGACAAAGACCTTAAATATAATATTTATATAATTTAACCAATGTGACTTATAAACTGGTGTTTTTCAATTTACTGCAATTAAATACATTACCTGTAATTTTAATACACAGTAATTCAGCACATCCTAGTTTTATTAACGACGTAATTTGGTTTATGCTTAATGCTACAATGCTATAAATAAATGGAAATAATTTTAAAAAAACTGGAACAAATGACACAAGCTGAATTTTTATCAAATAACACATTTTTAAAAACTAATATTATGAGTTTAAAACATAGTTTTTAGCTTTTTAATCTTTTTTACAGTCAGTACATATTTTTAGCTTGGTGCAGTTTTTTGCTTCAGTTAGACTAACTCCCCTCACTCATAAATCTAAACTATAACTATAGATAAGTTGGGCCCAGGTAAAACCTGCATAGACACAGGGAAAACCCTGGGCACATTCATGTGGGATGCAAATTGGCATGCATTACGTGTAGGAATTTACAGGAGACAGAGTATGGTCTGGATGAAGTGCTGGACAGAGTAGAAAGGAGTCTACCATGCGGGGGTTGGGCACTTGGACTCGCGGTCCGCTTTGAATTTTATTTTAATCTTGAATTTTTGACCAGGAAAGCAAGCGCTCCTGGTGGCGAGTGGTTACACTGACCACTCACTCCGCCGCCAGTCAGCACCTAAAAAACTAAGAAACTAAGACAGAAAAAAGATAAATGACTTACAAAGTAGGCATTTCATTACGAAATATGCAAACACCCAAATAAGGGATGGACGTGCAGTGCTTAAGATAAAACTAAAATAATAACTATAAATATTATTTTTTATTTGGTTTTTAATTTTTTTATTATTATTATTGATATTTATATTTTTGATGACTATTACTTAGTAGCTATGACTAATTACTAATTTACAAATCTCTAATATCTACTACTATACTACTAGTTAAATATAGAGGAAGTGTCAGTGTATAAAGATACAGGTGAATTAAGTGAAGACCTATTCGCGACACGACCAGCCGAGACGGAAACTGCCGAGTGTGAGTCTCGTGTCTCGCCAAAGGTCACGACGCCACCTGTGCTCGAAGGCTCCGCCGCCAGCTTTTCCCCGAGGGAGGAGTCGTCTCTGTGGGTTACCTTGGGCCGTGGCGCTGACGTGTCGCGGGCTACAGGCTGGCCGGGCCACTACAACATCTCTCCCCGTCTGTCGGCGAACTGGATGGTGCTGTACGCGAGAGAAGTCGTTACCTTGTTTGACCGAGCCACTCGGGACGCGCTTGCTTCCGCAATGAATCACTGCGATTGGTAGAGTCCTGCAAAGTTCGTGGTTTCAATGGCCTTCAGGATAGACTGCACATTCCCCTGTACACTTGGGCAAATAACGCAAGTTCTTTGGCTGCCGACTTGTGAGTCATCTCAGCTGGTTTGTCTGTGATTCGATCCTTCTTTGGTTGAAGGTTTATAATTGGTTGAGATTCGTCCAAATGGACAGTAAGCCAATAGCCAAATCATCTAAACGTTATATGTATTTGAATTCTAGCCTATCGCCGAATGAATCAACGAATTTTTCCGGTCTCTAGCGATTGGTATGGTCATGCATATTTCGCAAAAATATCCCGAAACTTGCTTAAAGTTGAAGCACTGAAGCATTATTTGTGTTTTGTGATTGGGTGAGTTTCTTTCAGGTATATGAAAGATTGTTAAAACACCAATCAAAGTGATTAAGCGCGGAAGCAAACGCGCCCTGAGTGGCCCAGTTTATTAAGGGAATGACTTCTCTCGCAGACGGCAGCCAATCACAAGGAATAAACCGGTGGTGCGGGTATAACTTTTTGCAATATAACAGGCGTTCAGATTTTTTTTTCGCGAAAAATACCTGCCCTTAGTGATTGGTGTTATAACGATTGACATGAACCTGAAAGAAACTTACCCAATCACGAGACACAGACGATGCTACAGTTTTTTTAACCTTCAGCTGGTCTCGGAATCTTTACACAGAAGAAAGAAGAAGAGTGGAGGACTGTGCTTACCGGGAAAGAGAGAGAGAGAGAGAGAGAGCAGCGCGAGTTACTACTGGTTACTGTCTCTCACGGCGCGCCGAGAGTATAAGGGGCATGTGCGTGCTCATCATTGGTTAACTATTTTAATTAATACTAATTGCCTATGGGTCAGATCAAAAATCGGCAAAGACTTCCTGTCTCAGAAATATATTCTCTATCTGACCCAAAAAAATACGTGCGGTCTTTCACGGACACCCTATATATTAATCAAGTGAAAGAAAAATTATATTCAGGGAATAGTTTTTGAAATCTATAGTTGATGCAAAAAAACTTTAGAAAGGATTGTTTTGTAAGGTCGACTGAATGTGCAAGGGTGTGTATTCACATCGTCAGCTCTGATTGCGTCGCCCCTCTAGCAGCGTGATGCACGAACTGAGTTCCCCCCTCCCCTCCTGTTGTAGGAATCACTTTGAATGAAAGCTTACCTGACTCAGAGTGGAAGTGACGAGAGGTGACTTGGACTTGTGCAGAAGCAACTTATTGTAGCAGAGTTATAATAGTTGCAGGGTAGTGCTTGAGAAATACTTTACTGGTAGTGTGTCAGATATAACGAGTAGAGTGGGTTGCATACTACGTTAGCGATGATGTACGACATTCGGGTCGCGCAAGGTGAGGGTCTCCGGTTCGAAGCTGGAAAGGGTAGGAGCATCCATAAACTGAAGCTGTAAAGTGCAGATCCGTGTCGAAGACAATAAAAAAAGGGTGTTTAAGGAACTGAAAAGGCACGGGAGTAGTAACCGAGTAGGGAAGACTGGGTATGGGGTCGAAAGTGACAGGTTCAAAAATACACATAAATGGTCTTTTATCAGTTTTATTTAACGTAATAAATGTCATAAAATCATTTTGTGATGAAATAGGTCGGTAACAAAAAAACATTTGCATCAATTTTTGTAGCATCTTTAATTATTAAGTCTTCACATTAATCAGCCAATAGGTAGGGACAGGAAAAATTCGCAGGTTCAATGACCTGTAGGATGAACTTCATAGTTCTACGTACACTCAGTCAAATGCCACCCACTCATTGGCTGCTGTCTTGTGAGACGTTCCAGCGTAGCAGCCTGTGATTCGATTAAGCTTTGGTTGGGTGTTTCTCTTTGGCCCAGAGTCATCCAGGTGAGTTGTGAACCAATATCAGAGGCAGCACTGAGGTATAACGATTTGTATTTTAACCTATCGCGAAATGAATTCGCGAATTTTTCCGGTCTCTACCAATAGGTTACTAAACTTAATGTCATCTTAAGACTAAAATACACATAAATGGTCTAAAATCACCTATAAGGCACGTAATGTCATACAATCATTTTGTGGTAAAATACAGTAAACAAAGTAATAATTGTAAGGCTCTATGGCATCTTTAATTATTATCAGTCTTCATATTGTTACGATTTACCGGGTTCGTAAAGGATAGCCCAATTAATAGATTTTAGTACACACTACACAGTTCTATTGATGGCCACTACTTATATCACTTACAAATAATCTTCTAAAAATGCCTAATATTTTATTGCACTTTAAAATGTTTATTCACCAGTCACTCGTTGTTACACACCGCACACCTCGCTGGGCCGCACCTCCGGTGCAACTCTCGCCGCAGCACCCCTCGTGGATCTCCGCGGCGGTACTCCGTCGCCGCACTCCGCCGCCGCCGTCGCACTTGCCTTCTTCGAGGATCAGCTCGACGCCTTTCTCGGAACTTTGCTCGGGACTCCGCCGCGCCCGCGACACTATCGCCCGGAACTGAACTCTTCGCCCTGGAACCTTCGTCCAGGGACTTCGCCGCTCTATCGCCCGGAAACTCCGCCGCAGGAAAACTCCCGACTCCACTGAACTCCTGCCCTGGAACCTTCGTCCAAGGACTTCGCCACTCTGCCGCACCCGCGGCACTATCGCCCCGGGAAATCCGCCGCGGGAAAGCTCCCGCCTGAACTCTCACTCTGGCCGGCGTCCCAGGCATATAAATACATAGGCCCAGGCGCAATTCTACAATCCACGAGTGTGGCTGGGGCCAGTCGCGTCATTCCGCGCCGACCTGACGGCAGAAATCTCTCGAAACACGTGTCGGCAGCTGCCAGATGACGCGCAGGACTCCGCAGCTGCGAGGTTTGGGATATCGTCCTATCAGCGTCACGTGGGGAGCGGTGGGCTGGAGGGAGGGGAAGCGGTGACTCAGATGCGCGCGAAGCGTCTCATGTTGCGCGGCCGCATGTCAGCTAGCTGTGCACCTGCATGTGTCGCGGCCTTGCTCACGTTCGTAACAATATTAATCAGCCAATAGTTAACTAAAATTCTAATCAGCTGTATGACACCTTAAATAAACAAATTTTGTAAGTGAATGCAACAACAAAAACAAAATCAATAAAATCTAAGGAAGTTCTTACTTCTAAAAAAGTAACCTACTGAGATCTAGTCAGACTCTTCACAGTTATGACAAATTTAATGGCGACTAACATCTGTGCACTCATAGTGGTACCAGAGCTTACATTTTCCTTGGCATTTGATCCATCTAAAAGAAAAAAAATTGTTTACTTATGTCACAACTGTACCCAGAAAATATGACACAACCGTACCCATTGCATAAATTCGCAAAAAAAAAAAAAAAAAAAAAAAAAAACAATTGCCATGACTATACCGGATAATTTACGTTCAAAGTAATCACTGCTATTTAACAATTTACGTTTAAGTTTTTACGAGAAAAATTCACTTATCACTCTATCTGTATTAATAAAACAACATTCACACAAGAAATCGAACAAATAAACTTACTCTTCATGGAAAAATAGTAATGTGGTACTCTGCAAGCAGCTACGTCACGCGCCGGCTGACGCAATACTGTGACAGGCACGCCGCTCCTCTCTTCCCCCCGTATTCCTTACGGTTTCGCCAATACGACGACTGTCACAACCGCACCCTGGCACAATCGTACCCAGTCTATGCTACATACAATGACCCCCCCCCCCCCCAGGCTAAGGCCAAAATTAACCAGCAATTGCAAAGTTCTGGAGGTCAAGGATCCCTCCCTATAAGGTCATGAACTTCTTCCCGCCTTCTACATTCCCTTACTGCCGAAGTTTACTCTGGTGGTGTCAGAAACTCCTGACCAATACAGTAAGTGGTCAATAAATATTATAGAAAAAAATATTAAAAGTCATGCATTAATCTTTAATAAATGACGTCAACAACAAAGAGCCTAAAATGAAATATATTTAATTAGCTGGGCTTCTGGGTTGTAAAGCCGTGTCCTTGGCGAATAATTCACCAACGTTTCGGTCGGCATTGCAGTCGCTATCATGAGGGAGCAGTAGGTAACTGATCCCTGATGATGGCGACAAGCAATGTCGACCGAAACTTCGGTGAATTATTCGCCAAGGACACGGCTTTACAACCCAGAAGCCAAGATACTTCAGACAATGGCCGTGAAGGCCTGCGAACATTATGAAATATACCTATACTTAACCTATCTGGTTGCTTTGAACCGATCAGTCTGTTGGTTGAATTGAAAGGCAAGGGCGCCCATATGAAAGTTTGAAAGGGGGGGACCGAATTTGTAGGGGGAGGGGGGCCAACCGTCACAAATGACCAAAAAATGGCCACAAATGGCCTTAAAGGATTCAAAAGTTGCCCAAAATGCTCAAGGACACCTAATTTTTTTCTTTGCCGGAAAGCTAGGGGGAGCCACGGACCTACCCTGCCCATAGGTATGGGCGCCCTTGTTAATGGCAAATACGTGAGCGCATCGGTCTCACTCCGGACGCCGCCCGTGTTGCAACCGGGCACCAGGAGAGCTGGTCGCTCGAGAGGCGCTGAGAGAAGCAGCGGGACGCCCAAGTGCGGGGCCTTCGAGGCGAGTGGTCCGCCAGCTGCGTTTAGTAGGCCGAGAGGCGCGGGCAGTTGCCCAAGCCCGGCTCGAGCCGAGGCCAGCCGGGGTCCTCTCTTCCGGAGGCGGTCTGTCGCAACCGCCCACACGCGGCCCGGCCAGTGCATCCCGGCCACATCCTTGTGCTGGAACACGGCCGATGCCGAGTCGACGTGGTGAGCGGCGACACAGCTCCGGTACTAGCCCGGACAGCTAGGCCTCCACCGGACCACGGGTTCACTGGGTCCCGGCGTGATGTATTGCCAGCAGTGCTGGTAAAGTCTCAGGGCTCAGGACACGGCTAACTGTCTGGCCCGCTGAGTGAGGTAAAGGGGCTGAGGCGGCGACTATGCTGGGTTGGTGGCCCCAGCCGCTGGTCATTGCCGAAGCTCTAATACCCTCCCGATCAACAACAGGGAGCGATCCCTAACAGTTCTGTTTTTTATTAAAAGCTCTGGAATTTATATATAACTAACTGGAATGCTATTCCCACCCTACCCTATTAGGGCGCATATGTGGGAGGAGAACGTGAGAATGCCGGCCGTAAGGTCGGAATAATCTGCTGGAACACAACAACTCCTGAAGAGCGTATGAACTTAATTATTTGTATTGAAAATTAAGTACATGTATATCGTCAAATATTGAAAAACCTGTAGGCCTATTTATTTTCGCACTATCTAACTTTTCATGTATTAAAACTGAAACGACTGCAAATACACATTGTTACGAGCGCAGACAAGACCACGAAGCACGCCAGCTTCGGAGCTGGCTGGCAGCCCTACGCGGCCGCTGACGTCATGCGCTGTCCACTGACGTAAGGCATGCCACGCGCGCCTGCCCGGGTTACAATGGGCCTAGCTACCCCCTTCACGCACCGTACCGTCTCAGGCCATTTTCAATTACACTTTTAGCACCCTGGGAATTCTTCGGGTTTCCCGAGGCCACCGCGCGGAGTGGCGCGAATAAACACCGCCTTTATCGCTGTTTCGGGCGTTCGATCGGCCCAGGATGGCTTCTCGTCCTTTCGAGAAGCACACCACCGGTATTTAAAGAGCGACGGTGACCTCCACGACATTTACGCAAGTTTTGGGAGTTACCTGAGTGAAGGGAAGTGCGACATCGGCGAAGAGGGTGAGAGACACTCTCAAGAGTGGCGCGACGAGGAGCGACGGGACCGCTAGAGTGCGACTGAGTGGCGCGAGGCTGTGTGTGTGGACAGGCGCGAGGTAAGGGGCGAACCACTGTCGAGCCCAGCTCCAGTGATGAAATGGAACTTGACAGACATTGAGTGGCTTGCAAATAAACATTTTAAATTCCCTTTCATTGGTGATCAGACATTTTTAAGTGCAATAGTTTATTGATAATGTAAATATTAATATTTAGTAAAACTGTAAGAAACTTAATTAGGCTATCCTTTACGAATCCAGTTCTCCCCATATTAGTTCGTAACATTATATATTTATTTACTATCTTCGTTCAATTAAAACTATTTGGAATAATGGAATTAATATGTAAGAGCAATATGAGCTATTGTTGGGTAAATATTTTGATTTGGTTGGTTTGTTTCATTAATTTCCATCGCGCTTAATGTTGAAGAGTGCAATAAATATATGTCAGTTATTTATTGCGCACAAACTATTCTATCAGATTTTCTTCCATTGCTTCACGGGTATATTGCCTGAGAGTTTGACGGCTGACAAAAAAAAAATTGCGACACCAAACCGCGACAAACTCGGCCCATCGTTCACAACCACTGGCTCAACTGGCTCCATATACACATCAGAATCATCAGAGAGTATATCCACGTCCATTACCAAACAATTCTCTGCATTCCCCGTCGCTTCTCGCGAGGCGGACGGCTGAGGCTCGCTCGAGCGCAAATTTCATGCCTCGTTCGGGAGCTCGTTTTGGATTAATTTCATGATAGGCTGAAATAAAAAAAATTGTTGACATTATGCTAATGTTACTATTTGCTCGCAATTTATCTAGATCTCTCTTGACCAATGAAAGACTATCAACCACAGAAGCATTGAATCACAAGCTACCCAGCACAACCAATGATCATGTAGGTTTGCCTGATAAAAGCAAAATATAATGGAGGCTATACTAGAGGCAATTGAAGCCACGAATTCTTCCATTCTCTACTTTTTGATAGAGACCTGAAAAATTCACGGGTTCATTTCGCGATAGGCTAGAATCCAAATGCATTTGCCTTCCTTGCTGCGTCAGTGATTGGGCCACATTTTATCTGAAGGACTCTGGACCAATTGAAAAAGTTCGACAGAAGAAGTATCGAATCAAAAGCTTCTCAGTTAACACGTGTCACGAGTTAGTAGCCAATCAGTAGGTGTAATCTGCACAAGTACATAGAGGATTATGGAGTCTATCCTAGAGGTAATTGAAAACGCGAATTTTTCCGGTCCCTACTTATTGATCATCTTAGGTTCACTCTTGACATTATGAATTATGGGGATCATATAGTACTTGTATTGCTTCATTATAGTATTGGAAATTTCTTCTTTCTTCTGTGTTTGTTATTCTTTCTTCAATAATCACACTGTATCATATGCTGGACTTATAGGTTCGAACCCATGACCCTGGTCACGTGAGCGCGACACGTTTCCGATCAAGGTCACCGAGGACTTAACATTTCATCTCCAATGGCTGCTCTGTTGATGAAATTCAAAAACAAAACAAATAATATAAACGCCATAGGCTGCAATACAAATACTTTCGAACTTACAAGAGCAAGTTAAGAGACGAATAAATTATCTACCTTGTGCAAGAAAAGTCTACATTACAAAGTTAACATACGAGTCAATGCATATGAGTCAATGTATATTTACATTGTCTAAAATTATATGGATTTTCTTAGCGAATTACATTCAAATCCAAATAATCGTTTGCGAGTGACGAAACACATAAATGTATACCCATTTTTCGTAAGTTAACAAGGTGCATAAAAATCCAACAATATGTTTGTGTACATTGAAGCAAATTTAAAATAAAAATAATAATGTATTTACATATATAGGTATAAAAAATAAATAAAATTTATTTAGCCACATCAAAAGGCATTGTGTGTTTTATATAAACATAGATTTACATTTAAATAATATATTTAAATAATATTAATAATATTTTTGTTTTCCAAAACGAATATGTTGTAATTAATTTTTTCCAAGGCTTGCTGTATGTGAAATAAATATTAATAGTGTCACTAAAAATACATTTATAAAGATAATTATTTATTAATTTACAACAAAGAATACTACAAATTTATTTATGAATTCTCTATAACCGTATTGGAGAATATCTCTTCGGGAAATATATAAAGATAAAATAAGTGGTAAGCACAGTAAAGTATGCAGAGCATATAACAAATTTAGAGTGGGAAAATCCAAACGTAGTCACTAAGAAGTAAATGAGAACCGGTGGAGGTACTTGTTACTGAGGTCACGCTGGTGTTGTTAGATCACACGCCTTCGTGCCAAGGCGAACCAGGTACAAATACTGGCGTTGGTCGAACCGGGATTTCCCCTTGTGAGAGTTACGTTACGGTCGTTCCCAGCAACCGGCGGATTTTCTCGGAGTGATAATGTGTCATTACGTATGCATATTGTTGCCGCTTTGTCTGAAGATTTACTTTCCCGTCTATCCCTGGAGACCTTCATGTCACCAAGGTGTTTTGCTTTAATACATACACTAAGAAGATAACTAAGAGTGTATTGGACGGATAATAGAGCAGACACATATGCACATCACAAGTAAGGAAAGAAGATGATTATTCAAGGCCAGAAGACGTAGCCAGCAAGTGACTTTCGACATAATTTTACAAAACTGGAAACAACAACCTATCTGTTTCTATTTAGATATCAGATAACTTACACGATAAATATGAAAGAGTGTTTAGTTAAATAAATACCTTCCAAACAAAAATTATTATTTCTGTAATACATATCATTTTTTAACTGAGATTTTTAAAAACCTAACCAAAATTATTGTTAAATTGGTCTGTCATTTCTAATTTTCGAAAGGGAAAGGTAATGATAATAGTCAGTTTTGATTTATGTTAAAGTTATTCAATTTGTTTCCTTCAACGAATTTTAACTTACGTGGTTTTTTTTACGCGCTTTATATTAGCTTCACCTGTATGTTTGTTTGTATGTTTGTAACCGACTCCTTTGGGTGCGATTTTGACCCACTTTAAAAGGCCAGATATCATTAAAACTTTGTAGATTTATCGAGGAACGATGACAATACACTAATTTGATAAGATTATTCCATTATTAAATTTGAAAAATAAGATTTTTGTCAATTTATATAATTTCACAAGAAAATAGTTCGCAAATGACCGAAATGGTTTTCTTTACAACGTGCGAACTCTTTTCTTTCAGTTTGTCTTTGGCGCGATATAAACAAAGCCTACTAAATATTGTGACATTTAATTAAATGAAAAGTGATAGTGGGTTATGATTATTGTGAACAATATACTTTATTGAAGAGAATATTATCTATATTTGTATGAATATGAAAAAAAAATTGAAATAAGGGCTTTAAATGTTGTTTCTTTCGTTAAATATAGAAACACAATTACGTCTTTGTTTCATTTTACCAATCAACCAAGAGTGAAACATTATTATAAAACAACATTTTATGCAAATATTTCACGAAACATGGAAAAATTGAGGTTTGATTTTGCTGTGAAACCAACAGCAGATGGGAAAACAAACACCTAATGAGCAGATTTTTGAAATCCCACTGGAACACCAACCTGCAAATCTACACCAAGCAGTTACAAATACTCCAAACTATGCCAAGGTCAGTAAATCATTTAATAAAAAACATCAAACACGGAAAATATGGATAAGTTTTACAGATGATATATCAAAAACATATTTGGATAGAGAGCAAAAATTACAGTTTAAGGATTTTTACCTGGAAGAAATTGAGGGGAAAAAAAGTGTTGAATCTATAGCTAGTGGATAAAATAAAAAAATTGGAAAAACTGTTAGAAAAATTTCTTGAAAAAAAAAACTATATCTGAAACTCAAAATTTAGGGAAAATTGCAAAATATTTCATGATTGAGATATTCACGGGCAGAAACTCAAATGCTTACCAGTGGATTAAAGTTTTCAACAAAGAATGTGAAAATTTCCTATTCAAAGAAGACAAAAAGAAAATAGAAATTTTAAAACATTTCCTAGAATACTCCAGTGTAGTTTTGTACAACTGCATGCAAATTAAACTTACAGTGGAATCGGACTGGAACAAATTTGAGAAAATTTTTAGTGAGACATTTGCAAAAAAAAGATGGTCACCCATCAGATATGCTGACTTAGAATAAACATCAATGACTTCCCGAATATATTGATTCTCATAGCAGGATATTGAAATTATTGAGTACTGTACTTCTTCAACACAATATATTGGATATATATTTTAGAAGCAGCCAATATCTACTCAAATTCACTTTAATAGTTAAGTCATGTAATAAATAAAAAATTGAGCCACATCAAGAGGCACTTCTGAGATTAAACAATACTTATCGATTTTATTTTAACTACAGCCAATATCTATTTAAAACCTACTTTTATAGTAAATTGATGTAATAATTATCAAGTTTTTTTACATTGTTAAAAATTTCTTGCATACGTCGATAAAAATGTACCTATAACTTTAAATTATAAATAAACCAAACTAAAAAATAGAAAAAAAATAATAGTTTAAAAAAACTAAAAGAACACGCTTTAATTATATAAAAAACCAAACAAAAAATAGAAAATAAATTTTAATAAATTTTAATTAAGAATAGTGCAAAAATTTTTAATAAATATAAATTAATAATAATAGTGTATATAAGAAAAAAAATATTTTATTTAAAAAAAAGCGTGGGGTACATGGTGTCAATAGTTATAAATATTTCATTGACATATATAAGTAGAAAGATTATCATTTCGATAATATCTTAAAAAGCACCCCACCCTTTTTTTTTTTAAATAAAAAACATTTTATCTTATATACAATATTATTAATTTATATTTATTAACATTGTTTACGCTATTCTTAATTCAAATTTATTAAAATTTATTTTCTATTTTTTAGTTTGGTTTTCTATATAAAGCGTGTTTATTTAGTTTTTTTTAAACTATTATTTGTCTTAAACAACGGTTTTTGTTCTCCTTGTAACACTGTACATGTGAGACAAACCAGACGGCACATTGCTAGATACCTGAAAAATTCTCGATTTCATTTCGCTATAGACTGACATTCAAAAACTATTACCTTCGTACAGCTTCTGCGATTGGCCCACATTTTATCTGGGGAACTTCGGGCCAATGGAAAAACCTAAACCAAGAAAGTTCCGAATCATGGACAAATTGACAAAGACTTCTCACGAATCAGCAGCCAATGAACAGGTGTCATTTCCTCGAGTTTGTTAAGTAATGTGGAGTCTATCCTAGAGGTCAATGAACACGCGAATTTTTCCGGTCCTTACACATTGCGACGTGTCAACTAATTAGTCATTGGCACGGCTGCACCAGAGCACTGTCGCGTCATGCCTGAGACGACCTAATTGCCACGGGACGCGGGCTCCGCTAATTGGCGGAGCCACGCGGGAAGCGGACTGGCGGGTTCTCGTGGGCCGACACGCCCCTGAGCTCAGCCGCCGGACTGAGACTGAGTCTGGACCCACGGGGAAGAAACTAAGACACAGTTTCTCAAGCAGTTGCAGGCCCACCCGCTAGATGCTAGCTTTCATAATCTATCACGATCATAACTGCATTGGTTGTAACAAGTGATTATCAGGCAAACATGCAAGTGAAAATCAATTTACATATTTTGTGGTATATACAAAATGTTTTTTTTGTTGCAAAACATTAAGTACTAATTTTATATATATATGTATATATAAATAAATAAATATATATATATATATGGCACAGTTTGGATCTTTTTATACTAAACAGTTATTCGTCAAGTAGATAAATTATTATTTTTAAGTTTAGACTTTGAATTGGAACCTCCCGGGCGAGATTCTTTGTCGGTATTTATGGGCCGTCCCGACAGACTGTGTCATGTGTCAGATTCTGACTTTGCGGCCGGCATTTCTCAACGTTCCCCTCCCAATATGCGTCCTTGAAGGGTAGCAATGTCCAAGCTCCCGCCCATTTGCATAGTAGTCTTTCTACTCTGTCCAACTCTTCTCCCAGAACCATTCTTCTGTTTCCTGTAACCAACCTACTTGTAATTAATGCATGAAATTTTGCATCCCGCATGTCACTGCCCAGGGTTTTCCCTGTGTCTATGCAGGTTTTACCTGGGCCCAACTTATCTAGTTTTAACTTAGAATAGTCAGTGAGGGGAGTTAGTCATGGCTAAAACGTTGCCATGGCTGGCCAATCCCCTCCTAGCACATGATGCATGCATCCTCTCCTGCATGGTTCATAACCTGCATGCTTAGAGCGTATAGGCTTCGGCCTGAGACGCAATTAGAGTCTTCCCTACCCAGACCTCTCCCAAATAAACTTAGTAATTATTTAGGTTAGGAAAAAAAACAACAATGTTTCACGACAGCGTAGCATTAAAATTCGGCCTTGAAATTTTATACCTTTGAGCACAAAGAAGTTTCACTCCAAAAATATATTTTTAGTTATTAAATAATATTTTACTATTGTAAACACATTATAACTATTGAAAGAAACCACTGAACGATGGGTAGTGAAAAAATTAAAATAGCTCAAAAATATATTTATGAACAATCATGGAAATATTTTATTATATACTGCAATAGCAATTTCCAAAAATTAAATATTTCATTTCCAAATTTTTTATCGAAAACATTGCTAGTAACGTTATACACTACGCAGTAAACAATAGCACACTTTATTTATATATTTACATAACGTTACACCCACAACCCACAACTATTTACTTTACAACGCTAAATCAGTATTAGCTGTGTCTTCAACGGTGTAAATTTTATTTACTCAAATCTAAAATATGTTTTGCAGCACTCACGGTCAGTTACTTTGCATGAGGAACGACTCCCGGATTTTTGGCTTTGTTTTGGATAGGTGATTATAGTAAAAGATGTGTTTTGGTGTCACAAGATGTACCTATACTTTTGTAAGGCTACCCTACCACGAAATACGTTGGGTGATGAACATATTTAAATAAATACAGGCAACAGTTTTATTTGATTGTTTAAACGGCAATACAGGAACGTGCGGATGCAACCATATATGATAATTAGGGACCGGAAAAATTCGCGGGTTCAATGACCTGTAGGATGAACTCCATAGTTCTACGTACACTCGGTCAAATGTCGCCCACTCATTGGCTGCTGTCTTGTGAGGCGTCCCAACGTAGCAGCCTGTGATTCGATAAAGCTTTGGTCGGGCGTTTCTCATTGGCCCAGAATCATCCAGGTGAGTTGTGAGCCAATAGGATAGGCAGCACTTAGGTATAGGTAACTATTTGTATTTTAGCCTATCGCGAAATTAATTCGCGAATTTTTCCGGTCACTAGTCATAAGTATTACGAGGTTGCGCCCCGTATCTGTCGTTACGGCTTATTGACCGACGAAAACCAAGAGAAGTCCTACCGCCAGCCTCAAGGCGGGTGAGCTGACACTCCACTGGCCAATCACAGACCTCCTCCAGCTCTCCGCTTCCCCTGGTGGCCCCGAGCGTCCGCAATGCCGACGTCGCTCATTTGTTTATACTACTGTTACAATATTCGGTGACGATCAGTAGAGACCTTCAAAATTCGCGGTTTTGATGGCCTTCAGGTTAGATTGCACATACCCCTGTACACTCGGGCAAATAACGCAAGTTCATTGGCTGCCGACTTGTAAGTCGTCTCAGCTGGTTTGTCTGTGATTCGATCCTTCTTCGGTTGAGGGTTTATAACTGGTTGAGATTTGTCCAGATGAACAGTAAGCCAATAGCAAAATTATCTAAGAGGTGTATGTGTTTAATTCTAGCCTATCACCGAATGAATCCACGAATTTTGCAGTTCTCGAACGAACAGGCGTTTGTGCCTCAATTTTTATACCTCTTTTTGCAGCACAACCCACATGATGCGAGGCATTCTTTAAATGTATATTTCAAACAAATGAAAACATTTGTTTATCAAATCTAAAAAAAATTCGGTTACTACAAAGAAAGTAATAAATATATAAATGAACATTAATGAACACGGGAATAGAATCAAGAATATTACGCAAGAATGTTGGCTGGTGTCTTGTAGATACTACATCAACGTCAAAAACAGATTATGTAATTAAAACTCCTCAATTATCCTTTTTTTAAATTTCTGATTGTACATGTTTCAGTTCCGCAAAGATAGAACTAAAAAAAAAATTCGAAACCTAGTCACTTGGTAAGCAATTTTTATATCGAGAAAAAAATCCCAGCATTTGCACGGGGTAAATCCGGGTGAACTGTAAAAAACAGAACTCGGGTTGTCAAGACCCCGATTTAAACAAGATTTCTTTTAACCATAAGTCCAAAACTTTTTTTTACCAAACACCGGTTTTAATTGACACCCATTCTGTATAAAATACGTATTAATAATAAAACTGTTCGAGGTAAATGTCTGTACGTTGGATGAAATGATTAAAAAAATAAGGTTATTTAAAACTGAGAAATATAAATATATATATATTTTTAATTTTTGTTTGTTTCTTCGTTTCACTTCATTCTAGAACTACTTGGCGGATCTTGATAATATATATATTTTTTAAAATACCTCGCATAAAGTCATGAGTGTAAGATATTATCTTTGAAATATTTGTGCAATGGGAGTGCATGACTTGATGTAAGCTTTTGGACATACGCCATTACTAAACACATATATTTCTGTAGAAGAAAACCACAAGAAACCAAATGACAAAAAAACACAAATTTTTTGCTTAATTTTTTTTGTCTTTTGGTTTTTTTGTAGTTTTCTTCTACAGACAAACATGTGTTTAACAATGGCTAGGGACTGGAAAAATTCGCGGTTTCAATGACCGCTAGGATAGACTCCACGATTCTCTATGTACTCGGGCAATTATCACCTGGTCAGTGGCTACCGACTCGGGACACCTGTTTACAGCTATTCTTATGATTCAATACTTCTTTTGTTGAGTGTTTGCCATTGGCTCAGAGTCCTTCAGGTAAATTGCGGTCCAATCACTGACGCAGCATTAAGCTAAACGAGTTTGGATTCCAGCCTGTCTCGAAAGGAATCCGCGAATTTTTCCTGTCTCTAGCAATGGCATATGTCCAAAAGCTTACATCAAGTCATGAGTACGAGCACGTGTGGACGAGCAGAAAGTTCCCACGTCCAGTACGCCCGAGGCCAAGGCAGAAGGACAGGGACTGCAAGCTGGAGGGCAATAAATTACCCATTATGTGTTTTCCGTGGTCGAGGATGCGCACCGGACTATAGTTAGCAATGTGTAACACGCTCTCGCGGCCTTGCGCGCCTCACGGCTCACCCCTGACATTAAGGCGCCCCCCTCCTAGCAGTGTCCGCGCCGAGTGGTCAGCGGCTGACCGCCGCGGGGCAGAGGCGCGCCTCCAGCCAGCTCCGGAGGCCGTCCGCTCGGTCAGCCCCCCACCCTCCACCCCTCTCATCCTCCCATCAGCCACAAGCATCCGGCACGGCGCGCGTGCGGCAGCTCACTTGTTTGCTTCAGTGGTGCTGCTTGCACATGCCTTATCAGTAGGGGCAGGCATTTTTCGCGAAAAGATACCGAGGCCAGCTGAAAGTAAAAACACTGTAGCACCGTCTATATTCCGTGATTGGGTGAGTTTCTTTCAAGTAAGTGTCGAGTGTTACAACACCAATCACAGTAATTCAGTGCGGAAGCAAACGCTTCCTGAGCGGCTCGGTCAAAAAAGGAAACGACTTCTCTCGCAGACGACCGCCAATTACAAGGAAGAAACCTCTGGTGCGGGTATAGCTGGTTGCATTCTAAAAGGCGTTCAGATTTATTCGCGAAAATTGCCTGTCCCTATTCATTAGCTCTGAATCCTTCAGACAACCTGTTGTCCAATCACTGAAGCAGCAAAAGGTTCAAACCATTTGGTTTCTAGCCTATCGCGAAATGAAACCACGAATTTTTCTGGTCTCTACTTATTACTTTATCAGTCAATGCTACCGTGGTTTTAAATAATCAGTTCATATATTGTTTTTTTTTTCTTCATTTAAATGTAACCCTTTGAAAATTAAATTTTTCGTGTAGATAACGCAGTTGGAAGTGAAATAAGAAATAACAATTGAAAATTTTTAACAAAATTAAAAATGCAAGTATTTACAATCAATTTCTTCAGCCATAAAAATAAAAAAAATGGGGGTAAATATGTAGTTGAGTGGTATTTGCGAAAAAATTGTTAAAAATCTGAAAATACTTTTATTATATGCTCTTTCACTTCCTCTTTTCATTAAACCCGGCGGAGATAATAAATTACAAATACTTTAGGATATATCGAAATTTTTAATTTTCATAGTTGGGCGATATTTTCTAAAAAAAATTAAAAATTCCACAAATACTTTTATTATATGCTCTTTAGCTTCCTCTTTTCATTAAACCTGGCGGAGATAAGAAATTTCAAATACTTTATGAGATATCGAATTGTTTAAATCTCCTCACAAAATTGTGCATTCATGCAGCGTTCAACATTGTTTCTTGTTTACGAGTATGAATTTTTTTTGTTCACGACGTAGGTGAACGACTACATAATTTTCTACCAATGGCAAAGGAATTGTACCCACCTCTAACTTAGGTGAGTTTTTAATGTTTCAAATTTTAATGTTTTATTTAGGAAGTAATAAGTAAAAAATAATTACGTGAGTTCCTACTGTTCATCCTTTGTCCCGGTTTGTTTGGTCAGGTCAGTTACATTAAAAATACTTTAAAACTAAACAACCATTAAAATTAATTCAAATTATTTTTAATGTCCGCTTAGTTTGAAAGTATTTATAATGTAGCTGACCTGACCTAATCGACCATTTTAATTAATTAGGCATTCACGAACACACGGAAAAATAACAAAATGGCGGTGGTCGAATGATAAACACAGGTCTTGTATTGCAAAATAAGAACGGCGATATCTCCTAAAGTATTTGGAATTTATTATCTCCGCCGGCTTTAATGAAAAGAGGATTTTAAAGAGCATATAATAAAAGTATTTTCAGATTTTAACATTTTTTTTCCTCAAATACCGCTCAAATACATATTTACCAAAAAAGGTATTGATATCGTTGGTTTGTAATTAACAAATACTTAGGCCTACTCACGTGCAAAATATTTAATTACGATAAGCATGTGGCGATGATAATCAGTGAACTACAGTTGAGTTAATTAAAAGGAAAGATAACACTTGAATATGTTTACTGAAGTTTGATAGTATGTTGTTCAGGTAAAACAATTTGGCAACTTTAAAAAAAAAAAGGTTCCTAAGTAAGGTAAATTTCAAAGAAATTACTCCATATTGTTAACGTTACCATAAAGCGACTTATGGAAAATTTTTGTATAGTTTTTCATTTCATGGTCCATAGAACCCAAAACATTCGTTAACTCAAAAGTTTATATATATATATATATCGTGGACACGACAACTGTCACAATTTTTCAGAAATCACTTCCAAACTGATACATAAAATCTAGAATTGGTAAACCTCGGTCGAGTTCGGTAATAGGCAATATCCGACCAAAGGGGTAGAAATGGGGTAGGTTGATTGAAAAACAGAAAAAATAGCTTCAACTCCCATAATATGGAAAATGTCACATTCGTTTGAATATATAACTTATAAGAGCAATACGAAAATCTGCAAGGGGTTGAAGAAACAAGGTTTGGAGGACAAATAATAATAAATCCCTTTGTAGACACAACATCGAATTCATTTATGAATTACGTATTATTTTTATAATTTTCATCTAAAACTTTTATCTGAATAAAAAATTGATTCGACTAACCTTTGCTGCAAGGGACTGAAAACGTAGGGGTACAACTAGAAAAATTTCATATTTCCTATAACCTATATATACACTATCAAATCCGTTCGAATTATTTATAAATCTTAAAATTTTTACCTAAGACTTTTGTCAGAAACAATTTTTGATGAGTTCAATCACTATTTTAGTGGTTGAAAAATAAAGGGGTAGAAATAAAAAAAATCCATGATTTCCGTAACATTAACACAATAAAATCAGTTCAAATTTTTTTTAAACCTTATAAATATTATTTAAACTTTTGTATAACATAATTTTTTATAGAACCAACCATTGCTGAAAGGGGTGGATAAAGAAGGTTAAAATTACAAAAAAAAAATAATTCCGTTGGTAGGCATACCATCATAACCGATCGAATTTGTTTGTAAATATTGTAATTTGTATCTAAAACTTTTTTCTGAAACAATTTTTGATAATATAAACCATTATTGGAAGCGTTGAAAAAACCTGGGGTTGAAATAAGAAATAAAACTACCATACCACGTACTCTATAGAATTAAGATTTAATTTAGTTTAACTTTTTTAATATCGTAAAAACTTTTGTCAAAGTAAATTTTGTATCACAAATCATTACTACAAGAGTGTAAAATAACAAGGGTAGAACGACTAAATGTCATTACGTTTTCCTAGTTATACTATCAAATCCCTTATAATTTGTAGTTAAACTCCTAAACTATATAAAAACTTTTGCTGAGACAACTTTTGATGAAACGAACTATTACTGTAAAAACAAGGGATGAACATTACAAATTTTAAATTTCTGAATATCGAATCCATCAGAATTTATTAATAAACATCTTAATATTACCTTAAACCTTTGTCGAAAAAAATTCATACGACCACGTGATAGTGCAAGGGATAAAAATAATATTCTGAGATAAAAAATTAATAAAATAATTGCCTTAGTAGGAAGAATATAAAATTCTTTCAAATCACAAGTTAACAACAGACAAAAATATTTTCGCTTCATGGAATATGAGAATATGTGAAATCTTTCATTCTTGAATATTGACAAACATATAGGATGTTTCGTAGGTTTATATTTAGTTCTTAAAATGTTCCAGACGTTTATAGAAGTTTCATAAATTATTCCAGAAGAAAAAGGTACTTAGAAATCTACCTACGCCTGTAGAGTGTGCCGAAAGGGAATATTTATTTTATTTTCACTCATGCAATTTCTGTTTATGGCTGTCACGGCTATGTGATACAATGAATTATTTAGTTTAAAACATATATTTTCTTGTATTAGAGGTCAACATCAAACACTTGAACAATAAATACTACTTAATCAACATATACGAATATATAGAATTATTTCGAAAACCACTTGCCATCGCCCTACGACTCATCAAAAGATTAATTTCCAAGAACATTCAAAAGAAATTTAAATAATTATTCTTCACGATAATTCCAAAATTTGGCGGAAAATTTAAATTCATTTGTTATATTTATAAAATACAAAGCGTTATGAAATGTAAAACGAAAAAGTGTTGGATTTAGTTTACATTACAATCTCTAATCTTGGTTATTTTTAGTAATTTTTAATTATCTGGAGCGGTTACTATGTTTAATATAGCTGCATCTTATTAAATTACAGTAAAGTATTAAATAAAAGGGACTCCGAGCACTGGAGTTGAAGTGAGGAGTCTGGTACTGGATGCCCGCCATCTTGGACTATAACGTCATGGTGGTCATCTTAAGTGACCTTTATCTTTACATTTTATCTTAACCTTTGCCAAAAATTGCCGAAAATGACTAAATATTTGACAAAATTAAACCAAAACTTACTAAAGTGACTCCAAGCTTCCAATTTTTAGGAAACATATGCGCCAAATATTAAAAAAAAAAATCTTTAAACATTTTTTGTTTTAAAAATACACGTTTTGAAAGAATTTATCTTGTTTTATTCCCCCGAAGAATTTCAGAAGCTTGAATATTCCCGTCTAACAGCTATCAGGAAGCCTCTGATTATTTGGATAATGTCATGGTCACAAATTTAATTTATGACTTTATATACGCCATGTACGACTTAGGCCTTGAGGATTTTTGGATCAAGATAAGAAGAAAAAATCCACCTCTTTTATTCAAAGCTAAGACGCCATTTCCCGTGCGAGCTTGTGAGTTAAGTTGTGATTGAAAGTGTTAAAAGATTTATTTAAATTTCTGTAACGTATATAATGTGATACAATTTAAAATATGTGAGGTTAGTAAATTCTGCGAATTAATGCCACTGATAGTAATAGATGTTTGTCCTTTAAGATCTGACAGGAAAAATAACTGCAACTCTGTGAATGTTATGTTTGCATCATGACCTGCAAAGACCACTTCACCGTTCTGTACGACACTTGCGGCATATATTGCTGGTCTCGACACTATAAAAAGTTTAGAACTTTGTTTCACGTGGGGCTGTTTGAACCATTTTTTGTTGGGGCTATTTGAATCACACTAAAATTATTTCTTTGTTTGTGTTTATATTGCCTTTATGTTTTTAAGGTTTATGGTAAAAAATAAAATTAAAAAAAAAATACAAATAGCTGACAAAAATTATTAATAAAGTTCAAAAGGAAAAAAAGTAGTTATTGTTAAATTATTAAAGATGATTAAATTTTATTACTTTTTAACTGTAAAATGATTAATTGCATTATTACTTGTATTTGATGGAAATTTGCATTTTTAAAATTCTGGAAACATAATCTTACTACTAATGCTTACATATAAAATTAATTATAAATATTTTATGGTGGTAGATATTATGGTGGTACTAGAAATCTCAGTGAAGAAAAGGAAAATCATTACTGTCAACATAATCGAATTATCATTAAAACCACCATTCAACTTTTAAGAGATAACAAACATAATATTAAGAATACAGTACTTTATTGTTGGAGCGATATAGAGTTCATAAACACAAACACACGATAGGGTCGCAGGGACTAACCTAAACCTTAGAAGTGGTAATAAATCAGTATGTTTGGAACACAAAACTATATTTAATTGTTGAAGACACGATACAGCTCATTAATGCCAACAGAAGAGATTGTTTTTACTGAGGGCACAGTCTAGTCTGTTGCGGCATGAAAGCAGCATTCTAAAGGAATACTATACTGGAATGTAATCTGATCCACAATCGTTTGTAAATTGCAAAATTTTATTCTGTACAAAATTAATGACGTCACTTATTTGTGTCGCACTCCTTAACTATGCTTTCTGTTGAAGTTACAATAAATATTTCAATAATATTCGTATGTTAGTCACAACCAAACTAACTGTAGTCCCTATTTTAAAATATTTGTAGGATAGTGGCTACATAATTATGGTTTCTACAACAGTTTTTTCCCCTTCGATGTAGGTATTTGATCTCCCTACAACTCAAAGAAGATGTAAATTTGCTTCGCGTTACGAGAGCGATAAAAAGTTAAATATTTTAATAAATATTCGAAGAACACTGGACACATGTTAGTTTAAAAACATCGTATATTTTTGGCTATCTTTTTAAGATAACTTATTGTTGTTAAACTATACTTTGAACATAGACTTAAAAGAATCGCCTTAGGGTACTAACATAACTTTATAAAAATAGTAAAATATAGGAAAAATTTTCATGTTTATCCTGTACAACGCGTCACAAAATCGCAGGTAAAAATTCGGCCGTATTTAATACAAATATTCCGTTATTTGTAACTAATACTAATACTTTGTAGTTTTAAGCAGCATTATTCGTTGAAAAGCCTGCAAATTTACTGTATTTTATAACTGAGTAGGTAAAATGAGTCGACTACCAGGGTGGTTTGGATTCCGAAAGACAAAATTTTTAAGAGCTTCTACTACAGCAACAAGTGGCGTTAGGATCTGGATAGTAGAAAACAGTGGTGGAGCCACATCTTCATTTAAAGTGTTAATAAAGTCTCGAAAACTATACCGAACTACGACGTAAACAGTATGGATGCACTTATGACACTCGAATATCCATAAGTCGCCTTCACAAAGTGCTTTTAAATAATGACTATCTCTGACCATTTGTAACGCCTACTTTCGCACAGCGTGAAGGGTACATACACGGTTTGAATCCCGAGCAAGAGATGCAAGTCTGACACGTTTTTAAACGTGTTTCAAACCAGAATTCAATTCAGTTTAAAAGCTTCCTTTCATTTGGCAAAATAGCTTAATGAGTCCAACAAAAATAATAAAAACAATTAAACTAGTTGTCGCGCTTAGCTAAAGGTACTGAAGGCCCAGACAATTAATGACTTCAGCAATTTTCAATGTTGATACTATAACAAAACCCCTAGCAGTACGTAAATACTGTAAAAGAGCAAATGTTGGGATAATTATTTGAAGGTTTTTGACGTGACAACGTCTAATAAATCGATGAACGCCGGCTGCACGCACTAAATAGTGTCCCGTTACGCAAATTGTCCCGTTACGATGTGTCCCGTTACGCTCATTGTACGTTTGCGCCACATCAATCTCTCTTACACTTGATTGGAACAACAATCGATTTGACTTTTTCGAGGCACATTAAACTTAAAACACTCCCATTCATTTCCTACTTTACCTATCATCGTCCTATCCTTAACAGAATAACACAGATTGGAAGAAGTTAAATAGCAAACATGTATATAAGTTGTAGTTAAAATAATCTCTTCGTTAAAGTAATAAACAACATATTTGAATTAATGAGTGCAAATAAAAGTAAATTTATCAATTAAATTGTAGATTTCATTTTACTCCTTCTTTGTATCCATATAAAAGAGTGATAATTCAATAAAAATAATTCAATTTTATTCATAAAAGTATGCAATCGTTTCATCAATGATTTGTTATGACGTTGTGACGTTAATATTGTCCGTAAACCGACTTTACAGACAACCATTTTTTTATTTTTTATTTTATTGAGGGTCTTTTAAAACTCGGAGTACAGGACCTCTCTGGGCTGGCCTTAGCAACAAAGTATCGTTGCTCTGAACTTGACTCCTGTTTGAGGGTTGAGATGAGAAGCGAGGCAACTACCTCGACAAAGCGTGTCTCTAATTTCATTCAAATGCAGGGTAAGTTAGCGAGACGGCCGCGGGTGCCCTCGAGCGAGACAGCCGCGGCCATTAGGAGACCACAATGGCCACTGTGGTTCCCTAACAGCCACAACCACCACGCCACGAGGTTGCGCAACACACGCGCTTACGAGAACAAGCAAGCGAGGCGAGAGCTATAATTGCTTTCATTTGAGTTCATCCGCTGCCACTTGTATCAGTCAAAACAAAGTAGCTCTCATTACCAAATATCTTGTTTCATTTCCTTTTACTATACCTACCTATTGCACCTCCATTTGCGCGCAAGTGGTCTAAAAGTTATTGCATGTTTAATAGTTTTTTTTTATTTTAAGGTTGGTCAGCTACAAGTTTTAAATCACTTAAAAATATATATTTTATCTAAACTGCGAAATTAATTTGTGGTCGCCATATAATAACCAAAAGTCTCAATTTTTCAAAATATTTTTGGAAATATAATAAGCTTTTTTAAATATTTTGTATCTATTATTATTCACAATAAAACAGTGTACAGTAAATTTCGAATGTTGTTTAATTCATGTTTCTAAGGCCGGTATTCCACTGTTAAATATTTTATAAAACATATTTTATAAAACTTCTTCGACCAAGATTCTTTTATAGTGTAATAGGTCATATTTTATAAATTATATCTTTTATAAAATTTATTTTTTAAAATGTAATAGGTTGGCATTACATTTTATAAAAGAATTTGATTGTTTACATCGATTCACGGTAGTAAATTTTAAAAATGTCCACTAAGACCACAAATAAATAAATTTGGAGTGTGGAAACGACAAAAATGTTGATTGCTGAGTCTGAATGTAATGAAACGCTGTACAGTGCAAAGCACGTAGATTATAAAAATAGGAACAAAATACAACATCTGTATAAAACCATCGCTGATGCTATAAACAATGTTAAACCTGGCTGTTCTATTGAAGACGTAAAAAAGAAAATAAATGGTCTAAGAAACCAATATTTAATGGAAAAAATGAAGGTAAATAAAAACCAAATCATTTTTATTTATTTTTGTTATGAAAAGAGTAATGACATGATTGTACGGGATAAAATGTTACAACAACCTACTTAACCTTAATGTGTAATAGGTTATGTACAGGTTAAGAGCGTATGATGAAAGTTACAATTTGAATAGTTCTATAAATCATATCTCTAGTAATATACCCAGTTTATATAGTTATGTTTTTAAAATTCCTTTAACTGTTATTTGTAAGATATTTGAAAAACTTATCAATTTGTTAAAGAATACTACAGTTCAAAGCCTATTAAGCAGGACGTACGTATGAAAATTGTTATGTATTAAACATTTATTTATAGGTCCTGAACAGTATTAAAAGTGGTGCCGACGGTGATGATGTTTATAAACCAACAGTGTACTGGTATCCCATGCTACACTTTCTTGAAATGTCGACTGATGCAGACAGTTCTGAAAGCAATTTAGACAATGAAAATGAACTGTCAACAAATGTAAGTAATTATCATATTGTAATTTATGTTGTTTCGTAATTCATTTAAGAAATATACTCTTGTTGCCACTGTACTTTTACTGGTCCATTATAAAAGTTTTTAAAGATTTCTCTTATTTCCTTACCATGGCGATTGTGACCAATACTGATTTGCTAACTTATAGGCTCCATGTTGTCATGTTCCTCATTACTTTCTGCTATTAAATACTGAGAACCATCTCGATTCACTACACGAATGTCTTGTCTTGTATACAAATACCTTCTCTTGTGAACTAACAAGTTGTGCAAGGTGCAAGCAGCTTTGGTTAAGCTAGTAACTTTTTCAGGAGAAAGATTAATTGTCGTTAGGAAAACACGGAATCGGCTTGCAAGATTTCCAGAAGCACTTTCAACCATTCTCCGTCCACGGGATAATCTGAAATTAAATATCTTTTCTTCTTTTGTAATGTTCTTCATTGGATATGTTTTCATAACATTATAGCTCAATGGAAAAGAATAATCAGCTAATTTGACAAATGGTGTGGCATTTCGAACATTTGGAAGTTTTCTTTCTTCAGGTATATTCAGTATTGACCTGTCAGTTACACATATCTTCAGTTTACTCTTTGCATATATTCCACCATCACCAATTCGACCGTTTGTTCCAATATCTATGTAAATAAATTTGTAGTTTGCATCTACAAGAGCGAGTAGCACAATGCTATTGAAATACTTGTAGTTAAAGAAATGTGAGCCACTAGATTCAGGGCATTTGATACGTATGTGTTTTCCGTCCATGGCGCCTATAGTGTTAAACACATTCCATTGTGTTTCAAATTCATTTGCTATCTGCAACCATTGGTTTTGCGTTGAGGGCACCTGTACAGGGAAAAAAACCTATTAGTAATTAGAACATCCATTAGAAATATGATACATTGGCACAGAACAGGATACATAACAAATCTACATGCTTATTTGTCTCTTGAAGTTCACAGTCACTTGCTATAGGCATATTTAAAACTCAATATGTGAAATCATATCTACTGCAATGATGTCACTCAAGTCATCGTCATTTGCTTCTAAAATGTTTTTACATATTTTAAGAATCTCACTACCTAATACATAGATAATAAAGTGCTTTTTCCAGTACTACATAATTCTATGTCTTGTTTTTTCTTGCAGGTTCAGCCTGTCAGTAATAATGGTAACCATTCACAGTGTAGGGCTACGTCTGCTTCCCAGAGTAACAGCACAACTGGTCAGTCAAACAAGAGGCAAATGGTTCTCAATACTGATTCCTTATTGCTGCAGGCATCAACAACAATGGCTGAAATGTCTCAGTTGGCTAAAGAAAGAAGGTCTCAAAAATTGTTTGGAATTGAAGATTCGTTTGATACATTTGGTAAATTTGTTGCAACTGAGCTGCGGGCCATTGACAATGAGTGCCACAATGCATTATTGGTACGCCAGGCTAAAAGAAAAATCCAGCAAATTCTGATGGATACATGGGATACAGTAGACTCTGAAACGTTACTGTCAAGTACACCTTCATCCTTAGACTCATTTTCAAACAATCAAACTATATTTGTACACACACTACCTACATATGCAACTGATGTGTCTACGTATTTGATTGCTAAAGCAATACATTCTTCCAATTTAAGTGATACTGTGGGTAGTGAGATTCAAGAGCACCTGTAAAGAATATTGATTTATGTGCATTGTATGTTATGTGCGTGTGATGTTTTTATATAAAATTATTAAATAACATCAAAAAAAATTGTTGTTACCTTTAAAACTTCATCCTTCAGTGATTTATAAATTACTCCACACGTTTCAGGTATTATCTTAGATATTGTGCACTGAGGTATACGGGTGCTGTATTGTAGGCTGTTGTAGCTCTCTCCGGTTGCTAAAAATCTTAGGGTGACCATGAAACGATCTTCAACACTTATAGAATTTTTTAGGTGAGTGTCTTGTTTTTGATACAATATAAGCAAAATTATCATTGTCCATTCTCAGATAATTAATGTAACTTTTATGGTATTCAATCAACAGTTCTTTTATTAAGTTTTCATGAGTCCCTCTGTCACCTCGTCTTGCAATCCATGATCTAACCCACACACGAGGACAACGTCGTCGCCTTTTTTTCAATATAAGTGATAACATTATGACAGCACTGAGTGTAGTTGCACAAGCATAGAATTCTTCATCATCTATAGTAATGTTTTCTTTATACAATTCAATGTGGTTAATAAGTTTAACTGTTTAATGAACACTTAATACACTACAAACAATCAAATGCTATGCAATTACAGACTATTTCTTTGACAACAATATTTAATTTATTGTACTTAGCAGCCTAGAACTTTTATAAAAGAAGCACTCATCAAATATTTTATTAAAATATGGAAAATATATTTTATAAAAGATGTTTTATAAAATATTATACAGTGTAATACCGGCCTAATAGCTGTTTTAACACCAAAAGGTTTAAGCTTCCGTAGCTGTTAATATTTGCTATACTAATATGTATTAAATAAAAAGCAAAAATATTAACTTTAACTTCAATCTAGAATAATAATTATAATAATAATTCTGTCTAGTTATAGAAATCTATACTTGCTGATCAAAGAGGTCACAAGCTGACAGAAGTTGTTTTGTATTTTTTTATATAATTTTTATGGTTCACTAATCTTGATTTATCAAAACGTACGTTGGTTTACTCTGTGTGCTCCTGATTATTTATGTCAATATTTTGATGGTTTTCTCGAAATACTCCTGATTATTCATGCCAATATTTTGTTTTTTTTCTGTCAATATTTTGTTTGTTTTCCCCATGTGCTTTTGATTGGTCATGCCAATATTTGGTTGGTTTACTCCTTGTGCTCCTGGTTATTCCTGGCAAGACTTCTGCTGATATTAGCCGATTGTTTCTTGTTATTCCTGAGAAAACAATACCAGCATGTATTGTTTTCGTAATAAAACAAGCAATTTTATTCAGTGTTTCGTCTAATTTGTGAATTTTGTTACCAAATCGGCACTTACAAAATTGTAATCAGGTGGAATTGAAACAAAATAAAATCATTACTCAGAAGAATACTATGCATTAAAAAAGCTGAGAAACACTTTCATGAAAAAACGGAATTCCTTATCCTTGATCTCTAGCGAAGCCCTTCTTCTTTTGCAATCGTGAGAGAGCAAATCTCATCCCACATAAAACAGTGACAGTCTGTACAACGCAGCATGTATCGACCACTGTTGACAAGAGTTGGAACTAATTGCAACAGGTTTTATTTGCAAATGATAAAAATAACTCTCGTAGCTAAATTGAGCTCTTTTAGCCAGCTGGAGCCATGTAGCATTGTAGCCAAATGTTGTTGAAGCCTTGTACGATCTTAGCCTTGTAGTCTTGTAGCCAAACGTGCTTCCTATTTTGATTGTGCTTCCAAATGTACTTATTTTTGTGGAATATACTTCCAAATGTGCTTCTTTTTTTATTATGTTTCAAAGTGTGATTCCTTTTTTTAATATATGCTTCCAAATGTGCTGTTTTAAATGTGATTCCAAATGTGTTTACTTTTTTATGTTGTTTTTATTCGTGTATTAATGTAAATGGTTCTTGTTTTGACTAGCAATTTATTTTAGTGGCCAGGTGTATATAGGAGAATCCCAGACGACAGGAATTTTAGTCCTCCTGTGGTCGTGGTACACTGTAGATCGGCTAGTTTGATTCGTCTGTCATGTTAGTCCCATATATGGCTACTCTTCAGAACGTGAAGACATCTTTAAAGTCGAACTCGATGGAAAATGTACCATCAACGTTTGGAGACTCTGATGGCAGCGACAGCAACGGCGACGCAGATCCCATTGGCATTATCGGAGACAACCACGAAGACCATTATGGAAGCTGTAGCATCGACTGGGAGATCTCGGCAAAAACTATGCAGATCCAAATGGAATGTGTATCATCGTCGCTGATAGAGGAGACTTCATGATGCTTGGTTCCTCCAGCAGAAGAGACTTCAATGTCTTTCAGTGCTGGCTGCAAAGGAAACCGCGATGAATGATGTTTCGCTAGCAAAGGAGACTTCAACAACTGCAGTACCACTAACATCACTGATGTCCACTGAAGGTGCATCGACATTTTCCCAGAATCGGTGTCGTTACTGTGACAAGATTTTCTCGAACAACAGTAATGATCGTCGACACGAGAAGAGAGAAAGTGTTTATAATCTTTCTCGCAAAATGTTTAGCTGTAAAAAGTGTCGCAAGAAATTTGCAAAGGAATGATAACTTGAAAAGACACTTGAATACATACGAAGGCCCTGCTGTGTGACATAAAGCATAGGTTTCGCTGCAACAGCGATGCATCGAAGCGTTTAAGAGTACACCGCGAATTGGTACTACATACGTGACATCAGCATCCGTTTCGAGCCTGAAATGTTCGTCTCCATCGACTAGACATCTTTGCTGCTACTGTGATAGGTAGTTTGCATTTTCCCATGATGCATGAATAAATGAGAGAAGTAAATTTATGAAGAATCCTCCTCAGTAGTATATAATAGGGGCTCCGAGATCAGGATGCAGGTAGTGGATTGAAGATTGTCGGTCAGCCATATTGGATTGTGTCGTCACGGCGTCCATCTTGGACGAGCGTAACGGGACACGGCGTAACGGGAAACAGTGCAACGGGACATAATGTAATGGGACAAGTAGATCATGGCGGCCATCTTGGAGCCACCATTTTGGATGACGTCATTGTGTTCTCGAACATTCTGGCGATGTGTTTTCCGCCATATTGTCACCATCGCAGTGCCGCCATCTTTAAAATCTTTATTTTTTATCCGATTTTAATGAAAATTTTTTAAATTTATAAAAAAATTCACTTTATAAAATTTTAATAATTTTTTTATAAAAAACATACTTTTACGACACGGAGTTCAGAGTCCTCGGTTCGAACCCGACGAGTGCAAAAAAAATAAAAATGATGACCGCAGTGGCGTAGCGTGCCATCTTGGCGCCTAGGGCGGGAGACCCATTTTGCCGCCCCCATTCCATAGGTGCTTAGTTAAAATTAAATTTCACATGCAATGAGGTACCTTTTATTGAAGTTAAAATAGGATGAGCGGTTTTACAAGCGGATTCTACGGGCCTTATGAGCAGCGAAGTCAGAAATAACTTTGTCAAAATCAATATTAGCAGCCAATTCTTGTTCAATCGACAATATAGCCAAGTTAGACAATATAGTCTAGCGGAGCTCATAGTAGATCTGAGGTGATTTTTTATTAGCTTCAACTTCGAAAATCTTCTCTCACAACTTGCAACACTAATCGCCAAAGTCAAATATATACGAATCAAGATGACTATATTTGGAACCGAAATTCCGAGATTCAGTTTTTGAATGAACTGGAGGAGCACCAGTGGTCCTTTACCACTTATATCTTCCTCTGATTCAGAACAGGCAACAACAACAAACTACTGAAGACGCTTCCGCTCCATCTGAAACTCGTCCTTGTCGATGTCTTCTAATACATGGGAAAGATCACACTCGAACTTGTTGTCCAAAAGTTTCGCTGGCATCAAAAATCCGAACTGTCCGATATTTCTTGAATTTGCTGAAATCGAGTCGTCATTTCTTGAATGATCTTGTCGAATGATGCGATAATCTCTCGACGGATTTCCTGTTAGTGAGACAAAGCTGCATCTTCAGAAGATTCATCGCCATGCATGCGTTTTTTCCTGCGAATTCTTCTTGTTTTGAGTTCGAATCCGAGTTTTTCGCAGAGAGCCTTAGCAAAGTCAATTGCTTCTTGCACGAAACGGTCTCTACTTTGCACTAAGAGGGTTTTCAAGCGCAGATTTTCTGAGCACACTTATCCGCACTTAGTCCTCGTTGCTGCAGGTAAATCTGTGCGTCATCTACTTCAGGTAGCAATGCAGCCCAAAATCCAAGAAAAGATAGGAAGTTAAATAACTGCATGGCTGTCAGGAGAAGACTGGCTCCCGATCTTGTTTCGGAAGTTTGAGATGAATCTGTTAATTGTTTCAGTACCTCAAGAACTACCTAAAACTTATTTTTAAGCATCTTGACAGCTACATGTCTAGCGCTCCAGCGCGTTTCAGTGACTCGTTTTACTGCTTGACCTGTCACGGCAACCAAAGCGTTCCATCGAACAGTTGATGCGGAAAAGAAGGCAAACAGCTTCTCCAGAGTTCCAAAAAACGTCACGGAATCCACTGATTCAGAAGCAGCGTGTACCCCAGCCAAGTTTAGTGAGTGGTTTGTGCATGCAACGAATATAGCTTTCGGATTCAGTGCTTTAATCCGGACTTGAACTCCATTGTGGATCCCAGACAAGGTGGCAGCATTGTCATAAGCCTGTCCTCTCAGATTCTGTATGTCCAGTCCGTCTGATGTTATCTTCGCGATAATATCGTTGCTGAGATCTTCTGCATTTTTTCCTTTTGGTTCGAAGAAGTCAATGAAAGATTCTACCACGGCGACTTTTTCTTCTTCGATATGTACGTATCGCAGAACTTGGCTCATTTGGTCATTGTGGGAGATGTCTGGTGTACTGTCGAAGATTACGCAATAATATTTAGCTTCTTGAATACGACGGATGATGGTGGATCGAACTTGCTGTCCCAGTAAGTTTATAAATTCATTCTGGGTTTCTGGAGATAGATACGAAACTGAGACTCTTGCTCCCAGCTTTATCTTTGTCAGGTGTTCCATTAGAAGAGGGTCGTATTTAGCTAGGAGGTGCACTAACTCCAAAAAGTTCCCGCGATTGACACTATCATCTCCTCGAATGTCTTTTCGATGTCCTCTGAAGGCCAGATTCTGTTTGGCTAAGAACTGGATAATATTCAGCAACCTGTACAGTACATCCCTCCACTTCTTCTCCACACTTTCGAAAACTTCTTGTTGTTTCTGATCGATGGTTGCTTTACAGTTCAGGCGAACTTCCAACTCCTTCCATTTCAAGAAGCTCTGTTCATGGCCCAGGCTATTTTCATGGTCTCCTATTCTTGGATTTAGTTTCCACCATTTGTAGAATCCTTCTTTAGATGCTAAGTTAGAGCCGGAATTGCCAAACAGCTTGCAAGAAAAACAATACAAAGATTGCTTCAAAGGCGAGTACACCATCCATGTTCGGAGAACCTTTTCGCCGTTAGATAATGGTTTGTAGAACCACTCTTTGGTTAGTTTTCGGGTACCGCCTTTCGTTGAAGTCCCTGAGCGAACAACTAATAAAACTGAAACTGGGATTTTACGTTCAGCGTGTTTCACCCAATCCCTGCCAGACCTAGAAGAAAAAAGGCGTCGACCGTTAGAAAATGACTTAACTGAGAATGCTTGTAAACCCATAATTTGTAATTTGCTAAATTTTAGGTATGTTTATTTGCATGTTAAGGTGTGTCAATTTTTTGCTAGGTTTCGCCTATGGTAATTGATATTTACAGCGCTGATACGCCCGGTGCGTATCTATATTTGTATTTGTATTTGTATTAATATGTTCTTATATATTTTTAATGCCTTTTTGGTAATTATATTTAATTTTCGGAGCTCCGAAATATATGATCAAATTATAATTTTTTGGGGAAATTGTTAAAGTAATTTTTAGTATTATTATATAGCTATATTTTTATAAGTAGTAATAGGGTATGTATTTTATGATAAATGCGTCGATTTGTGATGAAACGATTTTATGATATATATATATTTATTAAATGTTGTCATATAAATTTTGCGTCTTTTTAACTTGCTGCCTCCTCTCACTGTTCGCAACCTTATTAGTATTTTTTAAGCCTGCTATTAGTTTGGGTTTTAATATTTTTTTGGGTTTGCCTGCGCTCGCGGTACGGGGCAATATAGGAGTTTTACTGTGACCCGGTTTGCGGAAGTTGTTTGGTTTGCCCTGGGTTAAGGTCAAACTTTACAGTACAATGCGTAGTACTAAATTCAATGAGTGCGAAAGAGAGGCATCGACACGGGCCGACGCGTGAAACAAAAGATTTTGTATGAGTAATTAACATAATGAGTGTCGCTCAACTCGGCTCGCGCGCGCCGGGCGGCGCGGCGTGATGCGATGTTGCCGTTCGTATGTAAACAAACAAATGTTATAAAGAGCTCTGTCAGTGATTTCGCAGTTTTTCTTTTAAATAAATATCAAAAAATAGTTGGTGCGCAAAATTGTAGATAAAAATGGAACATTATAGTGTGTCTGACACATGTAATGAATGAATCATAGATGAGATCTCAACCCGCTTCACCGGCGACCCGCCCCTGCGGGCTGCCGCCCGGGGCGGGCAACCCCCTCCGCCCCACCCACGCTACGCCACTGGATGACCGATCCTTCCGCCGCGGTGGATGCTGACATACTGACTCCCACCACTTTTTTCAAAGCATATATATCGTCAGCTGGTATGACGTCATGTCCGCCATCTTGTCTTGGTCCGCTGGAAATCACCATCTGGTTTTTGTCCGCTAGAGTGTGCTGATACCATGTTAGTATAATTATCTAGTCACCACACCTTTGACCTTGAACTTTGACCTTGACCTTTGACCTTGGTACTGGTGGTGGTAGATCAGTCTAGGTAGCTTTCATGGAGGAAGGATCGACCGTTTACTCTCGCCGGGAATCGAACCAAGGACGTACATCGATATAATCAAACAGAATTCAAATACGTTAATTTTTTGATGAATTTTGGAATTTTTTTCATTAAAATCGGATAATAAATAAAGATTTTCAAGATGGCGTCCAAATTTTAAGATGGCGTACATGACGTCATACTATGTGACGATATATATATGCTTTAAGAAAAGTGGTGGGAGTCAGTCTGCCTGTGTCCACTGTGAGGGAAGGATCGGTCGCCATTTTTAATTTTTTTTTTTGCACTCGTCGGGTTCGAACCGAGGACTCCGAACTCCGTGTCGTAAAAGTATATTTTTAAGAAGTATTTTATTTAAATTTTATTATTTTAATTTTATTTATAATTTTTAAAAAAAAATTTCATTAAAATCGTATAATAAATAAAGATTTTCAAGATGGCGGACGTAACGGAAACTGCAACGGTGACGACATAATCCAAGATGGCGGTCATAATCCTAGATGACGTAAGAGGCTTATCGGAGGCTGTAAACAAGGATGCTTAAGCCTCTTTTAGGAATTTGGGTTCTTTCTAAGACAAAATGACTTTTGAGGATTTTCGAAATCCTAATTTTTGAATTGAGGAATTTTTCGAGTTTTTTTGGCGGAATTTTTTCCCTCGTGAATGGGAATTTTGACGATTTTTGAGGAATTTTGGGCAATTTTTGCCCAATTTTGGCGAATTTTGAGGTTCAAAGGTCAAGGTCAAACTTGTCCCGTTACGCTATGTCCCGTTACACTCCTCCAAGATGGCCGCCGTGACGTCACAGATAGTCATGATGTCATTGATGTGGCTCGGCTCTCGGCTCCACACCCAGAACCCGTGTGCCAGTTCCGGCTATCCTATACTACTCGCGCCGCGAGCTACATTGTTCCGCGCCTGACGAAGCTAATTATCGACTCCTCGCCAAGGTCGCCCCGGCTGACAAGGCCGCGGCAGTCCTCCGGCACGATCCCGCCCCGCGGTCAAGGGGTCGCCGACAGCGGCCGGCCGAGAGCGTGACTGACGTGCCCCCCCCCCCCCCCTGCTCTAAGCTCCCGCCTTTTCTGAACCGACCAACTATTACTCCTGAATTAATTAATGCATCCCAGAAAAGTACAAGGTCGATCTTTGATGGTTTAAGACGAAGCTGGGAAGGGTGTTTAAGGCCGTGTTTAATGCCAAAGTGGATCTCCAAAGCGAACAACGAAATCCTTGTGTTTGATCACGATATAGTCACTCAACTTGTTTGCCTGTTTTTTTACAAAATGCATTTAGAAAACAATTGAAAGTTTCTTGAATAATGTACCAAGATATATATTGAGGATTAATAAATAATTTTCGGGAAAAAGTTCAAAAATTTCATACCTTAGTGAAATATGTATTAGCCCACAAAATTGCTCATAAAATGTATTGATTACTTATATTACAAACTGTGTGTTTATAAATTCGATCCTACACATTACAATTAAATTATTTAGATCACGAACGAGATTCCATTCTCAGGTTGCTTGGCCCGAAATTTCTAACGGAAATCTATTGTTTTTTTTAACTCTAAATCAATCCATAAGTTTGCCTATCAACTTTTGGAATGTTAATATAATTGGTATTTGTATTTTTACGACACATAAAGTAACTCAAATTTATATTATATGTTCCACGATCAAAATTTAAGAAAAGACGCTATAAACGTTTTCATTAGTAAAAAAATAATTCCACACGTTTATCATATCGAAATGTAAACTGTAACCGTGGAGTATTCATAAACAAAGTGTTTCACAAAATAAATTATGAAAACAATATTTCTTGAAAAAATTGTAATCAAATTTGGTTATAATATTAACAATGTATCATAGTTATCTAAAGATCCCTTACTAAAATTATAAATAAATATAAAACATTGGAATAAATTTCAAACTTAAATTACCTCTCAACTTTCTAAAAAATGTATGCAGAAATAAGAAAAATTATTGGTTATATCAGTTATGAGCATAGTACAACTATACTATGTAGGCACATATATAATTTTTGTTTGTATCTTTTTTCGTAATGGAGGTAGTGCTACGTGAACATAACATCATCAGACTTCGAGTTTCTACTTAGGATGGCTAACCGTTAACGTCTATAACCTGCTCATCATCAGCTTCCTCCGCTGTCTCTCAGCCAATGGAGTGCTCCCTAGATGTGCGCAAAATTCAAATATGGATCTCAATGTTCGCACATTTACGATTCTAGTCATACGTTCCGTATCTAAATATATATATATATATATATATATATATATATATATATATTGTTTGGCTTTCCCATCAACTTGTTTCATTTATGCAATCCCATATCATCTCACACAGTTCAACTGCACTTCAGATACTTCTCCTGTTTACCACGGGGGAAACATGAAAACTATCGACACTGATGTTATCTTGCTAGATTTTTTGATAAATGACAGAAATTTTAAATTTAATTTTGTCAATCATAGTGAATTTATTGTAGCTGAAAGTATTATAAAATCAATAAGTAGACTCGGAAAGTTATGGAAAATATTAAATACCTAATTAACACTGTTATCACCGTCCCACTATGTGAATTATATAGTTATTCTAGCAGTAGAATTATAATCATTACCTACACAATTTAATTTTTTTTAACTAAGCTGAATGGAAAAATATTTTTTACAATTTAAAATTATAGAGTAACAATTAGGTATAAGCCCGTGGCATCTAGTTGTTTAGACAGTCACTGTTACCAAAACCATAACATTCAATTTTATTAGGTGATAAAGTCTTAAAAATATTTAAACGTAACTAGAAAACAGTCAATTTCCAATGTTTATCACAGAATGACATTTAGAACATCATTTATTATAAAAATTATTAGAAACATATAAACTTCTTATGTAATTCTTGCAGAATGAAATATTGTGAAGTAATGTTTTAAAATATAACTTATGTATTGTTTTTCTAAATGGTACATATATTTTACCTATTGCCTTAATAGCAGTACATTTTTGACTTGCTAATATAATTAATTATTTTCATAATATTTTTTATCAATTTATATGTAATAAATAATTGAAATTTAAATATTAAGAATTATATATTTATTTAATTTTATTATGAAATCAGCTGGTTTTTGCATAATTTAAAAAAAGGCATTGTACAAATTATATTTAATCAAACGTTATTTATTTATAAAATAATTGGTTATACAGGTAGTCATTTGTTCCGTGGCAAATGTTTTTAGTGTTTGCACTTTTAAAATATTTAAAAGGTATTTTTAAAGACTGAGGTTATTTAAAATAGTTCTTTAGATTTAATTAAAATAATTTAATTCCTAAAAAATTGTTTCAGTAAAAATAGAAAATAAATTTAATTGAGATGCAGTCAAATATTTTGTAATAAAAAACACTTCAAGTTTAATTCAACACAATAATTATGATAAACTGAACCCAAGTGTTTGATGGCCTTGTATGTAATTATACGAATAATAATTTTGGACTAATTAAAAGATTTATATTATTATAATTTAAGTGGAAACAATCGGGTTTTAAAAATTATTAAAATACTTTAAATATTTAAATTCCTTTATTTCTTTCTGGAATAATACATTTTCTAAGTCAGTTGAACAGGAGCCAAGCTTGCTATGGTTACCAAATGAGAAGGCTTAAGGACCAAATCAATACTCGGCCCTACATTAATGATACTTCCGATTCATACTGATGACTAAGTACAATACTTTGCATCCTAATTGTATATTATTGTGACTCCTTTAACAACACTAAGAAATGAAAATATATTTTAATAATTTTTAAACAAGCGAGTACATAAACGTGGAAAATATTAACCCGCAAAACCCCTTACGGACTGCAAACATGTCTACGTGAGGTCCTGAAAATAATTTATGTACACATTAATCTCGTAACCATGCATTTTTTGCTAGAGTTATCTGTGATGCGCCTTGAGGCAGGCTACGCGCTTTACGGCTCGGTCTTGCGGGTGGCGGAGCTACAGTATTAGGGCGCAAGGAATGTAGGCGCGCAATAGTTAAATGTTCTGCAACAATTATAGCGCTCTGTGATTATGCCAACATCATTGCGGTATCAAATAGACACGTCTTGTGACATCTGCCACGCAAACACGGCAGACAATAGACACTTATTATTGCCATGTACTCATTTTACTGATAATTAAACGCTATAAGCCGCAGTAAGGTGATGTTACTATGTATTATGTTAGGCTCCGATGTTATTTGTTAACATTTTATCTCTGTTTATGTATTTGTTCAATATATTTCATAAACATTACTTTGGTCTGAAATCCGATTGAAATTCAGTTTCCCTAAGTCTGTTCAGGATGAATGCAGTTATTTAACACACACTAAAAAAATTGAACCCAAGAAATCTTTTGTAACACAGAGAAAGTTTTATAGCCGAATATTAAGTACCCATGTATAAAAAAATTGTTGTCAGGAATAATTAAGTTGCCACGTTAAACAGTCATTCAATTTTTAAAGATCACATCAATCACAATATTACGTCCCGGTGTTTATTATATTGGGTTTTAATTTAATATTTAAAGCCATGATACCAGGCGCTTATTCTGTACTCCTTATCAATTTACATAAGACAGATCAAATTCTAAAATTTTACTCACCTGTTTATTTCTCTGCTGCTGCAAAACTTGCATTTTGCCATCCTATGTCCCCTACTGCAAGTGCGGGGCATTGTAAATGCTACTTGTTCGCAACGTTACTTATGAGAGACATTGTACAGTAGTGTCAAGGTGGCTACATGTTGGCAACATTGCACATGGAAAACATTATGGTGGCTACGTATTGGCGGCATTGCACGTAAGGGACATTGTGGAGGCTTCTTATGGCAACATTGCAACTGAGGGACATTGTGAACTCTGCTACAGCTAAAAGGCTTTCTTCGAACGGTAATATTTTGACCAATTATTTAATTTTAACAATACAGCACAGTTATGTTGACCTTTTGGTAATGATATAAGCACTAGCTGACTGCCGAAAGAAAATAATTCGGTAATCTGGGATGATCTGAACAATCACCAACATGTTTTATTTCTATTAATACCATTTGTTAATATTTCTACTTAAGGCAAAATTCTGTCACCTGAATGTCAGCAAATTATGCTAGCATTTGCATGCTAGATAAAGAAGTATACTACCATTAATAATTTCATAGTATTTGCTATAAAATTTAATTTTAATCAAAACATTTAATCATTATAAAAGTTATTTCAGTTTAAATGAATATAATTCTTAAAAATATATTACAACATGTTATCTTTCCCCTAGCACAAAAGCTTTTATCGTGCAGGTACATTCTGCACTATATTTGTTGCGTTTTAGCTAGGATTGGTTTTCGTGTTGATAGTGAATTTTTGTATACTGGTTATTAGAGTTGTTTATATATAGTTCATTTTAAATAATAATTTAAAGGTGAAAATAAATTAATTAAAAAACTTAAACATAAATATGTATACATTTTTTGATTCCTAAACCACTAACAGAAACAATGAAATAGTAAAAAAAATTAAAAAAATTTACAAGAAAACCTATATAATTAAAGTATGAGATGGAACACGTTTAGATGATCTGTCCTATATTAATGCGCAGTTTTGCGTTTATGTTAAGATTTTCAAGATAAAATTTCCCGTTGAGTTTTGAAAATCGCACACATATTTAAGTTTACAAATTTTTTCTTGTATATTTATAACAAGGGAGCTCTGGAGAAAATAAATATTATGAATACTAAAGTAATAAAAACTGTCACGGCCATCTATTCCTCCCTCTGATCCATTCAATGTTTTACTAAGTTACTTCCATCGGAGGATACGCCCCTTTCATACCCCCTCGCTGCCGCTTGGGCCCTACCCCTAATAGTTATTTATTATTTTTTAAATTTAATTAACTGTTATCATTGATTGTTTAATCTCAAAGGTAACTCCATCCACTGCCTACCCTTTTTTTACCATCCACCCCATTACCAATTTATCCCTCTCAACCCACAAATAATATATTTTTTTTAAATTTATCACTCCCTCATTACCCCTTCCGAAAATAGTTTCAAACTTCTCTTCCAATTTGACGGTAGTGTATTTGTCGGCTTTTTTGGAGCAAAGCTAATTTTGCTCTTTTAAACAAATACTGTGTTTCCTTTTATTTTTGGGAATATATTTTTTTGCATGCAGATGGATTTTCATTAAGATAATCCTGTTGATAGACTGTCATTCACGTCTTGTGTAACTTTAAGATACCTTATGCCCTAGTGTAACTATAAGCCTTGGCTTCTAAATTATAACACTTCTGTAATAATTATTCGATTCCACCAAAATGTTAAAAACTATTAAATTCATTCCAAGTATGTTTAATGCTTTCAAGTGAATATTACTTGTGAGTAATATTATAATTATTTTCCTTAACGTTAAATGTTAAGAAGTACATTTTACCGAAATAATCTTTTTTATATTTCTGTGGAATAAAAATGTCAACCTAAAAAATTATGAAAACTGTTAACTTTTAATACAGCTACCACTTTTTGTAACTAAAAAAATTTAATTTTATTTACCGTGCGAAGGAAAGTTTTACGAAAATAAAAATTTTTACTCTGATTGAGTAACTAATATAGATTTATCTACTTTTTTAGAATACTGAAATTATTTACTATATTTTTATTTGTAAAAAATATAAAACCATAATTTACTTAATCAAATCATCAAACATCAAAAATCAAATTTAAATGTTGACGTCATTTAAAAAAATACTGTTGATCTTAATTTATACACAAATTGTATTATTTTCGAAAGTAAAATTACTATTTTATACCTTCGGTAAAAAAAAAGTTTAACGTTCATAAAATGTATTGGTTTTCCTTTTTCAACAATAGTTTCAGGTGTACCTACTGAAATGTACTTTTAGATGAAGTGGATGGCAGGGTGTGACGAAATATTCATATATTATAGATAATTCTCATTGGTCAAAGAAATTTTATTTTTTTAGATATTTTTAATATGTACATAAAGAAAAAAATTTTTGTCTAAAATTTTTTATTGTTACAAGAAAACAGTTCAAATAGTCAAACATTAATAATTATTTTTTTTATTAATGACAAAAATTATTTTTCACTATTTATAAAAGATAATTTTTGGATTTCACAAGTACTTACAACATGAATTGAACCACTTTTACACTCTTCTCTTTCATCATTATCTATGGCAGTCACAAATAACACACACACCACGTTACCAGATAGATTTGAACGGTTTTCAACATGCTGGAAAAAAAAACTACCTCAGACTACAAATGGCTAAATATATAAAACGATAAATATTACAAAACTTCTTGCGGAATCATTAAAATTCACTTTTATGCTGCCGTTTGGGTCTTACATTACACATTAAGACTTAGGTAACTTTAAGAAATGTCAGATTAGTGAACTAGCAACATGGTGATGAACCTCTAAAAAGTATTATTGAAATTGTAAATGAATCAGGATGAGTAGACGTCAGATGTGAAAGTTGGACTGCACGGGTGATGTAGTAAGTGGCCGGGCTAATGGTTTGTTGCGGGGCACGGGTGGTGTAGCAAGTGGCCGGGCTAAAGGTTTGTTGCGGGTTTTCCTGACCTGTAGTAAGTGGCCGGGCTAAAGGTTTGTTGCGGGGCACGGGTGGTTTAGCAAGTGGCCGGGCTAAAGGTTTGTTGCGGGGCACGGGTGGTGTAGCAAGTGGCCGGGCTAAAGGTTTGTTGCGGGGCACGGGTGGTGTAGCAAGTGGCCGGGCTAAAGGTTTGTTGCGGGTTTTCCTGACCTGTAGTAAGTGGCCGGGCTAAAGGTTTGTTGCGGGGCACGGGTGGTTTAGCAAGTGGCCGGGCTAAAGGTTTGTTGCGGGGCACGGGTGGTGTAGCAAGTGGCCGGGCTAAAGGTTTGTTGCGGGGCACGGGTGGTGTAGCAAGTAGCCGGGCTAAAGGTTTGTTGCGGGGCACGGGTGGTGTAGCAAGTGGCCGGGCTAAAGGCTTGTTGCGGGTTTTCCTGATCTGTAGTAAGTGGCCGGGCTAAACGTTTGTTGCGGGGCACGGGTGGTTTAGCAAGTGGCCGGGCTAAAGGTTTGTTGCGGGGCACGGGTGGTGCAGCAAGTGGCCGGGCTAAAGGTTTGTGGACGGGTGGATGGGCGTCACGTTGACGACGCTGTCGTAGTGGTACAGCCGCTGTGCGCCCAGCCTGCGGGAGACGCTGGCGACTGTCCGGGGCTCGTCCACGGCGCTGCGCGCGACGAAGGCGACGCCCCCGTCCTCCGGGTAGACGACGACGTCGACGCCGCGGGTGTTGGCGGCGGCCTTGAGCGCCTCGTCGCCCGCGGGGAAGCCGGCCGCCCGCAGGTCGCGCAGGTACGCCTGGACCCGGTCCGCCTCGCCCGCGAGCCTTCCGTACTCGTCGCCGCGCGCCTTCACGGACAGGCGCACCAGGTGCAGGTACCTGTCCGTGCTGTCCAGCAGCTCCCGGCTCACGTCGGCGCGCAGCTCGTCCGCGAGGCTGTGGTGGCGCGCCGAGCCGACGGGCTCCCCGGACAGCTGGTGCGCCAGGGCCGCGAACAGCGAGTCCCCGTCGGCCGGCGTCCTGACCACGGTCACCACCTCCTGGGGCGTGCTGAAGGTGTCGAGGGGAGGCCCGCGCCAAGGCCTGTTCTGCTCCGCGGCCGCCTCCCCGCCGTCGACGAACCTGCCAGCAGTCATCACCCTCTACGTGCAGATAGACGCCACACACAAAATCTTCTTTAAACACACTATTCAGTTATCTTTTTCAAAATTTAAAAAACATAGAATGACAGTCATCCCACGCTTTTAAAAGTAAAGGTGTACAAAGGATTAATACGTCAAAAATTTGTCCACATCCTGGGGTATTTTATGTCCATAACCCGTTATACAAGAAAATATTCCGAGTGGTTTAATTTAAATATAAATATAATTTTTAGTTCTACCTGAAATTGAAAATGTACAAATTTTTTTCAAAAGAGTCTATAATTTAAACCAAATCTATCCCTGAATCTTTTATTTGATAGACTTTTGTAAAATGTCCATGCATACCGAAATATATTAATAGTTAAATTTTACGTACGTATAAGATCTAAAAAATTCAAAACCTTTAAGAATGTATTTTTTTAATTGTTTATTAACTGTTTGTTAGAGATATAGAATAATTATATTGCATTTTCTACCCATAACCACTGAGACCATGTCTAATGAGGAGTATATTTTAAATCACGAAATATTGAATTATTGGGTAGTGTTCAAATAATTCAAAATAATTAAAACATTTTTATAAAAAAACAAAAACTAAAATCAAATAATTAATTAACTTCTGTTTTATGTTGTGCACATAGTGTGACATATTAATAAATATTTTGGAAATAAGGCTAAATTACTATCTTCTCATTGGCATTTATCGACTAATATAGATTGTTTAGAAAAAATTTTCATAGGTTGAATAAAAATATTTTCAGTTCAATAATGTTATTCATAATTTTTACAAAACTATCCATTTACTTCCTCGAATTCTAGGACAGTATTTTTTTTAGATAAATCCACATCTGTTTAGACGTAAGATTTATAAATAATTAATATGTATATCGTGTAGTATATTTGAATTTTCAAATATTTTTTCTTCTAGTTTTACTTTCGAAATTACAAAATACCCTATAAAAACTGCCACTAATGTTAATTCTTGGCTTTAAAAAAAATATGCAGGAAATATTCCTATTCCAGGGAATCAAGGATTCATTCCAATAATCTTATTTGCACAAGATACAAAATTTGGTAGCATAATGCTCGTCGATTTTATGTAATGAGATAGCTGTAGTGTCCTCACCTTACTCTATCCACGAAACTCTTTCATGAAAACGTTACTACTGAAAAATTTTTGTGTATACTTTTTTCTTTCATTCTAGCGTTATTTTATGCAATATTTTTCAACAAATAAACGAAGGTCATATTACATTTTCATAACTATCACAGATAGGAACTGATATTAAAACTTACATCTCTGATTCCGTATCTATAATATCGCCATCATGAGAAATGCCACCTTCTAGTCCTTCGACATCTGTGAACAGCAAAAATAAATAGTTAAATTTAATGTGCAACATCGATGTTTAGTTACGAAGCTATAATAATTGAAAGCTATACGAGGTGAAAGATAGATTTAAATACCACAAATAGTAAATTCTACATGAGGAAACTATTCTGCATGGAGCTCCACGCATGTGAAGATGCTGATGATTATGAGTAATCTAACCGATTACTTTGTGTCGTGATTACAGGCAACGCCACGGTACAGATAGTCTTATGTCCCTATGCTTGGAAACACACGATAATTCTGCAATGGTTTACCATTGCCTTTCGTAAGGTGAAGGTGAAAGTGACATCACAAGCTCACAGTCACAAGGGAGAAGGTTTTTAAAAGTCCTGGGCCCATCATCTGCTTTTTTGAAAAAAATTATGAGTGGTACACTGACAAGTTTGAGTGAGCCCACTATCACCCTCCACATTAATGTTTTTTTTTTATGTAACCCGAGTAGTTGTTTAATTGTAGTAAATGTTTTAGTAGGCGAGTATTACGACAAAACAAATTACATCCACTTCTTTCACGGGATTCGAACCCAGAAACCCGATGCGTTGCTGACTACGCTACGGAGGCCGACAACCTTTAAGTAAGTTAAAAATGGGGTATGGCTGTGTCATAGACATAGCCGTGTGTTGTACGTGAATACGTGTACTTAACAGGTAATATTTTCTATACAAAATATAAAATACGCTATTTTTTATTTAAAACCATATATATATTCACTGTAACTATTTTGCAGTAACGTTTAATATATTCAATCGATAGATTTTGACGAAAGCTGAAGATTGAAACTCTCTCCGTGTCAAAAGTTATACTAAATGGAAATCTCGAAACGCAGCGAAATGACCTCAAAATGGTGGCCCTTCCCCCTCCACCACGTACGATACTTCACAGTCCTCACTTAGCGTAACGGATTATTTGATGCTTTATCTATCCAGGTGTGTAATTAAATTTTGGCTGGAGATGATATATATGTAGCTGCAACACCAAACTCTCTTCTCTGATTTGGTTATCATTCGTTTTTTTGAATTGTCTCCCACTGTGGAAGCAATTTTAAAGACGTATTCACGTCAAAATATCTTCGAGGTGGACAGGTCCGAGCCAACGACCCAGAGGCTTACTAACTGTTCTCCGGCCAGAAGGCCAGCTCACCCACCACCTCCCCTCCTATGTCTGCGCCCTTTTAGGGTAGAATAGGAGTCGTCTTACAGATCTTACTAATCCGGGGCCCAAAAACTGAACTAGACTTGGAAAACAGGTCCCCTCCGCTCTGTCCTACTAGCGGACCGCCAACTGCCTACGAAAGTCAGTGGACAGAGTTTCACAGGAAGTTAGTTTCAGATTTCCGCCGCCGGCAGGCACAGACCCAACCAGTACGCACTGACACCAAGGTCTACCACCAGACAGGCTTCAACCAACTAACTTGTCACCGAACTGAGCAAATACGGGTTTGGAAACCAGAACCGAGCCCCGGAGATGAATGTCACTACACACCTCTTCCTGGTACGCCATTTTAAAGCGGAGGACAAGGATGGTCCTTCAACCAGGGTGATCGCTACAGACACTCCAGAAGCCAAGCATGGTTTCCAACAACAGTCAACTGGACAGAGCAGTAGCTACCAAGACCCAGGCACTACACACCCTCTACTGGCACACCATTTAAAGCCGAGGGCCAGAGAGATCTTTCACTTGATGTAAGCTTTTGGACATACACCATTGCTAAGCATTTTTTCTGTAGAAGAAAACTAAAAAATACCCAAAAGACCAAAACCTAAACTAAGCAAAAAGTTTATGTTGTCTATGTTGTTGTCAATAGCAATTTTTTGCTTAATTTGTGTTTTTGTCATTTGGGTATTTTTTCGTTTTCTTCTACAGAAAATGTGCTTAGCAATGGCATATGTCCAAAAGCTTACATCAAATCATGCACTCCCATTACACAAATCTTTCAAAGATAATAGATATCTTTCAGCCAGGATGATTGACACTGGAGTTCCAGGCAACATCACCGGGCACAACTCCCGGTGCACAACGAGGAGTCCACTGGGTGGGGCAGCCTCACCGCTGGCCAGGGCCGCCCCGATGGCCCTGCGCACGTCCACCACGCTGTCGTAGTGCCGCCACGCTCCACCGGGTGCGCGCGGCTGCCTCAGCCCCAGCCGCAGGGGTGACGCCTGCGCCGAAGAGCTGGGCACCGTGAGCGCCACGCCTCCCTCCAGGTACACCACCAGGGGCGCGCCCAGGAGGTCAGCCAGCGCCCCCAGCTCCTCCAGGTCTCCGGGGAACTCCGCAACGTCCGCTGTCACCAGCACACAATGTTCCTCAAACAAAACACTTTGTTCTAGTTTATCTGGAGAAAAGGTACTTGATAAATTCCAGAGACATTGCATTTGTACGCACTTGCCCTTTACCGAAAAAAACAAGACTGACCTACTGCGCACAGCGTGACCGATGGAATAAAAAAACAGAACCCAGTTCCTGAAACGTCTCAAAGTGTTATGACGCAGTTCAAAATGAAACTGATTTGCAGAAAAAAAATTATTGCCTCAACATAAAAAACAACACTAAGTGATTACCACAGATAATTTTTGTGCTGTCTTTGTTGTGTAGTTAAAAAATACAGTTTTCTCGTAATAAGGAAAAAAATATATATGCTGATTTTGTTCATTTTGTAACTTGTGAGAAGATTTGATGTGTAAAATCTCAGCTCTCTGTTCATGTTTTTGGCAAGAGTTATTTCTTGAACAGAACATAACACACATGGAATGGCAATGTGAAACTTCGGTGTTGATACCTGTTCAAAAAATCCAAAGGGAACTTTTAATTATTAACTGTTCAATGGAATTTAAAAAAGACAATGCAGTATTCAAATATTTATTTTATTGAGAAACAGGTGCAAAGCCGTGGTTTAGTATATCCTAAAATTCTTTTTTCACATTTAATCCTAGCCGTTTCAATATATAGTTGAAAATTTCAGTGTGCAAATGAATCGATAGTAGACAAAGCTTCTCCGGCAGAAAATTCTAAGGGCGTATGTAAAAAACTACGATTGATTCGCGTATATTTGTAACTCTTGGGATTATTTCAAAGAATGATATGTTAAATGGAGTGTGGTAGTCTGGTATTGTAAGTGTATGTAGCTCACCGTGCTGGCTGCCACGCCGGGCTTGTAGCAGCGGCTGCACAGAGTTGCGCAGCCAGGCGGCCATGTCTCGGTGCTGTGGCGAGCCCACGGGCTGCTCGCTCAGCTGGTGCGCGACGGCGGCGTACAGCGAGTCTTGCACGTGGGGCATCACCACCACCCTCACCTCCTGGGAGCCGCACACGTAGGCGTCCTCGGCGGCCTCCACGCGCCAGTCCTCCTCCTCCTCCTCCTCCTCTTCGACGGCGTCCTGCCTGCGACCACGTGGTGCTTAATGTCACTGCGACATGTCTTCCAAGCGAAACTTCTTTGGGTGCGTGTGGCGGTACATCGCGAAGACATCTACCGCGCTACGCCAACCGTGCGGCTATCAGCAGGAGCTGTCCCGTCGGTTTGTGTACACCCCTGGGCTAGAATGCAGTGCACCCTCCAGGAGTCCCGTTAGCCCGGATGCCAAGGGGATTATCACCCCTCCTCCGCGCTGGCTAGCAGGCTTGCGAAGAGGAAAGAAGAGACAGTTCCAGTCTGCCTCTTCGCACGAGTAGGCTGTTGTGCACTGTAAAAACCTGTAAATTTGTTAGTGCGCTCGATGGCGCAAATAAATAGCTTGAAACAGTAAACCTATTGTTTATTCAAGCATTGCCTACCTGCCCCTCACAAATAATCAGTAGCCTTATGGCTACAGTGCGATTTTTTTTCCTAATCTAACATAAAGCCATGAGTGTGCGGGAGGGGATTAGGTAGGGAAGACTCTAAGTGCGTCTCAGACCGAAGCCTATACGCTCTAATAATGCAGGGTGTTAGCCATGCAGGAGAGGTAGCATGGATCATGTGCTAGGAGGGGGATTGGCCAACTATGACAGCGATTAATGCCATGACTAACTCCCTCTAACTAACTATTCTAGACTAAAAAATAGATAAGTTGGGCTCAAGGTAAAGCCTGCATTGTCACAGGGAAAACCCTGGGCTCATTCGTGCGGGGTGAAAAAGTCATGCATTAATAACAAACGAGTTGGTTACGGGAAACAGAAGGATGGATCGGGAGGAAAAGTTGGAAAGAGTAGAAAATAGTCTGCCATGCGGGGGGGTTAGGCAACTGGACATTTCTGTCCGCATTCGTTTGGGTGTAGCTGGTTGTTTTGGGGGCGACTTTCGTCGTTTCCCGCCAGGCTGCCAGACAGCCTAGAGTACAATTTGAACATTGATTTCTGGCGCTAAGAGGTTCGGACGGTGCAGTGAACTCGCTCCCTTGAGCGGGCTCCACGTGGCGGCGTGCGGCTCAGGTTGAACCCTGCCATGCTGCAGAGATAGGCGGGTCGCGGCGGTAGGGACCCGTCTGCAGTGGCGTAGCGTGGGTGGGGCGGAGGGGGCGGCCCGCCCCGGGCGGCAGCCCGGGGGGGCGGGTCGCCGGTGAAGCGGGTTGAGATATGATCTATGATTCTTTCATTACATGTGTCAGACACTCAATAATGTTCCATTTTTATCTAAAATTTTGGGCACCAACTATTTTTTAATATTTATTTAAAAGAAAAACTGCGAAATCACTGACAGAGCTCTTTATAACGTTTGTTTGTTTACATACGAACGGCAACATCGCATCACGCCGCGCCGCCCGGCGCGCGCGAGCCGAGTTGAGCGGCACTCCTTATTATGTTAATTACTCATACAAAATCTTTTGTTTCACGCGTCGGCCCGTGTCGAAGCCTCTCTTTCGCACTCATTGAATTTAGTACTACGCATTGTACTGTAAAGTTTGACCTTAACCCAGGGCAAACCAAACAACTTCCGCAAACCGGGACACAGTAAAACTCCTATATTGCCCCGTACCGCGAGCGCAGGTAAACCCAAAAAAATATTAAAACCCAAACTAATAGCAGTCTTAAAAAATACTACTAAGGTTGCGAACAGTGAGAGGAGGCAGCAAGTTAAAAATACGCAAAATTTATATGACAACATTTAATAAATATATATATCATAAAATCGTTTCATCACAAATCGGCGCATCCATCATAAAATAAATACCCTATTACTACTTATAAAAAAATAGCTGTATAATAATACTAAAAAAATACTTTAACAATGCCCCCAAAAATTATAATTTGATCATATACTTCGGAGCTCCGAAAATTAAATATAATTACCAAAAAGGCATTAAAAATATATAAGAACATATTAATACAAATACAAATATAGATTCGCACCGGGCGTATCACCGCTGTAAATACCAATTAACATAGGCGAAATCTAGCAAAAAATTGACACACGTTAACATACAAATAAATATACCAAACATTTAGCAAATTACAAATTATGGGTTTACAAGCCCTTCTCAGTTAAGTCATTTTCTAACGGTCGACGCCTTTTTTCTTCAAGGTCTGGCAGGGATTGGGTGAAACACGCTGAACGTAAAATCCCAGTTTCAGTTTTATTAATCCGTTAATTTAAATCCCAAAAATCCACAAATTATATTTCGCACCAGGGGTCAAAGGGGTCAACGGGGCAGTGGCACGGCTGGCACTTACTTGCTTTTTGACGTCTTGATGTCCGATCACCAAATACACTCGTTTGCTCACGAGTGTTTTTAATGGCAAACCCTTGCCATTATACGTTACCGTAGCTGCAGGTAATTGTACGGATATGACGAATCCTTCGCCATACCGTCTTGGAGTTTATTTCGGCGCACATAATTCATCCTTGGAAAATCCTCGCGATATTCACACACGCCTCACCAACCACTCGCGTTCATCGTACCAAAGCGTTCTAAATTATATAATGAACCCCGTTCATATTCAAAAAGGAACACTCGTATACAGTTACTTCGATGTGGAACCATCACCATGGCCAACCCGCGTTTTACTTCACGTGCGCGCCCGCCTGGGCCTACCAAGCGACTCCGCTCGCCCGTCTCACCTGACGTCACACAATCAGCTGTTCTGCTCGCGCGCCGTCTAGCGCAGCGATTACCAACATATTCGGTAGTGTCCTCGAACTTTCCAGACCAATTTATTAACTTAAAATCTTAAACTTAAAAATAATAAGACTAAACAAGAATTACAAATTTCTTTTCTAAAACAACATATAACAAACTTAAATCCAAAATAACTCGTATTACCAGGGCATCCGAAAGATTAATAAAATACGTTAACCATTTCTGCCAACATAAACATTATCAAAGGTAGCAGCTGTAGCACACATGCTACAGTACTGATCTTTGTTTGTTTTAGTGCATCGTGAAGTACCGTTACGCAATCACGCTTTACTCGTATGTTTGTTTCGCGAGAGTTTAGGATACGGAACGAAAGTCATTTTGATTGTGTTTCGATCTTTTAAATACTGTTGAATCTTCTAAAACTAAACATTTAGAACTTTACCCAATCTTTGAACTAGTTTTTTAAAATGAAAAGAGTCAAAGAAAGCGGTGCGGAATTCCGCAAAAAAAAAAAAAAAAGGCTAAGAAAGAAGCAGATGCGAAGAAGTCTCAAGGTGCATTACTGAAATATTTTAGTTCCAGTTCTGGTTCGAAAGCCACGTTAACGTCTTCGGTGGCATCCTGCAGCAGCGGAAGTGATTCCAGTGTAAGTAGGTATATGATTCCTCCATCTAGAATCATGCATGGCCTAGAATTACTCAAGTTATTTATTATTATTATTTATTTATTGTTTAGAAAAGTTACAATATTTCTTACATTAGTCTCGCAAAACCTATTCACCTAGGTTTGTCTGCGAGTACGGAATCACACTCGTTCATTAAATCTTATTTTATAATACACTTAAAATTGCTCTAATAGCTGTTTGAACATTGATTATTGTTTAAAAAGTATGGAGTATATTAACATAAATTATATTGAGTTAAGGTACATCTTTTTAAGTTTACGACTGAATTTTGTCCTGCTACTTGAATTTAAAACTTCAAACTTATGTAAATCTAGTAGTAGTCTAGGAATATTTTTTTTTGTTTTTGGATAACTTGATTATTTATGGTACCTGTCATACAAAGAAAACAATTTTTCATTTAGCTCAAAAATGGCGCCAACAATTTTTCTCAAATTTCTTGTCATTTTATCTTCTAATAACATCTATAACATGGCTTACTCAGTCAGTTTTTACCGGGAAACTCTAAAAAAGGTAGCTTCCATACAAAATCAATTTTGTTTGTAAATTTTTCTATAAGCCCGGCAAACCGCGCCGTCACCAAAACCACTTTTGTTTTGTGATAGATAAAATACTTATTTGAAATTCGAACGTGTCCTCCGGCCATAATTCATGGAAATACATAACTTATTTTACAGGTACAAGAAGAAGACGTACCTGCCATCGCAGTTGGAAGTAGTTCTGGTCCCACCACAGAGCAGGGTCGAGACGAAGTCGACTCATCAAAAGTACCTCAAGCATCTAGTCATAAGCCTGCAGAAAAAGTGAATGTTGCCAAAGAAGACATAATTGAAATCGTGCCTTCTGCTCCTGCCGAAATCAAAGATGTGAATCTCGACGATGTAGGTTGCTGGCCTTCTCCTATGACCGACGAAGTAAGAACGCTTCTAGTACGTCGCGGATCTGACTCAGTACAGCACATCGATTCCAAATTTGCCGATATTGTTCGCTCAGGGACTTCAACGAAAGGCGGTACCCGAAAACTAACCAAAGAGTGGTTCTACAAACCATTATCTAACGGCGAAAAGGTTCTCCGAACATGGATGGCGTACTTGCCTTTGAAGCAATCCTTGTATTGTTTTTCTTGCAAGCTGTTTGGCAATTCCGGCTCTAACTTCGCATCTGAAGAAGAATTCAACAAATGGTGGAAGCTAAATCCAAGAATAGGAGACCATGAAAATAGCCTGGGCCATGAACAGAGCTTCTTGAAATGGAAGGAGTTGGAAGCGCCTGAACTGTAAAGCAACCATCGATCAGAAACAACAAGAAGTTTTCGAAAGTGAGGAAAAGAAGTGGAGGGATGTACTGTACAGGTTGCTGAATATTATCCAGTTCTTAGCCAAACAGAATCTGGCCTTCAGAGGACATCGAGAAGTCATTCGAGGAGATGATAGTGGCAATCGCGGGAACTTTCTGGAGTTAGTGCACCTCCTAGCTAAATACGACCCTCTTCTAATGGAACACCTGACAAAGATATAGCTGGGAGCAAGAGTCTCAGTTTCGTATCTACCTCCAGAAACCCAGAATGAATTTATAAACTTACTGGGACAGCAAGTTCGATCCACCATCATCCGTCGTATTCAAGAAGCTAAATATTATTGCGTAATCTTCGACAGTACACCAGACATCTCCCACAATGACCAAATGAGCCAAGTTCTGCGATACTACATATCGAAGGAGAAAAAGTCGCAGTGGTAGAATCTTTCATTGACTTCTTCGAACCAAAAGGAAAAAATGCAGAAGATCTCAGCAACGATATAATCGCGAAGATAACATCAGACAGACTGGACATACAGAATCTGAGAGGACAGGCTTATGACAATGCTGCCAAAATGTCAGGGATCCAAAATGGAGTTCAAGCCCGGATTAAAGCACTGAATCCGAAAGCTATATTCGTTGCATGTACAAACCACTCACTAAACTTGGCTGGGGTACACGCTGCTTCTGAATCAGTGGATTCCGTGACGTTTTTTGGAACTCTGGAGAAGCTGTTTGCCTTCTTTTCCGCATCAACTGTTCGATGGAACGCTTTGGTTGCCGTCACAGGTCAAGCAGTAAAACGAGTCAGTGAAACTTGCTGGAGCGCTAGACATGTAGCTGTCAAGATGCTTAAAAATAAGTTTGAGGTAGTTCTTGAGGTACTGGAACAATTAACAGATTCATCTCAAACTTCCGAAACAAGATCGGGAGCCAGTCTTCTCCTGACAGCCATGCAGTCATTTAACTTCCTAACTTTTCTTGGCTTTTGGGCTGCAGTGCTACCTGAAGTAGATGACGCACAGATTTACCTGCAGCAACGAGGACTAAGTGTGGATAAGTGTGCTCAGAAACTCTGCGCTTTGAAAACCCTCTTAATCGAAAGTAGAGACCGTTTCGTGCAAGAAGCAATTGACTTGGCTAAGACTCTCTGCGAAAAACTCGGAATCGAACTCAAAACGAGAAGAATTCGCAGGAAAAAATGCATGCATGGCGATGAATCTTCTGAAGATGCAGCTTTGTCTCACTAACAGGAAATCCGTCGAGAGATTATCGCATCATTCGACAAGATCATTCAAGAAATGACGACTCGATTCCAGAAAATTCAAGAAATATCGGACAAGTTCGGATTTTTTATGCCAGCGAAACTTTTGGACAGCAAGTTCGAGTGTGATCTTTCCCATGTATTAGAAGACATCGACAAGGACGAGTTTCAGATGGAGCGGAAGCGTCTTCAGCAGTTTGTTGTTGTTGCCTGTTCTGATTCAGAGGAAGATATAAGTGGTAAAGGACCACTGGAGCTCCTCCAGTTCATTCAAAAACTGAATCTCGGAATTTCGGTTCCAAATATAGTCATCTTGATTCGTATATATTTGACTTTGGCGATTAGTGTTGCAAGTTGTGAGTGAAGTATTTCGAAGTTGAAGCTAATAAAAAATTACCTCAGATCTACTATGAGCTCCGCTAGACTATATTGTCTAACTTGGCTATATTGTCGATTGAACAAGAATTGGCTGCTAATATTGATTTTGACAAAGTTATTTCTGACTTCGCTGCTCATAAGGCCCGTAGAATCCGCTTGTAAAACCGCTCATCCTATTTTAACTTCAATAAAAGGTACCTCATTGCATGTGAAATTTAATTTTAATTAAGCACCTATAGAATGGGGGCGGCAAAATGGGTCTCCCGCCCCAGGCGCCGAGATGGCACGCTACGCCACTGCCCGTCTGCGCCTAACGCCACCCTGACTTGCTGGCATCTAGTAATGGAGTATTTGGGCAAAGGACAGCAAACGGGGTTTGAGCTTATTGTTTGCACGAAGATTACATTATTTTAAGAATGTTTTATTTTAATTACTTGTGTAAATCAGTATTATTATCAGTGTTAAACGATTATTGTTTTAGCTGTGTAATCAAATATTTTTTTGCAGGTTAAGTGCTTTTAGTTTGAGAGGGTAATTGTTTGATGTTATTTATATTTGATTAACTAAATCATTCACAGTATTATAATTATGAGCTTACGAGCGTATAAATATGTAAGTAAAACTAAGAATATGATTGTTTAAAATAAGTTTTAACAAATCCCGTGATTGAAATATTAATTCTTTTTAATTTCACTTCGTGGAGTGAATAATTACCTTGAGGTAACTCCGTGCCATTTAGTTTATTTTATCTTTGTTCATTTATTTTACGACTGAACCTTATCAATGAATATTATTGCATTGCAGTATGTCCATGCAGCTTTTTGGCAAAATCTGTTGCACTATCACTCTGTAGAACTAAATCTTTACTACACATAAAATATTTTTAGTTAAAATCTCTTTTATTATTTTAATCCAAGCTTCGATATTCACTAAACAAAATTTCCTTTGTGGTTTGAGTATTTCAACGGAATGATTATTGTTTTTTAATCAATCTTGATTGATTAATAATTATTGATATCCTGAGACGTTATTTTGAAGTGAGTAATACATTTGTTGATTGGTGGTTTTTTCCTTTATTTCAATCAAATTTAAATAAATACAAAAAATTGGCATTCCAAAATACCTAAAAAAGAAATCAAAGCCAAAACAACCCACAGTGTTATTTTGTTATTAAAGTTATTATTTTTTAGTAATACTAAGTTACTTTATAAATGTGGTTGAGAATAAAATTTATAGAAGGTGATTTACTTTCTAAAACGTAATTTTTTTTAGTTAAAATGGTTTTTATGATGTAGTAGAGAATATGAAAAACATAACCGTATACAACAAAATGGTGTGTTTATTTCTTCAGTGATTATTTTTAAATTTTTTTAATTATTATTAATTGATCAATACTTATTGATATAATATGAATTTATTGTAATTTGAGTAATAATTTTTTAAAATTCATGTTTATTTAAAAAAATTGTCTTCTTACTCTCTTTCTCTTTCTTTCTGCCGTTTTACAGATATACTTACGAGTCAGGTTTTGAATTTCCAAAGAAGTTTTCTTTTATCATATGTTACACGCGCTCTTTATTTTACATACGCTTTTCTATCTATTTTTTGTTTATAAATGCAATAGAAATTATTATGTAAACTAACGAATATTTGTAAATTTTTACATTTACATGCAAACCACCATGAGTTACACTGCGTTCGGATTCTTACACGGGCATTAATGCCTTGTGTTTTTGTAGTACCTCTAATAGTTAAATTCATTTGAAAATAGTTTTCTGGTATTAACTGTGCATAAAATTAAGCACGGTAAAAAAATTAATTCATATTTGATAATATTTTCCATTTTAAAAAAAAAATTGGTTATGCTTGGAAAAAAATTTAATTAAAATATTAAATTATAGGATAATTTTGATAAATTTTGCTGAAAAGCGATTTTAATACAAAAACATTTATTAAGAAGATAAATGCATACTTATGAATGAACTAAAAATATAGTAGGGTAAATAAGAATAATCAATTCCATTAAAATATATGTTGTTTTTTTTTTTTCATTTTGGTTCGGTAGAAAGTGAAACCTGGATAAAGATTTTTTTTTTACAAAATAGTATAATAGAACGTAAAATTATGTGTAAAAATATTAATGTGAGTTTCTAGTCTAGGAAAGTAGATTTAAACAGTTTTAGGGTATATTTATTACGCTAGAATTTATTTTAAATAATTCAGGGTAAATTTCATGTCCAGGGCCTGAGTTTCGTATTAGTGTCATTGCAGCGTTAGAACACATACATTTTATCGGGGTCGTTACCACAACGCCAAACGTACAATAACACCGAATACCATAACGCCGAATGCCAAATTGACCGCAACGCCGACAGCTAGAAAACTGCTGTGTACAACAACGCCGAAATACAGTAATGCCGAAAAATGTTGCTGCGGGAAGGGGGGCCACAGGAGCAAAATAAAAAACAAATGAATGAATTTGTGTACCTAACCTAACCTAGGCTAGCCTAACCTAGCCTTACCTAACCTAACTTTACCTAACCTAACCTTTGTGGCAGTCCTGCAATGACATTTTTCGGCGTTAATATATTTTGGCGATGTAGATTTCGGCGTTGTGGTACACAGTAGTTTTCTAGCTGCCGGCGTTGTAGTCAATTTGGTATTCGGCGTTATGGTTTTCGGCGTTATTGTACGTTCGGCGTTGTGGTATTTCGGCGTTTTGGTACGTCGTATTTTATCGTTACCGAGGTTCTAAGTTACACTAAGAGATTAGTACTAAAAGACTCGATCACATGTTCTCTTTTTCAATATTTGGAAAACAGCAAGAATATTTTTACTGAATGTGTGGGCACACATTTCATTAGAACTGTATTCAGTACATTTTTTTTGCTGCTTCGGAAATTACTTTTCCTGATAATTCATTACGAGTTTCGAAATTGTGTTCACATAAGTAATAAAAACATAGTTGATAGTTTGCTGACACCGTAATAAATATAAAAACACAAGTCTTTACAAAAATTAATTTTCTATAAAAGAAGAACAAGTTACATGTTACAAATAAACGATAATTGTTCGACATGTTGACCGTATTTTTAAAGAAACAATCAGTTTTTTTATGCAGTAAGGTTATTACAGGAAAATATTTTCTCCTTTATTTTTGTGTTGCCATTTTTTTTTATAAATTCTGAATTTTTCTTTTGTTCAAATGTTAATTACAGATTTGTTCTACGTTTTAAAGAATTGGTGATTATTGTTCTCATAACAAAAAAAAGTAAACCAAACTAAATAATAACTTAAACTGTATATTTTTCAAAATATAAATTGTAAATATATATGTTTTTTTTTATTTAAATTCAGTTCAACGCATTTATAAGTTTTAGCGTTATGTTTTATATGTTTTATAATTGAACAATATTTTTTCGCCAACTTTGTCTAATAAATCATTTACTTCACTGACGTAAATATTTTTTTTTTGTGTTTAGAGTAATGTTTTCTTAAATCGATACACAAACTATAATTGGGTGATCAAATAGATTATCGATTTCGTTGACATAGAAAATGAAGTGGTTGTGGGTGAACCGTACGTGGGTTTTCCACCTTGCCACTGTGGCGTAGAGCCTCACCCATGATCGGCGTGAGGTCTGAGGCACTTGTGGGAGATTTCTCTGCAAAGATCTCCAACCAAATAATTACCTGCTCTGCCATTCTTGGAAATAATGCCCGGTCCTGGCCCTCTCAGTGCTAATGGGAACAGCGCTGTCTCTCCTGGCGCACCTCGACTCACCACTGATACCTGTCGAGAAAACAATGTGCACACGCTCATCTCATCCACATATTCACATTCACTGCAAGAGTTTTGATGATTCATAAAATACATCCAGCAAAACACGAAACTCATTATGAAGCAAAATAATTAAAATTTTATTTTCGATGCGGTGTTTCTATCGTATTAAAAATCCTATTTTAATATTTCAGTACATCAGATACATATGAAATGTATATAATCGTCTATTCAGCATATTGAATGTTTTAAGTATTGACGCCAGAATTTTTATTTTATTTTGTGATATTATAATGATATTACTACACACAAAAGGCTTACTTAGAAAAAAAATCTGTACTTTTAAAACCTCCTAGCATCCATACAAGTATTATAAAGTAAATGTATTAGTTTGTATGTCCGCTTATAAAAAATTTAGTCGAAAAACTTGCGAAGGTATTTCAAAAAAATTATTTCTTAATTTTTAACTAATAACATATTTAATGTGCAAAGGATTTTATAAATGAAAATATTCTTACTCATAAAGCATTTTTTTTATAAAAACACAAAAATATCATGAAAAATTTATACCATTTAAACATGCCTATCTGGGATGAATAATGTTACATGAAAGCAGTGGCGTAGCGTGGGTGGGGCGGAGGGGGCGGCCCGCCCCGGGCGGCAGCCCGCAGGGGCGGGTTGCCGGTGAAGCGGGTTGAGATCTCATCTATGATTCATTCATTACATGTGTCAGAAACACTATAATGTTCCATTTTTATCTACAATTTTGCGCACCAACTATTTTTTGATATTTATTTAAAAGAAAAACTGCGAAATCACTGACAGAGCTCTTTATAACATTTGTTTGTTTACATACGAACGGCAACATCGCATCACGCCGCGCCGCCCGGTCGCAAGGGCCCTCGGACTCCGTCAAGATCTACACAAATGTCACTCAAAAAAAAATAAAAAAAAAATAAGATAACATCTTATGATTTCAAAATAAACATTAAGGGGGGGGGGGGGTGGTAGCAGTAGAGCTGGTACAGGGATTGTCTAACCTCCTTAGGACAGGGGGTGTAGGGTGTTGACTGAAAGAAAATAAAGTATTATTTATCCCACATCGATTCAGGTTTTATTTCTGGTAAACTGTGACCAACACAAAAGTAAATAAATAACTAATTAAATAATTAAATAAAGTCAATCATGTCAAAATATCTCTGGTAACAAACAACAAAAAAAATATTAAATACTCTTTTGAAATAAGTAAAAGAGAACGATTATTACTTTTTTTTAAAATAACATGATTCTTAACACACACCTCGACCCATCCTTAAGCTAAAATTAACGAAAGAAATTTTACATTACTGGATACCACACACTGCCTGCACTCCTGGAAAGAATCAAAACGTTAAGTCATCCTAACCCAATTTTAAAATACGCCCCCAGATGTTACAAGAGGTGAAAGAAAATTACGAGTTCGCCATTACTTACAACACCGAACGGCAGCACGCAGCTACCCGCCAGGCCGGGGCTCCGACAGACCTCCAGCACCTCACCGAGAAGAACCACCCCGGCGCACCCAGGGTGGCCCCATTTATTAAATTCACTTCACAACGTCATCACGTCGAGAACCCTCCACGCGAAAACAAAAATCCCGGCCGCGATTCCACAAAAAATTTTCCTGCCTCCATTGTGTCGTGGTGTTCTTCTCTAGGTGCTGAATTTAACAAATGCAATTTTTCTTGTATCTTTACCAGGGGCTCCTCATCTGAACTACTATTTTCACAAATATCAGGTATCCCTGTCTTGTCGTCAGTACATAGGCTAAGAGTGTATTGATAAGACATGCCCAAACATAAAAAAATAAACAGAATACTCAGTGTGTGGACATACTAAAAAAAATAATCATGCTCCTGAAAAACATTCAGCCTCCTACCTAACCTGGCTTTTTTTAAAAAAAAATCTTAAATCAACTGCTTATAATTACACACACACAATACCAAAAAAACCAATTGAAATACTAAGTGCAATGTTTAAAAAAAATTACTTAACTTAATGAAAATTAAAAATACTTAACTCTATAACAAGACCATTTCATTTTTACACTTATTCTGAGAACATGTAAGTAGGCATTCTGTCTCCACTCCTATAATTAAAACCTGAAAATGGAAGGTATGCAAATTAAAACTCCTGAATATGTTGTTCCTTGCTGATAAACATAACCACTTATCTCAAACACTGGCTGAAAAAAAAAAAATGATTACCATTACAGAATAGGCCAAATTTAAAAAAAAATTAATAATACTTTCTCATGCTTAAAACATTTATAAATAACCTGGCTGTACCTCATGACCCCTGAAACAGATATGGTTAAAACCAAACATCACCATTACACCAAACAAATTTAAAAAAAATAACACACACCCTACAATTAGACATACCCTAGCCTCACAGCGGCACTCATTATGTTAATTACTCATACAAAATCTTTTGTTTCACGCGTCGGCCCGTGTCGATGCCTCTCTTTCGCACTCATTGAATTTAGTACTACGCATTGTACTGTAAAGTTTGACCTTAACCCAGGGCAAACCAAACAACTTCCGCAAACCGGGACACAGTAAAACTCCTATATTGCCCCGTACCGCGAGCGCAGGTAAACCCAAAAAAATATTAAAACCCAAACTAATAGCAGGCTTAAAAAATACTAATAAGGTTGCGAACAGTGAGAGGAGGCAGCAAGTTAAAAAGACACAAAATTATATGACAACATTTAATAAATATATATATATATAATAAAATCGTTTCATCACAAATCGACGCATTTATCATAAAATACATACCCTATTACTACTTAAAAATATAGCTATATAATAATACTAAAAAAATACTTTAACAATTTCCCCAAAAAAATTATAATTTGATCATATATTTCGGAGCTCCGAAAATTAAATATAATTACCAAAAAGGCATTAAAAATATAAAAGAACATATTAATACAAATACAAATATAGATACGCACCGGGCGTATCACCGCTGTAAATATCAATTAACATAGGCGAAACCTAGCAAAAAATTGACACACCTTAACATGCAAATAAACATACCAAAAATTTAGCAAATTACAAATTATGGGTTTACAAGGCTTCTCAGTTAAGTCATTTTCTAACGGTCGACGCCTTTTTTCTTCTAGGTCTGGCAGGGATTGGGTGAAACACGCTGAACGTAAAATCCCAGTTTCAGTTTTATTAGTTGTTCGCTCAGGGACTTCAACGAAAGGCGGTACCCGAAAACTAACCAAAGAGTGGTTCTACAAACCATTATCTAACGGCGAAAAGGTTCTCCGAACATGGATGATGTACTCGCCTTTGAAGCAATCCTTGTATTGTTTTTCTTGCAAGCTGTTTGGCAATTCCGGCTCTAACTTAGCATCTGAAGAAGGATTCAACAAATGGTGGAAGCTAAATCCAAGAATAGGAGACCATGAAAATAGCCTGGGCCATGAACAGAGCTTCTTGAAATGGAAGGAGTTGGAAGTTCGCCTGAACTGTAAAGCAACCATCGATCAGAAACAACAAGAATTTTTCGAAAGTGAGGAGAAGAAGTGGAGGGATGTACTGTACAGGTTGCTGAATATTATCCAGTTCTTAACCAAACAGAATATGGCCTTCAGAGGACATCGAGAAGACATTCGAGGAGATGATAGTGTCAATCGCGGGAACTTTCTGGAGTTAGTGCACCTCCTAGCTAAATACGACCCTCTTCTAATGGAACACCTGACAAAGATAAAGCTGGGAGCAAGAGTCTCAGTTTCGTATCTATCTCCAGAAACCCAGAATGAATTTATAAACTTACTGGGACAGCAAGTTTGATCCACCATCATCCGTCGTATTCAAGAAGCTTAATATTATTGCGTAATCTTCGACAGTACACCAGACTTCTCCCACAATGACCAAATGAGCCAAGTTCTGCGATACGTACATATCGAAGGAGAAAAAGTCGCCGTGGTAGAATCTTTCATTGACTTCTTCGAACCAAAAGGAAAAAATGCAGAAGATCTCAGCAACAATATAATCGCGAAGATAACATCAGACGGACTGGACATACAGAATCTGAGAGGACAGGCTTATGACAATGCTGCCACAATGTCAGGGATCCACAATGGAGTTCAAGCCCGGATTAAAGCACTGAATCCGAAAGCTATATTCGTTGCATGCACAAACCACTCACTAAACTTGGCTGGGGTACACGCTGCTTCTGAATCAGTGGATTCCGTGACGTTTTTTGGAACTCTGGAGAAGCTGTTTGTCTTCTTTTCCGCATCAACTGTTCGATGGAACGCTTTGGTTGCCGTCACAGGTCAAGCAGTAAAACGAGTCACTGAAACGCGCTGGAGCGCTAGACATGTAGCTGTCAAGATGCTTAAAAATAAGTTTGAGGTAGTTCTTGAGGTACTGAAACAATTAACAGATTCATCTCAAACTTCCGAAACAAGATCGGGAGCCAGTCTTCTCCTGACAGCCATGCAGTCATTTAACTTCCTAACTTTTCTTGGATTTTGGGCTGCAGTGCTACTTGAAGTAGATGACGCACAGATTTACCTGCAGCAACGAGGACTAAGTGCGGATAAGTGTGCTCAGAAACTCTGCGCTTTGAAAACCCTCTTAGTGGAAAGTAGAGACCGTTTCGTGCAAGAAGCAATTGACTTTGCTAAGGCTCTCTGCGAAAAACTCGGAATCGAACTCAAAACGAGAAGAATTCGCAGGAAAAAACGCATGCATGGCGATGAATCTTCTGAAGATGCAGCTTTGTCTCACTAACAGGAAATGCGTCGAGAGATTATCGCATCATTCGACAAGATCATTCAAGAAATGACGACTCGATTCCAGCAAATTCAAGAAATATCGGACAGTTCGGATTTTTGATGCCAGCGAAACTTTTGGACAACAAGTTCGAGTGTGATCTTTCCCATGTATTAGAAGACATCGACAAGGACGAGTTTCAGATTGAGCGGAAGCGTCTTCAGTAGTTTGTTGTTGTTGCCTGTTCTGAATCAGAGGAAGATATAAGTGGTAAAGGACCACTGGTGCTCCTCCAGTTCATTCAAAAACTGAATCTCGGAATTTCGCTTCCAAATATAGTCATCTTGATTCGTATATATTTGACTTTGGCGATTAGTGTTGCAAGTTGTGAGAGAAGATTTTCGAAGTTGAAGCTAATAAAAAATCACCTCAGATCTACTATGAGCTCCGCTAGACTATATTGTCTAACTTGGCTTTATTGTCGATTGAACAAGAATTGGCTGCTAATATTGATTTTGACAAAGTTATTTCTGACTTCGCTGCTCATAAGGCCCGTAGAATCCGCTTGTAAAACCGCTCATCCTATTTTAACTTCAATAAAAGGTACCTCATTGCATGTGAAATTTAATTTTAATTAAGCACCTATAGAATGGGGGCGGCAAAATGGGACTCCCGCCCCAGGCGCCAAGATGGCACGCTACGCCACTGCATGAAAGATATAGGGCGTATGCAAAATGAAAATAAATTTTTTATTTAATTACGTATTTTTTTATTTTTAATTTTAAATAATTAATTTAAACTTTTCTAACATTTAAATAAAGAGAAATTATGAGATTTTTATTTAAATAATAAATTAGAACCATACTGAATATTTTAAATATTTTACTGGTATGATTTATATTATTCCATGTTAACATATTCCGAGTTTATTTTATTTAGTGGGGAAAATAATTGTTTTATAGTATAGGTATACATATATTCTCTAAATATATATGTAAATAATTTTACGTGTGTGTGCGCGCCATATTTCACTGTGCAGCCAAAACTACACATAGCAGAAGAATGGTGTTTTTGTGTGGTGGTAGCCGCTAGTCACCCATCGTGCATTATGACGGTTCCTCGGTGATAGCTGTAAGGATGTGGAAGATATAGGACGCACTTGCATCGAATGATTTTTTATAAGAAAATGGTCACATATAAAATCTATTTGCGTATGTACTGGACAACCAAACATCTAATGTAGTGTATAAGAATGTATTTTAATATTTTTTTAGTAGATGTCAGACAAATTTTATGCTTATTATATATGATATTTAAATTAAAAATAAAATCTGTATGAATAAAAAACTTAAAAAAACTGACTTGAAATTATATAAAAGTAACATAAGTTCTCTAAAAAAATATATATATATATATATTTTATACACTAGATAATACTTAATTTTTTTTCCGTGTTGCAATTAGAAACTTATTGTTTACTATGCAAATATCAAATGTAATATTGTTTTGAAGCCGGTGCCAAGTAAAAAAAAAAACAGCGAGTGTTACTCTGTAAACGTGTTAGAATTGAAACTTCCGTGGCATTTAAAACCTAAACTAATTATAATTATGTATGCTTTTTGTTATCTTCATATTTCTCTGCCCAAATACCAATTCTCTGCCCTGTTCGCGTTTGAAACGTGTCACAAAAATGTTTCACGAAAATGTTGCACTAAACGTCGGCATTGGAATGTTAATCTCATCGCGCCCACAGAAGTTTGAATTCAAAAGTACACTATAAATGTAATTGAGAGTCACTAAATTTCAACGACTTTTTAGAATCAGTTTTAATGCCTGTTAGTAAACAACTGTCCCTGGGAGCTCTAGGATCAGTGGTTGCCATGGTTTCCAGACAGTGTCCGATATTTAGCTATGTAGCCATTGCTTTAAGTCTTTATTCATGTTCGTTGTGTGTGTGTGTGCGATAAAAAATGGAAGCTAATTATATGTTAAATATTTTAGAAGTAAAATATATAATTTTTACGTTTTCTCGGCTCCGACTTCAAAATTATAAAACAATTATTAATTACATATTAATTATAAGTTCCCAATTACTATACGAAAAATAACAAAAAGTTTTAATTTGGTATATAAAATATTGGTTTTTTTGCTCTTTAGTGAGGTTAAGTTACTTTTGTGTATTTTAAAGTGGGTTATTTTTTAAAGTGGTTTGTTATTCAATTTTTAGTGATGGGTAGACCTTGTTAAGACATTTATCAAATAAGGAAACGATGGCTAGTTGAAACTGAAGATGAAAGGCGGAAACTTAGAATAAAATCGAATTATCACTATTTTGTATGGATACAAAAAAAGAGTGAAATGAAATTTACAATATAATTGATAAATTTTATTTAATTTGCACTCCTTAATACAAATATGTTTATTACTTTAACGAAAATATTATTTTAACTATAACTTTTATATATGTTTGCTATTTAACTTCTTCCAATCTGTGTTATTCTGTTAAGTATAGGACGATGATAGGAAAAGTAGGAAACTAATGGGAGTGTTTCAAGTTTAATGTGCCTCGAAAAAGACAAATCGATGGTTGTTACAATCGAGTGTAAGACAGATATATGCGGCGCAAGCGTACAATGAGCGTAACGGGGCAATGTGCGTAACGGGACACTTTTTCGTGCGTGCAGCCGGCGTTCATCGATTTATTAGACGTTGTCACGTCAAAAGGCGAGCATGGACTTGGGGTAACTTGGGGTGTGGCTCTCTAGTGTGTGAAATGAAGGCTGCCCGGCGAGCTCGCCTCCGCACCTGAGGCTCCGCGCACGAGACTGCGCACGGCGGCCGCAGCGCTCAGCAGCGCCAGCAAGCAGGCCGCCAGCAGCGCAGCGGCGGAGAGTGGGCTCAGCAGCACCTGCACCGCACCGCGCGCACGTCTCAGCCTGCCTCAGCCTATCTCAGCGCTCCCCACCCTTCCCCCACACAGGAGTGGGGACGAAAAACGGGAAGCCTTCATTTCAAAGACGAGAGAGCCACACCCGAACTTCCCCGAAGTTCATGCTCGCTTTCTTTTTTTCCGTTCTATCTCATTGTATAAACCGATGTGGCATTAAATTTTGCGGTCGATTGGGATAGGTTAGCTACATTATAAATACTTTAAAACATTGTGGATGGTTGGTTATATTAGGTAAGTATAGCTACATTAAAAATACTGTAAAATCCTTTTATGGTTGCTTAGAAAATAACTTTTTAATATGTAGCTATCCTGGGCTAGGAAACCGTTTAACATGATCTCACCGTATCTTTAATGTAGCTATCCTAACCAAAACGACCGTCCACAATGTTTTAAAGTATTTATATTGTAGCTAACCTAACCTAATTGACCATTAGTTATCATGAGTTACAATGAACCAAAAAAAAAAAAAAACCGAAGATGCATGATCGGACTTTTGGCTCTCTCGTCTGTGGAAAGAAGGCTTCCCACGAAAAAAAAACATCACGAACGAGTCTTTCAGGGCTCGCCGTGGATGTGTGACTTCTAAACCTCGGTGACCCGTGTTGGAAATGCACTTTAACTTAGGCATGAAAGTCAACAAAGAATTCTTTGAATTAATGCCTAGCGAATCATAAGTAGTTTCTGCTCCCCGCTACTGGAAATCACTGCGTTGACTGTCTGTTCAATCGATTATCAGACTGAAATTTTAAACAATAAAATGTAATGGCTCCGATAAACGCAAAAAAAAAAAAATACTTTCAAAAATTCCTAACCATCGGATTTGGACCTGATTTCCAAAAAAAAAAAAAAAAATATTAAAATACTGTCCATCAATTTAAAAATCACTAATCAGTTAATAGTGTAATGGTTCCGCACACATTAGAAATTATACTTCTATGGAGTTACTTAAACAATAATCTTAAACTTTTAAAATAAGTACATATTATATCATTTAGCATATTGTTTATTTGCTTTTGCTTAATCAACTGAAATCTTCTTTAAATTTCTCAAAACAAATCAAAACCTTATTAAGATTATTTGTTATTAATATGTAAAATTATATTATTAAATAATTAAAAATATTTTTTATAACTTTTCAGACATTTAGTTTTAACCAAGTTAGATATTCGCCTTGGAGCTTTACAATGCACGCGCTCTACTTCTGAGCTGCTGAGCCTATTGGGAATTTTGCAAGGATATAAATTTATTACAATCATTGTAATACCGATTTTATTACGTATTTTAAAAATATTAATTACTTTTTAGTATGGCTAATTTAGTTTATCAAATAAAGTTCACGGTAGTTTTACTATTATAATAATTAATTTGGCACACCAATACATTTGGTATGTCCTCTAATGTTTACGAAAGTGACTATACACGGGTTTATGTACCGGAACAATGAGCGTGACGGGACACAGCGTAACGGAACAATGTGCGTAACGGGACACTTTTTCGTGCGTGCAGCCGGCGTTCATCGATTTATTAGACGTTGTCACGTCAAAAAGTACCACAAACAATCATCCGCTGTGCTGTACACCAGACTGCTGGTTGCTAGTGAGTGCTGTGAATACTAGAGCTGCGAACGGCTGCACCCGGCTTCCCGCGGAGAGTCTGAACATCACTGCGCGGGAAATTCTAATTTGTGCACTACTATCTGCATCTAATACTTGGCATGGTTACGTTTCCGGAAATATCTTCCTCGTCAAAAGTTGCTTGCTTTGGCATTCCATACGATATATTGTATTCTGCACCTGCAATTTTCGAAAATCATGCATAAAGTAAAATTATGCCAAGTTTAAATTGCTTTGAAGAATGCATTTTTAACTTAAATTTTTTTTGTTGTGTCATATGAAATAAGCTGATGTCAGAGAAGCTAAGCTACATTCCAGTGTTAAAAATAATGTCTACTTTGAGTCAGCGTGTTTCGATCAGAATCTTTTGCCTTTGAGGAAAACCGCCTGTTTAGTAGTATATGTGACTTTTAATTTTAAAGGTTTAAAGGTGTTCGAGAGAAAAAATATCGTGCCTCCCTTTTTTCTGCCTTTTCCACACTACAGGACATTCGCATTGCTCGTAGAAAAAGCAGCAGTAACAATTAAATGACGCATTGTGTTCTTTGAAAAGTTCGTCATCAAGGCGCCGCGGAAGACGGCAACCTGCATAGCACCTTTATCGAGACGTTACCGATCCACGTAGGGGTCATCCCTCTACTGCAGCCAAGTGACAGATGGAGCCACAGCTATTAGAGCGAAGTTTCGTGTGCTTGTTCGCCTGGTGTTTCTGTGCCATTATGAATGTCATTATCATTGTGATCGTAGGTTCTTTATGGTAAAAGTGGATGATGTGAGGCGAAATCCATCGATCAGGACCTACGAGTGTCTGTTACGTTTATAACGGCTGAGGAATTAAGTCAGTGAAGAAAATCAGTTAACGAAATTCCATGGAAATGATAGATCAGAAGGAAAAATATACTAACTTTACATTTTTAAAGTCAACCAGCCTAACGTTTTATTGAAAGTTTGATAATTATAGTGGAGTAAATTGATAAATTGTCTTAACACACTTTGATCTCCAAACAAGATTCATAAGCCAACAAATAATAACAAAAAACTCGAAGCAGGTAATATAATTACATAAATAGATGCAGTTAAAGAGATAAACCAAAGAATGTCACGCAGAGAAATCTATTGGAATAGTTGCAGCTAACTAGTATGGATATTCACGTAGTGAACACACACACATATAGAGTGAAACATGCTACTGTGAACTAACAAAATCCAACCGTGCTGAGCCTTCGATGGTTCTTAATCGATCGCTAAGATTTAGGCTGCTAAGTTGTTATTGTATTTTCTGGGCAAAAAAAAAAACCACCTTAAAAACAAAAAAATTCGTGAAAAGATATCCCACTTCAAAAAAAGGAAAGTATAGGGTTAAGTTTTAAACCTTAACCAACCATTATCCAAACACTAACTTGGGTCTTACAGAAACAAAAGCAGAAGTAAACAAATAATTTAAACTCTATGTGTTACTAGATTTTTTGTTTTGTCATGAGAAATTCACACTTTCGTTTGATTCCATCATTCCTTAAACAACATAATTCTTCTTTATTGGAAAAATTAAGTTATATGCCGGATTATATTAAAGGGTAGACAAATATTTTGCAAAAAAATCATACTGGTCCTACAATTCCAGATAATTTTACTTGTGTACTGTTTTTATGGTTTTCTACATGAACAGCATCAGTCACTGACTAAATTTTTTTTTTCAAAAAAAAAATGTATAAACATCAATCCTAGATTTATGTCGTTAACGCAACAAATGTCTGATGGCGGCACCTAGCTTTTCTATGGCATTCTCAATATTATATTCTTGATATCTGTACTCATGTGTTATTTATTATAAGAGTACACGGAGCCGAATAATTGCATTAAATATGTAAATTCATTTCAAAGAAAACATACAAATTCTGAAATCCATAGTTATAAAAAAGTAGTGTGATAAAAGTTGCCCGAACAAAGACAAAAAACGCCAAATTAAATTTTTAAAATCAATTAACTTGGACTTTTATAACTCTCGCTGCAGTGATATTTGGCAAAATGTTTGCTCCCTTGTATTTCTATGGCAATCCCAAGCAATACGGTATAGCAAGACCTTGTGGATGCAGGTTAGTGAGTTACTTAACACATACATCTCTCTGAATCCACTTATAAATATAAAAAAAACATTTTTTATGTTTAACACTTAAGCTCTTTTTTACTACATTTGGTAGGAGTAATTTCGTCAATGAGACGGAAGAAAAGAAATGGAAATATTTAACCACTGTGCTGCCATCTGTGGTGGATGGCGCAAACTGAAGTTCGGTACATAAACGACATTAATTTTAATGAACGAAACTCAAACTGTGCTACCATAAGACTTTTCAAGATGTGAGAGTTAATTCTTGTTACTTTACTTAAATTCTGTATTGAAGTATATTTTCGCAGCGTACATGAGCTCCGTAATTTATAATGCAAAACCTAAAAAAATTAATTAATTTAGCAAATAAAATTTTATAATTTTCATTTAGTATGCCTATATAAGTTTTGTGTAAAACTTATTTAGTTTCTATGCTCTATATTTTCACTACCAGAACAATTAATATTTTGAACTTACATAAGTCTACAGAAAAGTTTACATTGTATGACAGAAACATATACAGGTATCCTAATTGAACTTATGGTTTTAAAATCCGAAATTTGAATTTTTTTTTTCAATCATTTGGTTTTTCGTATAAAGCCTTGAAATTGCAATGAAAGATCAATAACAACCGCCTAAATTCTGTTAATTATTAATCAGGCACCCGACATTTGATGACATAAAAGGTTAAGATGTTTCCAGAATTTTCTGTTAATGTCTCAATATTATGTCTTAACTGTTACGGCCACTACAAAGTAAAAAATTTGTAGCTATCGCACCACAATTGAAAGCCACACGCTAAGCAAATACAGCCTGTGCCCAGTTGGACATCACACCGGTTACTAGCCTAAATAAAAGAAAGACTCTTGGAATTCGTTTTCTTATACAGTTACTGATGCAATGCCAAAGTTAATTCTTTCGATTGGCAATCTTACTGTGTACATGTTGGCGATTATTTAGTGTGTGCTTTATTTAAGTGTACGAAGCGAGCAAGGAATCACTGACGTATCAGAAACTTGGAATGATGTTAGCTAATGTTTACGGTGAAAACTGAAGTATGTTAGTCCGTGATTTATGTGACAGTTTTTACGTCTGATAAAATGTATATTTATAGAAAAAAAATAGCACTAAATAGTTTTTTTTTTATTTAAAGTTACGTTTGAAATATAACGATTTAGGACTTTGGATAAGTAATTTCAGTTTTAACTTTTTATTTTAGAAAATGATACGAATTAAAACATACCTAAACGCCTATCCTGCTTTAACTAGTATTCTTATAAGCGTTTAAATAAAAAGTATTAATCTAAATAAATTTATTGAATGAAGAACTCCAAAAGTTTTAATTTAAATTTCATCCACATTTTAAAGTTATAAATGTTATAACTTATAAATATAAATGAAAGGTTTGTGAAAATGTGTATTATTGTTCATTTTAACGCGTTTTGAAATATAAATTATGTCAATTGATTGTTCTTAAATATGACTGTTCATCGTTTTTTGGCTGAAACTAAATGTTAAATATGTATTGTAAAATGTCTTGATACTCCTTTCCATTGTGTAATTTTGTGTCTTCAATAATTCTAAATATTATTTCGTTTCAGAAATATTAGTAACAATGCAATATTACAAAAATTGTATAATATTAATTCATTTGTGAGTTTAAAATGGTTAATTTAATAGCAGCACCAGTTATTGATGACTATTTACTATAGTCTAAATGCAATAATTTGTTATTAGGACGTGTGAACGGCTGGTTGGTAAAATTAAAATGACTTCTTTAAAATAAATTATACAAAAAGTTAACGATTTTTCACTTACACGGTAAAAGAATATTAAAATTATCGCTTAGGTAGTACAAGAAATTTTAAGCTATTTTTGTAATAAATATTACACGACAAATTTTGAACAAATGGAGGACGTGTCATACTTTATGGAAATTTCCGTTCCACATTCGTTAAATGCCTTCTTACCAATTAAATTGTAAAAGTAACAACTATTAAAATTCAAGATTCAGATATGTTTTTAATAAGATTAACATATTACGTCAAGAAATCACATCTTCTTATTAGATAGATAGGGAAATCGCCCTGCACCATAAAATAACAAAAAAATGCCTTACTAATTCTAAAGACATTTGAAACGATCAAAGGCAAACAAATGTTTCCATCTTAAAACCAATCTATTGCTGAAAACGTCGTGATTAAAATTCCATGCAACTTTAAAAAAAAAAATTCCCGCTGGCAGGCCACGTGTATATGTGAAAAATGGTCCGTGGACCATTGGTTAGGTCATGTGTCTAAACTACCGAGCCACCCATCTCTAAACATTACAACGAATTATCATAAAAATATCTTCAAATATAAAGTTAATTCCATTTTACAATTTAATAAAATAGTACCTATTTATACCTTTACGAAAGTTAAAACAATTACTTTAATTTACGTAGTAATATTTGTTTCTATCGTTACTCATTTGAAAGCAAATTCCTGACATGGAATGGTGTTCAAGATTTTAATTTAATTATGTATTGCTCGAGGAGTGTTGAAGAAGTGAAAATTTGGTTTTGATTGCAGTACCTAGTACATAGTTGTTGAAAGCAAACCCGTGCATGCTTCAAAATTTATTTTAATCTAAAGAATGGGAAAGTGGTGTTTCGTATCCATATACAGACATGCAAATTAATCTACTTTGTGCAAATTATAAATCATATATGGATATTATTCTTTTTGAATCCAAATCTGAATATTTAACCTTTAAACCAACAGTGAAATCAGCATGTTCTTATATGGAAAGTTAATGAAAAAAACCTTACATTAACAATTATAATTAAACTACTCGTATGCTATTGAGGACATACCTTTGAGAAGTATGACATTATCAGCAGAGTACAGGTAATTTAGATACCAAATGCCTTCTAACCAAAACACATGGTGTATGTCATAGATGAATGCATGTGGCTAGAGAAAGCAAAACTTATTTTAAAAGCAAGGATGCGACTGGTTCCAGAATTAAGCAAATAATGTCTGTATTATATAAATATATATTGGAAATTTATTAAAACAAAAGAAAAAGTAAATTTATTTACTATATCGTGTGATAATTTGCCGTTAAGAAAACTGTCGATAAATACTAAAAATTATTGGTCAAATATTTTAAAAATATACTATGAATAAAGAGTATTTGGTACGATAAAGCCACGTTTAGCAATAATATTTCAGTAAAGAAAGTCTCTTGACCAGGGAAAGGAACCACATCAAAAAACCTTTTTTCCCGCAATCAGGGGCGCACGCAGGAAGGAAGATGGTTGGTAGATAAGTTCTCGCATCCCCCTCCAACCCAAAAAACCCTAAGAAATCAATAATTCCCAAAAATTCAAGAAATAATTTGAAATAAACAGCAGGCAAAGAGGTACTATCATCCTACCCCTATTCCCGGAATGAAATTCCGCGTACGTTCCTGTCCACGATGTAAGACAAGGGATAGTGATTTCTTACTCCTTAAACTATATTTCAGAAGCCAATGTTAGTCCACTGTAGCATCATTTTATCAAGCTATCTTCATGTCAATATTTATATCACCGAATTTATTTAAAGCGAAGAAAATAGATTGAAAAAATGCGAACGAGTCTTTCATTACTGGCCAGTGATATATAAACACCTAACCTCGTTAAAAAAAAAAAAAAAAAAAAAAAAAAAACAAGTTCACGTGTTCCCATGTTGCAAATAACCTTACGAAACGAAACTTGGATACCAAATTTAACGTAGCATTTTTTTTTAAATAATTCCGAGCGTGATAAACATCAGAAAATTAATAATTTGAGGAAAAATTGGTAAAATTATTTTTCCCTTATACAAAACTTAGTTATAACTATGTTTCACGGAATAGACCTTGTGATTTTTTCTGGGCTAGCCGAATAAAAAGAGTACCAAACGCGTCGCATGTAGATGCTTCGCATGTTGAACCTGTGACATTTCCCCCTAGTCAGGGATTATCATTTTGAGATTTCATCCGTTGACGGTGAAATTTTAGTATGCATCAAAAATTCAATTAAATAAGCTTACATTACACAACGGAAATTTGACAGGATAAAAGTCCAGTGCTCATACATGCAAAAAATGCTATAGCCACGAGTCGATGTCTACAAGATGGCGGACCTGCGTATGGCAATATTTTGACATTTTTATATGTTATATTTTTAATGATTTTTAACTCTCACTATGACTTGATGTAAGTTTTTGGACATACGCCATGTATGTCCAAAAACTTACATCAAGTCATGCACTCCCATTGCACAAATCTTTTAAAGATAACAACTCTCACTATCACGTGTGAAGAACAGGCATACTGGTTATGCTATATACGAAACATAGATACATAGTCTCATCGTATGTCATAGAGCAGCACTAACAAATGATAATTCGAGCCATTATGTTGCAAAGCTCATGTATATAAGCTTTATATAAATATATAATGTATAACCTTGTAAACACAAGTTAAAAAAGAGATTTTTTTCTTAATATAGAGTAAATTATCCTGGTTGTACATAATCGTTTTAGTGCAATGTATTACTTATAAGTGTTTAAGTTGCTCGATACTAATGAAGAAGAACTCGTCGGCCATGATCGGACATCTTCGGTTTTCGTTGCCCTTACTCAGTTATCTTCAAATACTCCAACCGAAACCCTACTAATCGTTTCGATGGTTGAGTATAAAAGTGTCGTTTGCGCACTACTGCTCTAAGCCAAAGTATTTTTTTTTTTTTTCGGTATTGGCTAATTGTAACTTAATAAATGCTTTATGCCAGGCTTTACGTGTTTATATTAAGAGTCTGATTTAGTGAATACAACTATGACAACGAAACGATAGCCATATACAAATCAAACGACCAGACTGCACGCGGCCCGCCATCTTGATTGTAAAGGCTTTCAGTTTGAGGAAGATTGTGTCCCTGGTGTCAGCGGGCTGCTTTTTATAATTCGACACTTAGCCTATTTGAAAAATCTTACCTATGCAAGTTTTCTGTGTTATATAAACACTTCACACAACAAGGACATAAGTCACAAATTTCAAACACCTTGAATTAGCCTTTCAATCTTATATTGAACCCTGTGATCCGCAATTTAATGCCGGAATATACAGAGACCTTACAATTAAACTTAATCACCTTTTAACTTCAAAACCTTACTTAACTCAACCTCAGGAAGTTAAACAGGCTATCAGGCGTATAAAACCATGTAAGGCACCGGGAAACGATGGCATTCAGGCAGTAGTCCTTAAGAAACTGCCGGACGAAATTTTGGAATACCTAGCTCAATTAATAAATGGAATACTTAAACTACAGTATTTTCCATCGCAGTGGAACGAAGCGAATGTGATAGTTTTTCATAAATCCGGAAACGATAAGACACTGCCCCTAAATTATAGGCCCATTAGTCTGCTGAGTACATTCTCAAAAGTAGCCGAATGCATAATTCTGCAGCGACTAAATGCTCACATTAAAGAAAATAACGTACTGCCGGACGAACAATTTGGTTTTCGCAGCGCGCATTCAACAAGCATCAACTGGTCCGTATGAAAGAACAAATAATCACTTCATTTAATCAGAATAGCTATAATCTCGCAGCGTTTTTGGACATAGAAAAAGCCTTTGATAGAGTACTTCATGAAGGATAAATTTATAAATTATATAAAACTGGCTTCCCCGATTGTTATATTAAATTACTGGCCTCGTATTTGGAAAATCGATCGTTTAGAGTCACGTCAGATTTAAAAATAATTAAAGCAGGAGTCCAACAAGGCAGCATTTTGGGGCCGGTTTTATTCAATATTTATATCCATGATATGCCTAAGCCCACACACCGATCAGTTCAGTTTGGCTGCTACGCGGACGATACGGTATTGTTTAGCAGATCTTGTATTCTAGAACTCGCAGCAGACAGACTGCAAACCACGTTAAATTCAATAGAACAGTGGTGCACAAAATGGCGAATTAAGGTAAACCTCCCGCCACTCGAAGATAGGCCACGACTAACACTTTTCAATGAGCAAATTCCTCATTAAAATGCGGTTAAATGTTTAGGCGTGCACATTGTTATGATTCAACTATTTGATGATCTCAATTCTTGACTATTCTAAGACAGGGTTATAGGAGGCTCAAGACTAAGAATGAAAGACAATTCAATATAGAGACTTGATTTACTGTCACATACTATTACAGTGTTAGCTGTCACCTAATTCCGACAATGATCGGGGAGCCTCGCTACCACACCTCGGCAGGTTCCTTACCCACACTGTGATGGGTCGCGCTCGCGGCAGGTTCTCGACGACGGACTGCGGCGGCCGAGGACCACGGCGCTCCGTGGTTCCGATGTCGCGACTTCAGCCGTCCAGTCGCCGGTGACCAGAAGAAGCCCCTTCTCGACGGTGGCTGTCGTTTATATCCTTCTGTCCACGTTCGTGTTGATGTTCCGTGTTGTCCCCTTTTCTCTCGCAGCGGCGACCCGCGTCGCTGTTTCGCTGGTGGTTTTGGAATTGCTGACACCTCGTGTTTGACTCAGGGCGAGCCTCGAAGCCGCTTGCCAGAGTGCTCAGAGCGAGTCATAACAACATGAATAGGAAACTACTATGGCGCGATCACATAGAGGCGAAAATAAAAACAGCTTTCACTAGGCTCGTGGCCCTCTAATCCGTCATGAACAGACGATTAGATAGCTCTGTTAAAAACGGAATAATAATTTATAACGCGCTAATAAAACCAATAATCACGTACGCAGCGCCGGTGTGGGCAACAGCAGCGGAATCTCACTTAATCAAGCTACAGAGAATTCAGAATAAGAGTATTCGTATTGCGACAGATGCGCCTGTGTATTGCCCCGTCAGGGCCATGCACAGAGAGCTCAAACTCGAACTTTTAAAACATTATTATTTCTGAACTACGAAAAAATTCTATGATAAACTAGCTGCCCGATCCGGCTTCGCACGGTTGTATTAATTGGGGGGGGGGGGAGGGGGAAATGAGACCAAATCTCTTATTTACAGTTATAATAAATGAAATAAAATGAAAATTAATTAATTTTGACAAAAATTTAATACAATGCTTTGTAATGTACCGAAGAAAAAACGAATAGCACCGATGGTTTCCCGACTCTCGAGCACGCAACGTTGTCATGGAGACGAAGTACCCACTGTTTCCCGGGCTTAAACACCAATCAACATTGATGATCAGTTTATTATTAATAATAAATTTTTAAGGCCATTGATCGAAATAAAAACTAACCTATCTCTCAAGTTGGAAAAAATTACACATAAATGCCCATTTTCATCGAAATCAGTTGACTTGGTGAAGGGGACCTTTTTAGAAATCAGATGTAGTTAGTAATTGTCTTCTTAATTTGAATAATTTATATCACTTTCAAATCCCGACCGACTTTGTTCTACCAGTGTATAGTTATTTACCTGTATATAATTATCTAAAAATTGGTGGTCTGTATTTAATGAGTGATGAGGACTACACTAACAATGAAATAGTGGTTGCCATGGAGACGAATGAAGCATCAACAATGCTACAGCCGTTGCCGTGGTGATTTTCTGCCAACTCATACATACATCACATTAGAAAACTCTAAAATTATAAGATTAAGACCATTAATCGAAATAAAAACTATCCTATCTCTCAAGTTGGAAAATATTACACCTAAATGCCAATTTTCATCGAAATCGGTTAAGTGGTTTAGGAGTCCATTGAGGACAAACATTGTGACACGAGATTTATAAATATTAAGATGTGCCACAAGCAGAAATTCATTAATTTCATCACTGGGCGAACAATATCCAGAGTTGCATGGAAAATATAAAATGCCAAATTCAATCTTGGCTCACAGACCTCCGTAGCGTGCTGTGGCTGGCTGAGCGATCGGCCAATCAGCGTGACACATTTTTTTTTAATTTGTATAATTATTCTCCCGCAAGTTGAAACTTTAAAATTATAGACAACATTAAGATGAAATAATTTGCTAATTCAAAATGGTCCGAAGCACGCAGGTGTAGGTTTGGCTCCCGGGAGTTCCCTGCCTGTTGTGTTAGGGCTGACTCCCTATGTCCGATGGGCATGGCCCGCCTGGCAGGCTTCACCTACAGTGCTGGTTGTGTTTCTGAAAGACATGGGATTTTAAATTGGGTAACATCAATTCATAATAATAATAATAAAACTAATATAGTTCAATTTTCTTAAAATCTTAAAATATATTCTGCTAATTAAAAATGGTCCGAAGCACGCAGGTGTAGGTTTGGCTCCCGGGAGTTAACTGCCTGTTGTGTTAGGGCTGACTCCCTATATACGATGGGCATGGCCCGCCTGGCAGTCTTCACCTCCAGTGCCGGTTGTGTTTCTGAAAAACATGGGATTTTGAATTGCAAGCTTGCAACAAATACCAAAATGCGAATAGGTTTGACTTAATTCACTTGTAACTTTATACGCCGACAGTTCCTCTATATTTAACTAGTAGTATAGTAGTAGATATTAGAGATTTGTAAATTAGTAATAAGTACTGGCTAATAATTAATAGTCATTAAAATATATATTACTAAAATAATAATAAAAAAATTCAAAACAAATTCAAAAAATTAATATTAATAGTTATTATTTTAGTTTTTTCTTAAGCACTTCACGTCCATCCCTGAGTTGGGTGTTTCTATATTTCGTAACTAAATTCCTAGTTTGTAAATCATTTACTTTTTTCTGTCTTAGTTTCTTAGTTTTTTAGGTGCTGACTGGCGGCGGAGTGAGTGGTCAGTGTAACCACTCACCACCAGGGGCGCTTGCGTCCCTGATAAAATATTCCAGATACAAAATAAAATACAAAGCGGACCACGAGTCCAGGTGCCCAACCCCCGCATGGTAGACTCTTTTCTAACCTGTCCAACACTTCATCCAGACCATCCTCTGTCTCCTGTAAATTCCTACATGTAATGCATGCCAATTTGCATCCCGCATGAATGTGCCCAGGGTTTTCCCTGTGTCTATGCAGGTTTTACCTGGGCCCAACCTATCTCTAGTTAAAGTCTAGATTTAAGAGTGAGGGGAGAAGGGGAGTTAGTCATTGCGCCAATCGTTGCCATGGCTGGCCAATACCCTGCTAGCACATGATGCATTCGACCCTCTCCCTGCATGGCTAAACCCAGCATGACTAGGCGTATAGGCCTCGGCCTGAGACGCACCTAGGTCCCTCCCTAACCCGGACCCCTCCAAAATACACTTAGTTTTAGTTAGGTTAGAAAAACAATTATCATGGAGTTTACGTAAGAGTTCAATTACAACCAATAAATGTTAACAAACTTTGATTTAAGTAAAATTTGTTAAGCCTTTTTAAAGAATTAGCTATGAATTACAATTGTAGGCCTATACGATAACGAACATAGATTTTCTATTACACAATTATTCCGATAACGAACATTGATTGTCTATCAAACAAGTAATTATTTTTGAACTGGAAACAAAGATGATTTTAATTTTTTTTTGTCTCTGATAAAAGCAACTTAAAATGTTTTATTTTCTCATATTTTTACAAACACATATACACCATTTTTTATATTAATTAATGACTAAGTGACCCATTTTACCAATAACTTTAATTTATAAACCTGCTACATATATAAATTTAATTAATAATTGTACATATTGAGATCCGTAATGCAAACAGTTTATTCATGTGGGGTACCAGGTACTAAATCTTCAACACCTGATGGAAAGATAAAAAAAAATTAATTTGCACATATATTAATGTTTAACTGAGTTTCATAAACTTAGATAATTATTCCAAATTTTGCTGATTGGGAATGTTTAGTTCTTGACATATAACATCATATTCAAGACGAACAATTTAACGTATGTTGTGCTCTTGTATTGATAGATTTCCATACGTATATACCAACCCTGTCCAAACAGTCGTGCCTTTAAAGCCATATATTTTATCATTTATTGTTTACTAATATATAAGGGAAACAAAAATTAAAACAATCTGTCTATATATATATAAATGTGTAACCATTATATTTTTATAAGTTAAAAGTCACTTGGTAGTAATTATCATTTATACATATTACAAAGATTAAAAACCAATATTCTAAAACATTTTAAAATTTATGAAAGTAAATTAATTTAATTAATATATATTTTTTTAATACTACAAAAATGTATTTCTAGCTTTAAGTAATGGTTGAAAAATTACAAAAAAACAAACTACAAGCGTTACGAGTGTTATTCCAAGCTAAAGGTGTTGTTTTATAATTTTACAGGCTTATGAGGGAACATCGATTTAAGATAATGATTGTCTTATTATACATATGTTTGATAAATTTGTGTCTTCATTTGACAAAAAATAATTTTGGAAAAACCAGTTAATTAATATAAATATCAATGTATGGTAGCAGAGTAAGCCAATACAAGGTAATATATATAATAGTTTGTTTTTTTTGCAATATAGGTAATTAGTAGAGGCAGGAAAAATTCGCAAATTCATTCGGCGGTAGGCTAGAATTATAACACATATACCTTTTAGATGGTTTTGCTATTGGCTTACTGTTCATCTGGACGAATCTCAACCAGTTATAAACCCTCAACCAAAGAAGGATCGAATCACAGACAAACCAGCTGAGACGACTCACAAGTCGGCAGCCAATGAACTTGCGTCATTTGTCCGAGTGTACAGGGGAATGTGCAGTCTATCCGGAAGGCCATCGAAACCGCGAATTTTTCCGGGCTCTAGTAATTAGATGATAGATTAATGACCATCATCTTTTTATCAGTATTATCACTACAAAATATTGATAGTGACAATTGTTAAACTTCCATACCCAAACAAACCCATTATTTATTAAAATCAAATTTGGTAAACCATTTGTGGACACTCTAAAACTATTTTGTTGAAGAAACACAAAATTTGGCAAGATCTATTTTGAAAAAAGATTTTGTGATGGACAGAATTATTAAGAGTTTATATATTTTTTTGTGTTTTACAGATGAGTTTGCTAACGAAAATGCCACCCCTCTTTCATTGTTACACTATTAGAGGTTTTTCTTGCATAGTTATCTTATGCAAAAAAACTTTTTATAATTCGACACTTATTTGAAAATAGCTGACCTATGCAAGTTTTCTGTGTTATATAAACATTAAATTTCGAAAAAAAGGTTTTCTACAGGAATGTTCTGTAGGGTCCAAATGACATAATATCTCGCTGAATCAATCACAAAACATTATGTTTGTGTTTAAGATTAACCACGCTATTGAGGATTATAATTATTATGCTCTATAACTGGTATTATGAGCTCATGTTTAAAGGAAGTTAACTCAAAGCCTGTAAATATACTAACATCCCAAAACAATCTCTAACCTGTGTTCTTGTAGGTTTACAAGGGTAGTATCCAAAAATATTTACCTTCCATTGTTTCACGTTTTCGCAAATTCTTTTACACAATTCCATAAATATATAATTTTTATTTGTTTGTAAACATTTAATTCCTGCCAAAAAGTAATAACTTTTTATTTTATTTTATCGACTTGAAGGCAAATTATTATGTCCCAGCATGTACTAACACATAAAATGATATCATGAAATACCCACTTTTGTATCAACCATCCGTAGGTAGCCTTCATCTCATGTCTTTATTTTTATTAAATCAATGATTTAACCAATGAAAATCACTTTTCCGATACCCTTAAAAACTTCGTTTTTTCAACTTCTAAGTAAAAATAATTTATATGTTTTTAGTGAATTTAATACAAACGATAAATCATTCAAGAAGAAAGTTACATACGAACGGTTGATCCAAAACTTAATTCACATGACTTTAAGCTTTTCAGTACATGCTACCACTGACATTCTACCTTTGTATATTTAAAAAACCTTACATAAACAATCTAATATAGATACATATATATTTATATTAAATCATGTCAAAAACACTAAATAATGAAAGCAAAATAACGTAGCCATTAAGGGGCTTAAGGCGGAGCGATAAGTGCAACTCTTGCTGGTACTACTAGCAAGGTTAAGCTTCTAATCGAAAGGTAAACTTCGTGTCTTTCATAGGGTGACATTAATGAAGATAAGGGTGTTATGCAAGGCAGTTGGGAGCTTTCAAGAATATTAACCGGGTGTTTCAAGTGATAAAGTCATTCCAGAGACACGTGTTCTCAAAAAATAACATTTTGTAAATAAAACACGTAAAGGTTTGTGGTGAGTAGGTAAGATGAGTAGCGTGGTTGTTTCAGAGGCTGTACGCACTCTCCTGGCAGGGCTCGAGCCGCCTGACGCCGACGACGCTGTCGTAGTGCCGCCGCTGTCCGCCGCCGCAAGGCGAAGCCCTCTGCCCCAGCCGCGCGGACCAGAACACCTGCGAGGCCCCGCTGGGCACCAGGTGGATGCGCCCGCCCTCCGGGTACAGCATGAGGTCGGCCCGCGCCGTGTCGGCCAACACGTACAGCTCCTCCAGGCCCAGCGGGAAGCCCGGCTCGTTCACGTCCAGCAGGTAGGCGCGCAGCCTCGCCGCCTTGTTCAGCAGTCCCTGCGGCATGCCAACCCCTCTCTCTCCCCCCTGTCGTACAAAACGTACAGCTCCTCCAGGCCCAGCAGGAAGCCGGGCTCGTTCACGTCCAAAAGGTAGGCGCGCAGCCTCGCCGCCTTGTTCAGCAGGCCCAGCGGCATGCCAACCCCTCTCTCTCCCCCCTTTAATACAAAACGTACAGCTCCTCCAGGCCCAGCGGGAAGCCCGGCTCGTTCACGTCCAAAAGGTAGGCACGCAGCCTCGCCGCCTTGTTCAGCAGGCCCTGCGGCATGCCAACCCCTCTCTCTCCCCCCTGTCGTACAAAACGTACAGCTCCTCCAGGCCCAGCGGGAAGCCCGGCTCGTTCACGTCCAGCAGGTAGGCGCGCAGCCTCGCCGCCTTGTTCAGCAGTCCCTGCGGCATGCCAACCCCTCTCTCTCCCCCCTGTCGTACAAAACGTACAGCTCCTCCAGGCCCAGAGGGAAGCCCGGCTCGTTCACGTCCAGCAGGTAGGCGCGCAAGTAGGTAATTATAGTATGTATGGGGACACCGGTGGGTGGTGGGGGATCCGGGGATCCGCAGCGGCCATCTTGGATTACGTCACTTCCGGCGACCATCTTGGATTACGTCAGTTCCGGCCGCCATCTTGGGTTACGTCACTTCCGGCCGCCATTTAGGATTTGACTTTAACCTTTGACCCCGACGACCATTTTGTTTTCTAGAACATTCCACCTTATTATGACGTCATGTCCGCCATCTTGAAAATCCTTATTTATTATCCGATTTTAATTTAAAAAAAATAAAATTAATAATTTAATTTTAATTAAATGTTACAATTATCTAGCACCACACTCCTATACATTACGTTTACATCATCGAGCGCCCCACTCTTCTACATTACGTTTACATCATCGAGCGCCCCACTCATCCCTGTCGCAATTTTTCGTAACACCACCATCTTTAAAATAAATTTATTATAAAAACAATAATCTAAACCATTATCGTCTGCTGGAGGCAGCCATCCTGGATTCCGCCATATTGATTTCATCCGATGATGTCATCACCATCCTAAAGCACCTTAGTGTATGTAAGGCCGACTTTCTATCCCGTACCAATGTTGTTATGAATCTTATAGACCATAAAATCCTCAGTCATTTTGTTGTTGTGACAACCATTTATTCTTAAAGGCATAATCATTTATAGGTTTTAACTAAAATATATGTTATCAATACTATCGTTGTGGATGCGTTAGTTAAAGTAATGATAATTTTAAAAACATTTATTACTCCATCTTAGCTGACCAGAAATTTTTCAGAGTCCTAACTCACAAGTAATAATCTCTTCTCATGTTTGCGTACCCATGTTTTAAAAGCTGCACGGAAGCAGATATTTTAAATGTTTGCGTATATATCCATCTCCCTCCCCTAAAATTTTTAATGAAAGAAAAAAAACAAGCAGCTTTAATCGTTCACGAGAATATTATGCTACAAACAAAAATACCGATTCACATTTGTACAGTATTAGATGATCCCCTATCTTCACGAGAGAGACCACATCCGACACATAACATTTTACGTTTCAACTTAATGTGTGATCGCTACAGTGTATATGATGCAGTTACAACACTCACCTCAGCCATTACCTACTGTCGCTACGAGCAAAGCCATTACCTACTGTCGCTACGAGCAAAGCCATTACCTACTGCCACTACGAGTTGCACTTCATATCAAATGAAAAAAGTATTTTTTTAAGTCGTGGCAAGAAGTCGAAGTAAATAAAATAACAAAATAATATTTAACACTATTTAATAAAAAAAACACACAATCCTTCGCACCATCTTCTCCCCCTTGTTAACAGAAGGCGTTACCGACCCTCTTCACAACACCCCGCTCCGCAGTACTTTCCATGCTAGCATCAAATACTTTACCCACACAACTATACAAGCACCACACAGCTCCATAATCGATAATTGAGGAATAAGCGCCTAATATTCCCCCTTCACAGCAGCAATATCCTCCACAGTCAGAGTGGAGGTGTTCACAGGTACATCTGAGATGTCTTCCCTGGACTCTTCGTCTTCATCCATCGCAAGAACTTCTTCCTGGCTGCTAGCCTCCTGACAGCACGCATAGATCTCATCCTCAACAATCTTCTCATAGGTGGCCCGACACATCTTACTAGCTCTGTTGATAACTACGAATGATACATCCTAAGGCTGCAATTGTTCAACTGTCCCCACCTCTCTACCCTTTCTATTGCAGTCCTGTTCGTGCGTGCCAAGCACACACGTCACTGACGCACGGCCTTTGACGTCAGCAGACCTACCCCCTCCCCCCTCATCGTGAACCATCCACACCCCAAATAGCTGCGTCATTTAGACCTGACGCCACGCGTCCCCAGCCTCCTAATACCATTTTAAGCACCTTCGACGAATATTCCGACCTCTGGTAACTAGTGAAAAGTTTCAAACAACACATGAATAAATACATTTTTATTTATTTTAGACTTGAATTTATTAATATAAAAATTTACAACATTTCATAACATTAAAATTTATATGGCATCAGTCGATTTTATCCAACTGATTTTCACATTTATCGAATCCTAGCCACTTCACAAACAAGGCATCATCTTTCTAATCCATCAAATTTTCTACTTAATAATCGCTTGGGTACTTGGTAGGCTAAATTTATTCCCCATAGAATCCTCCACATATCACCGAACTTCGTAAATCTTCCAAGTAGTAACACCACGGAATATTTATGTCAACCATTTATAAATACATACAAAATATTCAATTTTAGCTCTAAGTTTTATCACGCATAGTTTATTTGCATCAAAATAAACAGTTTCCAGGAGTGAGTTATCTTTTACATTAACAGGCACCATGCCAGTTTTTCTGTATTTTCTGTAACTTATAAATCCACATGTAACTCCCTTTTGCTGCGAACTCCCTTCACATGACTACCTTTAGAGCAGGAATAAATCAATCATCCGCCTATCCTTTATCTCGGTGAACATAGTTGAATTATTTATTTCGAACAAGGCTACAAGACTTCTCGGCTACAAAGCTACAAGCTACAAGGTTACAATCGGCTACGTGTCTACAATACTACCAGGCTACAAGACCACGAGGCTACAAGGATACATCAAACACATAGAAAAAAAATCTGGGTATAAAAATACCAACTCAGCAAATTTAAAGCTTACTGTAGAGCCGAAACATCCCTGAAATATGTATTTTATGCTTACTACATGACCAAGGGGTTTTGAACTATTAAATATTCAGCGCTGGCTACAGACTTGACAACAAACATTCAATGAAACGGACGCACATTTGGATAAAACATTCAACTCAGTAGGATACGATATCTAGGATACATTAGTTAAAATACTAAAGGAAACGATAGAATCCAGCTCAAGCCGGCTACAATGCCTCCATCCCCATTTGGCTCCAAATGATTTTAGTTACAATGTAGTACGTACCCGCCACAATTGCCGGAAAGACGTTATTATGACTCTCCATTTTGTTAGTCATTTATTACGAATTTTACATCTTTAAGTTAGAAGTTGTACTACGAGAACCCAACCTTAGCTAGAAATTAGATTACAATAAATAAAACAAACTTTTTTATCCAATTTTGTTTTTCACATTTATACACATGCAGACAAAACAAGTTATTATTGTATGTGGCATGCATTTCTTATTTCACGAAGTATAGATCATATTTGTTTGGTATTGGCTAAATTTTCTTCATTTTTGCGAGGCAAGTAGAAGTCTTAACCTATCTACCTATAGGTTAGAATATTTCCATGTGGCATAATAAATATCTTCGGCTTCTAACATCTTAGGTAAATTTTCATTACTAATACTTTTAAGACCTCTAAAGTTCCGTTTTTAATACCAGCCTCAAAGCCATTAAAATTGTAATCGCCCCACTGACCATCATAAGCCTAATCTGAATAATTTAGTTTAATAAGTCGTTTCCATCATTTTGGTCTCAACACTTTATCACAGTATTCGATCTTGTGAGCTTCAAGTTCTTAATCATAGTTTTAGTTCTTGTAAGCTTCAGGTGAATGATAGCAGTCTTCGACCTTTTCAGCTTTAGGCTGTTCTAAAGTGCTCTCAATTTCATGAAGGCGACTAGAACTTGGTGTAAATATTTTTAATTCCCCATGAAATGCTAGGTACTTTCTTCGTTGACTTTTAGTTCCAAATAATTAACAAGACCTGGGATAGTACTATTAGAATCATCATCTTCAAATTTCTCGTGATCATTATAGTCGTCTAATATTTTGATACCATTTCACTTCCTTGCTTTTATAGACACACAATTCTTAACATTAACCAGCCTTGTTTAACCAGACCTCAAGGAGGGAGAGAATCATGTTACAAACGAGTGTTTCTCGGCTGTACTTAGCCTATTTAACGAATGAGTAATGGATATTTTTATTCAAGTACCACCTGATTAAAATGCGGAACTTTCTTACTTCGTGTCAGGAATTCACAATACAAACAGAGATCTCTCAATATATTCCAAGATCCACACAATTCAAAAACCGCATATTTCAAGACCAAGAACAGAAGTTTGAAAGATGTTCTTTTCTCTTCTAGAGCGACTCGTGATGTTACAATCATCTGGTTTTCGTCGATGCTATAGATGTTTATGCAGGCGCGAGGATTCTGTTTCTCGAACAGAGGTATCTGGCGAAGTGGATTGGGAAACTCGTTGTTAGTGAAGTTGAACTTCCCCTCCAAGTCATTGTAGCACTGATTAACATGCTCAGATGCTCACCCGCATCTAACTTGACCAGAATTGCACACTTAAAACATATGTGCTCATCTAAGTATTTACAGATTGACCACCGCATATTTTTCTTTGATGCAGGTAGGTATTTCGATGTAGGAGCTAGCTCGAAGTGGATCAAGCTTGTTAATGTGTAGTTGTAGTCGCTTTACACCAGACAAAGACCATCCGGACCCCTTTCATAATTAGTATTCTTCCTCTTTACATATCTTAAAGATGTATTCAGTAATGACATCCTCCACTTCACGAACTGCAAAGAGTGGAACATTCGTGGTTTTGAAGGCCCTCTTTTCTTCACACATACACATTGGCTTTTCACAATTGCACTCAAGCACGATGTAATACTTGAGTGGACCATCCTCTTCAATTTCCTCTAGAAGTTGGCTTATTAGTTTAACTTTGATAAAGTCCAAGTATGTACATGTGTCCTTGACAGAACTGGTATTATTTTCTACCACACAAGTCATAAAGTTACCCCAGATTCCCACTTCTGCAATTATGAAGTTGTGGATGTTGGCCAAAACCCGCCTCTGTCACCAGCAATGTTCGGCTGGTGCTTGGCTTAGGTATGACTACAGGCTTAAGCGCGGCCATTCTCTGCTTCTTAGTTGATAGTGGATCAGGACCCTTGCACGCTTTGGTATGTGTTTTCAACTTACCAGCCCTGGCGAACACTTTAGCATAGTTCCCACACGAATACATCTTATGGCTAGGGTTGAGACCGCAAGCTGTCTTCTCATGATGTGTGACATGGCTGGAGTTTTCGAAGGTTTTGAAGCAGAAGCTACACCAGGTGACTGAAGTCGTGAGGGCAGCACCAGTACATGTTGTAAGATATTACCGCAATTTATCACTGCGAGCAACCATCTTTCCACACAGATGACACTGCTTGAAATCATGCTGCTTGTTGCCAGCACAGTGACGTTCATAACGGTAGCAGTTATTAGCTGCCGTATAGGTAGCAGGGCAGAAACGTCATTTCTGCATGGTTGATGTCATCACAACAATCGGTAGTCTGTGCTCAATGCACGGAACACACGAAGGAAGCCCGACGTACGGAGAACTATAACAGAAGTCATAAGAAAACAATGTAGCTATCCATTACATGAAAATGTTTGCATACATAACTTCAAAACTACAAAATACAGCTTCAACAAACCAATCCTTAAGTTAGCACTACTTACCCCGAAAAAAAATCTAAAAAAAAAAAACCATAATGTTAGTGTACTGTAACTGACAAGTTACACAGAAGTAGTCAAAAAATATTCAAAGTCCTGGTAACTGGTAACTTTAACAAATTTTTAAGTACAGAGAAGCATTTAGCTGAAAAATATTCAAAGTCCACACAACAAATGTTTAAGTACAGAGAAGCATTTAGCTGAAAATATTCAAATCCCTATATAGTTACATTTTCAAACAAAATATTAAGTACACAGAAGCATTTAGCTCAAAAATATTCAAAGTCCACACAACTCCCTCTCCACACAAATGTTTAAGTACAGAGAAGCATTAAACTGAAAAATATTCAAAAGCCCGCACAGCTACATTTTCACACAATAGTTTTAAGTACACAGAAGAAGCTAGCAAAAAAAAAATGTTCAAAGTTCTGATAGCTAACAAAATTATTTAAAAGATCATATAGATATTTATCTACAAAAGGAAAAAAAAATGAATACACAGCCTCAAATCCACTCATTTACACGAAATCCGAAAAATTAACCCACAAACTACAACTAATCATACTACCCCTCAATATAAAAAAGAAGCCCCTTGCTTGAAACCAACCAAACCTAAAAATTGTTACAATTTTAGCACAAAACGTAGCTCATGTGCAGGTTTTCATAACTCCTGAGTTTCGGTAGGTCTGTGATGTGTGAAGGGGTATGGGGTAAAAACATGTAGCAACCATGCAACAAGTATGATTAACCTCTATAGCTTGGACCAAGTACAACCACTATTGGCTTTGCCAATTAGAGATGGGGTCGCGAGGTTCTTTCACAATCATGACTCATCTCTCAAAAATGTCTGAGAGCCTGAGCTATCCACAAAAGTCTCAAACAATTCACGGCATCGTGGACCCATGAGTCCGTCAGCACACAACCATTATCTACACACACAGTTAAACTTCTACATGACAATACTTGACATGGTAAATGTTATAGTTGTGAAAGTAAAAAGTCAGAATAATTGAAATCCAATACTTTTTTGGATTCAGAACATACACATACATGTGTGAAACTAAGCATGGGACTTGAGCGAAAACATTAGTTGCTCACGAAACATTTTGTGTAAATAACTTCATACCTACAAACCCACATTAAATCCATAATTCATACTGATAAATTATCAAACCAACCCACAACACCATCAAATTAATCCACACATTAGCATATTGCAGCTACCCCCACCACCCTTTTAATTCAATCTAACATAAAAATCACTCAAATACCACCAATATAAAAATTACAAGTCGAAAAATTATGCATGAGTTCAAGTATGGAGGTGATCTCATCCATATCAGTATAGGCTCCTACACAAAAAGAAACATTAAATGTATCACCCCGGCCACCAAATCATTTAGACCATCCCAAGACACATATAATATCTCTTATGCTGCCATTATTCTAAAAATCACAAGATTCTTTGTTTTTAACACCAGATACATAGTCATTATCCTCATCATCTTCTCAGATATCATCGACACAGCCATCATCATGATCAACATACTCATCCAGATTACTGTCATATTTCGTAATCTTAGGCATCTAAGCTTCTTCTTTGTCTTGAAGCATCCTTTATAAGTGTCCATCCATTCTCAAAGTTCGAAGGCTCTGGAGAAATGGGCTGAAACATATTCTCACTATTCACAATAATGATACTTCCACCATCTTCGGTCTTCCTTAAACCTTCAACATCCTTAATTTCAAGTTTTTTGTCGAGATCAGAAGAGCTACGAACATTCATCCCAAGGAATAACATTCATCAGTGAACATAACTTTACAAGTCTTGCAATGTATTTTTAAGCTCTCTCTTAGAACAAAATACCTGTCACACCGATCAAAACTTAACATATTATATAGTTGCTTTTTGACATCATTCCTTCTCAATGTAAAACCCCTGTCACAATAACTACACCAGTGACCTTTTCATGACGTTAATAGCACCGATCCAGAATCCATATTAGTTTCTACGACAAACGTCAGAAGCAACCTGAAAGTTAAACGCAAACACTAAACTTAAGTAGTACATTAAAATAAACTATCAGCGAGAGTTAATTCCGAATTTTAAATAATACATGGTTCCGCTTCTCACCAACATATTTTGCAACATGCTGATTTATAGTACTTAATTATTTATTTCTAATGAAGTAAACCTTATACAAAGTACATAATATTAGTTAAGTAAACATAAATGTTACCCACATATGACTACAAATGTAGTCAATTCGGCAGCAAATGTAACCAATTTTCTCCATCTGTCTACAAATGTAACCCTGTAGCCTATGTATTCCGATCTTCAGCCACTTCGTTTCAGAGTATGATGGGTGTATTCATACTGTTTATAAAGCTATGTTATTATGTAGCATGCAGGATGTATACTTGGTGTTCGCAAGATAAGTAAGGATTCGATAGGTCTCAAGGGAAAGAAAATCAAATTTGTGTTGTCCTCGTAACAAGCTTATTTGCTTATATGTAACAAAATAGTGAATTTTAATCAGGTGTCATCGTTATTTTTATTTGTTTAAACTAACCGAAATTCTCAGCACTTAACCAGTCACATGTAGAAATAATCTGACTATGGTGGATTATTACCACAGAATTCACTGAAAAATGCTATGTGAGAATCAATTTTATTTCTAAATAAGGTCAAATTCGCCAGTTCTAAGAGAGAACATTATGGAGGATGTATACTTGGTGTTCGCAAGAGAAGTAAGGATTCGATAGGTATCAAGAGAAAATCATCAAATTCTTGTCAAGTAAAAAAGCATAAGCACACGAAAAAAAATTCTGACACAGTAAAGTTGAAGCAAACGTAGAAATCCATCGAAATGTCACGTGAAAAAATAGGAGCACTCAGAGAAAACCATCAGGGAGAAGATGTCGTATATAAACATCATATATTATCAATTTTTTTAAAAAGTTCAAATTTAATCCTGCTTAAGCAATGAGAGTTCTGGCACAAGTTAGCTTGTGAACTCTTTGCTTAAGCAACATGAGAGTTCTGGCACAAGTCAGCTTGTGAACTCTTTGCTTAAGCAACATGAAAGTTCTGGCACAAGTCAGCTTGTGAACTCTTTGTTTAAGCAACATAAGAGTTCTGGCACAAGTCAGCTTGTGAACTCTTTGCTTAAGCAACATGAGAGTTCTGGCACAAGTCAGCTTGTGAACTCTTTGTTTAAGCAACATAAGAGTTCTGGCACAAGTCAGCTTGTGAACTCTTTGTTTAAGCAGGATTAAATTTGAACTTTTTAAAAAAAATGATAATATATGATGTTTATAAACGACATCTTCTCCCTGATGGTTTTCTCTGAGTGCTCCTATTTTTTCACGTGACATTTCGATGGATTTCTACGTTTGCTTCAACTTTACTGTGTCAGAATTTTTTTCGTGTGCTTATGCTTTTTTACTTGACAAGAATTTGATGATTTTCTCTTGATACCTATCGAATCCTTACTTCTCTTGCGAACACCAAGTACACATCCTCCATAATGTTCTTTCTTAGAATTGGTGAATGTGACCTTATTTAGAAATAAAATTGATTCTCACATAGCATTTTCCAGTGAATTCTGTGGTAATAATCCACCATAGTCAGATTATTTCTACATGTGACTGGTTAAGTGCTGAGAATTTCGGTTAGTTTAAACAAATAAAAATAACGATGACACCTGATTAAAATTCACTATTTTGTTACATATAAGCAAATAAGCTTGTTACGAGGACAACACAAATTTGATTTTCTTTCCCTTGAGACCTATCGAATCCTTACTTATCTTGCGAACACCAAGTATACATCCTGCATGCTACATAATAACATAGCTTTATAAACAGTATGAATACACCCATCATACTCTGAAACGAAGTGGTTGAAGATCGGAATACATAGGCTACAGGGTTACATTTGTAGACAGATGGAGAAAATTGGTTACATTTGCTGCCGAATTGACTACATTTGTAGTCATATGTGGGTAACATTTATGTTTACTTAACTAATATTATGTACTTTGTATAAGGTTTACTTCATTAGAAATAAATAATTAAGTACTATAAATCAGCATGTTGCAAAATATGTTGGTGAGAAGCGGAACCATGTATTATTTAAAATTCGGAATTAACTCTCGCTGATAGTTTATTTTAATGTACTACTTAAGTTTAGTGTTTGCGTTTAACTTTCAGGTTGCTTCTGACGTTTGTCGTAGAAACTAATATGGATTCTGGATCGGTGCTATTAACGTCATGAAAAGGTCACTGGTGTAGTTATTGTGACAGGGGTTTTACATTGAGAAGGAATGATGTCAAAAAGCAACTATATAATATGTTAAGTTTTGATCGGTGTGACAGGTATTTTGTTCTAAGAGAGAGCTTAAAAATACATTGCAAGACTTGTAAAGTTATGTTCACTGATGAATGTTATTCCTTGGGATGAATGTTCGTAGCTCTTCTGATCTCGACAAAAAACTTGAAATTAAGGATGTTGAAGGTTTAAGGAAGACCGAAGATGGTGGAAGTATCATTATTGTGAATAGTGAGAATATGTTTCAGCCCATTTCTCCAGAGCCTTCGAACTTTGAGAATGGATGGACACTTATAAAGGATGCTTCAAGACAAAGAAGAAGCTTAGATGCCTAAGATTACGAAATATGACAGTAATCTGGATGAGTATGTTGATCATGATGATGGCTGTGTCGATGATATCTGAGAAGATGATGAGGATAATGACTATGTATCTGGTGTTAAAAACAAAGAATCTTGTGATTTTTAGAATAATGGCAGCATAAGAGATATTATATGTGTCTTGGGATGGTCTAAATGATTTGGTGGCCGGGGGTGATACATTTAATGTTTCTTTTTGTGTAGGAGCCTATATTGATATGGATGAGATCACCTCCATACTTGAACTCATGCATAATTTTTCGACTTGTAATTTTTACATTGGTGGTATTTGAGTGATTTTTATGTTAGATTGAATTCAAAGGGTGGTGGGGGTAGCTGCAATATGCTAATGTGTGGAATAATTTGATGGTGTTGTGGGTTGGTTTGATAATTTATCACTATGAATTATGGATTTAATGTGGGTTTGTAGGTATGAAGTTATTTACACAAAATGTTTCGTGAGCAACTAATGTTTTCGCTCAAGTCCCATGCTTAGTTTCACACATGTATGTGTATGTTCTGAATCCAAAAAAGTATTGGATTTCAATTTTTCTGACTATTTACTTTCACAACTATAACATTTACCATGTCAAGTATTGTCATGAAGAAGTTTAACTGTGTGTGTAGATAATGGTTGTGTGCTGACGGACTCATGGGTCCACGATGCCGTGAATTGTTTGAGACTTTTGTGGATAGCTCAGGCTCTCAGACATTTTTGAGAGATGAGTCATGATTGTGAAAGTACCTCGCGACCCCATCTCTAATTGGCAAAGCCAAAAGTGGTTGTACTTGGTCCAAGCTATAGAGGTTAATCATACTTGTTGCATGGTTGCTACATGTTTTTACCCCATACCCCTTCACACATCACAGACCTACCGAAACTCAGGAGTTATGAAAACCTGCACATGAGCTACGTTTTGTGCTAAAATTGTAACAATTTTTAGGTTTGGTTGGTTTCAAGCAAGGGGCTTCTTTGTTATATTGAGGGGTAGTATGATTAGTTGTAGTTTGTGGGTTAATTTTTTGGATTTCATGTAAATGAGTGGATTTATGGCTGTGTTTTCATTTTTTTTTTCCTTTTGTAGATAGATATCTATATGATCTTTAAAAATAATTTTGTAAGCTATCAGAACTTTGAACATTTTTTTTTTGCTAGCTTCTTCTGTGTACTTAAAACTATTGTGTGAAAATGTAGCTGTGCGGGCTTTTGAATATTTTTCAGTTTAATGCTTCTCTGTACTTAAACATTTGTGTGGAGAGGGAGTTGTGTGGACTTTGAATATTTTTGAGCTAAATGCTTCTGTGTACTTAATATTTTGTTTGAAAATGTAACTATATAGGGATTTAAATATTTTCAGCTAAATGCTTCTCTGTACTTAAACATTTGTTGTGTGGACTTTGAATATTTTTCAGCTAAATGCTTCTCTGTACTTAAAAATTTGTTAAAGTTACCAGTTACCAGGACTTTGAATATTTTTTGACTACTTCTGTGTAACTTGTCAGTTACAGTACACTAACATTATAGTTTTTTTTTTTAGATTTTTTTTCGGGGTAAGTAGTGCTAACTTAAGGATTGGTTTGTTGAAGCTGTATTTTGTAGGTTTGAAGTTATGTATGCAAACATTTTCATGTAATGGATAGCTACATTGTTTTCTTATGACTTCTGTTATAGTTCTCCGTACGTCGGGCTTCCTTCGTGTGTTCCGTGCATTGAGCACAGACTACCGATTGTTGTGATGACATCAACCATGCAGAAATGACGTTTCTGCCCTGCTACCTATACGGCAGCTAATAACTGCTACCGTTATGAACGTCACTGTGCTGGCAACAAGCAGCATGATTTCAAGCAGTGTCATCTGTGTGGAAAGATGGTTGCTCGCAGTTATAAATTGCGGTAATATCTTACAACATGTACTGGTGCTGCCCTCACGACTTCAGTCACCTGGTGTAGCTTCTGCTTCAAAACCTTCGAAAACTCCAGCCATGTCACACATCATGAGAAGACAGCTTGCGGTCTCAACCCTAGCCATAAGATGTATTCGTGTGGGAACTGTGCTAAAGTGTTCGCCAGGGCTGGTAAGTTGAAAACACATACCAAAGCGTGCAAGGGTCCTGATCCACTATCAACTAAGAAGCAGAGAATGGCCGCGCTTAAGCCTGTAGTCATACCTAAGCCAAGCACCAGCCGAACATTGCTGGTGACAGAGGCGGGTTTTGGCCAACATCCACAACTTCATAATTGCAGAAGTGGGAATCTGGGGTAACTTTATGACTTGTGTGGTAGAAAATAATACCAGTTCTGTCAAGGACACATGTACATACTTGGACTTTATCAAGGTTAAACTAATAAGCCAACTTCTAGAGGAAATTGAAGAGGATGGTCCACTCAAGTATTACATCGTGCTTGAGTGCAATTGTGAAAAGCCAATGTGTATGTGTGAAGAAAAGAGGGCCTTCAAAACCACGAATGTTCCACTCTTTGCAGTTCGTGAAGTGGAGGATGTCATTACTGAATACATCTTTAAGATATGTAAAGAGGAAGAATACTCATTATGAAAGGGGTCCGGATGGTCTTTGTCTGGTGTAAAGCGACTACAACTACACATTAACAAGCTTGATCCACTTCGAGCTAGCTCCTACATCGAAATACCTACCTGCATCAAAGAAAAATATGCTGTGGTCAATCTGTAAATACTTAGATGAGCACATATGTTTTAAGTGTGCAATTCTGGTCAAGTTAGATGCGGGTGAGCATCTCAGCATGTTAATCAGTGCTACAATGACTTGGAGGGGAAGTTCAACTTCACTAACAACGAGTTTCCCAATCCACTTCGCCAGATACCTCTGTTCGAGAAACAGAATCCTCGCGCCTGCATAAACATCTATAGCATCGACGAAAACCAGATGATTGTAACATCACGAGTCGCTCTAGAAGAGAAAAGAACATCTTTCAAACTTCTGTTCTTGGTCTTGAAATATGCGGTTTTTGAATTGTGTGGATCTTGGAATATATTGAGAGATCTCTGTTTGTATTGTGAATTCCTGACACGAAGTAAGAAAGTTCCGCATTTTAATCAGGTGGTACTTGAATAAAAATATCCATTACTCATTCGTTAAATAGGCTAAGTACAGCCGAGAAACACTCGTTTGTAACATGATTCTCTCCCTCCTTGAGGTCTGGTTAAACAAGGCTGGTTAATGTTAAGAATTGTGTGTCTATAAAAGCAAGGAAGTGAAATGGTATCAAAATATTAGACGACTATAATGATCACGAGAAATTTGAAGATGATGATTCTAATAGTACTATCCCAGGTCTTGTTAATTATTTGGAACTAAAAGTCAACGAAGAAAGTACCTAGCATTTCATGGGGAATTAAAAATATTTACACCAAGTTCTAGTCGCCTTCATGAAATTGAGAGCACTTTAGAACAGCCTAAAGCTGAAAAGGTCGAAAACTGCTATCATTCACCTGAAGCTTACAAGAACTAAAACTATGATTAAGAACTTGAAGCTCACAAGATCGAATACTGTGATAAAGTGTTGAGACCAAAATGATGGAAACGACTTATTAAACTAAATTATTCAGATTAGGCTTATGATGGTCAGTGGGGCGATTACAATTTTAATGGCTTTGAGGCTGGTATTAAAAACGGAACTTTAGAGGTCTTAAAAGTATTAGTAATGAAAATTTACCTAAGATGTTAGAAGCCGAAGATATTTATTATGCCACATGGAAATATTCTAACCTATAGGTAGATAGGTTAAGACTTCTACTTGCCTCGCAAAAATGAAGAAAATTTAGCCAATACCAAACAAATATGATCTATACTTCGTGAAATAAGAAATGCATGCCACATACAATAATAACTTGTTTTGTCTGCATGTGTATAAATGTGAAAAACAAAATTGGATAAAAAAGTTTGTTTTATTTATTGTAATCTAATTTCTAGCTAAGGTTGGGTTCTCGTAGTACAACTTCTAACTTAAAGATGTAAAATTCGTAATAAATGACTAACAAAATGGAGAGTCATAATAACGTCTTTCCGGCAATTGTGGCGGGTACGTACTACATTGTAACTAAAATCATTTGGAGCCAAATGGGGATGGAGGCATTGTAGCCGGCTTGAGCTGGATTCTATCGTTTCCTTTAGTATTTTAACTAATGTATCCTAGATATCGTATCCTACTGAGTTGAATGTTTTATCCAAATGTGCGTCCGTTTCATTGAATGTTTGTTGTCAAGTCTGTAGCCAGCGCTGAATATTTAATAGTTCAAAACCCCTTGGTCATGTAGTAAGCATAAAATACATATTTCAGGGATGTTTCGGCTCTACAGTAAGCTTTAAATTTGCTGAGTTGGTATTTTTATACCCAGATTTTTTTTCTATGTGTTTGATGTATCCTTGTAGCCTCGTGGTCTTGTAGCCTGGTAGTATTGTAGACACGTAGCCGATTGTAACCTTGTAGCTTGTAGCTTTGTAGCCGAGAAGTCTTGTAGCCTTGTTCGAAATAAATAATTCAACTATGTTCACCGAGATAAAGGATAGGCGGATGATTGATTTATTCCTGCTCTAAAGGTAGTCATGTGAAGGGAGTTCGCAGCAAAAGGGAGTTACATGTGGATTTATAAGTTACAGAAAATACAGAAAAACTGGCATGGTGCCTGTTAATGTAAAAGATAACTCACTCCTGGAAACTGTTTATTTTGATGCAAATAAACTATGCGTGATAAAACTTAGAGCTAAAATTGAATATTTTGTATGTATTTATAAATGGTTGACATAAATATTCCGTGGTGTTACTACTTGGAAGATTTACGAAGTTCGGTGATATGTGGAGGATTCTATGGGGAATAAATTCAGCCTACCAAGTACCCAAGCGATTATTAAGTAGAAAATTTGATGGATTAGAAAGATGATGCCTTGTTTGTGAAGTGGCTAGGATTCGATAAATGTGAAAATCAGTTGGATAAAATCGACTGATGCCATATAAATTTTAATGTTATGAAATGTTGTAAATTTTTATATTAATAAATTCAAGTCTAAAATAAATAAAAATGTATTTATTCATGTGTTGTTTGAATATTTTCACTAGTTACCAGAGGTCGGAATATTCGTCGAAGGTGCTTAAAATGGTATTAGGAGGCTTGGGACGCGTGGCGTCAGGTCTAAATGACGCAGCTATTTGGGGTGTGGATGGTTCATGGTGAGGGGGGAGGGGGTAGGTCTGCTGACGTCAAAGGCCGTGCGTCAGTGACGTGTGTGCTTGGCACGTACGAACAGGACTGCAATAGAAAGGGTAGAGAGGTGGGGACAGTTGAACAATTGTAGCCTTAGGATGTATCATTCGTAGTTATCAACAGAGCTAGTAAGATGTGTCGGGCCACCTATGAGAAGATTGTTGAGGATGAGTTCTATGCGTGCTGTCAGGAGGCTAGCAGCCAGGAAGAAGTTCTTGCGATGGATGAAGACGAAGAGTCCAGGGAAGACATCTCAGATGTACCTGTGAACACCTCTACTCTGACTGTGGAGGATATTGCTGCTGTGAAGGGGGAATATTAGGCGCTTATTCCTCAATTATCGATTATGGAGCTGTGTGGTGCTTGTATAGTTGTGTGGGCAAAGTATTTGATGCTAGCATGGAAAGTACTGCGGAGCGGGGTGTTGTGAAGAGGGTCGGTAACGCCTTCTGTTAACAAGGGGGAGAAGATGGTGCGAAGGATTGTGTGTTTTTTTTTTTATTAAATAGTGTTAAATATTATTTTGTTATTTTATTTACTTCGACTTCTTGCCACGACTTAAAAAAATACTTTTTTCATTTGATATGACGTGCAACTCGTAGTGGCAGTAGGTAATGGCTTTGCTCGTAGCGACAGTAGGTAATGGTTGAGTTGAGTGTTGTAACTGCATCATATACACTGTAGCGATCACACATTAAGTTGAAACGTAAAATGTTATGTGTCGGATGTGGTCTCTCTCGTGAAGATAGGGGATCATCTAATACTGTACAAATGTGAATCGGTATTTTTGTTTGTAGCATAATATTCTCGTGAACGATTAAAGCTGCTTATTTTTTTTCTTTCATTAAAAATTTTAGGGGAGGGAGAGGGATATATACCCAAACATTTAAAATATCTGCTTCCGTGCAGCTTTTAAAACATGGGTACGCAAACATGAGAAGAGATTATTACTTGTGAGTTAGGACTCTGAAAAATTTCTGGTCAGCTAAGATGGAGTAATAAATGTTTTTAAAATTATCATTATTTTAACTAACGCATCCACAACGATAGTATTGATAACATATATTTTAGTTAAAACCTGTAAATGATTATGCCTTTAAGAATAAATGGTTGTCACAACAACAAAATGACTGAGGATTTTATGGTCTATAAGGATCATAACAACATTGGTACGGGATAGAAAGTCGGCCTTACATACACTAAGGTGCTTTAGGATGGTGATGACAGCCTCGCCGCCTTGTTCAGCAGTCCCTGCGGCATGCCAACCCCTCTCTCTCCCCCCTGTCGTACAAAACGTACAACTCCTCCAGGCCCAGCGGGAAGCCCGGCTCGTTCACGTCTTAAAGGTAGGCGCGCAGCCTCGCCGCCTTTTCAGCAGGCCCAGCGGCATGCCAACCCCTCTCTCTCCCCCCTGTCGACCACCATGTACAGCTCCTCCAGGCCCAGCAGGAAGCCCGGCTCGTTCACGTCCAGCAGGTAGGCGCGCAGCCTCGCCGTCTTGTTCAGCAGTCCCTGTGGCATGCAACCCCCTCTCTCTTCACCTTGTCGGCCACCACGTACAGCTCCTCCAGGCCCAGCGGGAAGCCCGGATCGTTCACGTCCAGCAGGTAGGCACGCAGCTTCGCCGCCTTGTTCAGCAGGCCCTGCGGCATGCCAACCCCTCTCTCTCCCCCCTGTCGACTACCACGTACAGCTGCTCCAGGCCCAACGGGAAGCCCGGCTCGTTCACGTCCAGCAGGTAGGCACGCAGCCTCGCCGCCTTGTTCAGCAGTCCCTGCGGCATGCCACCCCCTCTCTCTTCACCTTGTCGGCAAGCACGTACAGCTCCTCCAGGCCCAGCGGGAAGCCCGGCTCGTTCACCTCCAGCAGGTAGGCACGCAGCCTCGCCGCCTTGTTCAGCAGTCCCTGCGGCATGCCACCCCCTCTCTTTTTACCTTGTCGACCACCACGTACAGCTCCTCCAGGCCCAGCGGGAAGCCCGGCTCGTTCATGTCCAGCAGGTAGGCGCGCAGCCTCGCCGCCTTGTTCAGCAGGCCCAGCGGCATGCCAACCCCTCTCTCTCCCCCCTGTCGACTACCACGTACAGCTGCTCCAGGCCCAGCGGGAAGCCCGGCTCGTTCACGTCCAGCAGGTATGCGCGCAGCCTCGCCGCCTTGTTCAGCAGGCCCAGCGGCATGCCAACCCCTCTCTCTCCCCCCTGTCGGCCACCACGTACAGCTCCTCCAGGCCCAGCGGGAAGCCCGGCTCGTTCACGTCCAGCAGGTAGGCACGCAGCCTCGCCGCCTTGTTCAGCAGGCCCTGCGGCATGCCAACCCCTCTCTCTCCCCCCTGTCGACTACCAGTACAGCTGCTCCAGGCCCAGCGGGAAGCCCGGCTCGTTCACGTCCAGCAGGTAGGCGCGCAGCCTCGCCTGCCATGTTCAGCAGTCCCTGCGGCATGCCAACCCCCTCTTTTCGTCCTGTCGGCCTGTGTTATCGCCTTGATGTGCTCTCTGCTGCCGTGCGACACCGTCACGTAGGCCCTTACACGTAGATATTGCTTCAGCTGCTCTTTTTGAATTATTTTGTTTTTGTGACAAAGGCCACAGAGTTACAGATTTTTAAATTGTTACAAAAAATTAGAGTGTTTTAATATTTAAGGAATTTTCATCAACTTACACTTTGTACAACTATTAGGTAATTTATTAATACGTAAGTTAAGAAAATGTGTACTTGTATTCTACTTTTAAAATGAACATATGTTTGTTTAAATTATCTGGATAAATTTTTAGTGTAGGTATCAGTTAAATCATTATTTTGATTTGGATTATTTTTAATGTAGCTTCAATTACAAATTATGGCATTAACATAAACTAAATTTATTAGATCCGTGTTTATAATTTTTTTTAAGTTACTCAACTCATGAAATTATAAAGAGGAATCCTAAGTGTGATTTCACGAAAGTAAAATAATAACAAAAATAAGTAAACTAGATCGACAGCTATATAATGGGATACATAATATGAACTATCGGTGACAGCCAGAGTTTGTGCGAGTGAAGTAACAGGCTTTCAGCTAGTGACATGATATAAAAAAGTCCTTGTAAGCTGTGATCATAGACGCGTGTAGCCCGTGAGTTGAGGGTCGTGTGTTCGAGTCCGACATCCAGCATGACTTGTAACCATCGATTCGGATTTCAAGTTTTCGGATCCCGCTGTATTATTGGAGGTCCAGTCGCCTTCAACCTCTGAGCGTATTCGTATGACTGAAACCCTATCCATCAAGCAAACATGACGCAAATATAAAGGACGATGTCTTTTGAACAATTTCAATAAATGTAACAGTAGTATTTTAAAAATATATTTTTTAATAATTCAGAAATTCTGTAAGTGCTAATACCATGGCTAATAGAGTTTGTAAGTTGTTCTCACTGTCAATATATAGCACTTAAAGTTATTTACGATATATTAAATTGTATTGAAATTGGTTGCACTAATCAACAGCCATATAAAGCGTGTAACTTATATGTTAGCTACCTGGACTTAATATATGTGATTACCAAGTGACTTTATATTACCTGCTTCGTGCAATTACAATTTGCCTAATATTATGTACCAAAAAATATTGTTTTTGCATATAGGCTATTCTCATTGAAAACCGAGTGATCCAGGGTGCAAGTGTTCCACTTTTATCCCTCTTTTCTTAATAGTATGATCCTACACCGACCAACTCCTCTTACTGAAACATCCTGCTAGCTTAATGCATGATTTCTCACCCGCATTAAAGAACATTAGAGTGTTGTCTCCGTGTCCATGCTGGTTTTATCTTGGCCCAACTTATATAGTTAGAGTATAAAATTAAGGGTATTAGGGAGTAAGTCATGGCATTAATCGCTGCCATGGTTGGCCAACATCCCTCATAGCACATGATGCATGCTACCCCTCTTGCATGGCTAAAAACATACACGATTGGACGTTTAGGCTTCGACCTGAGACGCACTTACTGTATATCCTACTAGACCAATTCCAAATATATTAAGTTTTAATTTAGTTTAGGAAAAATAAAGTAGCCCTGGGCTAAACCGTTACTTACGAATAACTTATTTCTGAGTTATAACAGTTACTGAATCCATACAAACACCTTTGTAGAACTACAGCATTTACTTAATATTTTCTCCAATAATATGGTGTGGAATTGACACCATTTTTCTTATACTTTTAAAGGAAAGGCTTTTGTAAAATAGTTTCCAATTGTTTTTATGTGTAACATCTTAGCTCTCGGTATAGGCCATTTGGTTGTAGTAATTTCGTGTATGGAACTTTTAAGTCGCATTAAACCGACATTTGTAACCACGGTGCTGCCATCTATTGTAAAACAGCGTCACACAAAGTTCACAAAGCCAAAAGTTAACATTTTTACATCTTTCAACTTTTTTAAGGAATTTGAACAATATTTGCAGTACTTTAATAAAAATTCCTGGACGAAATTCAGGTTTAAATCCGTGGTTTAGTATTTTTCCAAAGTTTTTTTTTTTTGCTTTCATCAGAGCTGACACATAATATATTTTAAAAATTCGGAACTACAAAATTCAAGGATTCGAAAGTTGACGTAGATGATCCGGCAGCAAATTTCAGTGTCGGGTTAGGAAACTACGGGTGATGCGCGTCTAGGAATATAGTTTAAAACACAGATTTTAGTTTTGTTATCACGCTCGGCATTACATTAAAAAAAATTCTAAGTTAAATTAAGTGTCCCAAGTTTTTTATTATAAGTGCATTTGCAACATAATAAATAGAGACCAGAAAAATTCGCGGATTCATTTCACGAGAGCCCGAAGTCCAAATAGTTATACCTCAGTGCTGCCTCTGCTATTGGCTCACAACTCACCGGGATGACTTCTGGGTCAGTGAGAAACACTCAACCGAAGCTGTGTTGAATCACAGGCTGCTACATTGGGAAACCTTCACAAGACAGCAGCCACTGAGATGGTGACAATTGACCGAGTGTACGTAGAACTATAAAGTTCATCGAACCCGCGAATTTTTCCTGTCCCTAATGATAACACCAAAGGTTGTTCGTAACCGTGCTGAGATAATGTTTCCCTCACCGAATAGCGCTCCCCGAGCAGGTCCACGGAGTCCAGCATGAGCTCCTCGTAGTCCTCGGGGTTGAGCTGCAGCTGTATCTTGGCGGCGGTGCGCAGCCAGACCGCTATCTCCCGGTGCCGCGGCGAGCCCACCGGCGGCCCGTGCAGCTGGTGCGCGACGGCGAAGTACAGCGAGTCCTCGCCCTCGGGCATCACCGCCACCGTCACCAGGTGGCCGTCGCACACGTAGCTCTCCCGGCGCGGCGCCGGCCAGCTGGCGACAACCACCACACTGTGCGGCTCCGTGCTCCTCGACTACACGGGAACATTCCGTACTCATGCCTCGACCACACGGGAACATTGCGTGCTCGCGCCTCGACTACACGGGAACATTCCGTGCTCGTGCCTCGACCACACGGGAACATTGCGTGCTCGCGCCTCGACCACACGGGAACATTCCGTGCTCGCGCCTCGACCACACGGGAACATTCCGTACTCATGCCTCGACCACACGGGAACATTGCGTGCTCGCGCCTCGACCACACGGGAAAATTGCGTGCTCGCGCCTCGACCACACGGGAACATTGCGTGCTCGTGCCTCGACGACACGGGAACATTGCGTGCTCGCGCCTCGACGACACGGGAACATTCCGTACTCATGCCTCGACCACACGGGAACATTCCGTGCTCGCGCCTCGACTACACGGGAACATTCCGTACTCGTGCCTCGACCACACGGGAACATTGCGTGCTCGCGCCTCGACGACACGGGAACATTGCGTGCTCGCGCCTCGACCACACGGGAACATTGCGTGCTCGTGCCTCGACGATACGGGAACATTCCGTGCTCGCGCCTCGATCACACGGTAACATTCCGTGCTCGTGCCTCGACGACACGGGAACATTCCGTGCTCGTGCCTCGACCACACGGGAACATTGCGTGCTCGCGCCTCGACGACACGGGAACATTGCGTACTCGTGCCTCGACCACACGGGAACATTGCGTGCTCGGGCCTCGACCACATGGGAACATTCCGTGGTCGCGCCTCGACCACACGGGAACATTGCGTGCTCGCGCCTCGACCACACGGGAACATTGCGTGCTCGGGCCTCGACCACACGGGAACATTCCGTGCTCGCGCCTCGACCACACGGGAACATTGCGTGCTCGCGCCTCGACCACACGGGAACATTGCGTGCTCGCGCCTCGACCACACGGGAACATTGCGTGCTCGTGCCTCGACGACACGGGAACATTGCATGCTCGCGCCTCGACCACACGGGAACATACCGACGGATACGGAACACGGGACCACCAGATATTTCCTTTCGCTATCCGACTGCAGCTTCCACGAAGCTCAGAAAGGTAACAAATGGCAAACGATAAGATTGAATTTCAACGTTCATTTTGAGCTCCATGAAAAAACACTGTCATAAATATTATTTAAAAAATCATGATAGAACACTAAATATCCTTGTAGTGAAGAAAAAATTTAACGTAATTTTTAAACGTAACAAAACATGTCTACTACCATGGCCAAGTACTTGGTTTCTATTGGTTACACGGAGTAACGTAAACGAAAGAGCTGAGCATTCCCAATCTAATCCGTTCAGCCACCGTATGCCTTTTCGCATGCGTGACATTAAAGATACTTCGGTCCATGAGATCCGTCACCGATTACGTGATCCATCTTCGCTTCTGTGTCATTGTAGAACAGGACTAATTGCTATAGCATTAGCATCAACTTTGTTGGTAATTTTGGTTGTTACGGCAAATTGTAAATATAACTATATATATATAGGTATATATTAGATTGTAAACCACTTCGGCCGTATTTTTTCACAATTTTTTTTTTTTTTTTGCATTTTATGCAACGTTAAATTACTAATATTCCTGCATTAGCAGCTATACATAAAAAAATACGGGCCAATAATCGTAAGTTTAAACGGTTTCCCTGTGGATAACAAAATTAATGAACGTGTGAGAACTATACAAATGGGCATTCGGAAGCCGGGGTCCTAGTGTGGAGAGTGAAGTAGGCCTATGTCAACAAACCACCTGCCCGCGACATAGCCACCATCTTAGAAGACGTCAGGGCCACTATTTTTAATTTGTGAAATCAAATCTATTAATAATAAACTGACGTCATTACAACCGCATTGAAATCCACAACATTTAATGAATTTTACTATATTCGTAATTTTGGATGCGCCATTTAAGTTCGAGAATATTCTATCTTTCACCACTCTGAAATCAGCAATATTTTATTATAAAAGAAATATAAGATGTTAGCCATCTTATTTTTAGTACTTGGTTGAAAACTATCGAGTAAATGCAATTCATTCATAATATTTTAATATATTATGAAAAGTAAATTAAGTATTCAAAAATAATAATTACATAATTATATTATAGATGGTTTATGATTTTATCCCTACAAAGCCAAATATCAAGCTGACCCCCTTCCCCCACGACCAATCATTGCTATCGTATTACTGACTAACTGAAGCATTGTAACTTCATGAAAGTAACAGATTGAATTTTCCTGTCATCCGCTAGAGTATGATAATGTTACGAACGCAAGAGACCAGACCACGATGTCATATTCGGAGCTTGCTGGCGGCACAGCACGGCCTCTGGCGCCACGCGCCGTGTCACGTGAAGTCCGCTGACGTAAGGCATGCCACGCGCGCCTGGCCGGATTACAAGTGTCATCGCTACAACCTCCCCCCACCGTTCCCGCGCATCTTCCGTCCTCGGCGCTGTTGTCTATCGCTGAGCGGCCTGGGGAATTCCGCGGGCCGCCCCGTGGAGTGGCGTGAATAGGCGCCGCCTTTCTCGGTGTTACGGGCGTCAGATCGGCCCAGGATGAAACGACTCGTCACAGCCGCTCTCGTCGGTTCGAGAAGGGCGCCCCAGGTACTTAAGCAGCGACTCCGGCCTCCACGGGAGTCCCGCGGCGAGTTCCGCGACGGTTCGGCTAGTCCTGTAATGGGTTACGTGAGAGTTCCGGGTGAGTTCCGGGCGAGTTCCGAGAGTCCGGAGAGATTTCAATGAGTGAATGGAAGTGCGACATCGGTGAAGAGGATGAGAGACCCCCTCGAGAGTGGTGCGACTGAGAGCGACGGGGCCGTGAGAGGGCGACTGAGTGGCGCGAGGCTGTGTGTGTGGACAGGCGCGTGGTGAGGGGCGAACCACTGTCGAGCCTAGCTCCAGTGAGGAGTGAGAACTGTGGAACTTGACAGACATTGAGTTACATGCGAATAAAAATTTTTAAGTGACAGTGATTGGTGATCGGAAATGTTTAAGTTCAAAGAATACGAAATCATTATATTTTTTCCAAAATACTTCCATGAAAGGAACGTGTTTGTCGTTTGTCATACTGAATCTTTGTGAAAAATTTATCGTAATAAATAGTTATGAAATGTGTGAATGATTTTAAGTATAAAATATTGCATAATCAATTGGGGCTAATCAAATATTGTAATTAATAAATACCGGTTAAACAAAATAGTAGAAAACGTTGCAGTTGAGTTCTATCAATTGTTCATTCATATGCAAAAAGTACTAAAAGAATTTTCTTAAATTCACTTAAGTTGAATTTTTTAACTAACAAATAAAAACTAAAAAATATTTATAGGGAGTAATATAAATTTTTTTTAATTATTAGAAGAATAAAATTATTTAAAAATTTATTTCATAAAATATTGACTTCGGTGTATTAGTAAACCAGTTACATTTTGAACAAAAGTGTTTTATTTTTAATTAGTTTTGCAGATTACTTACCTAACCACAATATCATGCCTGGAGGTCTCATCTATTAAAAATGCCAATTTTGCAGCTAACATAAAAAAATTTCATTGTCTTTAAATATCGATGGAGTTATTTCTGCAGCTTCTTACTCTGATATTGGTATAGGGTTGGGTGCAGGAATAACTTCGTAGGAAAGTGTACATTATCATTGAACGTCGTTCGCCACGGCCGTGGGAAGTCCGTGGTGTCGACAGGGCAAAGGCTGAGCGCACAGCCGTGGCGGTACTGAAAGCTGCTGTTCATGTGCCCAGCTCGCAGCTGCGGAAAACCTCGCCCTCATGGAAACGTCTTTGGCCTATCTCTTCAGAACGTAAAGGGTGACCCCGATCCAGGTACACCATTTCGTCAACTCCCAGGAATCGGCAGCGGCCTGCATCGCCGAGGCGCTCGTCTGGAAGACCACCCAGTGAGTGCACACGGGCTCACACGGCGACGACCCGAGGTCGCCATCGGTGGCCAGCGGGCACCAGCACGTTTCTCCCACCTCCTCCTGCAGGCGCGCGGCGGTGACAGAGTGCCCAGCGACCCTAGCGTGAGGCGAGAGCGCCTGGTACCCATTCGCGTGTTCGTACACCTGGTGCGCGAACGCCTGATACAGCAAGGGGAAAACCATGCGTGTAGTTATACACATTGTCCGCGAGCGCTTGGTTAAAGGAGGGGCTACCCTAGCGCAAGTCGTTCACCTGGTGCAAGGATGGGTGACCCATGCACATAGTCATACTCCTGGTGCGCGATCGCAGGGGCGACCCTACAGTGTGGTCATACACGTGGTGCGCTAGCGCTTGGTACAAAGAGGGCGATTATAGCGATTGGTAGTTTACCTGACGTACGAGCGTCTGGTACAAGGAGGGGCAACCCATTCGCCCTACATGTTACAAGCTGTAGAGAAGAAAACTTAGAGTTATTTTCAAATTTAACTAAATATATAAATCTATAACTTTTCAAGCATGATACCTATTATAAAAGATAGATCATTTCTACCTGTCTTTCTTTTGCGTAGTGCGGAAAAGGAACTTCTTAGAGCCGTGAGATATTGTAGAGTCTCCATGTGAGGTCCTTTTTTTCTCAAAGTAACTTTTTTTAGAACAAGCTATTTTTTTATCATTTGACGCACTATAGTGTATAATGAATAGTGCGCGAGTGTTCTGCCTGTAGACATCAGTAGCGAAGCATAGGTAAATTAAATATTTAATAATTAAGTACACAATTGACAGTTACATATGAAACAAACATTGTATCAAATCACATTTGTGTAACCGTCTCTAACTAGTTGAATTAATAATGTTTAATATTTTTTTCAGCGGAAAATAATTACTTAAAACAGTAAAAAGTATGTTTATAATTATAGCCAATATGGCGTCAAAAATTATGCGGAGCTTTATAATTGCTATACTCTCTACTTTATACTTGCTTTTCTTAGTAATTTATTAAAAGTGCTGTCAACCCCTAACATTTTCTTGTAAGCCTTTATTTCAAAACTCACTGTTTTCTTCGTTACCGCGGTTAGGGCCTACCTATTCCTAATTCCTGTTACTCTTTAATGACCTCATCGCTAGAATTTCTACCGACTGTAAAATTGTTTCATTAAAAAGACTAAAATAAAATATTTAACTCCAAATTCTTTACAAAGAATAAGTCAGTGATCTTTTTGTGTTTGTATTTTTATGGAAATATCAACCATTCAGTGATTGAAATAAAATAATTGTTATCAAATATTATGATCAATGTTATCAGCTTAAAATTTAAAATAATACATTGTAATATGTTTATTTTGTTTTAAATATATATATTTTTTAATTTTTCCAATATTATGTAAAATATAAAGTATAATTTAATACTATATTTGAAATGTTTTGAACGTCATACAGCCTGGATCAGTAAAAATAATTTCATAGCCAAGAATATTTTTAATTTAAAAAAATGTTAATAATTGAAAAATGCAAAGGATAGGTTCCAATGTGTACATAAAATTTTAATACCACTATTTTTTATTCATTTTAATACATGTTTTTTTAATAATATTTATGTATATTTCTATTAAGAAAACTATTTTTCAATTCATATGTGCTAGGCGGGAACGCTATCAAAAAAGTAAGCAAAATGAAAAGGAAAAAGAATGGGTGATTAAATTTTTTTGATATATATAAACCTTCCCTGGGTTTTGTAAATATTTTTAACAACTGAAAGCCATCTCAACAATATACGGATGTATTAGATTTTCCAGGTACAGAGGTAACCAATGTTGACGGACGCAGACAACCAGAGTTGGTGATGTAGGGTGAGTTTGTCGCCGCGTAAAGTTGAGTTCTTTAATTGAATACCTAACTGAATCTGTATATGCTTCTGCTTGCTGAATGCAGCCAGGAGCCACACCTTACGAAAGCAGTAAAGCGTCAGCTATGCATGGCTATATAGGAAGGATCCTTAGAGGTATGCTAAGCTAAGTCTGCAACAAGCCTACCTTTGTAACTGTTCACTTTCCTCCTCTGTCCTGCTTTCCGAGCGCTTAGGACTTCCTCTTGCGTCACCCACACTACGTCGTCTGCTACCTGTTGGGCTCCCAGCTCTGTCAACACCTGTACGACATATAAATACGCGTAGAGCACTTCAAATTCAAGAATTCATCAAGAATAATACTGGGTAAAATATATTAAATATTTTCCAAATAAATAACAATCTCAGAGCAATTATGTTTGCTCCAGTGTACTCAAAGTAATAATTTTACATTTTACATTGCAAATATTATCTTATGTATACACACATTCGTTTTTCCCACCCATATAAATTATTTTTAAGTGATGCTTAAAAATATAGCCAACTTCACATTTAATTAAATGAATAAACCATGAACCCTCACGAGTTCTCATAAATGTTATTTCCATATAAAAGTGATAATAAATATCAAGTCGTTAATTAAGATCCATAAAAAATGTTCATTAAAAAATTTAAAGTATTATAACAATAATGCATCATCCACACAGTATAATAAACTATATGTTAAAAATTTTTATTCTATTTGATAAACCCCTGACAATATGTGTTATATGTAAAAGTTTATTTTGGAACGATATATATCTTATGGGGCTCTGGCTTGATGGCTTGTTGGCCTGCTGGCCAGCCAATCATTAGCATTCGGCCACTAGATGCCTTAGGTCTAATATATATGTAAGCGCACTGCAACCGATAGTTTAAACTAACATTAAACACTTGATTCTTTTTAATGTAATTTGTTTTTACACCTAAAATTCGCCCGCCCCTCAAAAACTGGCGCTCTGGGGAAAACAGGGGCCTGCCAACCACTGAAAAAACGCCACAACAGGCGTCTCTCGAACGTAACCGGCACAGCTCGGCCTTAAACGGCGTCTCCGCCTCGGTCGCTCATGCTTATATTCCTATTACAGTATGTAGCAACAAAAAAACTCTCACATAAACTTTTTTGTCCATCTCGTGTATGGACACATACTATAAATCCCTACTAATATTATACATGTGAATGTAAGTTTGTTTGTTACGCTTTCACGCGATCATCATTAAACTTTGTACACATTTTCTTGGAGATATTAGAAGTAACATAGGATACTTTTTATTGGAAAAAAAAATATTTTTTACGAAAGATAAAAAAATGTTTGTCAAAAAATTTCAAAATCTAGTTACTTTAACGCCATCTAGCATTACATTTATGAAGTTCCAACCCTTAGTACTGTAATACCGTTGCACTGTGTTATCGACGCTCAAATTTAAAAATTAAAAATTATTTATTTTTGTCACAGAAAAATATATTTTATTGATTCATTTCTATTGTAATGATCTCTGTTACTTATTTAATGGCTTCAATGCGAGCGAAGCCGCGGGTAAAAGCTATTCTATTATATATATATATATTCTCTTGAAATATTATTTGAGTTTTACATCATTCTGCAATCATTACCTGCATTAGAAATATTTTCTATGGTTGTATTAATCTACTTCCCCTTGAAGAAATTTTTAAGGAGTTTTGCTTATCTTTACGCTATGTGGCACTGAAAGCCTTAAGCTATTTGACTTTAAATTTAATAGTAGAATTAAATTAACTATATTTATGCATCGTTAAAAATTTTCATCTCAAATTCACGAAGAACGCTGATATCAAATAATCCAGGAATTTTCGTAAGTTTACCATTATGTTCGTAAATTTGCGGGTACTAAGTTCTCATACTTTGAGCACGAATCTACAACAATAATATTGGCATATCAGTCAAATTTGAAAAAAAAAAATTGTAAAGTCTACTTTTTATTTTGTTTCACTTTTGTGTTTACCCAGTTTATAATTTAAAAAAGATCACTTGAGCTAAAAACAACTTAGTATATAGAAAGATCACGTCATCCAAAATATGGAAGTGCTCTTCGTTTTTTTTAGGCTATTAGGGGAGCAGCGGCTAGTATGGCCCACTTAAGTAAAAAAGACAATAACATAATAAATTACAGAAATAATTGTGCAACACTCTGCAACAAGAATGCGTGAGACATTTACTTTACATCCATGATGAAACATAAACTCAAATTCATAAAATATTACATATTTTGTATAATTTCATGAATGTATGCATTCACCATGAAGCGGTTGATGTAGGGTAGTATGGCCCATAACATGAAGCCATACCATATTAATGGAATAAAACACATTTTAAGGTACAGAAGTGCTAAAATACTGTACACTCTTTACCAATGAAGCCATTACTTAAGCAATTAAGTGTTACGTTTACAATAGTCGCAGTAGTAATACAAAGTATTGTCAATATCTGCACAAAGTTCATGTGCCCACCCTTCACATGTACGACATTGAATCCAATTTTCATCAAAATATTCACCACAAACAATACAGTCAACATTTTCACCATTCGCTAAGTCCGACGAACCCTCAAGATGAGAGTTATGCTGTTTACTTTTCTTCTTTACCATCATAAACACATTTGATTTATATTTTGCTCCTTTTGAATGTCCTGGCTGATCTCCTTGTTCTTTTTCCAAATTTAGTTGTTTCTTTTTTTTCTGAGCTTCTTCTCTGATTTCTGTGTTTTTCTTTTCTATAAGTGCATCTTTTATTGGAGTTTAGGTCAATATCTCACTTCTTTCTGCCTTCCTCTTACGACTTGTCAGTCTTTTATCACTACACGATGGTAGAGGAGACAATTTTTGGAGGTTTTTCATAAACTCGGAACTGCTAACACTAAGATATGAATGTGTGTGTAGTTTCAAAGAAGTCTCAACAATTGGTAGAACAGCTGATACTTCAGGCACCCTCGATGTATCAGGAGAAAGCACAGCAGACATCGGAACAGCAGCTGCAGCAGAAGTTTCAGCAAGCGATGGTACTGCAGCTGGGTCGCCAGGCACCCTTGATGGATCAGGAAAAGACACTGCAGATGTTTGAACTACAACTGTTGCAGAAGTTCCAGTAGTCTGTAGAACAGCTAATAGGCCTACGTCAGTCGTCCTTGATGGTTGAGGAGATGTCATGGTAGAGGTTTGGACAGCCAATGCAGCTGAAGTTTCAGGTGTGATTGATTTCGAGTGGCTGAGTGATATGTTGTTTAACTCACTGCCCATGAAGTCCAAATCAGTGAATATTTATGAATTCAAAGGATATATTCCTGTGCATCTGAAGCCATTATCTGCTATTTCCAAGCAGCTGGCTTGCCTGTATGCATCTGCGACCAATTTTGCGATGTCATATTCGTTTATCCTTAATCCAGGATTGGCCCCCATCCACAAACTGCAAGCGACTTGGTAGGCACTCATAAATGGTTTCATGAAGGTCCTGTACAAGGGCTGAAGTTTGTGAGTGGTATGTAGGGGGATACTTAGCATATGAAAATGGTTTTCACGTGCATACATGATGACATCTAGTTATTTTTGGCTGCTGTGCCCATCCAGGATAAGTAAAACTGGATCATTTACAGTAGGCTTTGTAAATGGAACAATATGTTTCAGCCATGACAAAAATGCTGGACCATTCATCCATCCGGAGGTGTTGGGAAATATCTACTTTCTGTAGGAGCACCAATCATTAGTCTATCATTTATTCTCTTCCGGGGGAATATTAAAAGAGGTGGTATGAAATGACCTGTTGCACTCATACAAAACATGAGTGTTACTGTGCAACCTTTCTCCCCCGAAGTCATTTTCCCAACTTGGTGCTTTCCTTTAACTGAAATCACCATCTCATTTTTGTGAACGCATGTAACCCCTGTTTCATCTGCGTTATACATTTTAGATGGACGAAAAAAATAGTCTTCTTGAAGCTTCGTAAGTTGATCGAAAAATCTTTCAACTTGGGGTTTGTTAAAACCTACTGATCGCATTAAGCTAGTTGATTGTGGTTTTCGATAACTTAGCTCGGGGTGTCGTTTCATGAAACCCATATAAAAATCTTTCCCCGCAACTTTACTTTCCCTGTTGAATCTATGAGGCAACTTCAAACTTTCTGCTAGTTCGTAGGGAAGCTTTAGGAATTAATGTCTCGATAATGGCATAAGTCGTGCATCCAAATATTTCATATGCCTTACAATCTCGTTTTCATACATCTCATCAAAAGTTACTTTGAAGCTTCCAAGCTGAGGTTTCATTTCCACTTGCGATTTTATTCTTACAGACAAAATTTTTCTTCGTAAAGTGGTTAGTAGTATACAAATGTATTTCCTGAAACAGGTTTCAGGGCCATCTTGGATGAGCGAAATGGGACACAACGTAACGGGACAAGTAGATCACGGCGGCCATCTTGGATCCGCCATTTTTGGTGACGTCATTTTGTTTTCTCAAACATCCCGGGGTTGCGTTTTCCACCATTTTGAAATATGACGTCACCGTTGCAATCTTTGTTATGGTCGCCATATTTAAAATCTTTATTTATTATCCAATTTTAATGGAAAATAATTAAAATTAAAAAAAACTCAATTAATAAAATTTTTAATAAAAAATAATAAAAAAAATCATTTACGACACGGAGCTTGGAGTCCTCGGATCGAACCCGACGAGTGCAAAAAAATTAAAATGGCGACCGATCCTTCCCCTGTGGTGGCTGCTGGCAGACTGACCCCACCACTTGTTTCATAGCATATATCAGGTAGTATGACGTCATGTCCGCCATCTTGAACTTTGGACACCATCTTTAAAACTTTATTTATTATCCGATTTTAATGAAAAACATTCCAAAATTCATCAAAAAATTAACTTATTTGAATTCTCTTTGATTATAAGGATGTACTTCCTTGGTTCGATTCCCGGCGAGAGTAAACGGTTGAACTTCCTCCATAAAAACTACCTAGACTGACCTACCACCAACAATAACAAGGTATATATCGTCAACTGGTATGACGTAATGTCCGCCGCCTTGTCATCATCTGCTGGAGACCACCATCTTGTTTACGTCAGGTAGAGTGAGCTGATACCATGTTAGTATAATTTTCTGTTCACCATACCTTTGTCCTCAACTGTTGGCATTGAACTTTGACCTTGACCTTGAACTTTGACCTTGACCTTGAACTTTGACCTTGACCTTGAACTTTGACATTGGCCTTGAAATTTTAACTTGACCTTGAAATTTTACCTTGACCTTGAAATTTTACCTTGATTTTGAAATTTTACCTTGACCTTGATCTACGACTTTGACCTTGACGACCATCATGGATCCAACATTTTAAGTTCAGTACATGCTACCTGGAGCTACCACCTGCTGGAGTTCACCATCTTGTGTGGTACTCGTCTTATAGAGTACATTTCCCTCTGAATAATTTAATTCCAACCCGCTACATTGCAGTAAACATTTATTACAGAGGTGCCCCCGCCAACTTGAAATTTGGACGCCATCTTGAAATAGTTTAATTATTTAGCTAGAAATTCGGGAAAAAATCCTAAATTCATCAAAAAAATCACTCATTAATTAACATATTGATTCGCTGGATTCCTGCCCTCGATTCCATACTTGAACAGTGACAAGTGTAACTAAATATTAAATAAATTCAATATTCTGTTTTTCCATTACCTTTCGCGGAGTTTATAAATCATTCTCTCTTCAAAAATAAAACACAAGTTAAGGTACGACAATGTTCGACGAATTAAATACATTGTCGATAAGCCTAACATGAAAGTCTAGTTTTTCGATAATCTGAATAACCTCGAAACCGTTCATGTACAAAGCCATACATACATATAGACCAAGCATCTTCGGACCGAGAGACCGGGTCATAATCAATGTCAGATGTATAGACCAGTTATTTCCGAACCTCACGACCTTCCTCATCGTCAGCTAATTATATTCAATTGAACCAAAGGACCGTGTTTTTTACGCTTACAAGAGGACCAAGAATCCAATCAAAAAGGCAGCACCATCAACAAAAAGGCAGCACATTTGGAAGCACCATAATCATAAAGGAAGCACATTTTGGAAGCACCATCAACAAAAAGGCACCACATTTGTAAGCACCTTAATCAAAAAGGTAGCACATTGTGGAAGCACCATCGACAAAAAGGCAGCATTTTTGGAAGCACCATCGAGAAAACAAAATGACGTCATCCAAAATGGCGGATCCAAGATGGCCGCCGTGATCTACTTGTCCCGCTACGTTGTGTCCCGTTACTATGTGTGCCGTTACGCTGTGTCCCGTTACGCTCATCCAAGATGACCGCCGTGACGTCCGAGATGGGCGTGACGTCAGAGCTCGGTCGGCACCACAGGCACCACGGCCTGAAGCCTGTTTCAGGAAATATATTTGTATGCTACTGTGGTTCTAGGAACATTATGACGTTCTGCTGCTGCCCGAACCACTATTTTGTTTTCCAAAACATCTTGCACAGCTGATTTCATCGCATCTTCAGACCATTCTCCTCGCCCTTCTCCAGCGAACTTTTTCTTAAATTTAGGCATCGTCCCTGTAATGAATTAGGCCTAAATGAAATCAGCATGGGCTATTAATAAACACTGCCCGATACAAAAAGTTTAAATTTTCTAACTTTTTCTAACTGCAATTTACCGAAAAATTAATGTCTTACAAAATTTGTCCCTGAAATACTGAATCATTCTGCATATTATTTTCAGACTTAATAAACCTTCTGAACAAAAAAACTGTTAGGGACAAAATAAAAACGTAGTCTGAAGTAAACTAAAGGCAAGGTAAAGATTTTCTTAATTCGGAACAGCCTTAATTTTGAAATAAAATACAAACTGCGCTCATCATTTAATGGGGTCAAGAATTTGATATTAACTTTTTTTGGTATAACTTACGACTCTAAAATATGTTTATATGTCCACAAACTTTGAATATGCACTGATATTTTAATAGCCCATACTACCCGCACATAGCATGGTCCATACTACCCGATCGACATAACTGGAAGAAAAATAGCGCTTAACTTAAAGGAACGAAAATATCTCTTTAAAAGTCTGGGGATATTCCCTACACATGAAACACTACAATCACAAGTTAAAGTGATAGTTAATATCCTTTCCTCTTTCCACTCAGTTAATCTCAAATGTTATTCGAAACAGCAGCCGAAACGAGTAAAACACACAAAAAAAAGTTTCTTCTGACGCACAGCAATGACAACTACCAACATTTCGCAAACAGTACACAGGCGTGGGCTCTGCATACACACCTCTGTACCGTGCTGTTATCTAGCGGCAAGTGTGTGAACTAATGACTCGGCCATACTACCCGACGGGCCGTACTACCCGCCACTCCGGTTGGAATGTGTGTCTGGTATTTCTAAGAGTGAACACCAGGGCTCCACGAGATTTAATACAGTTTCTAGGACACACGCCATTGCAGTTTTGCACTGTTCGTCATGGAAAAAAAAATGGGTGCGTGTACTTATGTACGCGCGTGAGAAGTAATACTTCTTTGGCATCATTAAAAATAGTTTTTAATTGCATGAAAATAATTAATAACAATAAAATAATAAAAGGGCTGGAAATGATAGTCAATACAGTCAATAAAGTTCAGTTTTAATTTGAAAAATTAAATAAATAAAATTTAGAGAATAATAAATATATGACATAATTTGTACTAAATATAATAAGTTTCTTAACTTTAAATATAGATTATTAATTATGTAATATTTTAAAAGAAAATAAATACATTTAATAATAAATACAAAAATTTAATTTAAGTTTAATCATTTTTTTTAAATATTTAATATTTTCTTAATTTAATATTCACTTTTCATTTTTATCAAAAAGTTTTAGTTAAATTTGTTTATTTATTTTTATAAATATTTATTATTTATTCAATTTAATAATAAATATTAAAAACTAATATTTTAATTTGATTTTCGATTTTAATTTTTATCACAAATATTTTATTAAATGTTTTATTAATCTTTTATTCTTTATTTTGTAAATATTAAATAACCAATAATAAATATATGACATTAATAATTTAATAATATTTAGTATTTATTATATTTAAAATATTTTAATTTATATCAATAAATAACACATACGGATAATTAACCTTAATTATATTGGAGCATTTGAAAAATTATATATCCAAGCACAATTTTTTTACTAATATTTACGAATAGTAAATAATATTAATCAATATATTCATTTAAATAACTAACGAATATAATTTATCAGCACATGTATAATTCGCACTTGTATAAAACTAAAACACGTGTTGTGAATGTAGAAAATAGAAGCATGTGGATAACTATTATAAATATGGAACAGTGATCAGAGGCGAAGAGCGTGCCAACATACGCGACTAATAGAGGTTCTATTTCTATTTTGTTGGTAGCTTTTTTTTAGAGACATAATGAGCGCTTTAGTAGGCAGCTTCAACCTCTTAATTTTGTGTTACAGTGATATGCGCGCGCAACTTAAAATTTCACTTTCATCATCTAAATAAGTATAACTTCATAAATCCATAAATGCAAAATAATAAATAATAAATACATTAACCCGCAGAAAAAAAAGCGTAAAATAATCTGATGTCAAACAGATAAAATAAAAAATGAACCAAAACAACACAATGACGACAGCATAGACGAACACATTCAAATTTAAATATCAGAAAGCACAAGAATTCCATGGAAGGAATTGTGATTAACAAATTATAACAGTACAGAAAAACACAGGGGGCTAACAATAACAGTAAATGGGGCTGGGCAACGGTGCAAATATACGAACACAATGATAAATATAAAGAGATATTATAAACACAGTAGGTTTCCTACGACAATAAAAAAAGTTGCGACGATGCTTTTATGAATTTTGACGTGACAACGTCTAATAAATCGCTGAACGCCGGCTGCACGAACGAAAAGGTGTCCCGTTACGCACATTGTCTCTTTACGCTGTGTCCCGTTACGCTAATTGTACTCTTGCGCCGCATCTATCTCTTTTCCACTCGATTGGAACAACCATCGATTTGACTTTTTCGAGGCACATTAAACTTGAAACACTCCCATTCGTTTCCTACTTTTCCTATCATCGTCCTATCCTTAACACAGATTGGAAGAAGTTAAATAGCAAACATGTATAAAAGTAATAGTTAAAATAATCTCTTCGTTAAAGTAATAAACACATTTGAATTAATGAGTGCAAATAAAAGTAAATTTATCAATTAAATTGTATATTTCAATTCACTCCTTCTTTGTATCCATATAAAATAGTGATAATTCAATAAAAGTGATTCAATTTTATTCATAAAAGTATGCAATCATTTCATCACTGTTTTGTTATGACGTCACGTTAAACTATCGTCCGTAAACTGACTTTACTGACAACAAATTTTTTTCCCGTGACAGTCGGTGCCAACAGCCAAGCTGCAAGAGCCTGTGGTAAATGGCAGCTCGCCGCTGCATGAAGGCGCCCACCTGTGACGGTTCCTGCGCTCCGACTGAGCCTCCACGCAAGCAGCGCCGCTCCCAGCGCGGTCAGCAACATGGCCGCCAGCAGCGCGCCGCCGGCGAGGGGGTTCTGCACAGATATAAGAAGAAGCTGCGAATGTGTAACCAAACAAACTTTGAAGTGGAATGTACCAATATGGCGGCTGTATTTACATTCTGCCGAGCCACGCCCACATTGAGAACCAAAACATTGCATTGGTGCTACGTGTTTTCAAAACGCAACAACATGGTTTCAAATTAATTGGAGTTCTTATGCGAGTATATGAAGTAATATTCGATGAATATGAAATCACACTCGAATAAAGATGCTTTAAATATTCCTGTGGTTTATTTATATAATTTAAATTATGTGTGTCGCTCTTTGGAGTACAATGAGATGTGATAGTTCTCGCCTTTTTTATAATACGATGGGTTCTTAAATTTGTGTTGGTCTGTACTTTAATGCTTTAAATAACGTCTTGTTGAATTATGCAATAGTTTGAAACTTGGAAACTTAAATTTTGATTTGTTCGATGATTATTAATGTGAACTCGGTGACAACATAATAAATTTGTAAACAGTAACTTGTAATAAAATAATCTATAAATACCTGTGAAAATTGATTTTACTAATACTTTCTTTCTCCAATTAAAAATCAGATTATCGTCCAGTTCGGTTACTACAGCCAAATGCTACACAAGTCATTTTCGTTTAGCCCACATCCAGTAACATGAAATAATAAAGGTAGCACATCATGTACAGGTTTTTTATATCAATACATTCACGAAATGTTAGTTTTAAGCATTTACACCAATTTTGAAGATCAACACCACCACCTGCCCAATGCAATCTTATGAGTGTTTTTCGAAAGTGGAATCTACCAATATGGCGGCCGGAGAGTTCCAGATGATTCTCCCCCCCCCCCCCCTCTAGGTGTCATACCCCTCGTCCTCGCACGACCTTGTGCTACCCCCGTGGGGTTCTGCGCCACCTGCGGCCAGGCAGTCGCCCTCACCTCTCCGTCTCCACGCAATCAAGGTGAGATGGGCCTGTCTTGTTCCGCACACTTGACTTTAAAATTAAGAAGACAATTTACTGTCTAAGTCCGATCTAAAAAAAATTCCCCTTCATCCTGTGTTCAGACCGGGAAATGCTGTGTAATTCAGCCATTTTACAATTTTAAAAAAATGTTGTTCAGCTTCAACTTCACAGACGTATGCCAGCCTTCGGAAGCACTTAAGATAATAAGTCATGCAAGGCTCTCAAAATATTTTATCGTGATGCACTGATGGGCAAATGTTTGTCGGTCAAACGATGCTACGATACTCTATATTATTTACATCTATGTAACAGTAGGCCTGAGTGATATACGGAACCGTGCACACATATTAAAACTTGTCATTTATTTGGAGTGAATTTAAAAGACTATAGCGTTTATAGCTTCAAATTGAAGGCTTTGTTTTTGCAAATTGATTGAACCCTTAAATTTGAACTAAATATTTATTAGAATTTTTAAAATGATTTATACTTTGTTATTTAACTATTTGTAGGAAGTATTTCGTAGGGTTTATAATACTGAACTGTTTAAAATATTATAACGCAAATTCACATAAACGTTTTTATAAACTTTTCTTGACGAGATTTTTTCCTTTGGAAATCCAAGTTAAAAGTTTCGTTTGAATGCGATGTATTTAACAATAACAAAATTGCACAAAGTGGTGTTCAACACGTGAAACACTATCCTAGCGTTTGACTGGGGTTACAGGCCAGAAATACTGGAAGTTTATACGGACATGAGTGAGCCAGAACTTAATGGACATATGTTCAGTACAGTAAAAATTTGGGCATGGGAAAAAATTATAATAACAAATAATATTGTCATGACAATTATTCAGGATAAAATAAAGGATTCACAATATTGTTTTTTTTTATGGCCCTACTAGCTGCAGAATCCGACTTTGCCTGGGCTGAATACAGGGAGATATAAAATCCGCGAGTTGAAGCAAAATGGATATCACTATAGGACAGTGTGCTGGACACAGAGAAACTGCACATAATTACTATTTGTATATCTATGACCTATGATTTTCTGTTCATCCGTGGCGATTGGTTGAAGATTTCAGAAGTTGATGCGCTGCACAGCCATCTAGTGGCGGGTTACAAAAAAATGGATACCATACAAAGCTTCTCCATGAAAAACACTTGGATGTGTAACCCGTCACTAGATGGCTGTGCAGCTCATCAACTTCTGATATATATATATATATATGTATATATAGTGTACGTGATACAGGCCAAGCAAGTTTTCCTTCATTGTTAGTGTTAGTGTGTATTAAGGAAAAAATATTTATATTTAAATGATTTTTAAAATGGCGGACAATATGGCGGACAAAATTTTGGTTTTAATGAGAGCTGGCGATCTGGTAATTGACACAGGTGTCCTTTGGCAGGTAACAAATAAATCACTCTGGCGATAGATACTGGCGCACGTTAGCAGACAACTAGAATATCCAATATGGTGGCCAGAATTGAATACTTTATATCACAAATGTGGAATAAATATCCAACCCTACCTTGATATAGTTATATGGGGGCATCGACTGGTTTAATATCACGGAGAAAATATGTTAATTATTTTTCATTATTACATGCATCGTAAATGGTACCTACTACCTTTAAAACTGGGAAGATCAGAGCAAAAGGAATTAAGTTCATGATAAGTGTGTTGGCAGTTACAATCAGGCATGAGATGGTGCAAGCAAGGGTCAGAAATACAAGAATTGAATGAGATCTTTGTAAAAGCAAGAAACAGGTGGTATGGCTATGTGCAGACAATGGGGAAAGTGAGGCTGCCTAAGAAAATGATGGAGTTAATGGACACAGGAAGAAGGCTGCAAGGAAGCCCAAAGAGGAGGTAGGAAGAGAATATAGTTAAATGAGTGCAGGACAGAGAAGAAGACATGAAATAATTGAAGGACGAGGAATAGTGAAGAGACAGAGAAAGATGGAGGCAATTTACTTTGCTGACCCGGCCACAGGCTGGAAGCAGTTTGTGGTGATAATAATGATGATGATTATGATTGCGACCTCCAAAACTCAGTTGATCGAAAATATAAAAGAATAATTAGATGAATGGCATTTAAATATACCAAAAAATTAATAAAACATTAAGAAAGTTTTATTTGTTCCACTAAGAAGTTAGAAAAATATGAGATTTTTTTCTGAATAAGTAATGATACAAGAACGTTTATGGTAATGTTTATCTATATTTTGGACGAACATCAATAGGATTTCTATTACCTTTAATTGTTTATTCGCTTATTTTATTTATATTTTACTCTAAATTAGTTATTTTACTTGTAAGGATTAAATAATTGTATCACATTTCTTATAATCACTTTATGTGGATTTAGGTATTGCTTAAGCCAGACAATAATTGTATTACAAACGTAGAAAGTGTCCATGAAATGTCAAGTTCTGCCCCGCGCACTGCCTGCGTCAACAAGAGACCTGGACAACTCACCCCACCGCCTTCCTCCGGCCAGTCCTCGAAGCAATGGGCGTGTTTCTTTTGCCAAAACATCTGCAACATCAAGCACAGTTTATCACTTGCGTCTTTGTACGTATTAACACGTAGCTTTTCAACGGTTATGTCCATTTTGGCTGAAATTAAAATCAAAGACGTTTTGGCCTTCCAATTGTCATTGCGATCTTGCACTATAGCCATTCGTTCTAGTCCCACCTGATAAATAGGGAAAATATTATTCTCTAAAACGATGTTTATGTTTGTGAGTATTTACATTTGTATGCCTAATTAAGCTGCTTGAATCATTTAAGTTAAACGTGATTAATTATTACATTACAGATTTATAAAAAGAATAGTTATCAATAATTGAATAAATAACGGCAATCCGAAAGTATTAAAAAAAGGGAAATATAAACAGTAATGCCAATATTATTTTAAAAATTAAAATAACTGTATCGCAACATTAAGAAATTTTTCAAGAAAGTACTTTTATAATTCTCTGACCCAATTTCAAATATAGTTATGTAATATTTTTTATTATTTTAATAGGTTAACGTCTTTTGAATCAATCTTAAATAGAATGTGTGTAGGTACATGCTAATGACTGGTAGAATAATTATGTGTATAATTCAAACTGTATGTAAGTGTAAAGTTTCTGCCTGAGCGTTAGTAGGGGAAATAGGGGTAATGAGACGCAGCAGGTAATGTTACGCAGATGGATATTTCGTCATTGTGAAGGTTTAGCGCGTCCGTAACAAGCTGCCATCTAGCGGAGCAGGGATGAACTAACTACAGTGGTCGGCCAGCCCAAGATCATGGTGGGTGTCGAAGTAAGTAGAATTTTTTTGTTTTTCGATATTTTCTTGTTATATGTTTCAGCTTTGTTCTTGTTGTAATTCAGAAATGACTAACTTTATTTTACTCATAAACAATTAAATAATTCTGTTTTTCTTTTAAGTATTTCATGTCATTTGTATGTGAAGTATAAAAAATCCTTGTGTCCCAGTACGACTGTTGTTTATAAAATGGCGTGCAGAGGGGTAATAGTACGCAGGCATGCGTCCGAATACCCTACCATTAGTCTGAATACACCTTTTGTGCGTATTATTGCCCCTCATGCTGTATTTTTTTTTCTGTGTGGCAGTAATGTGCTTTTCGTGCAGAACTTACTCACAGATATGTGGACCTCGGTAATTAACAATACTGTCACATGCTTGGAGTGATTTTGGGAAACCATGAAACAACTGCTTTCAGATTGGTTGGCCTGAAATTTGAGTCCGGGTCTTTTACGAAACAGTTTTAAGACATAACACTGTGGAACATCGTTAGACTATAAACCGAAATGTATTTTAAAGATAAAATTATTATTACACATAATATTATGGTTCTGCAAATAAGTGCACTGACGAGACTAGGTGGTTATTTAATCTCACACAGACAGCAATTTCTTTTCTCCACCGACCGAGATGGCACAATGATTGGCCTGATATTCTGGACTCGCATCTGGCAGAGTATGGGTTCAAATCCAATTGAGGTCATCCTGATATCGGTTTCCTTGGTTTCCCAAGGCAACTGCTGGCCAATACTGGGCTACTTTCGTAACACTTGTACCATTTAAATTTCAAAGCTTAGACTACACTGTTCGAATATGCATTATTGAATTACGACCCATAGATGTCATAGGCCTACAAACATTTCAATTTAAAATTTTGGCAATTAAACAAGGTTTTTTTTTCAGATGGTTCGCAAGCACAAACGTACCACTAATAAAGCAGCATGGACAGAGGAATGTTTATCAGCGGCTGTAGCAGCGGTAGGGAGAGGAATGAGTATCAGAGCTGCAGGTAAGAATCACGACATTCACGAAGCGACACTCCGAAAACGACTTAAGAAAGGAGTTTTCAGTGGGCCTGGAATGGGAATAAAACATGTTTTAAGTTTAGAGCACGAAAAGGAACTTTGTTCTCATCTTTTGAAATTGTGTAAACTGTTTTATGGTGTCACTCTAATAGAACTGAGACGGATTGCATTTTAATTTGCTGAACGTAATTGAATCAACCACACCTTTAACCAGACAACTAAGCTAGCAGGAAAAGACTGGGCTCAAGGATTTTTGAGACGAAATCCTACTTTAAGTTTATGTAAATCTGAACCAACCTCGCTCAGCAGGATTCTCGGTTTCAACAAAACTGAAGTTGGCTTGTTCTTCACGAACCTTTCTGATTTGTATGAAAAGCATAAATATCCACCGAGTCACATATTCAACGTCGATGAGACTGGAGTAACATATATTCAGAGACCACCAACTGTTATTGCCCCAAGAGGCCAAAAACCAGTTGGAACTGCGACTAGCCTAGATAGAGGAAGAAATGTCACAATTTGCTGTGACATGAGTGCGACTGGTATTTTCATCCCTCCCATGTTTGTATACCCAGGTGCCAGATTATCTGCTGGTTTAAGACGCGGAGGACCTCCAGGAAGTGTTTACAGGATGTCCAAATCAGGGTGGATAAACGAAGAGTTGTTTTCTGAATGGCTTAACCATTTTCAACAGCATACCAATTCATCGGCAGACAATCCGACGCTTCTCCTTTTGGATAACCATTCAAACCACACATCATTAGCTGCTTACAACTTCTGTAAAAAAAAGAAATTACTTTTTTCTGTCATTCCTGCCCCATTCACCGCACCAACTTCAACCACTAGATGTGTCGTTTTTTGGTCCTTTGAATACGGCTTACCCGGAGTGTTCAATCTTTATGAGAAATCATCCCTACGAAAAAATTGAGAGAGAAGACATCCCAAAAATTTTTAAGTCTGCTTACGAAAAAGTTGCTAGCATTGGTAAAGCTGTTTCGGGGTTTGAAAAGACTGGAATATATCCACTCAATCCGGATGTATTTTGTGACGAAGATTTTGCGCCCACCAATACAGAAGTGGCCTCAACCGACATTACAACGTCGAGGAAGAGAGGAATGGACCTAACAACATCGAGGAAGATAGGAATGGACCTAACAACATCGAGGACGAGAGGAATGGACATAACAACATCGAGGAAGAGAGGAATGGACCTTACAACATCGAGGAAGGGAGGAATGGACCTAACAACATCGAGGAAGAGAGGAATGGACCTAACAACATTGAGGGAGAGAGGAATGGACCAAACAATGTCGAGCAGGAAGGAAATGGAGAACTCTGCAGTGCAAGACTATCACCAGAGGTTGGTTGTAATGTGGCAGGTTCCAGTAAAGATGTTTATTCAGGAACACATGGGCGTTTTAATAACAGATATTTTAGTTCCGGTTGTACTCATTCTATACTGCATGAACTGCAAGTAGGATCAATTGAGGTGACAACTTTTCCACAAATTTCACCTCTACCTGTTTTGAATTCGTCGTCTTCACAACAGAGACGGAAATCGAGGCCTAAGCAACATTCAGAAGTTTTAACTGCAACACCCAGGAAATAAGTTTTGGAAAATAGGGAACAAAAACAACTTTACTTGTTACTTTTGTTTAGCTAAGTAACGTAGTACATGAAGATAAAAAAATTTGGCTTTGGGTTTCCCATATTTCTGTTGAACCTCAAACATGACCTTGGTTTTTTTTTGTATCTAAAAAATCTTCAAGTATAAGGCCATCAGGTTTGTAAGCCACATAATTATGACCAGTAATTGGATAATATTTTAAGAACTTTGTAGTTTCGTTTGTATTTTTTTTTGTATTTACAGTGCTTGTTCTTGTGTAGTCTCAATGTTATCTAATATATACTATAGTACCAATCTGCTGTTGTTTAAGTTAGAGTTGTATAAGCTTCAATAACCGTTTATTTATTTGTATAGTTACATGTGTTACCGGTGCGGGTAATGGTACGCACCAAGTGTTTTCTGTGCGTACAATTGCCCCAACTGTGCGGGTAATGGTACGCACTACAAGATTTTAAGAATCAATTAATATAAAATGAACTATTCCGAATATTATACTTTAATTTGTACACCGCACCATTAAAAAAATTTGCTTTACACTAATATTGTTGCAAATCCAACCCAAAAGAAATTTTCAATTTTTAATAAAGTTTTAAATAAGGTGCGTGCCATTGCCCCTCCCTCCCCTAATGTTCCTTTTTCGTCTGAAAGTGTATACTGAAAAAAAAATTATATTTATTCCCGTACTTTAATGGTGCACGCACGCTTTGTAAAATTTGCAGAGACATTTCGAGTTATCAAACATATTTTAAAGATTTTCTTTGATTTTACATAAATTAAAAGTATAAACAGATGATCTGCCATTGCTTCAAATTTAAAATTAATTTTTAAAAAATATATTGAAAATTTGAATATACATAATAACATTACCTAGTCTGATATGTCTTGTTGTTAGAATACCACATATGATACGTCTTTTTGTATCAAGCTTTTTTTTTAAACGTTTCCAGCAATGTCTTGATAGTATGTAATTAAAGTTTTCAAATATCTATTTTTATTGTATAAAAACAGTAAACTGCTATTAACGTTGATCTGGTAGGCAAAACTCCCCAAAAAATTTTGGAAACCATAAAAAACTGTAAATTGTTAGCATTAAATTAATATTATGTCGCCAAGTGGTTCAGATACCTCTATTATTGGATTTTAATAGGTTCTATAGCAGTGGCGTAGCGTGCCATCTTGGCGCCTGGGGCGGGAGACCCATTTTGCCGCCCCCATTCCATAGGTGCTTAATTAAAATTAAATTTCACATGCAATGAGGTACCTTTTATTGAAGTTAAAATAGGATGAGCGGTTTTACAAGCGGATTCTACGGGCCTTATGAGCAGCGAAGTCAGAAATAACTTTGTCAAAATCAATATTAGCAGCCAATTCTTGTTCAATCGACAATATAGCCAAGTTTGATAGTATAGCGGAGCTCATAGTAGATCTGAGGTGATTTTTTATTAGCTTCAACTTCGAAAATATTCTCTCACAACTTGCAACACTAATCGCCAAAGTCAAATATATACGAATCAAGATGACTATATTTGGAACCGAAATTCCGAGATTCAGTTTTTGAATGAACTGGAGGAGCACCAGTAGTCCTTTACCACTTATATCTTCCTCTGATTCAGAACAGGCAACAACAACAAACTACTGAAGACGCTTCCGCTCCATCTGAAACTCGTCCTTGTCGATGTCTTCTAATACATGGGAAAGATCACACTCGAACTTGTTGTCCAAAAGTTTCGCTGGCATCAAAAATCCGAACTGTCCGATATTTCTTGAATTTGCTGGAATCGAGTCGTCATTTCTTGAATGATCTTGTCAAATGATGCGATAATCTCTCGACGGATTTCCTGTTGGTGAGACAAAGCTGCATCTTCAGAAGATTCATCGCCATGCATGCGTTTTTTCCTGCGAATTCTTCTCGTTTTGAGTTCGAATCCGAGTTTTTCGCAGAGAGCCTTAGCAGAGTCAATTGCTTCTTGCACGAAACGGTCTCTACTTTGCACAAAGAGGGTTTTCAAGCGCAGAGTTTCTGAGCACACTTATCCGCACTTAGTCCTCGTTGCTGCAGGTAAATCTGTGCGTCATCTACTTCAGGTAGCACTGCAGCCCAAAATCCAAGAAAAGTTAGGAAGTTAAATGACTGCATGGCTGTCAGGAGAAGACTGGCTCCCGATCTTGTTTCGGAAGTTTGAGATGAATCTGTTAATTGTTTCAGTACCTCAAGAACTACCTCAAACTTATTTTTAAGCATCTTGACAGCTACATGTCTAGCGCTCCAGCGCGTTTCAGTGACTCGTTTTACTGCTTGACCTGTGACGGCAACCAAAGTGTTCCATCGAACAGTTGATGCGGAAAAGAAGGCAAACAGCTTCTCCAGAGTTCCAAAAAACGTCACGGAATCCACTGATTCAGAAGCAGCGTGTACCCCAGCCAAGTTTAGTGAGTGGTTTGTGCATGCAACGAATATAGCTTTCGGATTCAGTGCTTTAATCCGGGCTTGAACTCCATTGTGGATCCCTGACATTGTGGCAGCATTGTCATAAGCCTGTCCTCTCAGATTCTGTATGTCCAGTCCGTCTGATGTTATCTTCGCGATTATATCGTTGCTGAGATCTTCTGCATTTTTTCCTTTTGGTTCGAAGAAGTCAATGAAAGATTCTACCACGGCGACTTTTTCTCCTTCGATATGTACGTACCGCAAAACTTGGCTCATTTGGTCATTGTGGGAGATGTCTGGTGTACTGTCGAAGATTACGCAATAATATTTAGCTTCTTGAATACGACGGATGATGGTGGATCGAACTTGCTGTCCCAGTAAGTTTATAAATTCATTCTGGGTTTCTGGAGATAGATACGAAACTGAGACTCTTGCTCCCAGCTTTATCTTTGTCAGGTGTTCCATTAGAAGAGGGTCGTATTTAGCTAGGAGGTGCACTAACTCCAGAAAGTTCCCGCGATTGACACTATCATCTCCTCGAATGTCTTCTCGATGTCCTCTGAAGGCCAGATTCTGTTTGGCTAAGAACTGGATAATATTCAGCAACCTGTACAGTACATCCCTCCACTTCTTCTCCACACTTTCGAAAACTTCTTGTTGTTTCTGATCGATGGTTGCTTTACAGTTCAGGCGAACTTCCAACTCCTTCCATTTCAAGAAGCTCTGTTCATGGCCCAGGCTATTTTCATGGTCTCCTATTCTTGGATTTAGCTTCCACCATTTGTTGAATCCTTCTTCAGATGCTAAGTTAGAGCCGGAATTGCCAAACAGCTTGCAAGAAAAACAATACAAGGATTGCTTCAAAGGCGAGTACACCATCCATGTTCGGAGAACCTTTTCGTCGTTAGATAATGGTTTGTAGAACCACTCTTTGGTTAGTTTTCGGGTACCGCCTTTCGTTTAAGTCCCTGAGCGAACAACTAATAAAACTGAAACTGGGATTTTACGTTTAGCGTGTTTCACCCAATCCCTGCCAGACCTAGAAGAAAAAAGGCGTCGACCGTTAGAAAATGACTTAACTGAGAAGGCTTGTAAACCCATAATTTGTAATTTGCTAAATTTTAGGTATGTTTATTTGCATGTTAAGGTGTGTCAATTTTTTGCTAGGTTTCGCCTATGGTAATTGATATTTACAGCGCTGATACGCCCGGTGCGTATCTATATTTGTATTTGTATTAATATGTTCTTATATATTTTTAATGCCTTTTTGGTAATTATATTTAATTTTCGGAGCTCCGAAATATATGATCAAACTATAATTTTTTGGGGAAATTGTTAAAGTAATTTTTAGTATTATTATATAGCTATATTTTTATAAGTAGTAATAGGGTATGTATTTTATGATAAATGCGTCGATTTGTGATGAAACGATTTTATGATATATATATATATTTATTAAATGTTGTCATATAAATTTTGCGTCTTTTTAACTTGCTGCCTCCTCTCACTGTTCGCAACCTTATTAGTATTTTTTAAGCCTGCTATTAGTTTGGGTTTTCATATTTTTTTGGGTTTACCTGCGCTCGCGGTACGGGGCAATATAGGAGTTTTACTGTGTCCCGGTTTGCGGAAGTTGTTTGGTTTGCCCTGGGTTAAGGTCAAACTTTACAGTACAATGCGTAGTACTAAATTCAATGAGTGCGAAAGAAAGGCATCGACACGGGCCGACGCGTGAAACAAAAGATTTTGTATGAGTAATTAACATAATGAGTGCCGCTCAACTCGGCTCGCGCGCGCCGGGCGGCGCGGCGTGATGCGATGTTGCCGTTCGTATGTAAACAAACAAATGTTATAAAGAGCTCTGTCAGTGATTTCGCAGTTTTTCTTTTAAATAAATATCAAAAAATAGTTGGTGCGCAAAATTGTAGATAAAAATGGAACATTATAGTGTGTCTGACACATGTAATGAATGAATCATAGATGAGATCTCAACCCGCTTCACCGGCGACCCGCCCCTGCGGGCTGCCGCCCGGGGCGGGCCGCCCCCTCCGCCCCACCCACGCTACGCCACTGTTCTATAGTAAACCAAATGCTTACATATTTGATTGCTGAAAGTTGTGAAGTTAGGTTGGATATAAAAGTCTTAATTATATCATGTATCGTCGTACAGAATATGTTATTCACTCCGTGCATGGGTCTTTAGTGTGAAGCCAACAGTTAAAAAATGTGTGTTCGTTTGTTCTTAAGTGAGTGTACCCGGAGCTAAAATTTCCATCGTTTGGAAACACTTCGACATGTATTTAATGTAAATTAAATTTTATAACTGTTGTTATCTTTGTTCCCATACGATTAGCTAGTAGTTTTAATATTGTCTGCAGTACTGTTCCTCTAATTTATTGGTTTTGTTATGGTCTTTGATTGGTTCTTGCTTGAGAAAAATTAAATTAATTTGGTGGTTTAGACAAAAGCCATTGCTGGTTAGTAGTATATATTGACGGTTGTGCTACTGGTTCCTGGTTCTGGATAGATGATTGTCATCGCCATTTAAGATTGTTACATCACAGCTGCCATATTGGATGATGACATTACCACTAAAATTTTCTTTATGCCCGCCATATTGAATTCTGATATGAAGGCGGAAAACTCGAATGGCCTTGAAAAAAATATATTGAAATTTAACCTTTACCTTTAAATTTGACATTGATCTTGAATTTTTTTCCTTGACCTTTGAACTAACACTTACCTTCGACATCAAACTATATCTTGGATCCCGCCATCTTTTCATCGAAAATCCCAATCCCTAAATAGTGCAATTTTCGTTACTACTACCATATTGAATTCTAATAACATGTCCGCCATCGTAGAAAAGATATCTCAGCCACTTTATTAGATTCTGACGACACAGCCGCCATATTGTTGTCGTCTGCTGGAGCCCACCATTTTGGACGTTGTCATGGCCAATATCTAAGATTTTTCTGTCTCACTGGAGGTTGCCCTCTTAGATTCCGTCATCTTTGTTTTTAATGTTTGTTTCTTACAGTATTTTTATCAGGTAAATTTCAGTCAATAATGATTCGTTGCTCAGGCGATTGCTACATCCTGATACAGTTGATAAAAGCTATCGTGCAAGACAAATATATTCTACTTGATGTTAGCGTAGCAATCCTTCTCTTACAATCGTAAGTGAGCCTTCAAACTACAACATGAAAAATAATATATACCTCAATACATCACATGGTAGCACATGTTGTTAAAAAACAGAACTATTTGGTCAAGAATCTTTCAAAATTGAAAATTAGCACTCGCTGATGGATTTCTCAAATTCGTATTTAAGTATAAGTTTAAAAAACTCAGTATGCATCTGGTATTAGTCACAGAAGCTATTTCGAAAGTGTGAGTCTTCGACCTTGGTTGGTTCATTATCTGTTTGTAATATGGAAGGTGATTTTGAAGACATAACAAGAAACGTCAGCGCGGTTCCAAAACAACAGTGGCGTAGCGTGGGTGGGGCGGAGGGGTCGGCCCGCCCCGGGCGGCAGCCCGCCGGGGCGGGTCGCCGGTGAAGCGGTTTGAGATCTCATCTATGATTCATTCATTACATGTGTCAGACACACTATAATGTTCCATTTTTATCTACAATTTTGCGCACCAACTATTTTTTGATATTTATTTAAAAGAAAAACTGCGAAATCACTGACAGAGCTCTTTATAACATTTGTTTGTTTACATACGAACGGCAACATCGCATCACGCCGCGCCGCCCGGCGCGCGCGAGCCGAGTTGAGCGGCACTCATTATGTTAATTACTCATACAAAATCTTTTGTTTCACGCGTCGGCCCGTGTCGATGCCTCTCTTTCGCACTCATTGAATTTAGTACTACGCATTGTACTGTAAAGTTTGACCTTAACCCAGGGCAAACCAAACAACTTCCGCAAACCGGGACACAGTAAAACTCCTATATTGCCCCGTACCGCGAGCGCAGGTAAACCCAAAAAAATATGAAAACCCAAACTAATAGCAGGCTTAAAAAATACTAATAAGGTTGCGAACAGTGAGAGGAGACAGCAAGTTAAAAAGACGCAAAATTTATATGACAACATTTAATAAATATATATATATATATCATAAAATCGTTTCATCACAAATCGACGCATTTATCATAAAATACATACCCTATTACTACTTATAAAAATATAGCTATATAATAATACTAAAAATTACTTTAACAATTTCCCCAAAAAATTATAATTTGATCATATATTTCGGAGCTCCGAAAATTAAATATAATTACCAAAAAGGCATTAAAAATATACAAGAACATATTAATACAAATACAAATACAAATATAGATACGCACCGGGCGTATCACCGCTGTAAATATCAATTACCATAGGCGAAACCTAGCAAAAAATTGACACACCTTAACATGCAAATAAACATACCTAAAATTTAGCAAATTACAAATTATGGGTTTACAAGCATTCTTAGTTAAGTCATTTTCTAACGGTCGACGCCTTTTTTCTTCTAGGTCTGGCAGGGATTGGGTGAAACACGCTGAACGTAACGTTTCAGTTTTATTAGTTGTTCGCTCAGGGACTTCAACGAAAGGCGGTATCCGAAAACTAACCAAAGAGTGGTTCTACAAACCATTATCTAACGGCGAAAAGGTTCTCCGAACATGGATGGTGTACTCGCCTTTGAAGCAATCCTTGTATTGTTTTTCTTGCAAGCTGTTTGGCAATTCCAGCTCTAACTTAGCATCTGAAGAAGGATTCAACAAATGGTGGAAGCTAAATCCAAGAATAGGAGACCATGAAAATAGCCTGGGCCATGAACAGAGCTTCTTGAAATGGAAGGAGTTGGAAGTTTGCCTGAACTGTAAAGCAACCATCGATCAGAAACAACAAGAAGTTTTCGAAAGTGTGGAGAAGAAGTGGAGGGATGTACTGTACAGGTTGCTGAATATTATCCAGTTCTTAGCCAAACAGAATCTGGCCTTCAGAGGACATCGAGAAGACATTCGAGGAGATGATAGTGTCAATCGCGGGAACTTTCTGGAGTTAGTGCACCTCCTAGCTAAAAACGACCCTCTTCTAATGGAACACCTGACAAAGATAAAGCTGGGAGCAAGAGTCTCAGTTACGTATCTATCTCCAGAAACCCAGAATGAATTTATAAACTTACTGGGACAGCAAGTTCGATCCACCATCATCCGTCGTATTCAAGAAGCTAAATATTATTGCGTAATCTTCGACAGTACACCAGACATCTCCCACAATGACCAAATGAGCCAAGTTCTGCGATACGTACATATCGAAGGAGAAAAAGTCGCCGTGGTAGAATCTTTCATTGACTTCTTCGAACCAAAAGGAAAAAATGCAGAAGATCTCAGCAACGATATAATCGCGAAGATAACATCAGACGGACTGGACATACAGAATCTGAGAGGACAGGCTTATGACAATGCTGCCACAATGTCAGGGATCCACAATGGAGTTCAAGCCCGGATTAAAGCACTGAATCCGAAAGCTATATTCGTTGCATGCACAAACCACTCACTAAACTTGGCTGGGGTACACGCTGCTTCTGAATCAGTGGATTCCGTGACGTTTTTTGGAACTCTGGAGAAGCTGTTTGCCTTCTTTTCCGCATCAACTGTTCGATGGAACGCTTTGGTTGCCGTCACAGGTCAAGCAGTAAAACGAGTCACTGAAACACGCTGGAGCGCTAGACATGTAGCTGTCAAGATGCTTAAAAATAAGTTTGAGGTAGTTCTTGAGGTACTGAAACAATTAACAGATTCATCTCAAACTTCCGAAACAAGATCGGGAGCCAGTCTTCTCCTGACAGCCATGCAGTCATTTATTTTCCTAACTTTTCTTGGATTTTGGGCTGCAGTGCTACCTGAAGTAGATGACGCACAGATTTACCAGCAGCAACGAGGATTAAGGGCGGATAAGTGTGCTCAGAAACTCTGCGCTTGAAAACCCTCTTTGTGCAAAGTAGAGACCGTTTCGTGCAAGAAGCAATTGACTCTGCTAAGGCTCTCTGCGAAAAACTCGGATTCGAACTCAAAACGAGAAGAATTCGCAGGAAAAAACGCATGCATGGCGATGAATCTTCTGAAGATGCAGCTTTGTCTCACTAACAGGAAATCCGTCGAGAGATTATCGCATCATTTGACAAGATCATTCAAGAAATGACGACTCGATTCCAGCAAATTCAAGAAATATCGGACAGTTCGGATTTTTGATGCCAGCGAAACTTTTGGACAACAAGTTCGAGTGTGATCTTTCCCATGTATTAGAAGACATCGACAAGGACGAGTTTCAGATGGAGCGGAAGCGTCTTCAGTAGTTTGTTGTTGTTGCCTGTTCTGAATCAGAGGAAGATATAAGTGGTAAAGGACCACTGGTGCTCCTCCAGTTCATTCAAAAACTGAATCTCGGAATTTTGGTTCCAAATATAGTCATCTTGATTCGTATATATTTGACTTTGGCGATTAGTGTTGCAAGTTGTGAGAGAAGATTTTCGAAGTTGAAGCTAATAAAAAATCACCTCAGATCTACTATGAGCCCTGCTAGATTATCAAACTTGAATATATTGTCGATTGAACAAGAATTGGCTGCTAATATTGATTTTGACAAAGTTATTTCTGACTTCGCTGCTCATAAGGCCCGTAGAATCCGCTTGTAAAACCGCTCATCCTATTTTAACTTCAATAAAAGGTACCTCATCGCATGTGAAATTTAATTTTAATTAAGCACCTATGGAATGGGGGCGGCAAAATGGGTCTCCCGCCCCAGGCGCCAAGATGGCACGCTACGCACTGCAAAACAGCAATGTCATCGTCAGGATATATGTGATGGTACTAAGGCATTTTGTTACCAAAAACCAACAATACTCGACGACATGAGACAGGCAATTGTGCAAGGAGTCCTTTGCGAAAAATTGTAAGTGGCGAAATTGCAGCATTCAATTTGGACGAAGTGATGAATTAAAATAAACACACCAAACCCTGCGAAGGTACAAATTTATCGTTTACTGGGAAAAAAGTCTGTGTTTGGACGTAATGTTTGTAAAATTGGCCATATTAATCAAACTTGGACATCTTCATCGCCTGCATTGAAATGTAATGAGACTCCAGCAACGAAGATACGATGCCAAGATAGAGTACAACAGGAAAAAAAATATGACAAGTTTCCTAAGCTATTTCACGAAGATTTGATCATCCTACAGAATCTGTGGTGAATTTCCTATAACTCAAGCTGAAAGTTTAAATAAAATTATTGGAAACCGTGGCAGCAGCGAACACTTTACAGAAAATACGAATTAATTAAAATAATTTGAAAGAAAAGATTCACTAAGGTCTTAATGATGAAAGGAACACGTTAAAATAAGATTATTCTTATCAATCTTATGATGGTTATTTGAACAAAGACGACAGTGACTTTAGGGCTGATATTAAAACGAAAGAATTCAGAGATCTTAAAAATAATTATAACAAACATTCCAGGGGTATGACATCAACAGAAGATTTCGGTTACACATTATGGAAAGATCCTAACAAATTGTCGGATCGTCTGAGACTATTAATGGCTTCACTTAGGGCATGAAACTATTCGCCCCTCAACGAAGTAGCCTTCATACTCAAAGAACTGAGGGAAGCTCTCCACAAAATATAATTACATGTTTTACTTGCTTGTGTTTAATATTGAAAAATAAGTAAATTAATTATTTGGCTTTTAAAAAAAATATTGTTTTATTTTTCCTAAACAGATAGCTAATATAGATTAAGTTCTCGTAGTACCATACAAGGTGTAACCTATCAGTAGTATTCCTGCGATGATGTCATATCCATGTGCCTTATGCCCGCGACGAGATCTTATCCCTGTGACCAGATTGTAACCCTGTAATCAAATCGTATCCCTGTGCCATATCCCTCAGATGATATCGAATCCCTGTTATGAGATTGTATCCCTATGTCATATTCCTGCAGCAATATCGTGTTCCTGCTTCATATCCCTGCGTCAAAATCATATCCCTGCGATGATATATACCTGCGATGAGATTGTATCCCTGCTCAATATTCCTGCGACGTGATCGTATCTCTGATCCGTAGCCATGCGATGAGACCGTATCACTGGAATGAGATCGCATGCATGTGATGAGCTCATACCCTTACAAGTAGAATTTTTACAAATATGTGTCCTTTCGGTAAATGTTCTTCATTTTGACATGACAACGACTAATAAATCGATGAACGCCGGCTGCACGCACGAAAAAGTGTCCCGTTAGGCTCATTATCCCGTTACGCTGTGTCCCGTTACGCCCATCTATCATTTCATCAATGTTTTGTTATGACGTTGTCGCGTTAAACTATCGTCCGTAAACAGACTTTACAGACAACCAATTTTTATCATAATAAAAAGTATTCAATTTTATTCATAAAAGTATGCAATCATTTCATCAATGTTTTGTTATGACGTTGTCACGTTAAACTATCGTCCGTAAACCGACTTTACAGACAAACATTTTTTTGATAAGTGTTCTTTCTTTTTCATGAATGTACTTTCTTTTTATAATGTGCCTCCCTTTTTTGAATGTTCATCGACAAGAATGTAGTCAGGCCATGATTGACCTTGTTGTTCGGATATAAGTGGTCGAAACGTCAGACATTGTTCAGGACATGGTCTCATGGTCTGAAGACACTTGACATATACGCCTTAAATTGTATAAGACCTGGTTGGAAGGTATTCCATATGTCGAAAATTTAGACTTCAGTGGTAGGCACAGCGCCAACATCTATATTTCCTCGCACGGGTATCTTGTTTAGAGTAGCTTTTCGTAGGTAGAATGACTAATGAACTCCACGAAAGGGAATGGTAAACAGGATTTAATTTTATTTAAGTCATGATTTATCCTTAACACTGATCGAGTATCAAGCAAGAGCCGAAATCCTTGTGGGTCAATTTTATATTAACACACAATTTTTTTTTAATGTTGTTTAGAATATTTTCCAAATTTTTTGGTTGATTATTATTAATTTCCAAAATGACTGCCAAAATATCATCATCGGCTTACTGGAGGCTGGTAGACTAGAAGCCTAAGCTGAATTTAGGATTTTTCGCCATTTTATTGAATAAATATTCTCTTAACCAAAATTTGAATTTTTGCCAAATCCAGGTGTCGAAGTGGGGACAAGAATAGACTGAATCAGTCATTATTTTGAGAAGTGATATTTTTATGAATTTTGGATTTTTTCTCAAATTTATAGGTTAAAAATTACAGAATTTTAAGTTGGAGACGACGTTGGCCAACAAGATGTTGGATGTCAAGATAATAAATGAATACTGCACTCTACCTGTATAAATTAAACTATTATGGTGGCAACGTATTCTAGCAAATGACTCGTGTACTACGTGACACTAGCACTCTTTTATCTAATACTGAAAACAAGATTACGGTGGCACTCACTAGCAGGTGATGTAAGTTAACTAGCTCTCCTAGTAGCAAGTATTGAAAATAAAGACGTTGTCAACATCATTTATCAGGTGATGCAATTATTCCTTCAAATTAAAAAAAAATTCAAATCCGAATGTGTGTTATTTGTATATACCTTTTAAATCCTCAGTTAAGTAAATGTATTGATCGCTATGCGGTCCAAGGCGTATGTTTTCTAACCCAGAGGTATGAGCTATCATGGTTCGAATAACAGTGTTTCCAATGTATTTTGTAAAAAAAAATTGTTACGATAAATACCTCAACAATATTAGCGGGTAATGAAATATCGACCTTATGTGCATGACACAGAGCGATGCTGGAACTCTCTAGGAACAAATAGCCGAAACAAAGACGGAATCCAAGATGGTCACCTCTAGCGGAACTGAAATACCAACATAATGGTCGTGTCGTTATCTGAGATCCGGCCTCCAGCAGAGAACAAGGTGGCGGCTGTGTCGTAATAGTCTAAAAAAGTGACTGGGACATCAGATCTAAGTCTGCGGACATGTTATTAGAATTCAATATGGTGGTCGTAACGAAAATTGGTAGGCCTACATTCAGGTACGTATTGGTGTTCTCGATGACCAGATGGCAGAATCCATAATGTCGACTGAGGTCAAAGGCAAGGTCAAGGTCAAATTTCCATTTCAAGTTAATGGTCTTGGTAAAAGTTCAAGTTTAAGGTCAAAGGTCAAGTATAAAGTTTAAGTTCAAGGTCAAAGTCAAAGGTCGTCATACAATATGGCTGTCTTGATATCAGAATTTAAAATGTGGGTCGTAACGAAAATTACAATGCTTACATCATCATCCAAGATGGTCACCGTGATGTCACAATTTAATATGGTGACGTCAATCATCAATCCAGAATCAGCAACCTGTAGCAGGACCGGCCAATATATACTACTCTGGTTATTTTACGTTTCGTGAACTCAGATCTGTTCCCGTTTTCAGACACAGACAGACTGATAAAGGACTGTTTTTTTATTGTTTTTTTTTTGTTTGCATTGATCCCCGAACAGATACTCTATTGAGTATTGAGTATCGCCCAGGCATTTTGCTACGGAGTACCTGATCCAATGGACCTTTACCTCCTGCCTAGGGGATTGCTAAATTTGCTTACTCTGGAGTGGCTAAGTTGCCTGATTGTTCATGCTTAAATATAATTTGACTGGTCTGCCAATCTACCATCTCTGTTGAGATGATAGCCGACAGAGACTCATCACTTACATACTTTCTTAACTATATACGTATTTAATTTTTTATATTGTTATTAATTTTTTATTTATTATTATGACTATTTTTTTATTATTTTATATAAAAGTTGCTTTTACCAACAACAAAAATTTGGTGTTACCCTGTGATATTCGTTTACAGTTTGACAATAATTATTTTATTACATTACCCTATACCTACCTTCACCCAGATAATTGTTTGCCTGGATGGGGCTTCCTTAGTGGTCTCTATAGCAGCGTTATTATTAGAGGAAAGCCTTGCTTTTTTGGGAAAGTGCTGCCAATAACTTGTCGTAATGTGATCGATTTTAAAGTGAAGGTTTTGATTCTTTGTGTTACTGCTAACTATTTCTTTCTTTCATTATTATTATAAAAAAGAGGTTAACTGCCAAGTGTGTCCGGTGGGTATTTCCCTTTTCCATGGTTCCTGATAGGCCCCTCCGGCTAGCGTAGCGCTCGTGGTTGATACAACCAGCACTGACCCTGCCAGGCAGTCCCCTACTTTGGGTATTAATGATAGAAGACATTTTTTTCCTAACCTAAATTAAAACTTAGTGTGTTGGGGAGGGTTCCGGGTTAGGGATGGAGAGTAAGTGCGTCTCAGGCCGAAGCCCATACGCTCTAATCATGCAGGGTATTAGCCATACAGAAGGGGTAGCATGCATCATGTGCTAGGAGGGGAATTGGCCAGCCATGGCAGCGATTGGTGCCATGACTAACTCCCCTCACTGACTATACCAGACTAAAACTAGATAGGTTGAGCCCAGGTAAAACCTGCATAGACACAGGGAAAACCCTGGGCTCTGACATGCGGTATGCAAAATTTCATGCATTAATATCAAGCAGGAGGCTTACGGGAAAACAGAAGGATAGATCTGAAAAGTGGGGGGGGGGGGGGGGTGTTTGGTGCTTGAAAATTGCTGTCCGAATTGGTTTGGGGGGCACTGGTTGTTTCGGGGTCGACTTAAGTCGTTTCCCGCCGGGCTGCCAGCCAGCCCACTTAAATTTTGATGAAAGAAAATTATTTAGGTAAATTTTGTCGCCGAAGCTGCGCAGATACGCACTCCAATGTACTCGGCACAAAGCTGAGGATACCATTGGCTTACCGTGTCGTGCGTCTGTGTCTGTCAGGCCTCGCTGCTGGGTTACAGCTCAGCTAGTGTACTGGGAAGTTGGGAGGATAGAGGACATTGTAAAACAGATTGTATATAGACCTTCGACCCCTTCTCCTTGCGCGGCCAATGACAGACGAGTAGTTTTCTGATTGGCAGTGCACCTGAGAGATGATTTTATTGGTTGCGTTGGTATTTGGTTTGCTATGGTTTTGTGTGGTCAATTGTTTTCAGTTTTCATTTGATTTTTTAATGAAGATATAATTACACTAAAAACACTATTCACTAAATCCATTTAAAGCACACCAATAAGTAACCCTTTATCTGCTTAATAAATCAGCAGTATTGAGCAAGTCATTGACTAGCATTAAGACAAAATTCAGTAACAATATCGGATTATTATCTGGAGAAAAATAGTTTAGCCTAAATGTCTAGGAGTAGTTGTTATATGTAGATAACTATGCATTTTCTTTACCTTTATAATGCAAACTGTTTACTTTCTCGTGGTTATGACCTAATGTTTGATCATTTAATGGTAACGTATCTTAAAAATGAAAAATAATTTATTTAAAAGGGCCTTAAGAGGTTGTGAGTAATAATCTGCAATCTTATCTGGGAATAAATGGAATATGTTGAATAAGCAGTGAATGTTTTGGAACAGAACCTATTTCGGTTCTGGATGATTTTGTTGATGTATATTGAAACTTTCTGTTTACATGTGTGTGAGTTTGAATTGTATCTTTATATAAATATATATTTATTTGATTGCATAAGGGAGAGTGGCACGTCCCAAAATTAAATTTAAAAAAAAAGTATTTCACTGTCCCATAGTTTAATCATCGTAAACATTTATCAGTTCAAAAGGTTAATAGTTTTCCAAAATTTAACCTCTAAATCACGTCGTTTTTTTTTTCGTTTTGCTCTTTGACCGGATATTATCAGTTTGGAGTGTACAGTGAAGTAATTTTAATATAATACTAAAAGTTGAACGGGAACTTACCTTTTTGAAGATGTACAACATTATTATGGTAGTTCATTTCTGTAAATTTAGGTAAGCTCCATTATGCCGTAATAGATTTTATGAACCATAGATAAATACATCTATGTAGATGGCAAAACTAATTTCTACAAACATGTGTTGGACGAGTTCCAAAATAATAGTTCTTAGCAAATAATGCTATCATTTCTGAACTTTTAATAGACTAGTAAAAAATAAATATTCTTTCAAATGTGGTTTGTTTCCGTACTGTTTGCCTATGAGTACAAATAAGTAGAATTTAAGTAGGAAAATAAGATTGAAGATTAGTAAAGGATACCTGGTACCTGTTGAGCAAGTAAAAATGTTGCGTTGTTTTGAGTTTAAACATTTTAACGTCAATATTTTGCTGTATATTTTTTTTAACAAGGGGCAATTATTGTTCAGTAAATATTTTACTTAGCTATCGGTGTACTGCATTTAGTGGGAGTAATTTAGTGAAAATGAAACGGAAGTCGATAAACGTAAACAAAATACAAATGTGACGATCACACGCGTAGCAAAATAAACCCTTATATAATCAATTTAGTAAATATTTGTGTACATACCAAACTTAGTGGTGTGCCAAATAAAACTTTATGTTAGTGAAACTTCCCTGCAATATATTGGCTAAACAAAAATAGTCATGGAAAAAGCAATCTCAAGTTTTAAAATATCTATTAAGCTGGCTTTACACTGATTATAATACATATTCTCCTTTTCAATATGGCAATGGTCTCGGCCCTCCCTCTCTTTTCTATGGGTCTCGGTGACACATCAGCGGAGCGCACGCTTATATTAAAAAAAATTGGTTGTCTGTAAAGTCGGTTTACGGACGATAGTTTAACGTGACAACGGTATAAGAAAACATTAATGAAATTATTGCATACTTTTATGAATAAAATTTGAATCATTTTTTATTTTAATAATAAAAGAATAAATACTTTAAATTATACTAGTAATCATATTTTTAAAATGCAAGAATAATTAACCTTTATTGCCGAAATTGTTGTTTAATAAGCAATGAAAACCACATTAACTTTTCACTTCACTTTATCAACAGTCGACGAAACAGTTCACGTGTAGATGACTTGTAATTAATTTTGAAAACTGGCGTTTAGCTATAATGTTTAAATATAATTATGAACAAGTTTTTATATAAATAAACTGTAATCAAAAATCTAACATAACCTATTACTATTATTACTGCACTCGCCGACAGATGCTACTTTTTTTAATAATAAAAGAATAAATACTTAAAATTATACTAGTAATCAGATTCATTTTCTTACGTACATTTGACGTCGAAATTATTTCATATTACACATTTATAAACAAAGTTTTAAGTTTTCACTTCTGTCGGTGAGGCGCATGCGTACAATGGGCGTAATGGGACACAGCGTAATGGAACAATGTGCGTAACGGGACACTTTTTCGTGAGTGCAGCCGGCGTTCATCGATTTATTAGACGTTGTCACGTCAAAAATGTGGTTCAAATCTCTGTCAACAGCTGTGGGCCAATCAGTTGGAAAACAACCCCCTCTCAGGTGAGAGTATTAAAATGCAAGAGAACTTGCACTAAACTCAGTATGTAACTGCTCCCTGATGATGGCGACTGAAACTCCGACCGAAACGTCGGTGATATTGTCACGTGGCACCTAGCCGGTGCCACCACCATTTCTGTCACGTCTCACTTTCAGAGGGGGGAGAGAATCGTAGCTCTTGACATAGAAACAACTCGCTTGGCATCAACTAGTCTTAACTTCATAAAATACTTTACTGTACCTAGGATCATAGGTTCGTCATCCCGTACAGGATGTCTGGTGAGAGCTGAACTAAGGAGATTTTGCAAAATAACATAATACTTAATTAAAATTATTTTATTCTTAAAGTCAAATACTCAACATCATTTTAAAGAACATTTAAATAGCGGGATTACAATTTAAAACAATAATCTCTTTACTTCCTTAACGATTGAACGACCTTACAAGAGAGAGAATGAGAGAACTTCACTAAACACTTCCCTAGTCCTTCCGAATACCTCAAATCATAATTAATACTTAAAATTAAAACAAAGATAAGTCCATACTCACATTTTCCGAAAAGCCTTTCTTGATCGATTACTTTAAAAAAATAACGTAGGGGCCTCTCCTGCCCTTGAAATCCCGAACGAACATTACATTTTAAAAACTATGACGCGTGACCCCTGACGAGGGCCATAGCCTCCGCCCGAAAGCTTGACGACTACATTATGACCTAACTTAAATTAAACGACTCGTGGCCTCTGGCGTCGACCATAGCTTCCGCCCGAAAGCTTGAATTCCTACATCACGAACGAACTAACAACTCGTGACCACAGGTGAGACGCATAGCCTCCGCCTGAGTGAGCCCCGAGTCACCACTCACTTGCGCTTAAATTCGCGCGCCCTGCCGCGCCTACCATAACAAAAGCTCGTTATTGAAGTCAAATTTACTAAACAACTAACTAGAACATCTGGGAAGACTACCCCCCCTCTACCCCAATGTGCAGGCCACACCGCGCGGCTTGTTACGACAGCGCGCCCCAGTAACTGCGGCCCGTGGCTGCGCCAGCGCGCGGCCAAACAAACAAACAAAATTCTGCAAGCCCGCAGCGCGCCGCGCCGGCCCCGTGCCCCAATTACATGGTCACGCCACTTGCGCTGACGAGTGAACAGAGCAGCCAGCCCAGAGTCCCGTCAGTAAAGTCCCTAAATTTGATTTCAACAACCCTGCAAAATTTCAACCCGCGACATAACCCTCCCCTCACAGAGCTCGAGCCCCATCGAGCTACCTCAAAATTACAAATTGTCTTTTTCCATTAAACCATAACTATAAATTCCTCATTTCACAAAAATAATAATTTTCTTAGTTCCTTGCTGTCTGAACATACATCTAGATTCTGCATAAGATTTATTTTAAAACAACAAGTATTCATAAAATTAAATGTAAAACTTTTATCTGGTTTGTTCTCACAGGAACCTTCAGAGGCTCGAGTTCTCAATTCTAAAAAAATTGTTCTGTTAGTGAAGCTCTCTTTACAAATTAAATTACTGTTCTTAGTTTCTCAGTATTCGTTAAACAATGTGCAAATTCTTGATAATTATTATTATTTTTTTTTTCGGTTTCCGTTTATTACCATACTTCTTTCGTTCTTCAAAAAAAATTAAGTGTCCTTACAGTGTTTCAATTAATTAAACTCTTATCTCGTGAAGGTTGGTGCAACTCCTCGAAGTCAGTGTTGTCGAGAAGAGTAGCTCCCTGGGCTGGCCATCAGCAAACACCACTCAACTCCAACAGCTACTGGACTGGCTTCCAGGGCAGCTCACAACTTCTCCCCACATCTGCTTCGGAGTTGTGCCATCCTCATCACGAACAGATTACAATTCTGAAACATCATCAACAGGCATTACCATCACGCCTGACAAATACAAAACTAACTACTAAACTGCAATCGATGGGCAAGGATGCAAACACACAAAAAAATAAAATTAATTAATTCAACTGCTAACATAAAGTATCCCACCCTTAGCATAATCTAATCAGGCAAATAATTTGATAGGAAAAACTTAAGGAAGGGAAACATGACCTCCAATGATTTTCCCTAACTCTTGAGTCTTGATCTTCTCTATACAGCAAATAGTCCCCCACGAAGTAACTGGGTTGAAGGTCAGTTCACATGACCCACCCATAACCTCTTCTACTCTTCTTTTCTTCTGGGGGCAACCACAATGCCCACCAATCTCTCTCCATGGTGCCGAACCAGCTATCCCATGAGAGTAAACAACGTAGTCCATAGAAGCGCAGAGGGGAAACACCAATCTCTGGCTTGTCGAGTCATAAAACTGCTTTATCTTCTTCTTCTTCTTCTTCTGAGTAAAACATCTGATTAATCTTGCTACTATTCTTCCCAACAATAAAAAAAAAGTTCATCAGGTATCTTCATGAAAAAACATTCTAACTAATACTAAGTCTTCTTTTTCTTCTTTTTTTTTCTTCTGTTAGATGTAATAGAAGGCCATGTTAGGGAGGTTATAGGGAAAAAGAGTGGCCAATTCCCACCCCATCACCCACCTAGATCATGACTAATTAACTTTTAAACTTTCTATTTCAAACAAATAAAAAAAAACCATTTTTATTCAAATTTTTAAATTATAGCTACTTTTCCTTCATAACCTCAAAAGCAAATCAATAATTCTAAATGAAATTGTGATTTACTGCATCCTTGTTCCATCCGATCTGTTTGTTTATAACCTTTCTTGTAAAGTATAAAATTTTCAAACATTACTAATTAAAAAAAAATTAAATTCTGGTGTCCTTTGAGTTACAATTAACTTTACTATTTCTTAGCTTGAAATAATTTAAGTTTTCAGAACTATTTCATTGTCTAATTCACAACACTTAAAAATCAACTCAAAACAACAAATCATCAAAATCAATAAGATCATCTGACCTACCTATCAGTACTGTGAACTTGAACTGTTCGTACACATTTATAATAAGCTATTGTATTTAAATTCCAACCTAAATAAGGTTTAAAAAAAACTACTAATCCCTCTGTAAATTAAGAAAATTAACTTTAAAAATTAAACTTAAGGTATTAGTTCTTTTTGACAGCTACCACAACTCACTAGTTCCATTACATTACTATAACCTAAAAAGTTCTGTAAATAATGTTTATAACAAAAAAAAACTCCAGTTACTGTCTTCCATAAAAAAAAAATAAAACTTTACATGACCTTATTAATCTCCACTTGTAAGTCCATGGCTGCCAGCTTTCTCTTCTCTTGAATCTTCAGTCTTGGCTCTTGTTTCAGTGATCTTGTATCTTGTCTCTCGAACTCTTGTCATCTTGTAAACTGGACTGCTGCTCAGCTCATCTTAAGGAATCTGTAACAGTTTCAAAAATACATGTTAATTTAAATTACATAATTCCTGTTCTTTGGTCCTAAAAAAAAAATTGTATTATTAGTACACATTACCCTGAAACAACATTATTATTCATTGTTTATTACTTAAAAAAAATGCTTTACCATAAAATCCTTTTTTGTTCTTTTCATTAGGCCTATTTATTTTCCTTCTTCTTAATTAAATTCTGCTTCAAATGTTAATCCTAACTTAAGACCTACCATCTATTTATTATTCATTACCTACATTATTTATGTTACCCTAAAATTCCCATAAGTTTCTAATACTTCCTATCAAAGACATTCTCTCTAAAAAAAAATTTACTTGTGACTCTTAACTTAACAAACTTAAAAAAAAACTTTTACACTAGACTTAACTTATTATTCATTCTTAGTTACTAAATTTCTATATGTAAACTTTAGTACTTACAAACAAAAACTGCCTATTTCTCTCTACCTCTTAATCTCTTTCAATTATTACAATAATAATGTTACCTTGCATCTTTAAACTTTCTTCTTTTCAATTAAATTAGACATCTCATAACAATAAAAATTCTGCCTATACTCTTCTTATGGGTGTACAAACCAACAACAAAATTTCAAATTCTCAAGTTTCCTTATATTTAAATTATGCAATACAAATAACCTCTGTGGTGCCTGTACCCTTTTAGGCCTACCACCTTCTCCTCTCACAGCATGACAACTCTTATTCCTCGGGGTCTGTATTCACTGTTACAAATCAAATATCTCAAAAAAAATTAAAAACAAATTTATTATTTTAAGAAAACAAAAATTTACATTGAATTTACTATGGAGCCTGGAAATCTTAATGTCCCACAGCAGCTAACATGACTAAATCCCATGGAACCCCAGGTTTACATAACCTGTGCCCAAAAATTTAAGCATACCAGGCTTTCCCTGCACTGGTTTTACAGCATCACACACTATTTAGGGCCCCTGATCTGCCATCAGTCCCAAGGAGTTTTCCCACAACCCCTCTCTACACAAGCGCCTACCGCATTCCTCTCAATTGGCTATCGGTTTTACGGCATTCTTTTGGGATCCGACCATCAAGTTAGGGCTAATCGAACACTAAACCTCCATACTTCCAAACTAATGTAAATCAATTAAATTTTCTCTGTAATTTCTTAAAATCCAAATAAAAATTATTCAAACATGCCCAAGAAACTTTCAAAAAAAAAATTCATAATCTTATCTTCAAACCCTTAAAATAAAAATAAATAGATTACTCTGTTTTCTCCTTAATAACTGTAAACTGTCAACAAATATTATGTCGTAAATTTAACTATGCTTACTGACTCTAAATCATAAAATCTCATTCGTCCTAATTAATAAACAACCAATTTCCTTGAAATCTCACTGTATCTCTCATACTCAAACTCCACTGGCTGAATATCTCAATAAATTCAAAAACAATTATCTAAACTCTTAAAGAAACTCCTCCCCAATTATTCAAATTACTTCACCTTATTTTATTTCATTACTTAAAACACCTTACTCAAAAAAAATTAATTAATTATCTAGCTATCTTCCATTATTATTTATTTACCGAACAAAACTTTCTCCTAAATTAATTTAGTAACATTCAATTTCACATTAGGCAAGTACACTAACTCTCTACAGCAATGTTTCTCATTTCCCTCCTTCCTAACTGAATCCAATCTTACTTAACCTCCAGGGAATTTACCTCACAAAATAACCAAAAATTTCACTGTAGTGCCTATCTGCTATAGGCCCACTACACAGGGGGCTCTAACCCCACCAACAACCTTCATTGAAATGGTACCCTATCCCATACAGGATAGCCACTTCGGTACTACCATGGGGAACTCCTGCCCCAAACTACTCACAACTCTCAGGATTCTCCTAACCCTTAATTCCGTAGTCAGCCCATCTCCTATGGTCTGCGCTACAATTCCCTTTCTTCCCAGGGACACAACGCCTCACCTTAGGGTCCCTCGCCCTAATGAAAACATTAATTTTGTCTCTCTGTTCTTTTGGAGTAAATTCCCTCTACACACAAAATCTAGCCTTCCCAGTTTTCTCAATGCTTATCGATTTTATAGTGTACCTCCTTAATAATGTTTACAAATCCCAAAAAAATATTTTTAAAACCGAGGTAGAATTTAACTAACAAAAACATAAACAACTTACAACGAAACACTTCTAGCCTATACATCATACACTTCTTAAATTAAATTACTTACATACTGAAAGTTCCTCTTCTTCTAAAACACACTTAAATTTAAATTTATTTAACCAATAGTCTATTTTCTTATCGCTAAGTTACTGTACAGCTGATCAAAACAAGGTCACGGCCTGTCCACGTCTCCGTATGAGCCCGTGACGTCACCGAATTCCATCAGGTGCGCCAACCCTCGCTTGCGGTTCCTCCGTTCTCCGCTAGGTCTCAGCACCTCCCCGTCTCGTGTTCATTCTGCCACGTCCACTGACGTGTCGTTCTGAAACAACTCTCAACATTTTTCTAATTAAAACAAAACATCACTATAAATTCTATAACTCTCTTTTACATAAACTCTCGTTTTCTCTTTAATTCCTTTCTAACGTTTATCCTTCCCTCGACTGATTTAATTCGTACGTCTCGTCTCCTACGCGCACGACAACAAAACAAACTTCACTTGAAAATAATTCCTATTTACGACAAAAAATTTTTATTTTAAATTATAATTCTCTTAACCTACAATCTTAAATTAACTTTAATAAAACTAAACCACTTGCATTATCTTTATTAAGTATTTAAATTATAACGTATTCTCCTCACGTAAAAATCCCCGATAAACTCAACGACTTAAAACAACTTATCACTATAAACTTTATCCTTACAAGTATCCTCAAATAAACATCTGTTACGTCAAAAAAAAAATCTCAAAGACTTCCTCCACTATAGACTAAAATTCCGTAATCCTCTCCTCAAGTAAACTCTTAATAACCTGCTATCAGAAGCTGAAACTAACTTAATAATAAACATAAAAATCTACCTCTCTCTCTCTCCAGAAATAGAACCTATCCGGCGAACTCTACCATTTCTGTCACGTGGCACCTAGCCGGTGCCACCACCATTTCTGTCACGTCTCACTTTCAGAGGGGGGAGAGAATCGTAGCTCTTGACATAGAAACAACTCGCTTGGCATCAACTAGTCTTAACTTCATAAAATACTTTACTGTACCTAGGATCATAGGTTCGTCATCCCGTACAGGATGTCTGGTGAGAGCTGAACTAAGGAGATTTTGCAAAATAACATAATACTTAATTAAAATTATTTTATTCTTAAAGTCAAATACTCAACATCATTTTAAAGAACATTTAAATAGCGGGATTACAATTTAAAACAATAATCTCTTTACTTCCTTAACGATTGAACGACCTTACAAGAGAGAGAATGAGAGAACTTCACTAAACACTTCCCTAGTCCTTCCGAATACCTCAAATCATAATTAATACTTAAAATTAAAACAAAGATAAGTCCATACTCACATTTTCCGAAAAGCCTTTCTTGATCGATTACTTTAAAAAAATAACGTAGGGGCCTCTCCTGCCCTTGAAATCCCGAACGAACATTACATTTTAAAAACTATGACGCGTGACCCCTGACGAGGGCCATAGCCTCCGCCCGAAAGCTTGACGACTACATTATGACCTAACTTAAATTAAACGACTCGTGGCCTCTGGCGTCGACCATAGCTTCCGCCCGAAAGCTTGAATTCCTACATCACGAACGAACTAACAACTCGTGACCACAGGTGAGACGCATAGCCTCCGCCTGAGTGAGCCCCGAGTCACCACTCACTTGCGCTTAAATTCGCGCGCCCTGCCGCGCCTACCATAACAAAAGCTCGTTATTGAAGTCAAATTTACTAAACAACTAACTAGAACATCTGGGAAGACTACCCCCCCTCTACCCCAATGTGCAGGCCACACCGCGCGGCTTGTTACGACAGCGCGCCCCAGTAACTGCGGCCCGTGGCTGCGCCAGCGCGCGGCCAAACAAACAAACAAAATTCTGCAAGCCCGCAGCGCGCCGCGCCGGCCCCGTGCCCCAATTACATGGTCACGCCACTTGCGCTGACGAGTGAACAGAGCAGCCAGCCCAGAGTCCCGTCAGTAAAGTCCCTAAATTTGATTTCAACAACCCTGCAAAATTTCAACCCGCGACAATATCTTCGCCTTCGTCACGGCTACAACCCAGAAGCCAAGCAACTCCAGACAATGGCTGCGAAATCAGAGATATTTATTAATTGGAAGGTTATAGATTTAATTTAACCCAAACCTCTAAATTTACCTTTTATTCATAATTTTCACAAAAAAATTAGCAAACACTATGTAAATTCTTTATGGAAAAACCAACGTTGCCTTGACTTTTGATACATACCAAACGTGACCAAAATTCGCCAATCACTCGTGAATTTCCTTAGTCAGAATAAAAAAATACTAGTTGAGTGATTACATAAAATTAAACGATTCAGGAGTATTACAAATATGTAGCTGACCTAAAACCATGAGCGATGATCCCGGGGGTTGGGGGCAGGGAGCAATTCCCCGCCCCCTTATATATTTAAGAAGCCCCTCACTTGGAAGGGGGGGGGGGGGTCGCTTGCGCTTGCAGAACCGTGACCGAGAAACGGGGTTGATAAACGTAAACGTTAAAACTACGTTTTATGGAATATTCCCTGTAAGTTTTTAATTCCCACAAATTTTTAATTAAACATTTTTTTCAGCTTATTGTATGCATATTGTCCCAAATATGGGCAGTTTAAAGCACAAAAGCAACTTCTCCACCGATGATTTGTGATGCTTTAATTAAACACACCCGCCAAACCATAGGAAAAATTCCCTACAGATGTGTGCCCCTGCCTAACACAACCAACTATAAACTTTAGTTACGGCTACCTATACGTTACTAGGGACCAGAAAAATTCGCGGGTTCAATGACCTGCAAGATGAACTCCATAGTTCTACGTACACTCGGTCAAATGTCACCCACTCAGTGGCTGCTGTCTTGTGAAGGTGTCCCAACGTAGTAGCCTGTGATTCGATAAAGCATTGGTCGGGTGTTTCTCATTGGCCCAGAGTCATCCAGCTGAGTTGTGAGCCAATAGCAGAGGCAGCACTGAGGTATTTGTATTTTAGCCTATCGCGAAATGAATTCGCGAGTTTTTCCGGTCTCTAGAGATAACACATGCGATCCGGAAAACAATAATTAACCCACGAATTTTTTACTCTTACCTGACTTATACTTTTACAACAGGAGGAAAAAATCTGAAGATCTACGAGCAGTGTTTGTTTGCGCGTCTGACGATATTAGTATAAATAATGTTTCACTTCCTTAACATAGTTAAGGCCGTGCTACGATTTTCCTGTAACGTGCTCCTTCTGTGTGTTCTATGTCTTCGCTGTCGATAAAAATTTAATGCCAAATAAAATAAAATAAATCACGCAGTAACCTTTTCTTGTCTCAAATTACTTTATTTATGAAGTTGATGGATTAATTTCTTGACATCAATATTTATTTTCACACTCGCTTAAAGTACAGTTTCGCTATGGAAAAACCAAGATACATCCCCGTTCGGCTTCAGACTGCACCACAGCCCACTGTAGGAGTTAGCTCTGCTGTGTGTTCGATTACTGCCCAATATATAAAAAAAAAATTAACAATGACAGCAACCCGTACCTCGAATAGAAATTAAAGTTACCTTCTAGCCTATTAAATGTATTCCAGAAAGAGTACTATGTTCCCAGAAATTTGCCTATACTGAGTCCCAACAGTTTAAAGAACAAGTCTCCACTAATGGTGTTTGACGTTTCCAAATTGAATGATCAGATACATTCAAAAATCATCGACTGTTTAAGATGATACCGAAAAGTGTAAAAATTCCACCAACACCTATGTTCTGTCTGATATTTCACGATCGAATTGCATTATACAATTATCGAGACAGGCTTGTTAAATTCTCTCATAAATACTGGTGTGTTATCATGTTTAATTTATATGTAATGCCCACTTAGAGGTTTCCAGAGTCAAAACGTATTCGTGCGCAAGGAGTTAGGCGATGGCAGTACTCGAAACTGCAACATCCATCCTTCGTATCTTTGGAAATTACTAGAAGAGGAATAAGCAAGAAGGCTATCTAATGGATTTTCAATCATTTCCATAGCCTTTAGTAGGACGAAGGTGAAGTTCTATACCACTAAGTGAAAAACACTCTTGAAGATTTACTTTTACAGACTTCGGGTAGCATCTCTTACATCAAAGGCTAGAATAGAATAAATGGCTGCGCAAGTGGTGTGATGGGCCTCTGAAATTGTAGACCTGCAAACAGACTATGGATACCCTTACCTGTGCAAGCCTAGTCCAATGTATAGTGGGCAACCTCAGGTTTGTGACAAAATGGAACATGAAAGTATGTGTGCTTTGCAGAAATTTTTTTCGGAATGCGATTAAATTTATATATTTTGGCCTTGTTCATTTGTACAGAAAAGTGTGAAACAGTTCGTACCATCAGTTGTCGTACAATCTGAAAGAAGTTATTTTCGTTCCATACTGTCAACGTGTACTTCAGTGAATGACCTAGCTTCAGGAATGTCGAGTACAGCTACTGGGATGCTGGGTAGCTACGCACATACATGGAAATCTGTGATGGAGGTTCTCAGCACTGGCGGTTTTCATACTATCTTAAGTCCAACGAACCGACTCAGCAATATTGCTGTGAACATTGTAACTGTGTCGTCTATCACACGACACTGCATACAATCCTTCCAGCCATCTTCGTTTGTACATGCAGCACCAATATTTTCAGGTCAAGTCATGTTGCAAACCTGTTTCCAACCTGAGATGCATTTACACATATTCCCAAATTACAGAGTTAACATACGTACCATCGTTGAGTAACAGGCTATTTGCCTAAAGGCGGTTTGCCTAAACATGAATTCGTTACGGCAATTTGCCTAAAGTCATTTCACCTAAAGGCGTTTTGCCAAACGTCGAATTGCCTTACAGCTATTTGCCTAAAGGCGATTTGCCTAACGGCTTTTTCCTTAACGGATTTCTACCTGACAGCGATTTGCCTAACGGTATTTTGCCTAAAATGATACTATGATGACAAAACCTCGTTTTGCCTAACTGCGTTTTGCCTAACGGTGAATTGCCTAATGGCGTTTTGTCTAATGGTGAATTGCCTAACGGCGTTTTGCCTAACTACGAATTGGCCAACGGCATTTTGCCTAATGGCGATTTGCCTAACGGCGTTTTGCCTAACGAAACCTTACCTTACAGCATTTTGCCTATCAGCGGTTTGCCTAACGGTGATTTGCCTAACCGCGATATGCGTAACGGCGTTTTGCCTAAGGCCGAATTGCCTAACGGCGAATTGCTTAATGGCGATTAGCCTAACAGCATTTTCCCTAACAGCGTTATGCCTAACGGCATTTTGCCTAAATGGCGTTTTGCCTAAAATTAGGCAAAACGCCTTCAGGCATAACGACACATGCCCCCATCGTTGATCAGACAGTGTTCCTGTCCTAACCGAGTCAAAGCCACGTCACAGCCGTGGTCGCAGGCATCATCGCCCATGTACTACTAAAGTAGTCATTGTCGAGAGTACTACCGATAATCAGTCGGACACCTGTGCTCCTGAGCTTGAGGCCAGCGAACTAGTTGGAACCGGACTCGATGAAGAAATATCTGGAGTCGATGAGGCAGTAGCTGGAGTCGTTGAGGCAATCCATAGAACGTTAAATAACCTTCTTACAAAATTCTTATTGATTAACTTAATTATTTTTGTTAGGTATTTGAGTATTATGTAAAAATAAATTCGTAAAATATTTAACGGTGCTTTTTTTTATTTATATATTAGAGATTTAAGGTACCTACAATTAAACTTATTAAAAACAAATTTAAAAAAAAATTAATTAGTGTTTATTGTGACCAGCATATTAACCAGCAGCTTTGGGTACATAGGTCCAGACCATGGGTCCCTCAGTTCTCCTCTAGCTGTGGTGAAGTGCGGATAAGCTCTCGTCAGTATGTTTTCTGAGATTGAGATTGTATTTGGTATTTCCAATCTGGACTTTGATGGAAGGCCTGCCATCGACATCGAAGACACTGAGAGCCATATATATATATATATATATATATATATATAACATATATCGGTGTGTGTGACATCCTATACCTTTATTTTAGGGATGGACGGGAAAGACATTTTACCATCGGGACGTGATCCGAGCGGGATAGAGCTATAAAAGTCGGGATCGGGATCGGGATCGGGAATTCAAACTTGGCGAAAAAATCTTTTGTAAATTTACATTAATTCACATTCTGAATTCTTAGTGTATGGTTCTTTGTTTAATTTTTAATGCAGCTAAATTCACACATTTACCAGCACTAAAATTTAAGTTAGTATTAATGTATAAAACGGGGACACAAAAAATTCTCTGAAGCTGAAAACAAACATTTAAAATATTTAAATTATGAATTACAAGGCTATTTTAAATTTTCATGGAGGAACACTAGTTCTTCTACATGTTCACTAGTCAGTCTTTCACGTTTGCTAGTAACTACATTACCAGCACTCGAAAAAACACGTTCACTAGCAACTTCAGTTGCTGGTATGCCAAGGTACTTCAAAACAACCGTTTTAAGTGTCGCAAATCGTGTCACATTGTTTCTCCACCACAAACATGGAGCTTGAGATATATGCACCACAGGTTCATTTAAGTAGACATCTAAATGTTGTTTGAATAGATTTGCAGAAGTTTCAGATGTGTTTTGTGTTTGTGAAGCCAGCAAACTAAATTCTTCCCAAATAGAATCAGGAGTTTCTGATGGAGATTCTTTGGGAGCTGAAACAGTACAAATCAAACAAATGAATACACCTAGTAATAATAATAGGGCCTACTTCTTCCTATGACCTATAGTAACATTGAATTACAGTGTTGGCTTACACTTAGGATTCTTGCAATCAGTCGAAGAGAGTGTATGACACTCTTGTGCAAGGAAATGGACTGCAGCATTCCTCTCGTGTTTCTCAAGCAGAATATGCTTGAAACGAGGATCCAGAATCATTGCCGACAGGTATGGTTGCTTCTGTTTGTAGGCAGGAAATCTTGCTTTCAATGCTAGAAGTAGATTATTTCCAAAAGTCTTTCCAATTCCATGTTCAGTGATTGAGCAATGTTTCTCCAATTTGCTTGTAATTAAATAAATTACAGGAATCACAATTGAACTTGTGGGCGTTCTTTCACCACACACCTCAACTGTGGCCTGATACAAAGGTTTCAAAATTTTAACATAAGCATATACTAATTTCCACTGTGAAATGCTGAGGTTGTCATGTTTGCCTTCAGATGCTAAATCTATTGAAAGTTCTTCTTTAATAGTCAGCAGTCGTTCCATCATCAAATATTCCGAATTCCAACGAGTTTCACAGTCCTGAATCACCTGTAGTTCTGCCATCCCCAATTGTTTTTGAATCTTGTGTAGTTACACTTGTTGCTGTTGTGCTGTGTTTGTAGTATCCAACAACAGATCTACATATTTTTACGAACGTTTGCATTTCAGTAGAGCTTTTTTTGGCATCAGATAGTACTAACTGTAAAGTGTGGGCAAAACATGAAAGGTGGCTGACTTCTTTAAAAACAAGCAGTGATCCAGCACACTTCATGTTCTTAGCATTGTCTGTAACAAGAAATACAGGAATGGTGTTGCATGCATCAGTCAGGTTCCATTTCTTAATGCAGTCTGCCAGTTTTTCAGAAATTGCATAACCAGTGTGATCCCCTTCAAAATGGTATGAGCCTAAACAATGTGTTTTGAGACTGAAATCTTGATGCATGTAATGCATAGTCAAAGAAAGAAAAGCATGATTACTTCTAGATGACCACATATCTGCTGTGAAAGCAAGAGAGGCACAACTAGACACAGCAGTACTGATTTCAGTACTCAGATTCTTGACTGTGTTCTCATACAATTCTGGAATCACCCTCCTGCTGAATGTCTTACTTGATGGCAAACTGTACAGTGGTTGAGCCAGTTTCAAAACATTTTTCAGGCCATTCTCTTCCACAAGGCTGTATGGATGAAATCCAGTTGCCAACCACTTACCAATTTCTGTGGTCAAGGCCTTTTGTTTAGGATGGTCATTACTCCATTTGGCAAAATCTGCAAGCTTAGGCTGATTTACTTGAGAATCTAGTTTTTTTGATTTAGAGATTTTACTGGTTGATTCTTTCAGAGCTGAATATTTTTCCTGCAAAATTTTTAGCTCAGATTTGGCCTTAGGGTGCTGAAATAAATGTCTGTGCATGCCTGTGGTTGAACCATATTCTGTTTTTATGACAGACGGGCATAAAGAGCATTGTACCTTATTGCCTGTTGGTAGTTTCTTAAAGTAATTCCAAACTGGCGCTGAAGATAGCCCTACTTCACCATCACTTGTACTGGGAACACACTGCATATTTATTTCGTAGTGTAAGGTTAGTTTATGGCGGAACCCGCTACATATTTATTTTGTAGGTTATGACAACAATTGAACATCTGCATTTAGCCTTCGTCGCACGCCAGAAGGTATCGTCGTTACGCCGAAGCTTCTTTCAACAGTTGCAAGCCTGATACGGCTGATAGATAAACGTGTATTTGGATCGATAATGGGCATTTTAATTCTTTTTGCGCTGTACATTTACTTCCGTATAATAAAGAAGTATTAATGTGATAAAAAAACTCCGTTTGAAATGAAAACCTTACTTTTAACGGCATCTGACGCAAATACAATATGTTATTATTTGTTTCGTACACATGACCAGCAGGTTAGCAAAGATGGCTGCTTGATGAAAAATAACGAAACGGCTCGTTTGTTCATTAAACCGTTATTATTGTTTCAATATGTGATGCAATTCACTTAACTATGAAGAGACTAAGCAGTAAATAAAATTACTTTCATTTATTTCACTGATAAATAAGACCGTAATCATACGCACAGGATAATCGGAAGTTGTAGGCCTAACCTAGCCACAAAAACGGGAATCATATTTTATAATTTTCTGTTTCCGAAATGTATAAGTTTTCTGAATACAAACAAAACATAAGACAAGTAAATTATGGGGTCCACAACGTAATTAGCAATTGTGTAGGTAAGTTTATTATTTAAACCGTGTCAACATATTTTTGTAAGGCAACAAAACTGATGAAAAATGTGCATTGGTGCTATCCTAAAACATTTTTGTTTGGTGTTTAGGTTGGACTTATCCAACAAAATAATTAGTTCTGGCGTCACGTTAGTGACGAAGAGAATTTCGTTTCATTTTTTTATTTGCATTAACCTCAAAGCGAAAGATAAACACTGTGAAATGTAAGTTTCAGTTGTTATTTGTTACCTATATAATTTTCCCGACGGTACTAAAGAGTTGTTTTCCCGAGGTTTGGGAAAGTGTTTTTTCCCGAACTTCTTCCCGATTTTCGGGATCCCGTCCACCCCTACTTTATTTTAAACGAGAGCAACTCTCTGAAATAACTATAATTTTATCAAAATGCATATTCCATTAATATGATTCGTCTGTCTTTTTGGTCCTCACAAAATTATTAATTTTAGCCATTATTTATATAGTTCCATTAATATGAATAATTCACAATCTCAAAATGGTTTATATGTAATAATAATTTCCTTTTCGTGGACATTGGGGAGGTGTTTTCAATCTTTTCGAAATATTAAAATGGTAACTCAGAAAGAATTAAAATTTTGTGGCCCCCAGGCCACAATTTATGTTATTTATTTATTTTAGTTGTTATTGATTTTACGAATTATTTCCATTTTAAATGATTTCTTTTTTGTAAAATCTTATTTAGTGTTTTTTTGATTCATTATTTAATTATTGTGATTATTTCCTTTTATAGTTATATTCTGGTTTGGTTTCGTTCTAGTTTTATAATTATTCAATATATATATATATATATATATATATATATATATATATATATACTAGCTGACCCGGCAAACGTTGTTTTGCCATATAAATTATTTCTAGGGAATTTATAGCTGCAGTACCCGGCGTTGCCCGGGCTGAATACATGATGAAGGGTACCTTTTTCGAAATCAGATGTAGTTAGTAATTGTCTTCTTAATTTGAATGTCAAGTGTGCAAAATAATTTATATCACTTTCAGATCCCGACAGACGTTGCTCTGCCAGTTTATAGTTATTTACCTGGTCTGTATGTAATCTAGACTCTATAAAGTAATATAGAAAAAAGCTTAAAAATAAGAGATTACAAATATAGAAAAAATTCAATTATCTAGCTAATGCTCGACATGCATTGCAATGCCTCATTCAGCTATGTTTTGTTATATGTTTGAAGTAGTTACACATATACAAATCATCTATCCATCTCTCTAAACATATATTTATCTCTATCTACATCTTTATATATCTATGCATCTCTCTATCGCTATTTATCTCATTATATCTACATATTTACATATATACCTCACACTATCTCTATCCCTTCTATATATAAATTTCTATATAGCTATATACATCTATATATCTCTTTATCTAACCCATTTCATTCTCTATACCTCGCTCTATCACAACTTATCTCTCTGTCTCTCTCTATCTCACTCTATATATATCACTCTATCTTTGACTCTCTTTTATATTTAAATAAATTATGTCATTAGTGTGCACTTATACAACAAAAACAGACGAATTACCGCTATATAATATGAAATAAACACATTTTTGAAACGATTTGTGCTCCAACTATTGCAAAATAGTTATACCGTCTCAGAAACCTTCACGGGCATGCGCATTACAACTCACCAAAATTGCATCGCAATTGGATGAATGGTATAGTAACGCATACGGCACAAACAAACGAAAATTAAAGACATGACAAACGCATCAAACGATGGTGTGTTTAAAATTCAAGGCAACTAACTCTATCTATTGACGAAGTTAAGAACAAAACGGTTATGAGCGCCTTTATTTTGCTAGCCGCTGCGAGCTCCACTAAGCGGGCTGGTCTCACCAAGGAGAAAAATATGAATTTGCCAGACCTTACTATGTGTATGATCGTGTGGCAGACATAAAGAAATGACACTCCCTCACTATTTGTATGTCTATGACCTATGATTTTTTCTGTTATAAAATGAAATTATCACTTTTTCACTCCCTTAGGGATGGAATTTCATATAAATATGTGGTCTATGTGTTAATCCAGGTAATGAGCTCGCTGTAGGCGGGGAAGGTTGATCAAGTGTTAATTGATCAGCTATCGACCGGGGTTGAAAAATATAAAATTCTATTAAAAATTAGGGGTTGGGGTAGAAGGGTGACATTTAGGGGGATGAAAAATAGATGTTGGCCGATTCTCATAGATACCGGATAAGCACAAAAAATTTCATTAAAATCGGTCAAGCCATTTCGGAGGAGTATGGCAACGAAAACTGTGACACGAGAATTTTATGTATAAGATATATATATATATATATATATATATATATATATATATATATATATCAATTGTGTTTTCATGGCCGGCTACTGGGAGCGCGGGTTCGATTCACCGATGACGTCATGAGCGCCCAAGTGCCGGCGGGCCCGGACTGAACTGTGCGCCGAGGGGAGTTGGATTTTGGAGTCGCCGCGACCGGACGTGTGTCGCGAGGCAAGCTGAACGGCTTTTCGACTCCGCACCGGCCAGCCCTGCTGGGGCCTGCTGAGATGGGGCCTTGACTTACTCGGAGGCGTCTTCAGCGGCGAGATATTCAAAATTTACGCTAAGGTAAAGAGGCGACACATAGCTTTGGCTGTAGCGGGTTGTGGATGAAGATATATTATTAAAAAGAAGCATAGCTTTGCAAGGAGAACTTACATACGAACTGCGTATAACAGTGCAAGCTCATTGATAAGACCCTCCCGTTACTTAAAATGGGTGAATGCTACTTTGCTTGACTTTGATAAATGTGGAGTGTAGAAATTTACGTTATGCCCTCAAGAGATTTATAATTTAAATTATGTTTACCTGCGAATTTTGCCCTCGGAACTAAAACATTTTTAGTGCAGTCGCCTCGTTCTGACTGAGTGATATTTTCCATGGCACATTTGACTGAACTATAAAAACGCATTTTCTGAAGGTCACGGTTAACAGCTGTTCGATTCTAGGAAGCAAGACGTGCAAATATTGATGGTCGTGCGCGTGTATAAATCCGGCTCCCAGTAGGACTCTTTTTGGAACTTTCATAATAATTTCTTTTATTATATAGTATTTTTATAGTATTTGTATTATCTAATCTTATATGTTATTTGGTTCAGGTAATTCCTATGCATAAGGGTATAATATTTTTGTTTATCAATCTTACGAAAGATGTTATTAATAATAAAATTTTGGGTAGTCTTAATCTGTTTGGTTTTTTTAATGAGCCAAAGTCTTGCTGTGTACGTTCGTAACTTTTCTTCCTTTCATAGCTCGACCGCCCGGGTGCAACTTTTGGAGCGAATTACCTATTTTAGGTTTTCCTTTTTTTTTTTATTGATAGTTACCCAGGGTGAGACGTGGACGGAACCCCCCTTCCAATTTGACCGGAAGGCGGGTTTCAACCTGCGCCACTCTGCTAAGCATAGACTTTGGCTTTTTCTGATTTTTTCAATTTTGAACATAATGGCAGTTACCTGGATCTACAAGTTACATAAGGAGCAATTGTTAATTAATTTACAAGCTGCGGGGATAGAAACTAGTGCTGACGATGACGTAGATTTATTACGTAGGTAATTGAGTGCTCACATTAAAGGAGGTAAAAATCAGGAGTTTGTTCAGAATCCAGTAGAGTCAGTCAACGATAGAGTTACGTGTTTACCTATTATGATGCAGATCAAATTACTTCTAAAAGACCTTGACAAGCTACCTCCTTTGCAATCAAGTGATCCTAAACAACTAGTTAAATTTTTGTTTGGGTGCTGAATCCCTGAAAAATCACCAAATTTTTGAAAGTGAACAGCAATTTTTGATGTGCATTTCTAGTAGATGTAGCGGGATTGCTAGAGACGTTTTTGCCTCTGGCATTAAAGAATTGGCTAGTTGGGACACTGTGAAAAATAATTTGTGGGAGCACCTCTGTCCCAAAAGGGTCAAAGAAAGTTTGATACGTAAGTTAGTTTTCCGTTTCCAGCGCAAGAATGAAAGCACTGTGGAGTTTGTGCAGGATATTGTGAATCACGTGAGAGTTTTTGATGTTAAGTTAGATGATGATAATTTTCTATCATTGATATTGGAGAATATTACGCCCGCGGTAAGACATGAATGCGCTTTCGTAGGCAGGCCAAATAATTTGGAGGATTTGAAGCAATGGGCTATTAAGGTAGATAATATTTGTTATGCTAAGCAAGAATATGAGAAAATTAAGGGTGTTGTACGTTGCAATCCAGATTTGTATAAAAACAGTATGGAGAGAAAAGTTGATAATAATTGTTTTAAATGTGGAAGAGAAGGACATTTGGCTAGGAATTGTAGCAGTGGGAAGAGCGCTGTTTTTAACTGCAATTTTTGTGGGAAGAAAGGGCATTTAGAAGCCTTTTGTTTTAAAAAGAAAGGGAATGAACGCAGTCGTGTGTGTGGGTATTGTAATAAAAGAGGACACCTGAGTAAAAAGTGTAGATTCAAAAAAGATGTTAAAAAGTTTCGATTTATTAATAAGCACACTTTGGCAGTGGCGAGAGTGACCCAAGGCCTCTGTGTTAAAGTTCTGTTATATGGTGAGGAAATACAAGGGCTAATAGATACTGAGGCTAGTTGTAGTTTTGTACAGCAAGAGTTTTTAGCCGATTTAGTACGCGCTAACAAACATTTAAAATACAAAATAGAATGTGGTGACGAAATGGTAGTACAATTGGCAAATGGCGCGGAGCATAAGGTTAAAGTGAGAGTAGCACTGCATTTTAAAGTGGAGCATTTGTCTTGGACGCGTAAATTTTGGATAATTCCTGGCTTAGTGCACAAAATGATTTTGGGTATGGATTTTTTGTTGGAAAGCCAAGCCATTGTTAACTGTAGGAGAAAGGTACTCCAGTTTGGGTTTAATGAGAAAATTAGGATAGCATTATGGGAAAATAGACGAAGAGGGTAGGTGGTGTGTGGAGGTATGGAAGGTTTGAAAGAAAGGTTAAATGGGGAGCAGGTGCTACAAATACAACAACTAAGCGAAGAATTTAATGATGTCATTACCACCAAAATTGGTAAGTGCACCTTAATGCCTTATAAAATTGTCATGATAGTGAAACCCCCATCAAATGTACCCCATACCAATGTGCGCCTCCCAAAATGCAAGCATTTTGCGGAATAATAAGTGATTTGCTTAATGATGGTATTATCACTCCTTCTAAATCAAATTTTGCTTCACCAGCCTTCTTAGTGGATAAAAAGGAGAAGGGAAAATACAGGTTAGTTTTGGATTACCGCTTACTTAATGCGAGAGTAAAATTGGATCCGTTTCCCATGCCTAAGGTAGAAATCATTCTGCAATATTTGGGTAAAGCAAAATTCTTTACGGTGCTTGATTTAAATTCTGCTTTCCATCAATGTGTTCTGGACAAGGATAGCCGGAAATTTACGGGCTTTGTTACCCCATGGGGGCATTTTGAATGGCAAAGAGTCCCTTTTGGTGTAAATTTTGGGGCCCAATGTCTATCACGTATATTAGGTAACATTTTACAGGAGTTTCAATATGATTTCGTTATCAGTTTCCTAGACAATATTTGCATTTTTTCGGACTCCTTTGACAAACATCTAGAACACATTAGAAAAGTGCTTGAAAAATTAAGGGAAGCTGGTTTTACTGTCAACCCAGAAAAAATTTGTTGGAGTCAAAACGAAATAATATTTTTGGGGTATGTCGTCAAAGAAGGAGAATAAATGATGGATAGGAATAAAATAGCCCCTATAGTTAATTTTCCTCCTCCTCGCAATGTAAAGGGAGTGATGCGATTTTTGGGGATGTTGGGTTATTTTTCTCGTTTTATACCTAATTATGCTAACTTATGCGCTCCATTAAATAATTTAAGGAAAAAAGACGTGGAATTTAGCTGGGGGGGGGGGAAGAGGATCAAGCCTTTAGAGACTTAAAAACAGCCATTGCTCACCCCCCTGTATTGATATTGCCTGATTTTGAACAGAAATTTATTGTCCAAGTAGATGCCTCAGGAGTAGGGTTAGGAGCTGTGTTACTGCAAGAGCGTGATGGAGGTCTGAAGCCAGTTATGTATGCAAGAAAATCCTTAAACCGCCACGAGCTAAAGTATAGTGTATACGAGAAGGAGGCCCTCGCCTGTATTTTTGCTTTAGAGCGTTTGAAAGTTTTTTGGAGCACGATCGTTTTGAATTATGGACAGATAACCAGGCTCTGACGTGGCTTTTTTCCCACCCACGTCAATTGGGTAAAATAGGGCGCTGGATAATGTGGCTGACTCGTTTTCGTTTCGACATCAAACATATAAAGGGAAATGACAATGTGGTAGCGGACGCTTTATCGCGTATGTTCGACGAACAAGAATACCTACAGGGAGAGGAACTGCGGTATGAGGAAAAGGTGGAATGTAATGTTTTAAGGGAATTTCCCCAAGGTTTTATAAATCTGCAAGAATTACAAGCTGAGGATTAGGAAGTGAAAGATTCAATTTCCCATTTAGGGAAAAAAGGGACAAAAAACCTGGATATGAGAGACGGTATATTATACTGGGTAAAAAATGAGGACAAGAAAGTGTTTGTACCCCGGGGAGTGTGAAAAATGATAATAAGATATTATCATGACTCGAATGTGGGAGCCCATGGAGGGGTAGAGAAAACCGTGGAGAAAATTTCAAAGGAATTTTTTTGGCCTAACATGAAAAAGGAAATAAAAGATTATGTGCAAAGCTGTGAGGGCTGTCAATTAACCAAACAAGCTAGGAATAGTAATGTAGGATGGTATTCTGTGGAGGCTTTAACGAGACCATGGGAGAGAGTATATTTAGATATTTTTGGGCCTTTACCAAGGTCCTTAAATGGTAACAGTTATTTGCTCATCTTGGTCGATGGTTTTTCGAAATTTTGTTTATTTCTTCCTTTGCAAAGTATGAAAAGTGAAAACATTATAAAAGCTTTGGAAAGTAAGGTATGGGGTTTGTTTGGTAGCCCAGAACAGATTGTATCGGATAATGCTACGTATTTTATTAGTAAAATTTTTAAAGTTATGTGCATCGAATGGGGTATTAAACATATCACTACCAGTCCTTATTACCCGAATCCTAATTTAGTGGAAAGGATGAATAAAAATATCAAGGTAGCTCTTACCATTTTCCATCAGCGTAATCAGCGTAAGTGGGATAGCTGTATCCATATTTTAAATTTAGCATTTAACATGACTGTGCATAGCGGTACTAAATTCACTCCATCAGAAATATTTTTAGGGAGAATCGTACCGCATCCCTTACTTAACTGCTGGGGTTTGCATCCGAAATGTTTGAGTACTCAAAGTCCTCGTCTGTTGGAAAAAATGTGGGGTGAAGAAGCTGATAATTTGCAAAAAGCTAGAAATAAAATGAGTAAATTTTATAACAAAGGACGAATATAATTTGAATTTAAAGTAGGAGATGAAGTTCTGTGCAAGCAATTTGTGTTAAGTGATAAGGCTATGTACAAAACCACCAAATTAGAAAATACTTATGATGGACCTTTCAGAGTTGTTAAGTTTTTGGGACCTGTAACCGCATTGTTGGAAGATGTCGAAAGGCCAAATAAGGTAAAAAAAAAGGCCCATTTAAGCCATTTGAAAAAAAATGTGAGGCGGGACCTAAACATTAAAATTTTTTTTTGAATTTTTGAATGAATCGAAGTGTGTAAGTAATTTTATCGATCCGGAATTGTTTGGAGTAGAACCTTTTTGAACATATTGTTTTTGGATTGAAATACTAAAATTTAAATTTTTTCTTGTCTTAGTTTTTAAGATTTACCTGCTGTAAAGTAATTTTTTGTAGTGCTATATAGTCATAACTTCTTTGTCTTTTGTGATTTTAGGAGTTTCAACTCTTTTAATTTTAGTTGCTAAATTTCTTTTAACGTATATTTTTTTATGTCACCTGTGATTATGGTGACGATTTTTAGCACCCTTTTGTTTTAGCCAAGTTTTTTTTTGTGAGGGGTGGTTGTGGCCCCCAGGCCACATTTATGTTATTTATTTATTTTAGTTATTATTGATTTTACGAATTATTTCCATTTTAAATGATTTCTTTTTTTGTAAAATCTTATTTTATGTTGTTTTGAATAATTATTTAATTATTGTGATTATTTCCTTTTATAGTTATATTCTGGTTTGGTTTCGTTCTAGTTTTATTTTTATTCAATATATATATATATCGATTGTGTTTTCATGGCCGGCTACTGGGAGCGCCGAGGGTAGTTGGTTTTTGGAGTCGCCGCGACCGGATGTGTGTCGCGAGGCAAGCTGAACGGCTTTTCGACTCCGCACCGGCCAGCCCTGCTGGGGCCTGCTGAGATGGGGCCTTGACTTACTCGGAGGCGTCTTCAGCGGCGAGATATTCAAAATTTACGCTAAGGTAAAGAGGCGACACATAGCTTTGGCTGTAGCTGGTTGTGGATGAAGATATATTATTAAAAAAAAGCATAGCTTTGCAAGGCGAACTTACATACGAACTGCGTATAACAGTGCAAGCTTATTGATTAGACCCACCCGTTAGTTAAAATGGGTGAATGCTACTTTGCTTGACTTTGATAAATGTGGAGTGTAGAAATTTGCGTTATGCCCTCAAGAGATTTATAATTTAAATTATGTTTACCTGCGAATTTTGCCCTCGGAACTAAAACATTTTTAGTGCAGTCGCCTCGTTCTGACTGAGTGATATTTTCCATGGCACATTTGACTGAACTATATAAACGCATTTTCTGAAGGTCACGGTTAACATATGTTCGATTCTAGGAAGCAAGACGTGCAAATATTGATGGTCGTGCGCGTGTATAAATCCGGCTCCCAGTAGGACTCTTTTTGGAACTTTTATAATAATTTCTTTTATTATATAGTATTTTTATGGTATTTGTATTATCTAATCTTATATGTTATTTGGTTCAGGTAATTGCTATGCATAAGGGTATAATATTTTTGTTTATGAATCTTACGAAAGATGTTATTAATAATAAAATTTTGGGTAGTCTTAATCTGTTTGGTTATTTAATGAGCCAAAGTCTTGCTGTGTACGTTCGTAACTTTTCTTCCTTTCATAGCTCGACCGCCCAGGTGCAACTTTTGGAGCGAATTACCTATTTTAGGTTTTCCCTTTTTTTTGTATTGATAGTTACCCAGGGTGAGACGGGGACGAAACCCCCCTTCCAATTTGACCGGAAGGCGGGTTTCAATTTATTCCACTTTACTTATGTGTGAAAATATTAGTAGAATGAGAGTAGTATAGTTTGGTTCCTCCGGAAACAGGATAAAGGATGTGGAGCCGGGAGCCGGTGTCCGCCATTTTAAATTGTGACGTCACGGCGGCCATATTGGATAGTTGTGACCTTGACCTTTGACCTTGACCTTGAATTTGATCCTCAATAATCGCCAAAATCCACCAAAATTGGGCAAAATTTGCCCAAAATTCCTCAAAAATCGCCAAATTTTCCATTTCTGTGGAAAAAAGTTCCGCCAAAAAATCTCAAAAAATTCCACAAATTAAAAATTTCTCTTTTCGAGGGAAAAATTCCCGGTTTCGAGGGAAAAATTCCCGTTTTTAGTCCTTAAAAATCCCAGCGGCTGAAAATTCCTAAAACTGGCTTAAGCATCCTTAACTCAAGCCTCAGTTAAGCCATTTCTAGGAATAAGGATACCATGACCGCCATCTTGGATTATGTCGTCACCGTTGCAATTTTCGTTACGGTCGCCATCTTTAACTTTTTTATTTATTATCCGATTTTAATAAAAAATTAAAACTTATTAAAAAAAAATCAAATAATAAAAATTTAATAAAAATATTTAAAAAGCATACTTTGTCGACACGGAGCTCGGAGTCCTTGGTTCGAACCCGACGAGTGCAAAAAAATAAAAATGACGACCGATCCTTCCCTCGTGGTGGGTGCTGGCAGACTGACTCCCACCACTTTTTATCATCATCTAGTATGACGTCATGTCCGCCATCTTGTCTTCGATGCTGGAAGCCATCATCAATGTATCGTCTGCGAGAGTGCGCTGACGCCATGTTAGTTTAATTCTTACCCGCTAGAGTGCAGTAATCATTTATTACTGTGACACCCGCTATCTTGTCATTTGGCCGCCATCTTGAAAATCCGCGATTATTTAGCTAGAAATTCGGGAAAAGTTCCAAAATTCATTAAATAAATCACTCATTAATTTACATATTGATTCGATCGATTCCCGTCCTCGGTTCGATTCTCGATCGTTGCAATAATGTTTAATCTTAAATAAAAAAAATAATAATTTCCATAAATAATGTTCAACATTCGTAAAGAGACTCTAAATCCTCTACGACCACCATCCTATCAGACATCAAGACCAACATATTGGAAATGGGTAATTTTAATGCAAGAGATTCGGGAAAAAGTTCAAAATTCGTTAAATAAATTTCCGATCAATATACTGATTAATTAGATCGACTAAGGTCCTTGGTACGATCTAGGATGATGCAAAAAAATTAAATATAACATCAATTTAACATAATAGTAACAGGTTCGAGGAATTAAACACCACAAGTTCTTTTACAAAAATAATATTTATTACATAATTTCTATTCTACTACAGGTTCACTTACGAAAGGCAGCAATCTTATAATCATTTAGTTCCGCAGCGGTGTGAAATGACTAATTCTTAGCTCCAATCGGTTTATACTAGACAGAGTCCAGCCAGAACCTTTACAGACATAGTCCACCTCTTCTTGACAGAGATTCTGGATACCGTTTTTAACAGTTTGCTTCACATCGTTAGAACTGTAAATTACTGCAGCCGATGTCTTGAATGCACACTTCTTCACTTTGTCATCGAACGGATATGGCTTTCCATATATACAGTCCAACCACAAGTTATATTTCAAAGGTCCGTTTGTTGCTACATCATCAGTAAGCTGATTGATTATCTTCTGTCTGTTATCGTCAAGAAAATTACAAATGTCCTTCGACTCACCGAACGTATTTAGATAATAGTAGTCTTTCAACGTTCCACGAAATGCAGACTGCGCCAAGTAGAAGCCATCCATTATCGTTCACTTGTAATGCTCCGAACACAGTCTTAGGTTTAGTTCCATGTTCAGACGTCATAACAATCGGTTGCTGGGCATCTGTTTTTTTGGTTGTACGCTTTCGTGTGTCCAATCTAAAGCGAGGAGTCAAAATGTCGGCAGGTAGTTCAGCAGTAGGAGCACAGACTCCACCTTTACATCTTTTAGCATGATGTCGCAAACTGTCAATTCGAGTAAACCATTTAAGGCACTCATCACATCGAAACTTCATGCGAGAAGGATTCTTCGTGCATTTGCTCCGCTCATGTCTTCGTGCATCATGGGAAAATGCGAACTACGTATCACAGTAGCTACAAGGATACCGTGGTGATGAAGACGATCCTTTCAGACCCGATCCAGATACAGGCGTTGCAACAGTAGTACCATTTCCAGGCATTCTCTTATGCACATCGATGCATCGTTGTTGCGACGAAACCTTTACTTTCTGCCGCACAGCAGGACTTTTGCATGCCTTCATGTGCGTTTTCATATTATCTTTTCTGGCAAACTGCTTATGACATTTCTCACAAACAAACATTTTACGATATAGGTTCTTGACACATTCGCTCTTCTCGTGTCGCCGAGCATTGCTGTTGTTTGAGAAAATCTTGTCGCAGTTACAGCACCGATGTTCGCTAGTTGTCAAATCAGCATCCATTGAAGTCTCCATCGAGGTCGTATCGTCGATCGTCGTGGTTTCCTGCACATCCAGCTCAGTAGTCATTAAGCTATCTTCTGCTGGTGGTATCACATCTGTTGAAATATCCTCCAATGTTGACGTCGTCGTCGTTGCCAACGAGATCTGCTCCACCATTGTCGTCGCTGACGCCAAGGTTCCCGTAGACGATGGTACATCGTCCATCGAGTTCGGCGTTAAAGTTGGTAAAGATGCCATCGAGTTCTCAAGAACAGGTAATTACGCGACTTATGCACCAGATGAAATTATCTAGGTAATCCTTACATCGTCGTCGACAGTAACAAACAGAGCGACCTGCTGTCTAGGACTCGCTTATATACATGCACCGGATGGAATAATACGCTAGTCAAATCAAAAATCATTTACAATAATACAAGAGTCAAAACAACATTAAAAATAGAAGGATCATCAACGAAAAGGCAGCACATTTGGAAGCACCGACAACGAAAAGGCAGCACATTTTGAAGAACCGACAACGAAAAGGCAGCACATTTGGAAGCACCGACAACGAAAAGGCAGTACATTTGGAAGCACCGACAACGAAAAGGCAGCACATTTGGAAGCACCGACAAAGAAAAGGCAGCACCGCCAACGAAAAATAAGCACATTTGGAAGCACCGACAAAGAAAAGGCAGCACCGCCAACGAAAAGGAAGCACATTTGGAAGCACCGACAACGAAAAGGCAGCACCGCCAAAGAAAAGACAGCACATTTGGAAGCACCGACAACGAAAAGGAAGCACCATCAACGAAAAGGCCGCACAACCAACGAAAAGGAAGCACATTTGGAAGCACAGACAAAGAAAAGGCAGCACCGCCAACGAAAAGGAAGCACATTTGGAAGCACCGACAAAGAAAAGGCAGCACCGCCAACGAAAAGGAAGCACATTTGGAAGCACCGACAACGAAAAGGCAGCACCATCGACGAAAAGGAAGCACATTAATTTGTCATTGACTCCAATATTCATTGGCTCCAAAATTCATTGACTCCAATATCCATGAGCTCCAATATCAATTGGCTCGAATTGCTCCAAAAGGTTCCATCAGCCTTTTGGCTCCAACAGTCTTTTGGCTCCAATAGTCATTGGCTCCAATAGTCAATGGCTCCAATATTCAATGGCTCCAATATTTATTGACTCCAATATTCATTGGCTCCATCAGTCATTGACAACTACAGTCTTTTGGTCCCAAAAGTCTTTTGGCTCCAAATATATTAGGCTAGAATTCTTCGAGTCTAAGAGACTATGAGACCACATGGCTACGAGTCTAAAATGATCTAGCTGGTTACGAGTTATACATGGCTTGCGAGGCTACAGAACTACGAAGTTTCTAGTTCACAGGTTTACATGACTGCGAGGATACAGGACTACAATTCTGCAAGAGAGCTTGACTACGAAGGTACTCGTCTACATGACTCCAGTTACCGCATCTGTCTTCGACGGAATTTTCTCTTTTGCTCCAACTGCTCCATCAGCATTATGATATAAGAACACAAGGCCTCTTCCTTACGTAGCTTCAAGTCTACGAGCCTCCATTGCATCATGACTACGAGACTACGAGCCATGAGGTTACGAGTCTATGCGATTGCGAGTCTTCTAGGTTACGTGATCGCGAGCCTATAGGACTACGAAGCTTCCAGAACGCATGGTTACGAGACTGCATGGCTACAATTCTACGAGGTCCCAAGACATCCTGGCTACGCGACTACGAGCCATGAGGTTACGAGACTACGTGACTACGAATCTTCAAGTTTACGAGACTGCGAGGCTACAGAGCTACGAAGCCTCTAGTACAGAGGTTTACGTGACTGCGAGGATACAGGACTACCAGTCTGCATGAGTACTTGACTACGAAGCTACTCGTCTACAAGGCTACAATTACAGCATCTGTTTTCGTCAGAATTTTCTCTTTTGCTCCAACTGCACCACCAGCATTATGTTATAAGATTACAAGGCCGCTTGCTCACGTAGCTTCAAGTCTACGAGGATACTTGGATACGTAGCTTCAATTCTACGAGGTCCTAAGACTTTATGACTACGCGACTTCGAGCCACGAGGTTACGAGATTACGTGACTACGAATCTTCATGTTTACGAGACTGCGAGGCTACAGAGCTACGAAGCCTCTAGAAAACGAGTTTACGTGACTGCGTGGATACAGGAATACAAGTCTGCATGAGTTCTTGACTACGAAGCTACTCGTCTACAAGGCTCCAATTGACACATCTGTCTTCGATGGAATTTTCTCTTTCGCTACATCTACACCATCAGCATTATGTTATAAGATTACAAGGCCGCTTGCTCACGTAGCTTCAAGTCTACGAGGATACTTGGATACATAGCTTCAATTCTACGAGGTCCTAAGTCTTCATGACTACGCGACTTCGAGCCATGAGGTTACGAGATTACGTGACTACGAATCTTCATGTTTACGAGACTGCGAGGCTACAGAGCTACGAAGCCTCTAGAAAACGAGTTTACGTGACTGCATGGATACAGGAATACAAGTCTGCATGAGTTCTTGACTACGAAGCTACTCGTCTACAAGGCTCCAATTGACACATCTGTCTTCGATGTAATTTTCTCTTTCGCTACATCTACACCATCAGCATTATGTTATAAGATTACAAAGCTACTTGCTTACATACCTTCAAGTCTACGAGGCTCCAATACATCATGACTACGAGACTACGAGGCATGAGGTTACGAGACTATGCAATTGCAAGTCTTCAAGGTTACGTTGTCGCGAGGCTATAGGACTACGAAGCTTCCAGAACGCATGGTTACGAAAACGCATGACTAATTGGCCGCATGGCTACGAAACTTTATGCCTCTAACTGACTACAATAGCACTATTCAGTGGTGAGAGTTAATTTATTTCATGCAAAGGTACTTGCTGCAAGCAAGTTCCTCTTTTCAACATCAGATGACGTCACGTTTTGCTTGCAGGTAAAATAATATTTATTTCTTTTAAGCGCGATGTGGGATGCTCACTATCGATCGCATAAGAAGGATGGCTTCGATAGTCTCCAAGGAGAAGGAAGTTTGTCCTTCCTGCTAGTGCTTCTCAGATTTCTCACGGTCCGCCATCTTGGATTGCGACGTCACGGTGGCCATCTTGGATGGGTGTGACCTTGACCTTTGACCGAAACCGCAGGAATGATCGCAAGCACACGGATTAACCATCAAAATATTGATAAGAATAATCAGGAGCACACGGAGAAAAACGACACATGTTTTCTTTGATATCATAAAATTACAGAAAAAAAAATTTAAAAATAAAAATAAATTAATAAAAAATAAAAAATAAAAACAAAAAATACATAAAATTCTGGCTTGTACTAGAACTCTATCTTTGCTCAACAATGATAAGTTTACAAGCTAGCAGAATCTGTTTATGTATTTTTTGTTTTTATTTTAAATTATTTTATTAATTTATATTTATTGTTAAATAATTTTTTCTGTAATTTTATGAATTAAAAAAAAACATGTGTCGTTTTTCTCCGTGTGCTCCTGATTATTCTTGCAAATATTATGATGGTTTTCTCCGTGTGCTCCTGATTATTCTTATCAATATTTTGATGGTTAATCCATGTGCTTGCGATCATTCCTGCGGTTTCGGTCAAAGGTCAAAGTCACACCCATCATAGATGACAGCCGTGACATCGCAATCCAAGATGGCGGACCGTGAGAAATCTGAGAAGCACTAGCAGGAAGGACAAACTTCCTTCTCCTTGAAGACTATCGATGACATTCTTCTTATGCGATCGAAAGTGAACAACCCGCATCCCGCATAAAAGAAATAAATATTATTTTACCTGCAAGCAAAACGTGACGTCATCTGATGTTGAAAAGCGGAACTGCTTGCAGCAAGTACCTTTGCATGAAATAAATTAACTCTCACCACTGAATAGAGCTATTGTAGTCAGTTAGAGACATAAAGTTTCGTAGCCATGCGGCCAATTAGTCATGCATTCTCGTAACCATGCGTTCTGGAAGCTTCGTAGTCCTATAGCCTCGCGACGACGTAACCTTGAAGACTTGCAATCGCATAGTCTCGTAACCTCATGCCTCGTAGTCTCGTAGTCATGATGTATTGGAGCCTCGTAGACTTGAAGCTATGTAAGCAAGTAGCTTTGTAATCTTATAACATAATGCTGATGGTGTAGATGTAGCAAAAGAGAAAATTCCATCGAAGACAGATGTGTCAATTGGAGCCTTGTAGACGAGTAGCTTCGTAGTCAAGAACTCATGCAGACTTGTATTCCTGTATTAACGCAGTCACGTAAACTAGTTTTCTAGAGGCTTCGTAGCTCTGTAGCCTCGCAGTCTCGTAAACATGAAGATTCGTAGTCACGTAATCTCGTAACCTCATGGCTCGAAGTCGCATAGTCATGAAGTCTTAGGATCTCGTAGAATTGAAGCTACGTATCCAAGTATCCTCGTAGACTTGAAGCTACGTGAGCAAGCGACCTTGTAATCTTATAACATAATGCTGGTGGTGCAGTTGGAGCAAAAGAGAAAATTCTGACGAAAAAAAATGCTGTAATTGTAGCCTTGTAGACGAGTAGCTTCGTAGTCAAGTACTCATGCAGACTGGTAGTCCTGTATCCTCGTAGTCACGTAAACCTGTGTACTAGAGGCTTCGTAGCTCTGTAGCCTCGCAGTCTCGTAAACTTGAAGAATCGTAGTCATGTAGTCTCGTAACATCATGGCTCGTAGTCGCGTAGCCAGGATGTCTTGGGACCTCGTAGAATTGTAGCCTCGCAGTCTCGTAACCATGCGTTCTGGAAGCTTCGTAGTCCTATAGCCTCGCGATCACGTAACCTAAAAGACTCTCAATCGCATAGCCTCGTAACCTCATGGCTCGTAGTCTCGTAGTCATGATGCAATGGAGGCTCGTATACTTGAAGCTACGTAAGCAAGAAGCCTTGTAATCTTATAACATAATGCTGATGGAGCAGTTGGAGCAAAAGAGAAAATTCCGTCGAAGACAGATGCGGTAACTGGAGTCATGTAGACGAGTACCTTCGTAGTCAAGCTCTCTTGCAGAATTGTAGTCCTGTATCCTCGCAGTCATGTAAACCTGTGAACTAGAAACTTCGTAGCTCTGTAGCCTCGCAAGCCATGTATAACTCGTAACCAGCTAGATCATTTTAGACTCGTAGCCATGTGGTCTCATAGTCTCTTAGACTTGAAGAATTTTAGCCTAATATATATGGAGCCAAAAGACTTTTGGGACCAAAAGACTAAAGTTGTCAATGACTGATGGAGCCAATGAATATTGGAGTCAATAAATATTGGAGCCATTGAATATTGGAGCCAATGAATATTGGAGCCAATGAATATTGGAACCAATGAATATTGCAGTCAATGATTATTAAAGCCAATGAATATTGTAGCCAATGACTATTGGAGCCAATGACTATCGAAGCGAAAAGACTGTTGGAGCCAAAAGGCTGATGGAACCTTTTGGAGCAATTCGAGCCAATTGATATTGGAGCTCATTTATATTGGAGTCAATGAATATTGGAGCCAATAAATATTGGAGTCAATGACAAATAAATGTGCTTCCTTTTCGTCGATGGTGCTGCCTTTTCGTTGTCGGTGCTTCCAAATGTGCTTCCTTTTCGTTGATGGTGCTTCCTTTTCGTTGTCGGTGCTTCCAAATGTGCTGTCTTTTCTTTGGCGGTGCTGCCTTTTCGTTGTCGGTGCTTCCAAATGTGCTTCCTTTTCGTTGGCGGTGCTGCCTTTTCTTTGTCGGTGCTTCCAAATGTGCTTCCTTTTCGTTGGCGGTGCTGCCTTTTCTTTGTCGGTGCTTCCAAATGTGCTGCCTTTTCGTTGTTGGTGCTTCCAAATGTGCGGCCTTTTCGTTGTCGGTGCTTCCAAATGTGCTGCCTTTTCGTTGTCGGTGCTTCCAAACGTGCTGCCTTTTCGTTGTCGGTGCTTCCAAATGTGCTGCCTTTTCGTTGATGGTCCTTCTATTTTTAATGTTTGTTTTGACTCTAGTATTATTGTAAATGATTCTTGATTTGACTAGCTTATTATTCCATCCGGTGCATGTATATAAGCGAGTCCTAGACAGCAGGTCGCTCTGTTTGTTACTGTCAACGACAATGTAAGGATCACCTAGATAATTTCATCTGGTGCATAAGTCGCGTAATTACCTGTTCTTGAGAACTCGATGGCATCTTTACCAACTTTAACGCCGAACTCGATGGACGTTGTACCATCGTCTACGGGAACCTTGACGTCAGCGACGACAATGGTGGAGCAGATCTCGTTGGCAACGACGACGATGTCAACATTGGAGGAGATTTCAACAGATGTGATACCACCAGCAGATGATAGCTTAATGACTACTGAGCTGGATGTGCAGGAAACCACGACGATCGACGATATGACCTCGATGGAGACTTCAATGGATGCTGATTTGACAACTAGCGAACATCGGTGCTGTTACTGCGACAAGATTTTCTCAAACAACAGCAATGCTCGGCGACACGAGAGGAGCGAATGTGTCAAGAACCTATATCGTAAAATGTTTGTTTGTGAGAAATGTCATAAGCAGTTTGCCAGAAAAGATAATATGAAAACGCACATGAAGGCATGCAAAGGTCCTGCTGTGCGGCAGAAAGTACAGGTTTCGTCGCAACAACGATGCATCGATGTGCATAAGAGAATGCCTGGAAATGGTACTACTGTTGCAACGCCTGTATCTGGATCGGGTCTGAAAGGATCGTCTTCATCACCACGGTATCCATGCAGCTACTGTGATACGTCGTTCGCATTTTCCCATGATGCACGAAGACATGAGCGGAGCAAATGCACGAAGAATCCTTCTCGCATGAAGTTTCGATGTGATGAGTGCCTTAAATGGTTTACTCGAATTGACAGTTTGCGACATCATACGAAAAAATGTAAAGGTGGAGTCTGTGCTCCTACTGCTGAACTACCTGCCAACAATTCGACTCCTTCCTTTAGATTGGAGACACGAAAGCGTACAACCAAAAAAACAGATTCCCAGCAACCGATTGTTATGACGTCTGAACATGGAACTAAACCTAAGACTGTGTTCGGAGCATTACAAGTGAACGATATTGGCTTCTACTTGGTGCAGTCTGCATGTCGTAGAACATTGAAGGACTACTATTATCTAAATACACTTAGTGAGATGAAAGACATATGTAATTTTCTTGACGATATAAGACAGAACATAATCAATCAGCTTACTGATGATGTTGCAACAAACGGACCTTTGAAATATAACTTGTGGTTGGGCTGTATATATGGAAAGCCATATCCGTTCGATGACAAAGTGAAGAAGTGTGCATTCAAGACATCGGCTGCAGTAATTTACAGTTCTAACGATGTGAAGCAAACTGTTAAAAACGGTATCCAGAATCTCTGTCAAGAAGAGGTGGACTATGTCTGTAAAGGTTCTGGCTGGACTCTGTCTAGTACAAACCGATTGGAGCTAAGAAATAGTCATTTCACACCGCTGCGGAACTAAATGATTATAAGATTGCTGGCTTTCGTAAGTGATCCTGTAGTAGAATAGAAATTATGTAATAAATATTATGTTTGTAAAAGAACTTGCGGTGTTTAATTCCTCGAACCTATTACTATTATGTTAAATTGATGTTATATCAGTGGCGTAGCGTGCCATCTTGGCGCCTAAGGCGGGAGACCCATTTTGCCGCCCCCATTCCATAGGTGCTTATTTAAATTAAATTTCACATGCAATGAGGTACCTTTTATTGAAGTTAAAATAGGATGAGCGGTTTTACAAGCGGATTCTACGGGCCTTATGAGCAGCGAAGTCAGAAATAACTTTGTCAAAATCAATATTAGCAGCCAATTCTTGTTCAATCGACAATATAGCCAAGTTTGATAGTCTAGCGGAGCTCATAGTAGATCTGAGGTGATTTTTTATTAGCTTCAACTTCGAAAATCTTCTCTCACAACTTGCAACACTAATCGCCAAAGTCAAATATATACGAATCAAGATGACTATATTTGGAACCGAAATTCCGAGATTCAGTTTTTGAATGAACTGGAGGAGCACCAGTGGTCCTTTACCACTTATATCTTCTTCTGATTCAGAACAGGCAACAACAACAAACTACTGAAGACGCTTCGGCTCCATCTGAAACTCGTCCTTGTCGATGTCTTCTAATACATGGGAAAGATCACACTCGAACTTGTTGTCCAAAAGTTTCGCTGGCATCAAAAATCCGAACTGTCCGATATTTCTTGAATTTGCTGGAATCGAGTCGTCATTTCTTGAATGATCTTGTCGAATGATGCGATAATCTCTCGACGGATTTCCTGTTAGTGAGACAAAGCTGCATCTTCAGAAGATTCATCGCCATGCATGCGTTTTTTCCTGCGAATTCTTCTCGTTTTGAGTTCGAATCCGAGTTTTTCGCAGAGAGCCTTAGCAAAGTCAATTGCTTCTTGCACGAAACGGTCTCTACTTTGCACTAAGAGGGTTTTCAAGCGCAGAGTTTCTGAGCACACTTATCCGCACTTAGTCCTCGTTGCTGCAGGTAAATCTGTGCGTCATCTACATCAGGTAGCACTGCAGCCCAAAATCCAAGAAAAGTTAGGAAGTTAAATGACTGCATGGCTGTCAGGAGAAGACTGGCTCCCGATCTTGTTTCGGAAGTTTGAGATGAATCTGTTAATTGTTTCAGTACCTCAAGAACTACCTCAAACTTATTTTTAAGCATCTTGACAGCTACATGTCTAGCGCTCCAGCGCGTTTCAGTGACTCGTTTTACTGCTTGACCTGTGACGGCAACCAAAGCGTTCCATCGAACAGTTGATGCGGAAAAGAAGGCAAACAGCTTCTCCAGAGTTCCAAAAAACGTCACGGAATCCACTGATTCAGAAGCAGCGTGTACCCCAGCCAAGTTTAGTGAGTGGTTTGTGCATGCAACGAATATAGCTTTCGGATTCAGTGCTTTAATCCGGGCTTGAACTCCATTGTGGATCCCTGACATTGTGGCAGCATTGTCATAAGCCTGTCCTCTCAGATTCTGTATGTCCAGTCCGTCTGATGTTATCTTCGCGATTATATCGTTGCTGAGATTTTCTGCATTTTTTCCTTTTGGTTCGAAGAAGTCAATGAAAGATTCTACCACGGCGACTTTTTCTCCTTCGATATGTACGTATCGCAGAACTTGGCTCATTTGGTCTTTGTGGGAGATGTCTGGTGTACTGTCGAAGATTACGCAATAATATTTAGCTTCTTGAATACGACGGATGATGGTGGATCGAACTTGCTGTCCCAGTAAGTTTATAAATTCATTCTGGGTTTCTGGAGATAGATACGAAACTGAGACTCTTGCTCCCAGCTTTATCTTTGTCAGGTGTTCCATTAGAAGAGGGTCGTATTTAGCTAGGAGGTGCACTAACTCCAGAAAGTTCCCGCGATTGACACTATCATCTCCTCGAATGTCTTCTCGATGTCCTCTGAAGGCCAGATTCTGTTTGGCTAAGAACTGGATAATATTCAGCAACCGGTACAGTACATCCCTCCACTTCTTCTCCACACTTTCGAAAACTTCTTGTTGTTTCTGATCGATAATTGCTTTACAGTTCAGGCGAACTTCCAACTCCTTCCATTTCAAGAAGCTCTGTTCATGGCCCAGGCTATTTTCATGGTCTCCTATTCTTGGATTTAGCTTCCACCATTTGTTGAATCCTCCTTCAGATGCTAAGTTAGAGCCGGAATTGCCAAACAGCTTGCAAGAAAAACAATACAAGGATTGCTTCAAAGGCGAGTACACCATCCATGTTCGGAGAACCTTTTCGCCGTTAGATAATGGTTTGTAGAACCACTCTTTGGTTAGTTTTCGGGTACCGCCTTTCGTTGAAGTCCCTGAGCGAACAACTAATAAAACTGAAACGTTACGTTCAGCGTGTTTCACCCAATCCCTGCCAGACCTAGAAGAAAAAAAGCGTCGACCGTTAGAAAATGACTTAACTGAGAATGCTTGTAAACCCATAATTTGTAATTTGCTAAATTTTAGGTATGTTTATTTGCATGTTAAGGTGTGTCAATTTTTTGCTAGGTTTCGCCTATGTTAATTGATATTTACAGCGGTGATACGCCCGGTGCGTATCTATATTTGTATTTGTATTTGTATTAATATGTTCTTATATATTTTTAATGCCTTTTTGGTAATTATATTTAATTTTCGTAGCTCCGAAATATATGATCAAATTATAATTTTTTGGGGAAATTGTTAAAGTAATTTTTAGTATTATTATATAGCTATATTTTTATAAGTAGTAATAGGGTATGTATTTTATGATAAATGCGTCGATTTGTGATGAAACTATTTTATGATATATATATATATTTATTAAATGTTGTCATATAAATTTTGCGTCTTTTTAACTTGCTGCCTCCTCTCACTGTTCGCAACCTTATTAGTATTTTTTAAGCCTGCTATTAGTTTGGGTTTTAATATTTTTTTGGGTTTACCTGCGCTCGCGGTACGGGGCAATATAGGAGTTTTACTGTGTGCCGGTTTGCGGAAGTTGTTTGGTTTGCCCTGGGTTAAGGTCAAACTTTACAGTACAATGCGTAGTACTAAATTCAATGAGTGCGAAAGAAAGGCATCGACACGGGCCGACGCGTGAAACAAAAGATTTTGTATGAGTAATTAACATAATGAGTGCCGCTCAACTCGGCTCGCGCGCGCCGGGCGGCGCGGCGTGATGCGATGTTGCCGTTCGTATGTAAACAAACAAATGTTATAAAGAGCTCTGTCAGTGATTTCGCAGTTTTTCTTTTAAATAAATATCAAAAAATAGTTGGTGCGCAAAATTGTAGATAAAAATGGAACATTATAGTGTGTCTGACACATGTAATGAATGAATCATAGATGAGATCTCAACCCGCTTCACCGGCGACCCGCCCCTGCGGGCTGCCGCCTGGGGCGGGCCGCCCCCTCCGCCCCACCCACCCTACGCCACTGTGTTATATTTAATTTGTTTTGCATCATCCTAGATCGTACCAAGGACCTTAGTCGATCTAATTAATCAGTATATTGATCGGAAATTTATTTAACGAATTTTGAACTTTTTCCCGGATCTCTTGCATTAAAATTACCCATTTCCAATATGGTGGTCTTGATGTCTGATTGGATGGTGGTCGTAGAGGATTTAGAGTCTCTTTACGAATGTTGAACATTATTTATGGAAATTATTATTTTTTTTATTTAAGATTAAACATTATTGCAACGATCGAGAATCGAACCGAGGACGGGAATCGATCGAATCAATATGTAAATTAATGAGTGATTTATTTAATGAATTTTGGAACTTTTCCCGAATTTCTAGCTAAATAATCGCGGATTTTCAAGATGGCGGCCAAATGACAAGATAGCGGGTGTCACAGTAATAAATGATTACTGCACTCTAGCGGGTAAGAATTAAACTAACATGGCGTCAGCGCACTCTCGCAGACGATACATTGATGATGGCTTCCAGCATCGACGACAAGATGGCGGACATGACGTCATACTAGATGATGATAAAAAGTGGTTGGAGTCAGTCTGCCAGCACCCACCACGAGGGAAGGATCGGTCGTCATTTTTATTTTTTTGCACTCGTCGGGTTCGAACCGAGGACTCCGAGCTCCGTGTCGACAAAGTATGCTTTTTAAATATTTTTATTAAATTTTTATTATTTGATTTTTTTTTTATTAATTTTAATTTTTTTATTAAAATCGGATAATAAATAAAAAAGTTAAAGATGGCGACCATAACGAAAATTGCAACGGTGACGACATAATCCAAGATGGCGGTCATGTTATCCTTATTCCTAGTAATGGCCTAACTGAGGCTTGAGTTAAGGATGCTTAAGCCAGTTTTAGGAATTTTCAGCCGCTGGGATTGTTAAGGACTAAAAACGGGAATTTTTCCCTCGAAAAGAGAAATTTTTAATTTGTGGAATTTTTTGAGATTTTTTGGCGGAACTTTTTTTCCACAGAAATGGAAATTTTGGCGATTTTTGAGGAATTTTGGGCAAATTTTGCTCAATTTTGGTGGATTTGGGCGATTATTGAGGATCAAATTCAAGGTCAAGGTCAAAGGTCAAAGTCACAACCATCCAAGATGGCCGCCGTGACGTCACAATCCAAGATGGTGGACACCGGCTCCCGGCTCCACAGCCTGAAGCCTGTTTCCGGAGGAACCAATCTATACTACTAATGAGTTTACTAATATAATGTTTTGTTTTAATAATAGCAAAGTTTATAGCTTCTTATAAACACGTCAGTAAAAATTTAATATCTAATTTCTAATTTTCTACCATGTGTTCACTTTTAATCCCATTTGCACTATGTGTAGTGAAACAGAAGTGCACTATTATTTATGTCTTATATTTAAATGTTTTCTGTAACATTGAAAATTGTATTTTTTTTTCTAAGGCAGATATGTGTATTTAAAATATTTTTAAATTTGTAGCAAAAAGTTTATCCAAATAATGATCCGAGTGTTTTACCATGCGAAGCGGGAAAGTAAAAAAAAAAACGAAACACACAATGATTGTTTGTTTAGTGCAGGACAATTGGAAGAATTATTTCTTAAATTTTGAAATTTGTGTTTTCTGAACAAAAAAAAAAAAGTGCAGGTTGTCCACGGACATACTATGTCCATACGCATGGAAATTTTAAATTTCTAGTTTATATTAGGGTGTGTTTATCACAGAGACTAAAAGAGGTCGTTAGAATTAACATCACAATACATCGAAACTAGGTATAAGGAATTCCAATTGTTTGAAACCCAAGCTAAGGATATCTTTAAACGCCTAATTTGCCATTTAATTTTAAGAACTCGTAGGGGAGATTCAGCTTATTTGAGATAGAAAAAAAAGTATAAAGGTGTTACTTACAATATAAAAGATGATTTCGCATAGTACTTTTATTTTATTATATTGGTTATTTTATGGCATCGAAGTTTATTTGTATAAAGAGTGTATTCATTTAAGTGTTGTCTGATAAGAGAGATGTGAGTTTCAGTTGGTGGTTCGTAGGGGAAAATCAGCTTCTTCGAGATAGAAAAAAAAGTATAAAGGTATTACTTACAATATAAAAGATGATTTCGCATATTACTTTTATTTTATTAAATTGGTTGTTTTATGGCACGAAAGTTTATTTGTATGAAGAGTGAATCAATGAGAGTGTCGGCAGATGCTTCAGCTGGCGGGCTCATGAAGAGGGAGGTGTCGCCAGGTCCACGCTGTCGAAGTGGCAGCCGCCGGCCTGGGAGGTCCTGCGCACGCGCACCAGGTCCTTGGCGCCGCCGGGAGCGCCGCTGCGGAAGGACTCCTGCTCGCGGCCCGCCTCGTCCAGCACGTGCACGTCGACGGCGAGCACGTCGGCGGCCGCCTGCAGCACCTCGTCGCCCGGCTGGAAGCGGAACTTGTCCAGGTCGGCGAGGTAGCGCGCCAGGCGGGCCTCCGCCGAGGGCAGCCCCGAGTAGCGCGGCTCGCGCGCCTCGGCGGAGCGCAGCAGCAGCTCGCGGTAGCGCGGCGTGTCCTCGCGCAGTCTCTGCAGGACCTGCGCGCGCAGGATGGTGGTGTCCTGCTTGTGGTCGGGTGAGCCCACGCGCGCGCGCCCCAGCTGGTGCGCCAGCGCGTAGTACAGCGAGTCCCCGTACCTACGGAGACCGCCGCCTTCGTGCTACAACTAGAGTCACTAAACTTCACACTGCCTTCGTGCAACAAACTAGTGTTACTAGACTTCAAACAGGTTTAAAGTTTCCTGCCTTCGTGCAACAAACTAGTGTTACTAATCTTCAAAAATGTTTTAAAGTACCTGCCATCGTGCTACAACTAGAGTCAAAAGAATTCTAAAAAGTTTAAGGTATCCTGCCTTCGTGCTAAAACTAGAGTCACTAGACTTCAAACCAGTTTAAAGTGTCCTGCCTTCGTACAACAACTAGAGTCACTAGACTTCAAACAAGTTTAAAGTGTCTGCCTTCGTGCAACATCTAGAGTCACTAGACTTTAAACAAGTTTAAAGTGTCCTGCCTTCGTGCTACAACTAGAGTCACTAGACTTCAAACAAGTTTAAAGTGTCCTGCCGTCGTGCTACAGCTAGAGTCACTAGACTTCAAACAAGTTTAAAGTTTCCTGCCTTCGTGCAACAGCTAGAGTCAGTAGACTTCAAACAAGTTTAAAGTTTCCTGCATTCGTGCAACATCTAGAGTCACTAGACTGCAAACAAGTTTAAAGTTTCCTGCCTTCGAGCAACAGCTAGAGTCACTAGACTTCAAACAAGTTTAAAGTACCCTGCCTTAGTGCAACAGCTAGAGTCACTAGACTTAAGGCCATATTTCACAGATGTTTTTATTTTTATATGTAAAAGTGTTGTTCATGGATACTTTAAAACTGTAGTCGGTTTTTGTTTAAGAACCATAATTTTCAATATATTTCACTTCTAAGTTGATAATTTAGGGTTTTTGTGTACCGTATACTTTAATTGACTATCTTTTTTTCCCTACTAAATTGTATTTGATGTGATCTGTACCATCTGCACAACAAAATAACATATTATGAAAGCGATAAAGCAAGTTGCCGAATGTCTGTTGTAGTCTTAAGTGATGCTTAAATAAGCGCAAATATTTTGGTAAAAATTATTATTTATCTCTCATCGGAAAATTTTCAGATTTTTTTAATCGGTAGTTTGAAACTTAATCTGTGAAATAAAATCTGTTTCGAATTTCTTAGTAATTTGCAGCTCCCAAAAAACATCCCGTTTTGCAACACTGAATTTGTTATAAGTCAGTTGTCTTCAACACTCTTCTCTTGGACTGTACAGTAGTTGAGCCTGTGTTGCACGCACCCGACCACCCGCTGACACCCATGGCGCGCGGAACTGTCTGCCCCCCTCGGGCAGCAGTAGGCTGGTCTTTGACCTTGAAGAATAGTCACACAAACAATGACACTTTCCAAGATTCAACTGGCTGAGTGAGCATCGGCTGGAAGACGTAAAGTGAAGTGAACTTTGTGGAAATAAATACTATTTTAGCTTTATGTATTAAACTTGCTCATAGAGTTTTTTTAAAATGCTAATATTGATGGGCAAACCTCGGGCTTCTCGTCCACGGAAACGAAATAAACACACGAAAGCTGCGAACGAGATATGGAGGAAAAGAAGAAAAGCAAGTAACATTGATAATGAGGAAGAGGGGCAAGCAAATATATATATATATATATATATATATATATATATATATTAATAATCTGAGTTTAATCGGAATAGAATAACAATTACTTTAACATGAAATAATATAATTACATATTTGAAGTAATAAATACATTTCTATTGAATTGAGTTGTGTCGAAGTTTAGAATTGGATATATATTAAAGTTAATGTCAGCCCCATTGCGAATTTGATTAGAAAATGTAAAATTAAGCGCATTTTTTGCAAATTGAGTATTGCAATATGTTGCTTCAAACTTAAGGGGATTGGTGCAGGACAAAAAACAGTCATTCGTCAGAATTTGTTGGAAATGAGCATAAGTGTTTTATAAATGCTTGTTTATTACCAGTGGCGTAGCGTGCCATCTTGGCGCCTGGGGCGGGAGACCCATTTTGCCGCCCCCATTCCATAGGTGCTTAATTAAAATTAAATTTCACATGCAATGAGGTACCTTTTATTGAAGTTAAAATAGGATGAGCGGTTTTACAAGCGGATTCTACGGGCCTTATGAGCAGCGAAGTCAGAAATAACTTTGTCAAAATCAATATTAGCAGCCAATTCTTGTTCAATCGACAATATATTCAAGTTTGATAGTCTAGCGGAGCTCATAGTAGATCTGAGGTGATTTTTTATTAGCTTCAACTTCGAAAATCTTCTCTCACAACTTGCAACACTAATCGCCAAAGTCAAATATATACGAATCAAGATGACTATATTTGGAACCGAAATTCCGAGATTCAGTTTTTGAATGAACTGGAGGAGCACCAGTGGTCCTTTACCACTTATATCTTCCTCTCATTCAGAACAGGCAACAACAACAAACTACTGAAGACGCTTCCGCTCCATCTGAAACTCGTCCTTGTCGATGTCTTCTAATACATGGGAAAGATCACACTCGAACTTGTTGTCCAAAAGTTTCGCTGGCATCAAAAATCCGAACTGTCCGATATTTCTTGAATTTGCTGGAATCGAGTCGTCATTTCTAGAATGATCTTGTCAAATGATGCGATAATCTCTCGACGGATTTCCTGTTAGTGAGACAAAGCTGCATCTTCAGAAGATTCATCGCCATGCATGCGTTTTTTCCTGCGAATTCTTCTCGTTTTGAGTTCGAATCCGAGTTTTTCGCAGAGAGCCTTAGCAAAGTCAATTGCTTCTTGCACGAAACGGTCTCTACTTTGCACTAAGAGGGTTTTCAAGCGCAGAGTTTCTGAGCACACTTATCCGCACTTAGTCCTCGTTGCTGCAGGTAAATCTGTGCGTCATCTACATCAGGTAGCACTGCAGCCCAAAATCCAAGAAAAGTTAGGAAGTTAAATGACTGCATGGCTGTCAGGAGAAGACTGGCTCCCGATCTTGTTTCGGAAGTTTGAGATGAATCTGTTAATTGTTTCAGTACCTCAAGAACTACCTCAAACTTATTTTTAAGTATCTTGACAGCTACATGTCTAGCGCTCCAGCGCGTTTCAGTGACTCGTTTTACTGCTTGACCTGTGACGGCAACCAAAGCGTTCCATCGAACAGTTGATGCGGAAAAGAAGGCAAACAGCTTCTCCAGAGTTCCAAAAAACGTCACGGAATCCACTGATTCAGAAGCAGCGTGTACCCCAGCCAAGTTTAGTGAGTGGTTTGTGCATGCAACGAATATAGCTTTCGGATTCAGTGCTTTAATCCGGGCTTGAACTCCATTGTGGATCCCAGACATTGTGGCAGCATTGTCATAAGCCTGTCCTCTCAGATTCTGTATGTCCAGTCCGTCTGATGTTATCTTCGCGATTATATCGTTGCTGAGATCTTCTGCATTTTTTCCTTTTGGTTCGAAGAAGTCAATGAAAGATTCTACCACGGCGACTTTTTCTCCTTCGATATGTACGTATCGCAGAACTTGGCTCATTTGGTCATTGTGGGAGATGTCTGGTGTACTGTCGAAGATTACGCAATAATATTTAGCTTCTTGAATACGACGGATGATGGTGGATCGAACTTGCTGTCCCAGTAAGTTTATAAATTCATTCTGGGTTTCTGGAGATAGATACGTAACTGAGACTCTTGCTCCCAGCTTTATCTTTGTCAGGTGTTCCATTAGAAGAGGGTCGTATTTAGCTAGGAGGTGCACTAACTCCAGAAAGTTCCCGCGATTGTCACTATCATCTCCTCGAATGTCTTCTCGATGTCCTCTGAAGGCCAGATTCTGTTTGGCTAAGAACTGGATAATATTCAGCAACCGGTACAGTACATCCCTCCACTTCTTCTCCACACTTTCGAAAACTTCTTGTTGTTTCTGATCGATGGTTGCTTTACAGTTCAGGCGAACTTCCAACTCCTTCCATTTCAAGAAGCTCTGTTCATGGCCCAGGCTATTTTCATGGATTTAGCTTCCACCATTTGTTGAATCCTTCTTCAGATGCTAAGTTAGAGCCGGAATTGCCAAACAGCTTGCAAGAAAAACAATACAAGGATTGCTTCAAAGGCGAGTACACCATCCATGTTCGGAGAACCTTTTCGCCGTTAGATAATGGTTTGTAGAACCACTCTTTGGTTAGTTTTCGGGTACCGCCTTTCGTTGAAGTCCCTGAGCGAACAACTAATAAAACTGAAACGTTACGTTCAGCGTGTTTCACCCAATCCCTGCCAGACCTAGAAGAAAAAAAGCGTCGACCGTTAAAAAATGACTTAACTGAGAATGCTTGTAAACCCATAATTTGTAATTTGCTAAATTTTAGGTATGTTTATTTGCATGTTAAGGTGTGTCAATTTTTTGCTAGGTTTCGCCTATGGTAATTGATATTTACAGCGGTGATACGCCCGGTGCGTATCTATATTTGTATTTGTATTTGTATTAATATGTTCTTATATATTTTTAATGCCTTTTTGGTAATTATATTTAATTTTCGGAGCTCCGAAATATATGATCAAATTATAATTTTTTGGGGAAATTGTTAAAGTAATTTTTAGTATTATTATATAGCTATATTTTTATAAGTAGTAATAGGGTATGTATTTTATGATAAATGCGTCGATTTGTGATGAAACGATTTTATGATATATATATATTTTTTTTAAATGTTGTCATATATATTTTGCGTCTTTTTAACTTGCTGCCTCCTCTCACTGTTCGCAACCTTATTAGTATTTTTTAAGCCTGCTATTAGTTTGGGTTTTAATATTTTTTTGGGTTTACCTGCGCTCGCGGTACGGGGCAATATAGGAGTTTTACTGTGTGCCGGTTTGCGGAAGTTGTTTGGTTTGCCCTGGGTTAAGGTCAAACTTTACAGTACAATGCGTAGTACTAAATTCAATGAGTGCGAAAGAGAGGCATCGACACGGGCCGACGCGTGAAACAAAAGATTTTGTATGAGTAATTAACATAATGAGTGCCGCTCAACTCGGCTCGCGCGCGCCGGGCGGCGCGGCGTGATGCGATGTTGCCGTTCGTATGTAAACAAACAAATGTTATAAAGAGCTCTGTCAGTGATTTCGCAGTTTTTCTTTTAAATAAATATCAAAAAATAGTTGGTGCGCAAAATTGTAGATAAAAATGGAACATTATAGTGTGTCTGACACATGTAATGAATGAATCATAGATGAGATCTCAACCCGCTTCACCGGCGACCCGCCCCTGCGGGCTGCCGCCTGGGGCGGGCCTCCCCCTCCGCCCCACCCACGCTACGCCACTGTTTATTACTACTGTACGGCCAGCCAGCACATATGTAAGCTAACGGGTGAGATTTGGCAAGTTAGTGGCGAGAGAGCTTCCGTGCGGGGAGGTTGTCGAATGTTGCAGCTCTGAGGCCTGCCATCTAGCGGGAATCTTTTGAAGGTCTTCCACAATATCGCCTTTCTCTCTCTCTCTCTCTCTCTCTCTCTCTCTCTCCAACACGGACACCCAACCAGCTCTTATCTTCGCTTCCCATCTCGCCCTATCCTTCATTCTCGGATCAGGTAGCCGTCCTTCCCCGCGTAGATTTTCGTGTTACTCCAGGAAACCAAGACAACCTGTGAAAAATTTTTCCAAAGCTGAATTTTTGTACTGTGGTAGAGTTGACTATGCTTAATAACATACCGAAAGCTTACCGCTGTAGACCTTGTGCGTTATCACCGAAAATTTGAATTCAAGTCCTAGGTGACAGCAACTTGCATCAGTCCATTTAAATGCTACCCATTTATACAGATTTAATTTTGACTGTCCGTAAACTTACCAAAATAATCTAGAAATTTTTAACTCCCCCTATAATGTTAGAAAAAATCTAAATTTTTAATATTTAAGATATGATATAAAGCGATTAATTCACGACATATTTTTTTTATTATTTTTGCCACCCAGATAAAAATACGATTTACACCGATTTGAAGAGCCCAATGCGAAAAAATGTCTAAATAAATGTTTTTAAATTATACTTTTAGCTTTAAGATGAGTCTAGCATAATTAGTTGCCTCATTAAAGCTGCCCGAGCGTTGCAGTGTACTGCGGCCGTACTGATCTTTCACGGCCGGCGGGCTTTGAAACACGCTGCGTACTGCGACACTCAATAAACTTGGTATTATTTAGGGATTACTTAAAATATATTTAATGCATATGATAGGGTGTATTCATGTTACATCTATTGAGATATACATATTCTTTTTTTCTTATATGAATGATTTTTGATACAATAAAATTAACAATAAACAATTTCTGATTGGAACTTGTAAATCAAAATTCTAGAGGACCTCTGGTTTTATATATGTGTGTTCGTATTTTGTTACAAAAATTTTATTATTAAAAATTATTTTAATAACAAAAAATATAATTATTTTTTATTTCTAATACATTATATTATTTTAGATAAGAACTGTGCAAAATTTTAATGTAGCCTATATTATAAAATATATATATTAAATTGTATGAAATTAGTTTACTACATAACAATTGAAGAAAACGATACACAGTAAATGTGCTTATTGAGTTTTGTCACTTTTATAACATAATTCGTATGATAATATTATTGTTTTCCAGAAAATAAATTAAACATAAGTTGTGTTGTAAAATGTATCGATATAATTACATATTTAGTATTTTTTTTTCTAAGTTAATTCATTGGAGTGCTGCGCCTAGCTTACTTCGTTGAATTGCTAGTGGCAAAGAGCGGTGGTGGATGTTTTTGCAAGAGTTTGACCGTATTTTATGACCCCAGCTGTGAGAGGGTGTTCGTCCCAGAAATCCTAACGGTCAAGGAAAATAGCCTTTCTCTGTAGTCACGTACGGGTCTGCTACTCGCGTAATATCGTCAGTTTATCACAACTTTCCGGGAAGTTCTATGGTTATTTATAATTTAGAAATTAAAGAGTCGATCATACTAATATTTTTACCTAAGCAAATCGCATCCTGGAAGATTTTTATCTACGTTTGCAGCAAAAATCACTTGCAGTTAGGAAACTTTTATTCTTTCAGAGTAAAATTCAGTATGGAATTACTATACATTAAAAACCTTAGTTTTCTGGAGCAAAAAACGTCCCAGCATGAGCGACTTTAACACTGCTGCACACACACTACGCAGCTTGAAATGCATCAGTGGTCAGACTATTGTATACAGACACTCAAAATATACACATTTAAACCTTACAAAAAAACACAGACAATATTTATGAAGTGATTTTGACGCTACGCTCAACATATTTATGTAACATGTAGTCAAATTTCTATAAAAAATATATATATTTCTTACCTTTTATGATTAAAATTACCAATTTAATAATAGGACGTTTAAACTTTGAGGTGTTTATCACATTTACCATGTAGGACATTCTTTTATATTAATTTGGTTCCATAATGAGAACCGGCTTAAAAAAAGTATTAAAGTTATTAAATTTACAAAACATTTTTGTGGATCATTGTAGAAATTATCATTAAGGACTCAACTGCTCATTATTGGTGTGATCACAAGGTTTCATCGGTAAACTTTTGACGTGTTACTAAGAAATGTTCATTCTATTACTGTACAAAATTTTTGCTTTGGGATAATCTTCCATGTATTAAAAATTTTTGTTTCTTAACAGCGAAATTCGTCCCGACTCGAGCCTACTTCGACAACCTCGCAGTAGTATACACTATGCGGCTCGGATCGCTTTAGTGGTCAGACTAATTGTATGAGACACTTAAAAAATATACCAATTTAAAGATGAATAAATATGCAATAACGTTTACTTTTAGCGATTTCCACGTTGGGCTCTTTAAGTTTATGTAAAATGTATTTATATTTCCTTAAAATTGAATGAAAGTAAATTGGTTAACTTTAATGATTTAAAAGGTCTATTTTATAGAAACATGTTTAAACTTTGTGCTTTTTATCACTATCCTCAGATGGGGCAATGTTTCTAGATTATTTTGGGTTCCATACTGACGGTCTACTACATAAACTGCATTTGCAATATCCATTATTGTGGATCGTTGCAAAAAATTGTCATTTTGGACTTAACTGCTCGTTTTTGGTGTGACGCACAAGGTTTGCGGCAGTACTTAAACTTTTGACGTGTTACTAAGAAATGTTCATTCTACTACTGTACAAATTTTAGGCCTTGGGATAATTTTCCATGTATTAAAAACATTTGTTTCTTCACAGCGAAATTCGTCCCGACCCGAGCCTACTTCGGCAACCTCGCAGTAGTATACACTACGCGGCTCGGATCGCTTTAGTGGCCAGACACATTGTACCAGGCTCTCAACAAATAAACTAATTTAAAATTTAAGAACTAAATCGTGATCGTAAAATCGCCGCCATGGTGATTTGCGAATTTATGGAGAAATAAAAGCAGTTAAAATCTTATGTAGTTTCCAAGAGACATTATTACATCACCAATCATCTAAAGTAACAGGTTTACAAAATTTCAACATATTCAGTAACTAGTCAGTTTTTTCAAATGTGTTATTATTAACAATCTGGACCATATCTAGTCGGTGAGGTCTGTATTGTTACAGACTATCTGTATTCTGGTATTTGGATTTTGAAGCTACTTAATGATTCGCTTTCAATGTCTATTAAAATATACCTAATGTTAACTGCAGGAATATTTCGACTTGATTTCAAAATTATAATTCCTGAACATTTGAAGCGGACACATTTCAATGTAACACTTATTGATTTTCGAGTTATGTTGAGGTTTCACATGTCACTTCGTGTATGAGTCATCACAACCGGTGCCGTCTGTACGAGCGTCTTCACAAGTTATCCTGAAATATGTTCTTAAATATTAATTCAAGTGAATTCTTAAAATCCTACACACACTATCTTAAGTGTCGTAAATGAATCGTTATATTTTGTAAATCCATATAATATAGGAGCCAACATGGCGCGAAGCGATGGACGCGATACGAATAATATTTTTTTTTACCAACCACTACATCAGTAAATATTTGTGGTTTCCATTCGCTATGAATTCAAGCATGTAACATGTGTACTGCTTCTTCAATTCGGCCACAGTTAAATGGGAGGCTCTGAATCACTGAAAACTCCTCAACCAAATCAACGATGAATCACAGGTATTACAACAAACAGTTGTCACAAGTCAAGTAGCCAATGAGCAGGTGACATTTTTCGAGTCCGTAAAGGATTGTTGAGACTATCCTACAGGTCAATGGCAACGCGCCCTTACGTGCATGGTTAATACCCCGCATGAGTTGAGTGTAAAGGCGTAAGCCTGAGACACATCTAGGTCCTCATCTAACCGCGCACACTTAGATTTAACTCAGGATAGGGTGAAAAATATTTACTAATTTTGCAGTCCTAACAGTCACCAACGAATAGCCAGCAAAATACATAAATAAGCTCACGAATATTGTTCGTGAATGAAGGCGAAGCTGATACTTTGGAAACGTTACCAGCAGATATTAAATAATGTTTAAATTTTATTTACGTAGCTTACTTCTTAAAACTGCATTCATGTAAACTGATTTTGTGTGAGACTATGTTGAGTGTTTTCTGCTACACTCAGTTTTCTGAAAAAAAGTCTATTATGGCTTAATAAACTTTTTAACATTGATGCCTGTCATAAAAAAAAAATCAAACGTAATTATACGGATACATGTTGAGTATAGTTTATGAATAGTTCACGCATTGCTGAAAAAGAAAACATGTTTACAATTTTACATATCTTTTTGTTGTCGCATCGCGTCCATCGCGTTGTACATACGCAACTCTGAAAAATAAATATATGTTAAAAAAAGCTATAATAAAATAATCTGTTATCTTTCTTTATTCCTTTTTCTAAGCGCTCTAATAGCTTTCGATAGTTTTGTTCTTTTGTGTTCTCTGCTTGGTGGAGGTTTCTTCTGCATTTTATTCCTGAATAAATCTTACGCTTGCAACAAAAAACATCTAGCTAAATCACTGTGCTAAATAATAACAGAGAATAACCATTCAATTATACGCCGAGCTAAACCAAACACGTTCTCTTATCTACTGAAATTGAGTACGTTGACCTTCATATCAGTTTCCCGCGAAATCCCGTCTCCCCTTCGTAAACAGCAGACAGCTGTGGCAGAGTGGGAACGAGCTGCAAAAAGTTTGGAAAACTGTCGGAAGGTGTCACTACTGTCCAGCGCGCTCCATAATTCCTCGTATCCGAGCTTGCACGCGGCTCAAATTTCTACAGCTACGTTTTTACTTTAGGTCCGACTGCAATAAGATAAAGACTAAAATAAAGTCAATCATTCAGCCGACATATATGTAGGCGTTTGAATTATAAATGAAAACGCGAATGTTATTAAATTCGCAAATGAATATCACGCAATTTCGTAGCAGCTCATTCATTAAAATTCAAATTGTAAATACGTTAAATTAATAATGATTACAGATAAAATAATGGTCACAGTCATATCTCCCGTGTCTGAAAATTTATCTGGGAAAATCTTACCACTGAATTCTTTATAGTTTTTTAATAAAGATTGAATTAAAAAAATTCCCGAAAATCAGCAATAACTTAATTAAAATAAAAAAATAAATTTTACAGCAGAATGGTTCAAATCTTCTCTAGCAGCTGAATCATTAACAAATATATTGTTTTTTTTAATACGATGCTGGTGCACCAATCCCCTTAAAGGTGGAAACCTATTTTCCCATACGGATTTTAAAAAGTGTTCAATTCTAATTTTTAATTGGTATTTTACTTTGTTGTTTATGGTCGTTATGTATGTTGAGTTTTACATTTAATAAACGCAATTTTTTAAACATAGGTACTGAAACTAGCTATCATTGCGTACTCAGTAGATTGCCAGCTAATGGTGCAAGAGGTTGCGGGTTTGAACAACGGCCAGGGTTAGTTCTTTGTGGTCATAAATTTAAGTTACTTTAGCCGTTCCCATTAGCAATGCAGCTTATAAACCCAAGTATTACAGTTAGATAATGTAAAGGTCAGGTGAATCTTGATTTCAGTTATGCTTAAACAATCTGGCTATTTATGTTAGTAAATATCGCGGGAAATTTTCTATACTGTTTTTATAGCTTTTGAGCAGTACATTTAACTTAGTTAATTTTTTTTCCTCAATCACAGAGTGAGTAAAATTATAAATCATATAACTGGGACTGTATTTAGAAGTATAGAAATACTATAGCATCAAGTTCCTGCTCTGAATACATTCATAGTGTCAAGTGCTTTTTACAACGAGTCTCCAAAAAACTCAACGCACAAAGTTTCACAACATAATAAATTATTTTCTCAAAACAAACAAACATATTTTATCTAAGATTGCCTTAAATTGTATAATAATATTTCAAATATATTTATATGTATAATAATATTTCAAATATATTTTTAAGTCATTATTTAACATTTGTCCATATTACTGAGTATGACATTGTATCATTGATATTACCCGCCTGCCATGATTAGGTAGCTTTAGAATAATGGCTACCTATTGTAGCCGTTCTGACGGTGCGACTTCCGGAAAAATTTTACATAGTTTTTCGTTTTATGGTCCACAGACCCCAAAACCATAGTCAACTCAAAAGTTGTTTTATATATATATATATATATATATGTATATATATATATATATATATATATATATATATATATATATATATATACACACATAAAATTTTTATGGACACGATAACAGCCACAATTTTTACAAATAACTTACAAAATGATACATAAAATATAGTTAATGGGTAAAATCCGACCCAATGGGTAGAAATGGGGAAGAGTTTCCGAAAAACAGAAAAACCGCAATAACTCCCATAATATGATGAATATCACATTCGCTAGAGCGTCTAATAAATTGTAGTGAAAATATGATTTTTTTTTGTTTGGTCTAAACTAATATTTTATACAGCCAACTATAATTATTGCAAAGGATGAAAAAAAAACAGGGGTTGAAGAACAAAAAATCCCTTTTGGCACAGCCTACAGGCATAGGTAGATTTCAAAGTAACTATTATTTCTGTAAATATTTTTTTAACTTCTATAAACTCATTGAATGGATGTAATAGTGTATCTACTGAGAGAGTTATGAATTTTTTAAAATTCTTTCCCTTATATTCAACCGCTTGCAGCAATGGTTCGTCCGATCGAAAATTCTTTCAGACAAAAGTTTTAGGTAAAAATTATAAAATTATTATACAGTATTTACGAATTCGATGTTGTGACTTCGAAGGAAGTTTTGATTTTTTTTTGTTCGCCAACCCTTTTTTTTCCACCCCTTGCAGTTGCGGTTGGTGGTATAAAAAATTATTTCAGATGAAAAATGTACATAATAATTTACGGTTTCACACTAAAACACAGAGAATTTAACAGAGTACATGGTACATTAATTGTGATTTTTTTTTAATTTGACCCCTTTATTTTTTCAACCCCCTGCAACAATGGTTCATCTTATCAAAAATTGTTTCAGACAAAAGTTTTAGACAAAAATTATAAGATTTACTAACAATTTGAAAGGATTGAATATTGTCTCTATTGAGGGAGTTATGAATTTTTGTTTAAATTTTAACCCTTATTTTTTCAACCCCTTCCATAATGGTTTGTCTAATCAAACCTTGTTTCAGACAAAAGTTTTAGATACAAATTATTAGAAAAAAATAATAATTTGTACGAATTCGATGTTATGCCTACGAACAGAGTTATGATTTTTTTTTTGTCCACCAACCCTTGTTTTTCAACTCCTTGCAGTTGTGATTCGAGCAAGAATCTCTCATTCATCAGGTCCATCGTGGCACACCATTGCGTGGAAAAAAAAGGTGCGGAAGAAGTCCAGGAAAAACTTTGAAAATATTGTGTTCTAGGCGTGAAAAAATCAGAAAATGTCTGAACAAGTTCATTAAGTCCAAATGGCCTAAGAAGAAGAAAGTTACAATTGCTTTAGATAACGATTACGGGGCAGAAAGCTAGCCAGACATACCTGAAGTTGAAATGCAGAAGAAGGCGGGAGAAATACTAAATAAATTACGTGACGATGTCTACGATATCTGTACTCATGATAAGCTGTTCGCTTTAGAAAGGAATACGCAAGGCCAGCACGTCAACGCACTTTGGAGAACAACACGACTGAATCGTTTTACAGCATCCAGTTTTGGATTAGTGATTCAAAGATTACATCATACTTCTTGCCACAATCTTGTGAATAACATTCTCTTCAAGAAAGAACTACATACTGAGGCGGTTAAATTTGGAAGGCTACTTAAAAAAACCGCACTGCGCAAATATGAATATATCACTGGTGTGACTACAGAAAAGTGTGGAATATTTGTGTCTCAGACAGTGCCCTACCTCGGTGCTTCTCCAGACGCTCTAGTAGGCAGTGATAGCATTGTAGAGGTAAAGTGTTTTCCTTCTATTGGTGAAAATAAATTTTTAGATGTACTTAAAGGAAAGCGCTTGAATTTTTTAGAAGAACAAGACGCTAGTCGGCATCTCAAGAAAACTCACCGTTTTCATTACCAAATTCAGGGACAGCTTAACATTTAAAACAAAAAGTATTGCGATTTCATTGCCTACAGCAGCAATAACTTCTTTGGTCAAAGAATTTTTAAAGATGAACAATTTTGGTTTGACAAGATGATACCTGAAATAATAGATATCCGCATAAAGAGGAAAATGAAATGCAGAGACCCTAAATATATTTCAGAAGCACAAGAAAAGAAACAAATGGCAAGTAAATCAAAATTTAAAAATGATTAGTTTTTTCTATAAATAACTCAACATAAGGCTTTGATAACAAACTAATATGCTATATTAGGCCTAGTACTTTATAAAAGTTAAATAATAGTAATATTAAAAGGCGACTGCTTTATCCTAAAATCATAGAGTTTTTTGTTATATACAATCATTTGTTAGAAGTGTTTCGAACTATTGCAAGAATTTGTATGTATTTTTTCATCTGCTGCCATAAACATTCCATACATATATTTTGGCATATAGTTATTTTAATTAACACTAGTTTTGTTTGTTTTCACAATTAAATATATTGCATAAATGAATTACGTTATAAGCAGAAGTGTTTTCAGTAGCGAAAATGTGTTTTCTCTTCAATTTATATAAGAAATTTTTTTAATATTAGATACAACATGTACGAGATGATTATTACAGAGGTTTCATAAAGTATGCTTGATCTGTCTTAGTATGACTATGACGGAAATTGTTTCGTTTTGGGATTTTAGCACTGAAAGTAGTAAACATTTAAATTATTTAATTTTTTTATCTGAATTTGCAAAACATTTTTGTAAGTGCTGGAATCTTGGTACTTAATGTACGTGCCATTTAAATTTCTAATAAATATATATGAGTAATTTGTAAGGAAACGTTACTGTTTATTTCGAGGATTCAGAAATTCATATGGAAAGTATTCCGAGTGTTTATATATTGTATGCACCCTCACAGTAAAAATCTATGTAGAAACCTATTATAGATATTACGATACAATTCTACAAAATAAATATGTTACTGGAAAGGAAATGTTTTGCGAACTTGGAAAATAGAAATCTCACAAATAAGTTTAAAATGAACCAAATTATGCTTGTCTACTGTAAAAAAAATGTTTCGCATCTTAGTAGTTCCCAAAATAAAATGCTGCATATAAAATACTTTCAGTGTGTGTTCTCGCAATTTCAAATTCTTGCGCATTCTTAAATATTCAAAAGCCTAAGAGTCATTATATGGTATGGAAACAATTTGACCATTTTTTTTGTATTAGGGTTTTATTTACATGCAAATACGTTAAACTTACTATTAAAAATGCAGGAGACATTCTATTTTTTATTAAATATATATGGGCTATAAATTAATTAATTAATATACAAAGTTACAAGCCAGCTAATGGTTCTCTATCATTCTTTTGCAGAAATTACCGTTGCAGTTAATCATTTTTCTGTGCCGGTACAAAATATGCTATATGTTAAAGTTATACTTGAACTAAGTTAGAAATTATACCTCTTTCTTCTGCATTTCTCTTTCTTACCGTCAAGCTTTTATCACGACGAGTTTTTTTGTTTTTTCTAATACTTCTCCAAAAGCCGCCCCCAAGCATTATCAGAGTAAAAAAAATATTTTATCAGAAGTTGCTTATCTTAGAATGCACACTAATATCCTAAGTTTTTTTTCAAATGTCAGTTTAGTTTATATATTATATTAGATCATATTTGCTGAAACTCAATATGCAGGGTTACATAATTTGATTGTGTAAATTTCCTATGCTTTTTTTCTTCAAACCCATGATTCAGTTGCCCTGCACAATATTCGTTCATATCTGAACGAGATTTTGTGAAAATTTGCCGCAAATTCATGATTGAACAGTTAATAACGTTTACTGAATTGTTGGTCTGCCGAACTCAAAGTAATCATTTTGTCTCGATCTCTTTTTCGTGTGACCACGATCCTTTTCGGTGTTAATGAGTGCTATTTTTTCATGCTAGTTAACTGTTATTCTATATTTGAAAATACCTGTATTTTTAGTGTTGTTCCTTCGAATTACATACAGAGGTGATGGGACTGCCCTGCGCGATGCTGTGTTTCAACTGAGATTTTCAGAGGAAACGCCAATGGAGCTAAGGGACTCCTTGTCAAGGAAGTGATTGCGTGCCATATTTTCTCTGTCCTCTTCGCTTTGGCGTTTCGGTTGTCCCTCAGTTCCTAGAAACTCTGCAGGTAGTTCTGGAGGAAGGGTGTGAGCGGATGATGGAGGTTTGGTGGGGTTGCTGGAGGTAGGATGCGGGGTGGAAGAGGACGGCATTAGGGAGAGTACAGTCGCGCCTAGAACATTGTGGCCGGGCGTATACCAGACTTGCGGGCAGGTAATTTGGCCTTAAAACAATTTTAAGGTATACATATTTTTTTCCTAACAAACTTTTCATGTGAAACAGTTGACTCTAATTTAAGTTGAAGTAAGGTTATTTATTACTTCATTCAAACATACCTAATCGAAAGGTTGTTGTGCTTACAAAAAAATTGGCACCTCACAACATTAAGAAAGAAACACATTTTCGCTTCGCCATTTACAAAAGAAATATTTGCTTCTCACGACATATACTGTGCGATTACTTTGTCAAAAAATACATTTTCTTAAAAAAAAACTAAAAACATCACTTTTCTTGTTTTGCTTTAGAAATATTTATGATTAATACCAGATTTTATAAACAATTTTACATAAAAATAACACTATACAGTCATATTACGTTCAAAATTTTGTTAAAACTTTACAAGTTGTCTAAACATTAACGTTTCCTGGTTTAAAATTAACTTAACAATTTTACAAACACGTATCTACATAACGAAGAATCCCAGCGTGCCTGGTTGCCAGTGCCAGCACTGGTCTAGTGCGATGCCGAGATCAGTCTGTGCACACCCACCAGCGCAGCGCGCGGTGAAGCTTCGCCCAGCCGCCACCCGGCGCTAGTGGGACATTCTGGAGTCGACACACACGACGCACGGTGTTCCGTCCTCGTGCTTGCAGTCTGCGGCCAACGGCCGGCCGAGACGGGAAGTCTTCTTTTCACAGACGAGAGAGCCACACCTGAAGTTCCCCGAAGTTCCCCGAAGTTCATGCTCGCTTTTTTTTCCGTTCTATCTCATTGTATAAACCGGTGTGGCATTAAATTTTGCTGTCGATTAGAATAGGTTAGCTACATTATAAATATTTTAAAACATTGTGGATGGTTCGTTATATTAGGTAAGTATAGCTGCATTAAAAATACTGTAAAATAATTTTATGGTTGCTTAGCAAATAAATTTTTAATATGTAGCTATCCAGCGCTAAGAAACCGTTTACACGATTTCACAGTATCTTTAATGTAGCTATTCTGACAAAATCAACCGTCCAAAATGTTTTAAAGTATTTATATTGTAGCTAACCTTACCTAATTGACCATTAGTTATCATGAGTTGCCCTAAATAAACATTCACGGACACACGGCAAACGAAAAATATGGCGGCGTACAAATAAATACCGTTGCCTTGTTTATGGTTTTTCCTTTTATCAACACCGCCATATTTATTTACAATGAAACAAAAAAACCGAAGATGCACGATCGGATGTTTGGCTCTCTCATCTGTGAAAAGATGGCTTCCCGGCGAGACACGCAGTGTTGCCATGCAGCCGAGGCCGGAACCTCGTGATCAAGCATGTGGTCGTGACGTCGATGACATGAGGTGGGACAGTCAGTGCGGGCAGGCAGGACGTGGGACGACCGTCACAATGCTCGTAATGTCACTCGGCAACACCAGAGTAAATGTATTTGGTATGTATTGTGACAGGGGGGGGGGAGGGGGATTCGGGGATTATGTCACTTCCTTCGACCATGCACACACGAAAAAGTGTCCCGTTATGTTCATCAGCCATGTACGCACAAAAAAATGTCCCGTTACAGTAGTTGGAAATAGGGGGTTCAAGAACAGGCGCAGGAGCCAGGATCCAACCTTGACCTTGAACCTTGACCTTGAAATTTGACCTTGACCTTTAACATTGACCTTGAACCTTGACCGTTGAAATTTGACCTTGACCTTTGACCTTGACCTTGAAATTTGACCTTGACCTTTAACATTGCGACCATCTATGCTAACCTAACCTAACCTAACCTAACCTAATCCATATGCTAATCTATGCTTACCTAACCTAACCTAACCTAACCTAATCCATATGCTAATCTATGCTAACCTAACCTAACCTAACCTAACCTAATCCATATGCTAATCTATGCTAACCTAACCTAACCTAACCTAACCTAATCCATATGCTAATCTATGCTAACCTAACCTAACCTAACCTAACCTAATCCATATGCTAATCTATGCTAACCTAACCAAAACCTAACCTAATCCATATGCTAATCTATGCTAACCTAACCTAACCTAACCTAACCTAATCCATATGCTAATCTATGCTAACCTAACCTAACCTAATCCATATGCTAATCTATGCTAACCTAACCTAACCTAACCTAATCCATATGCTAATCTATGCTAACCTATCCTAACCTAATCCATATGCTAATCTATGCTAACCTAACCTAACCTAATCCATATGCTAATCTATGCTAACCTAACCTAACCTAACCTAACCTAATCCATATGCTAATCTATGCTAACCTAACCTAACCTAATCCATATGCTAACCTATGCTAACCTAACCTAACCTAACCTAAACCATGCCAATCTATGCTAATCCATGCCAATCTATGCTATTCAGTATGCCAATCTATGCTAATCTGTATACCAATCTATGCTAATTCGTATGCCAATCTATACTTATCTGTATGCCAATCCATGCTAATCCATGCTAATCCATCCGCCATTTTGTATTTCTAGAAATTTCCACCAACTTCGAATCGTGACGTCACCGTTGCACTTTTCGTCACGGCCGCCATCTTGGATTCGAATTTTATTTTTTCGAACTTCAACTTTTCGAAATTCGATGTAATCATCAGCCGCCATCTTGTTTCGTCTGCTGGTGGCCGCCATCTTGTTTTCGTCTGCTGGAGGCAACCATCTTGGTTCTCAAGTTGGCTGGTAGATGGCACCACCGTCGCCATATTTTAGTTCATATAATCGATACCAGATGATGCCACCGTCGCCATCTTTAGTTCCTAGTGTTGCTACCAGAGTGTGCCACCGCCGCCATCTTTAATTCTTAAAGTTACCGCCGGAGTGCACCACCGACACCATCTTTAATTCTTAAAGTTACTTCCGGATGGCGCCAAGTGTTATGTAGTCAGTCGAGACAAGTCGGGAACGAGTCGAGACAAGTCTAGACAGTCGAGACAAGTCGAGATAAGTTTGGAACATAAAGCCATATTCTAAACTACGTTTATTATATATATGTATGCCTTTATATGTTTAGGTTTGATGATAGAGTAATGCAAGGGAATGGCTTTTCATTTATATTTGTGACAAACAAACCATCCATCCGATTACATTATTCCAAGTGACCACATTGGATGATGACATCACCGTTGCAATTTCCGTTACGGCCGCCATCTTTAAATATATTATCCGAGTTTAATGAAAAAAAAATTAAAATTTATAAAAAAACAAACTTTTACGACACGGAGCTCGGAGTCCTCGGTTCGAACCTGGTGAGGGCAAAAAAAATGGCGACCGATCCTTCCCTCGTGGTGGCTGCAGGCAGACTGACTCCCACCACTTTTTTTTCAAAGTATATATAAAGTCATCTAGTATGACGACATGTCCGCCATCATGTCTTCGATGCTGGAAGCCATCATCATTGTATCGTCAGCGAGAGTACGCTGACGCCATGTTAGTTTAGTTCTTATCTGCTACAGTGCAGTAATCATTTTTTACCGAGGTGCCCCCGCCATCTTGAAATTCGACCGCCATCTTGAAATCATGTAATAATGTAGCTAGAAAAGCGGGAAAAAATCCAAAATTCATTAAATAAATCACTCATTAACTTACATATTGATTCGATTCGCTCCAGTCCTTAGTTCGATCCCTGAATGATGCAAAACATTTAATTTTATATAAAAAATAATAATTTCAATAAACCATGTTCAAAATTCTTAAAGAAACTTTAAATCCTCTACTACCATCATCATATCAGACATCAAGACCACCATATTAGAAATTCGTAATTGTAATGCTAGAGATTCGGGAAAAAGTTCAAAATTCATTAAATAAATTTGTAATCTATATACTGAATGATTAGATCGTCTAAGGTCCTAGGTTCGATCCCTAGACGATATAAATCAACTTTAAATTTAAAAAAGTACCAGAAAAGTGTAAGGTTCGAGAAATAAAACACCTCAAAGTCTTTTACAAACATAATATTTATTACTCGATTTCTATCCTACTGCAGAATCACTTGCGAAAGCCAGCAATCTTATAATCATTTAGCCATGCATAGACGTGCAACAACTACTTCTTAGCTCCAAATGGCTCCAAATGCTCCAAACGAACTTCAAATGGCTCCAACAGCTCCAACAACCTCCAAATGCTTGACAGCTCCAAATGACTCCAAATGCTTGACAGCCTCAAAATGCTTGACAGCCTCCAAATGCTTGACAGCTCCAAATGGCCCCAAATGCTCCAAACAGCTCCAAATGTTCCTAATGTCTCCAAATGGCTCTAAATGCTCCAAATGCTCCAACAGCTCCAAAAAAAGGCTCCAAATGGTTGACAGCTCCAAATGGCTCCAAATGCTCCAAACGGCTCCAAATGCTCCAAAAGCTCCAAAAAAGGCTCCAAATGGTTGACAGCTCCAAATGGCTCCAAAATGCTCCAAACGGCTCCAAATGGTTGACAGCTCTAAATGGCTCCAAATGCTCCAAACGGCTCCAAACGGCTCCAAATGGTTGACAGCTCCAAATGGCTCCAAATGCTCCAATGTCTCCAAATGGCTCCAAATGCTCCAAACGGCTCCAACAGCTCCAAATGCTTCAAAAGACTCCAAAAGACTCCAAATGCTCCAACAGCTCCAAAAAAAGGCTCCAAATGCTTAACACAGCTCCAAATGGCTCCAAATGCTCCAAATGGCTCCAACAGCTCCAAAAGGCTCCAAATGCTTCAAAAGGCTCCAATTGTTCCAAGAGCTCCATCTTCTATAGGTTCCAACTGATTCAAATTACTTATCTTATTGAACTTGGCATGATTAATAACATGTCTTTATTAGTATACATTTTGACTGGCAGCGGTAACGTATTTTGCACCTTTAAGTTATAAGTTTTATTTAGAAATCAGATTTCGATAAATCGTAGATATCATTTGAAAAGAAAATATATTAATTTATCTTCAAGTTTATACAGATACATTTAATTTAAGCCATTATTGTATGTAACCAGCTTCCCTCAGTTCTTTCAGTATGAAGGATATTTCTTTAATGTTCGAATAGTTTCCTGCACAAAGCGATCCATGTAGTAGTCGTAGCCTGTCAACCAATATGTTAGGATCTTCCCATGAGGTATAATAAAACTCTTCCGCTGCGTTCATCATCCTTGCATGTTTATAATAAATATTATTATCTCTGGTGTCTATCGTTTTAACACCAACCTCAAGGTCACTTTCGTCATCGTGCCAGTGATTATCACAAGCTTGATCAGGATAATTTATTTTATTACGACGTTTCCATCGTTTTGGTCTCAAACCACCATCACAGTCTTCACTCTTGCATGCTTTTGGTGCTTCAGCACAGTACTCAATCATGTCAGCCTTAGATGTGTCAGCACAGTCTTCGTTCACGCCAGCTTCTGATGTGTCACCACAGTCTTCAATCATGTCAGCACCACAAACTTGATCAGGATAATTTATTTTATTAGAACGTTTCCATCGTTTTGGTCTCAGACCGCCATCACAGTCTTCGATCTTGCCTGCTTTAGGTGCTTCAGTACAGTACTCAATCATGTCAGCCTCAGATGTGTCACCACAATCTTCAATCATGCACGCTTCAGATGATTCATCAAAGTCTTCGACCTTGTAAGCTTCAGATGGTTCTCTATCTTTCTCATTTTCATGGAGACGACTAGATATTGGAGTAAATATAGTTTCATTTCTAATGTGGTTACAACTACCTTCGTTTGTTTTAAATTTTAAATTATTATCTTGATCTAGATCAGTAATTTTAGCATTAGCTTTTTCGCCTTCGTTCCTTATCCGCGATGTTGTAGCCCAGTCTTCGTTATCTTTATTCATCTTAATTGTACAGGTCTTGTAATGTCTATCCAAGTAATATTTTCTACCAAAGGATTTCTGACCTGACTGCAATGAAACGGTTTTTGACAAGGACCCAAATTACACTCGCTTCTCTCATGTCGTTTAGCATTCTTTCTCAAGGTAAAAACCTTGCTACAGTATCTACAGTGATGACGTTTCGATACAGCGTCAGATCCTTAATCGGAATTCATATTAGTTACCGAGACTAATTCCAGATGCAAACTAAGAGTTTTAAATTAGATATACTACTTAAATAGAATTTTTTAATTATTTTATCAGCGAGAATTAATTTATCTCATTCAAAGGTACTTGTTGCAAGTAGTTCTGCTTTTCAACAACAGATGTCGACACATGTTACTTTCAGGTAAATAATATTTAGTTCTTTTATGCGGGATGCGGGATGCTCACTAACGATCGCAATAGAACGATGGCTTCGCTAGACTCCAAGGAGAAGGAAGTTCATCCATCCTGTTAGTGCTTCTTAGATTTCTCAGAGATTATTTGACTGAGTAATGATTTTTTTTTAATTTCCACCTGATAAAAATATTACAAGTGATGATTAAGTAGCAGAAGTTCACTAATTATATGCAACCTTGAATAAAAAATGACATGCTTCATTAAGTAAAAAAATCCTTCACGCAGAGATAAATTCCTCATCAGTAACCAGAAGCACTCGGAGAAAACCATCAGATGTCTAGTCAGGAATAATCAGAAGTACCCAGTGAAAACCATCAAAATATTGTCAAGAATAATCAGGAGCACACGGAGAAATCCACCATAATACTGTGCCGAAGGTGCACCAGTGCCAGACTATGATCATAGACTGTGTAGTCCTTGAAGGTGGGGCGAGCCACAAGCTTGCAGAGGCGCTCTTCACAACACACTAGTTACATTGCTTGCTTCCTACGTTTCGCCTCCATCAATTTCCCAAAAGTAGCATTATTAGCTAGTTTGAAAAAGTCTTTCTCAAAGTCGTTCTGTGCGAGTAAAGTTATTATTTTTTAAATCCACCTGATAAAAATATTGTATGTTCTGATTTATTGACAGAATTTCACTGATTAAATGTAACTCTGAATAAAAATGACATGACTCAGTAAGAAAAAAACTCTTCACGCAGAGATAGATCTCTAACAAATAATCAGGAGCACTCGGTCAAAACCATCAGATGTCTAGCCAGGAATAATCAGAAACACTTGGAGAAAGCTATCAATATAATATCAAGATTAATCAGAAGCACTCGGAGAAAACCATCAGATGTCTAGTTAGGTATAATCAGAAGCACACGGAGTAAACCGCCATAATATTGTCAAGAATAATCGCAAGCTCACGGAGTAAACCGCCATAATATTGTCAAGAATAATCAGGAGCACACGGAGAAAACCACCATAATATTAACAATAATAATCGGAAGCACACGGAGAAAATCATAATATTGACAAGAATAACACTAAGCACACGGAGAAAACCATCACAAGTTTTCTTTGATATCATAAAAATACAGAAAAAATATTTAATAAATAACAAAAAAAAAATTAATAAAAAATTTTAAATGACAAAATAAAATACAAAAATACATAAAATTCTGGCTTGTACTAGAACTATATCTTTGCTCAACAATGAGAAGTTCACAAGCTAGCAGAATCTGTTTATGTATTTTTGTATTTTATTTTGTCATTTAAAATTTTTTATTAATTTTTTTTTGTTATTTATTAAATATTTTTTCTGTATTTTTATGATATCAAAGAAAACTTGTGATGGTTTTCTCCGTGTGCTTCCGATTATTCTTGTCAATATTATGATTTTCTCCGTGTGCTTCCGATTATTATTGTTAATATTATGGTGGTTTTCTCCGTGTGCTCCTGATTATTCTTGACAATATTATGGCGGTTTACTCCGTGAGCTTGCGATTATTCTTGACAATATTATGGCGGTTTACTCCGTGTGCTTCTGATTATACCTAACTAGACATCTGATGGTTTTCTCCGAGTGCTTCTGATTAATCTTGATATTATATTGATAGCTTTCTCCAAGTGTTTCTGATTATTCCTGGCTAGACATCTGATGGTTTTCACCGAGTGCTCCTGATTATTTGTTAGAGATCTATCTCTGCATGAAGAATTTTTTTCTTACTGAGTCATGTCATTTTTATTCAGAGTTACATTTAATCAGTGAAATTCTGTCAATAAATCAGAACATACAATATTTTTATCAGGTGGATTTAAAAAATAATAACTTTACTCGCACAGAACGACTTTGAGAAAGACTTTTTCAAACTAGCTAATAATGCTACTTTTGGGAAATTGATGGAAGCGAAACGTAGGAGGCAAGCAATTCAACTAGTGTGTTGTGAAGAGCGCCTCCGCAAGCTTGTGGCTCGCCCCACCTTCAAGGACTACACAGTCTATGATCACAGTCTGGCACTGGTGCACCTTCGGCACAGTATTATGGTGGATTTCTCCGTGTGCTCCTGATTATTCTTGACAATATTTTGATGGTTTTCACTGGGTACTTCTGATTATTCCTGAATAGACATCTGATGGTTTTCTCCGAGTGCTTCTGGTTACTGATGAGGAATTTATCTCTGCGTGAAGGATTTTTTTACTTAATGAAGCATGTCATTTTTTATTCAAGGTTGCATATAATTTGTGAACTTCTGCTACTTAATCATCACTGGTAATATTTTTATCAGGTGGAAATTAAAAAAAAATCATTACTCAGTCAAATAATCTCTGAGAAATCTAAGAAGCACTAACAGGATGGATGAACTTCCTTCTCCTTGGAGTCTAGCGAAGCCATCGTTCTATTGCGATCGTTAGTGAGAATCCCGCATCCCACATAAAAGAACTAAATATTATTTACCTGAAAGTAACATGTGTCGACATCTGTTGTTGAAAAGCAGAACTACTTGCAACAAGTACCTTTGAATGAGATAAATTAATTCTCGCTGATAAAATAATTAAAAAATTCTATTTAAGTAGTATATCTAATTTAAAACTCTTTGTTTGCATCTGGAATTAGTCTCGGTAACTAATATGAATTCCGATTTAGGATCTGACGCTGTATCGAAACGTCATCACTGTAGATACTGTAGCAAGGTGTTTACCTTGAGAAAGAATGCTAAACGACATGAGAGAAGCGAGTGTAATTTGGGTCCTTGTCAAAAACCGTTTCATTGCAGTCAGTGTCAGAAATCCTTTGGTAGAAAATATTACTTGGATAGACAGTACAAGACCTGTACAATTAAGATGAATAAAGATAACGAAGACTGGGCTACAACATCGCGGATAAGGAACGAAGGCGAAAAAGCTAATGCTAAAATTACTGATCTAGATCAAGATAATAATTTAAAATTTAAAACAAACGAAGGTAGTTGTAACCACATTAGAAATGAAAATATATTTACTCCAATATCTAGTCGTCTCCATGAAAATGAGAAAGATAGAGAACCATCTGAAGCTTACAAGGTCGAAGACTTTGATGAATCATCTGAAGCGTGCATGATTGAAGATTGTGGTGACACATCTGAGGCTGACATGATTGAGTACTGTACTGAAGCACCTAAAGCAGGCAAGATCGAAGACTGTGATGGCGGTCTGAGAACAAAACGATGGAAACGTTCTAATAAAATTAATTGTCCTGATCAAGTTTGTGGTGTTGACATGATTGAAGACTGTGGTGACACATCAGAAGCTGGCGTGAACGAAGACTGTGCTGACACATCTAAGGCTGACATGATTGAGTACTGTGCTGAAGCACCAAAAGCATGCAAGGGTGAAGACTGTGATGGTGGTTTGAGACCAAAACGATGGAAACGTCGTAATAAAATAAATTATCCTGATCAAGCTTGTGATAATCACTGGCACGATGACGAAAGTGACCTTGAGGTTGGTGTTAAAACGATAGACACCAGAGATAATAATATTTATTATAAACATGCAAGGATGATGAACGCAGCAGAAGAGTTTGATTATACCTCATGGGAAGATCCTAACATATTGGTTGACAGGCTACGACTACTACATGGATCGCTTTGTGCAGGAAACTATTCGAACATTACAGAAATATCCTTCATACTGAAAGAACTGAGGGAAGCTGGTTGCATACAATAATGGCTTAAATTAAATGTATGTGTATAAACTTGAAGATTAATTAATATATTTTCTTTCCAAATGATATCTACGATTTATCGAAATCTGATTTCTAAATAAAACTTATAACTTAAAGGTGCAAAATACGTTACCGCTGCCAGTCAAAATGTATACTAATAAAGACATGTTATTAATCATGCCAAGTTCAATAAGAAAAGTAATTTGAATCAGTTGGAACCTATAGAAGATGGAGCTCTTGGAACAATTGGAGCCTTTTGAAGCATTTGGAGCCTTTTGGAGCTGTTGGAGCCATTTGGAGCATTTGGAGCCATTTGGAGCTGTGTTAAGCATTTGGAGCCTTTTTTTGGAGCTGATGGAGCATTTGGAGCCATTTGGAGACATTTGGAGCAATTTGGAGACATTTGGAGCATTTGGAGCCATTTGGAGCTGTCAACCATTTGGAGCCGTTTGGAGCCGTTTGGAGCATTTGGAGCCATTTGGAGCTGTCAACCATTTGGAGCCGTTTGGAGCATTTTGGAGCCATTTGGAGCTGTCAACCATTTGGAGCCTTTTTTTGGAGCTGTTGGAGCATTTGGAGCCGTTTGGAGCATTTGGAGCCATTTGGAGACATTAGGAACATTTGGAGCTGTTTGGAGCATTTGGGGCCATTTGGAGCTGTCAAGCATTTGGAGGCTGTCAAGCATTTGGAGTCATTTGGAGCTGTCAAGCATTTGGAGGTTGTTGGAGCTGTTGGAGCCATTTGAAGGTCGTTTGGAGCATTTGGAGCCATTTGGAGCTAAGAAGTAGTTGTTGCACTTCTATGCATGGCTAAATGATTATAAGTTTGCTGGCTTTCGCAAGTGATTCTGCAATAGGATAGAAATCGAGTAATAAATATTATGTTTGTAAAAGACTTTGAGGTGTTTTATTTCTCGAACCTTACACTTTTCTGGTACTTTTTTTAAATTTAAAGTTGATTTATATCGTCCAGGGATCGAACCAAGGACCTTAGTCGATCTAATCAATCAGTATATATATTACAAATTTATTTAATGAATTTTGAACTTTTTCCCGAATCTCTAGCATTACAATTAAGAATTTCCAATATGGTGGTCTTGATGTCTGATATGATGATGGTAGTAGAGGATTTAAAGTTCCTTTAAGAATTTTGAACATGGTTTATTGTAATTATTATTTTTTATATAAAATTAAATGTTTTGCATCATTCAGGGATCGAACCAAGGACTGGAGCGAATCGAATCAATATGTAAGTTAATGAGTGATTTATTTAATGAATTTTGGATTTTTTTCCCGCTTTTCTAGCTACATTATTACATGATTTCAAGATGGCGTTCGAATTTCAAGATGGCGGGGGCACCTCGGTAAAAAATGATTACTGCACTGTAGCAGATAAGAACCAAACTAACATGGCGTCAGCGTACTTTCGCTGACGATACAATGATGATGGCTTCCAGCATTTAAGACAGGATGGCGGACATGTCGTCATACTAGATGACTTTATATATACTTTGAAAAAAAAAAGTGGTGGGAGTCAGTCTGCCTGCAGCCACCACGAGGGAAGGATCGGTCGCCATTTTTTTTTCCCTCACCAGGTTCGAACCGAGGACTCCGAGCTCCGTGTCGTAAAAGTTTGTTTTTTTATAAATTTAAATTTTTTTTCATTAAACTCGGATAATATATTTAAAGATGGCGGCCGTAACGGAAATTGCAACGGTGATGTCATCATCCAATGTGGTCACTTGGAATAATGTAATCGGATGGATGGTTTGTTTGTCACAAATATAAATGAAAAGCCATTCCCTTGCATTACTCTATCATCAAACCTAAACATATAAAGGCATACATATATATAATAAACGTAGTTTAGAATATGGCTTCATGTTCCAAACTTATCTCGACTTGTCTCGACTGTCTAGACTTGTCTCGACTCGTTCCCGACTTGTCTCGACTGACTACATAACACTTGGCGCCATCCGGCAGTAACTTTAAGAATTAAAGATGGTGTCGGTGGTGCACTCCGGCGGTAACTTTAAGAATTAAAGATGGCGGCGGTGGCACACTCTGGTAGCAACATTAGGAACTAAAGATGGCGACGGTGGCATCATCTGGTATCGATTATATGAACTAAAATATGGCGACGGTGGTGCCATCTACCAGCCAACTTGAGAACCAAGATGGCGGCGCCTCTGACAACAATTTTTTGAATTTTGCGCGCGATACTAGCGACATCTACCAGCCAACTTGAGAACCAAGATGGTTGCCTCCAGAAGACGAAAACAAGATGGCGGCCACCAGCAGACGAAACAAGATGGCGGCTGATGATTACATCGAATTTCGAAAAGTTGAAGTTCGAAAAAAAATATTCGAATCCAAGATGGCGGCCGTGACGAAAAGTGCAACGGTGACGTCACGATTCGAAGTTGGTGGAAATTTCTAGAAATACAAAATGGCGGATAGATTAGCATGGATTAGCATGGTTTGGCATACAGATAAGTATAGATTGGCATACGAATTAGCATAGATTGGTATACAGATTAGCATAGATTGGCATACTGAATAGCATAGATTGGCATGGATTAGCATAGATTGGCATGGGTTAGGTTAGGTTAGGTTAGGTTAGGTTAGCATAGGTTAGCATATGGATTAGGTTATGTTAGGTTAGCATAGATTAGCATATGGATTAGGTTAGGTTAGGTTAGGTTAGGTTAGCATAGATTAGCATATGGATTAGGTTAGGTTAGCATAGATTAGCATATGGATTAGGTTAGGTTAGGTTAGGTTAGGTTAGGTTAGCATAGATTAGCATATGGATTAGGTTAGGTTAGGTTAGGTTAGGTTAGGTTAGCATAGATTAGCATATGGGTTAGGTTAGGTTAGCATAAATTAGCATATGGATTAGGTTAGGTTAGGTTAGGTTAGGTTTGGTTAGCATAGATTAGCATATGGATTAGGTTAGGTTAGGTTAGGTTAGCATAGATTAGCATATGGATTAGGTTAGGTTAGGTTAGGTTAGGTTAGCATAGATGGTCGCAATGTTAAAGGTCAAGGTCAAATTTCAAGGTCAAATGTCAAGGTCAAATGTCAAGGTCAAGGTTCAAGGTCAATGTTAAAGGTCAAGGTCAAATTTCAAGGTCAAGGTTCAAGGTCAAGGTCGGATCCTGGCTCCTGCGCCTGTTCTTGAACCCCCTTTTTCCAACTACTGTAACGGGACATTTTTTCGTGCGTACATGGCTGATGAACATAACGGGACACTTTTTCGTGTGTGCATGGTCGAAGGAAGTGACATAATCCCCGAATCCCTCTCCCCCCTCCCCTGTTCCCATACATACCAAATACATTTACTCACCAGCAAACTTTATGAGTGATCTAGTTTGTGATCAGTATTGTAAACCAGTTCCACCTTATCAATGCAGGGTTATTTATCTTTACCTCAAAATATGGGTTAAGAACGAAGCCATTTTAATGCATATTTTAAAGAATAGTTTTCTTACAACCTCTTATCATTACAAGATGAACCCTCTTAAATAACTCATAACATATTAAAAATCATTAGCAACTACATAGCGGACCTGTTGACGCGTTCAATAAACATTAAAATATATATGTTCTCACAAAATCAAATAAAAAGAGCTTACACCAAAGATTAAATTAAAAAAAGGGGTTTGTGAAGTTTATCACAACGGGTAGTTCCAGTATAAAAATATATCTTTCAGATGTGTCAATGATACAGATTTAAGTATACAATGTTCCAGATGCGATCTATTTGTGAGAAAACAAGTTTTTGTGTGATAAAATGTGCTGGAGAAACTACGTGGCTCGCATTTAAGATGACCATGCAGCATTCGATGTTGGAATTGGAGTAGTTTGGCCACGGCGAGCGAGCATGTGAATAGCCGGACACGTAGAGGAGGGGTCGTTACCACAACGCCAAAATACCACAACGCCGAACATACAATAACGCCGAATACCATAACGCCAAATGCCAAATTGACCGCAAAGCGACAGCTAAAAAATTGCTGTGTACTACAATGCCGAAAAATGTTGCTGCGGGGAGCAAAATGAAAAACAACTGAATGAATTTGTGTGCTAACCTTACCTAACTTAACCTTTGTGGCAGTCCTGCAATGACATTTTTCGGCGTTAATGTATTTCGGCGTTGTGGTAATTCGGCTTTGTGGTACACAGCAGTTTTCTAGCTGTCTGCTTTGTAGTCAATTTGGCATTCGGCGTTATGGTTTTCGGCGTTATTGTACGTTCGGCGTTGTGGTGCGTCCCCGTAGAGAAGCGATGATACAATACTAGTTAGTTCCCCCACCTGGGGATTCTGTGGACGACGACATCCTCTCCTCCGGAGCGCGGCGGAGTCGTGTCGACGAGGCCGACGGAGCTCGGCGCTGGAAAAACCTCGTCTCGGAACACTACCCACATCTCGCTTGGTTCCGCGGTCGAAATCGCACTCCGGTCTTCAGATAACTCATCTTCAACGCTAGCACTGAAATTTGTGAGAATATCATTAAAAGTGCATCATAATCACGTGTGTTTATTAATTATAACATTAAATTTTGTCATATTTTAACATTTACTTTTAAAGTTCACAAAAAATTGCCATAGAAAAGTCAGTTACACAACTAACATCAAAATATTAAAAAATATTAATAATTTGTCGATGATAATTTTACTGATCAAAATCAGCTATTATGAAAATCAGAAATTACTAAATGAAAATAGGATTTTTGTAACCCATTTTGTTACAAATTATTTTTAAAAATATTTTCTGTGGAGTGAGCAGGCACCCAAAATTGCCATTTCATGATTCTACACTGAAAAGATTTATTATGTATGATTTTATAGATAGCGGTCCAACCATAGTTAATAAAACATAATTATGGAAGAACTTAATCAGAGCCGCTTAAGAGAGTACTTGAAAGAGTTTGAGGCCACATTTACGTAAGTAAGAACCTTGGTACCTGAACGGTTTTTATGTTTGTGATTATATAAAAGGTTCTAAATTTTTAAAATCTAATCATTAAATTTAGGTTTCCTGGTAAACCCTTTCAGTGTCACTTTATGAATTTCCAATATATACCTTAATAAAATATTTTATTTTCTACTAAACTAGTTTTCGTAATTTTTGTTTGTTAGTAATCTTAAGCAATAATCATAATATTAACGTATATTTATTTTAAAATAATCAATGGAATAAAATAAAAATTACTTCATAGCCATATCTACTTAAATGTAGATACGCCTTAACCCACACATTCAAAGTTTGATAAACTCTAGGAATCATTGAGATATAAATTGTGCACTTTAGTGGGCGAATAGACTGAAATGGTTAATTCCTGTTTGCTAAATAACTAACGGCTGACTGCACACTGTTTACGTTTCTCATACCCGGTAGTCTTTTCGACTTCTTTGGAGGACAGTGGTGCTGAAGCGGTGTGGCCGATAGTCATTGGAGCAGGAATTATCTCATCTTGGAAAGTTGCTTTGCTTTATTTAAGGCATGGTAGTCGCCATTCTTAGCTTTTTAGATAACGTATCTTGAAGTACTTCTCAGTTATTTGAGAGGATAATTTTTTTGGTATTTACAATCACATCTTTTAGTATGCATACTAGTGTAATATTGCTCCTTTAGTTACACTTAATTTTTACGAAAAAAACAATGAAAAATTTATAATCAGAGGTAACTTCAGTCAAATATATCTTAAGATATTTTTATTTGAAAATATCAAAGATATTACACATAAAAGTATTTAATAATTATCTGTTTTCTCCTTTATTATATACAAGTTAAAAAATGTTTTCTTTTGTAACCAGGTGAAATTCCGTTTACTTATTGTACGTTAAAAGTGGATATGCAGTTTGTTTCTGTATGATTTTATATACATTGTATAGAAATATGTAATACGCATAATAATGAAAGTTATAAATAAAAACTGCTCAAAATAGTAATTAAAAGTGTTTAGGAACAACCAATTTAGTTACAACATTGTAAATGGAACAGTTTTGAGATTTTAAAAAGGCGCTTCAACCAAATGTAGTTCAAAGGGAAATAGTTATGTAATATCTAAGATTCGAAATTAATTATTTGATATATGGTCTGTTAGCCAAATATGATATTCACCCGACATGTATTTATGTACCTGGGTGTCTTATGTTGAACGTTATTCTCTTGCTTGGAAGGTTGTGGTACTGCAGCGCTGAGAGCCATAGACTTGGGCGCTGGAACCATTTCGTCCAGGAATGCCACCTGATCCAAATTTGACTGCGAGGTCAGGCTTACACTTCGTTTTTGAGGTATCACATCTTCGCTACCGTGTCTGTAATAAAAACGTATATTGAAGTGAATTACCATTGAGTACAATTTATGTACCTACAACGTAAGATGAACTTTTAAAAATGTATAATTTTATCCTTCTATGGCTAACCAAGAAACAGAAAATGTGACTGGCAGCCATGGTTGAACTGAACATAAGTTGAAGTAAGTAATCTAGATGTCCTACTGAATTTAAATACTGCATTCAGCAAGTTTTAACTTTCAATTAAACTGCAATTACCAGATTGATTGTGGGTCATTTTTCTTGGAAGCAGTAAAGCCGTTGGTAATTAATCCTGGTAAAGCCAAAATAATTATAAAATTTAAAAATCTAATTCCTTATAATAACTTGACATTTCACTTAAGGAACAAAACAAGCTATAGGACATAACTCGTTTATTAAATTAAAAAAATTAAAAATTGGTGTATATTAACTTAATTTAATACATTAAAATATTATGATATTATGTAACGCGGCAGTGCAAAAATCTGACTTAATATTCATTTGCTAATTACTTACTTAGAATCTTACAAATAGTGTTTGATCTGAAGCCTTTACTATAATTAAAGCTATGTACCCATTTCCAATAAAACTTCACTATACACACTAATTGGTGAGAGATGTATTTATGTACGTTCCGCAGAATAAAACTCAAACGAATCTTGTTAAACATAAAGGCTTTTTGGTCATAACAGTTGCTTACACAACATTTGTTGCTCGCAAGTAAATAATTCCTGCTTCATGTAATGTTTTAATTGATGTAAAATTTGGACACGGCACATTAGCCAAATTATTTTTCACACCTGGGTGTGTTCTGTAAAAGGTTGTCGTCTTGTTTGGAAGACAGTGGTAGTGCAGCTGTGAGGTCTACGGACTTATAAGCTGGTATTATCTCGTCCTGGGGTTTCACGTGCGCCTCTTTCTGCTGCGATGTCGTCACACTTCGCACTTGGAGCTGATCTTCAACCACTTCCCTGCAATGAAGAGACCAGAGCGTCGTAGCTTTGTCATCGTGGATGTAATTATTTGTGGCAGTAGTTTGAACAGTTAAGTTTGAAGAATGCACAAAACAAAATATAAAATATAACGTGATTTGGTTCAGTTTATCAAATTGGACATTGCATTAATAAACTTTAGAATATTAATATATATATATATATAAGTTGGTTTTTCAGTACTCTCCATAGATATGTAACATCTAGTCTCCTCGATAACGAGCAAACTCATGAGTTCTCGTATCGCAAATAAAATTTTAATACGAAACTCAGGCACGAAATTTAACATATAATTGTTAAAAATAATGTTATGGACGTGATACATGCGATTTGAGCAACATTTATTGATGTGCCTACTACGTAATCTCTGCACCCACAGCTAGAATTCGTTGCCGTGGCAGTTATATGGACTGTTGTATTATTTGCCTAGCATGCCAAAATTTAAAACTGCATAATTAAAAGGCTGCGGTACAATTTAAAATAGACATTACAAGCTTTAACCCTGATTTTCGACAAGTAATTTTATTTAAATATTGCCAATTCATAAAACAGTTATTGCTTTAAAGCTTCTCTTTGGCCTTGTGAACTTTGGTTCGCGCCATCCTCGACAGGTGGCAGCACCGTAGTCACACATTTCCGTCCCATGAGACTTCTGTTCCAGTCACGAAATTACTGCCACCAAATGCCGCATAACGGGAGCTCAGATATTACGCATTAAACCAAACAACTTTGTTCCTAAAATATTTATAACTGTTATATATATTTTATTTTTAACACTTGTTGTTAACATATACCGTGATTTCGTGCTTTGATACTGTAAGTAGTCAAAAAAAAATTAATAATTTAATAAAACTCATTAATGAAACTCACTCATATTAATAAATAAAATACACTAAAAACTACATTTCGCAATAATCTTTTTATAATTATTTCGACCAACATATAACTTTCTTTACCTTTTATATGGCAGTTTGGGGATTAAACAATTAATATCAATTTTTAAAGTGATAAAACTTTTACATTAACGACTTATAGGCTACAATGGTATCAACAATGGATCACATACTTAATTCAGAGAAAGTTTACCCTTGCTTGTAAAAGGCTGAAAAAATTGGTTTTAAATATAGTTTTTTTAAAATTTTGATTTAATCTTGTACGCTCTGTACGTATAATATTTCTGTAGCGTTTATTATTTACTACTATAAACATAATATTATATTTTTGATTTGATCTGTTTGTTTATTTGTTTGCCGCGAAAACCAGTTAAATTTAAGCTCTCAATATGATCAGATTATTAGAACAGTACTAATTTAAACTTCATTTAGTGTTATCTATTTTTATTTTTGTGAAATTTCGAAATAAATTTATTTAGTAAAATGTAAAGCTTTTATTCTCCATCGGTAAAATTAATTAATTAACTTCTTTGTAGAAGTATACCATTCACAAATAACAAAAAAAAACAAAGTGACATTATAAATAATGTATTTTAGAAATTGTTAATTTACGTTATTTAATTTTTGCGGATTTGCGAGTGTATACGCATGTATTTCTTGTGCCTGGATCTTTTTTGTGGTATGGTGATGTCGGTCGCCTCTTGTATTGTTACGTAAAGCGGCAATTTTGTTGTCAAATAACCTTAAAAATTGTCACAAACCAAAAATCTTTTAAATTATAAAAAGTTCTCTATTTCAAAAGAAAAATTGCCAATTTACGGTAAATTTCTCGCATTTTTTCTCAAAAAATCAGGAGTGGTAATTTTACTCAATTTTTCTCAAAAAGGTGCAATTTTCCTGAGAGAACAATTTTTCCCAAAAGCCCCATCATAGGTCATGACAGTAAACTTGAATATCTCTAAATTTGCCAAAAATGTAAAAAAACAATTACAAATAATATGAAAAATTATATGTTTTCAAAAACTAATTTCTTGATCGTTCATGGCTCTAATTATTATCCTCCTTGAGAGTAAATACGTAATTTAAAAAAAATGAGAGAAAAATCTTTAATTACCATTTAAATAGAATTTTAATACAACACACATTAGATCACGGGTCTTTAAGTCCTCATTCAAATCGCAATAAGGTCATTCGATTAAAAATGGAGTCAAGTTCTTCCTCATTGATGGCCTCATTTAGAATTATCACCACCATTAATACCAGGTAATATAAATTACACAAACCAGTCATAGCGGCCATATTGAATGCTAACATATAGTTTTCTACTGATAGTTTTCGCTGTCGCCATATTGGTTTAATTTATACTCGCTAGAGCATACTTACTTTAATCAAAATATCGGCAGCTGTCGTGGCATACGCCATTTTGTTAGCCATATTAATAGCAATATTGAAAATGTGTAGTTATTAACATATTAATTCGAAAATATAGTTCTAAAACAAACCAAACAAATAATTTTAATATCGTTTTTGATTCTATGGAAGGTTTTTTCTTGTTTCCGAATGTGTTTTTCTCTGTTTTCTTGGAACCTTTGCTAATGAAAAAAGGTGAAATCAGCATTCCGTGGTTAAAAGACTATTATTACCCGAAAGGCTCTCTTGTGACAAGAGCTTTATGGAACTTCCTAACTGATGACAAGAAGGATTGTTGAAGAAATTTGGAACATGATCGATCTTGTGAAGAATAATTTGTGGCTGGAATTTTCATATGGTAAACTTGTCTATTTTTAGACGAGACTTAGAAACGAGCATTAATGACGATGGTTCTGCTCTTTACCTACTACACGGCATAAAAGTGTCAATGATGGTATTGAAAAATATATGTCGCGAATAAGATTAATACCAGAGAAAAGGTAGAAAAGGTAGCGGATGTAAACCTAGCCATGTGGATCGATAACAAAAGAGGACAAGTAGATTCTGCTCACTGAATAAATAACCTCTATTATTGCTCGTAGGTGTGTTGTTGTAGTAGTGTTAAATTAAATTAATAAATTTTACTTTGTATTTTTTTTTGTTTCTTGAACTTGGATTGTAAAAGTAAAATGTTATATATAAATAATATATAAATAATAATAAAAATAAAAAGTATTTTTGAGAAAATATAAATTGTTTGCTTTAACCAGGAAGTACACAAGCACTCGAATAAAACAGCTTATTGATTAAAACAAATTTTAAAAATTAATTTTTACGGTAATAATTACAGATTTTCACGATGACGGACAATATGAACTCAGCAGATTACTGGCAGTTGGTAGATGTGGAATTTAAATCTCCTTTAGATTTTTACATCAAAATTAATTAAATATATTATTATTTAAAAAAAAATATGGTTACCTCAGCCAAGGTTAAAAGAAGGACAGGAATCGATCTAATCAATCACTTTATTGAAAAGTATTTTTAAAAATGATTTTTAGAATTCTTTTTAGAATTTCTAGGTTAATAACTACAGATTTTCAATATTGCCGTCATTATGGCTGGCAAGATGGCAGATGCTACGACAGCTAACGATATGATGATTGAGGCTAGTGTTCTTTTGTGGGTAAAAATAAAACAATATGGCGGCAGCGATTTCTAGCAGACGAAAACAATATTGCAGCATCCAATATAGCCGCTTTGATGTCATACTAGTTTTTATAATATATATTAGTGGTGGGGGATAGTATAATTGAAGATATCAGTGAGTAAAGACCTGTCATACCTGTTAATTGAATGACATTGCTGGGATTTTATCTGAGTACTCTAAAACCCCAAATGTCAGTGCGTTTTTTATAAAGATTTTAATAAATTTCTAATTCTTTTATTTTTAAACACAAATTACATTTTTACACTTCCAAGTACTAAACTTAGATCCGTGATCGATTAAGTAAATAAATTTTGAATATATATATATATATATATATATATATATATATATATAATTCATATTTGTTCACTAATTTTCTATTTGAAATTAACGTTTCAAGCATTTTTTATGCTGGAATTAATAATTAACAATTAATAACATAGACCTAAATATATATTTTTTTCACAAATTAATTACATTTGGAAGCATAACTAAAATTATGTTCATAAATAAAAAAATACCAAAAATTATACCGAATGTCGATAAAAGAATGTCCCATATTCAATGGTATATTATGACAGTTTAATTTAGATTATTTACAACAGATCGTAACATCAAATTGAAGATAAACTACCCTTATTTTTCTCACAAATGTCCAATATGTGCACCTTTGGTTACACGAAACACATTCCCAGATACGATCATTACGGGTATTAATCTTCCAACTCAGATGAAAAGTTGACTCATCGCTGAACACCAAACGATCAAAAAATTCATCTTCCCGGCTCGAACACTTTAAGTGCAAAGTTATTACGTACACAATAGTCATCTTGTTTTAAAGCACGTTTGGAAGAATTTATAAACTTGTTCTTATAACTTTCCACTTTCTTTGGCAACTGAAGTTATAAACTTTGCTTTCTGATCAGATTTCTTAGGACTGCCCAGGTAAGATCATCTGACACGGTCAGTATCCTGTACAGGCACTTTTGGTCGTCCCATGCTCGTCCCATGCTCGTTTCGCAATGCCTTTACCATCGGCGGAGGTTTTTGCCACACTGGGAATCACAATTAAACTTTGAACGAAACACGCGTTAAACTGAAATTACAGATTTATTCTTAGCAAATTTCAGATCGCAAAACGCTTTATGTTCAGGAGCCGCCGTTTGGCTTAGGTAGCACTGTAAGCGAGAAAACAAAAAAAAAAAAAAACAGTACTCACGCATGTGCTTACCTAAAACTATTGTTTTACTCTTTAATTATGGCTTTGAACCAAGACTCTAATTTCATACTTTAAAAATAACTGGGACATTCACGATTGGACATGCCATAATATGCCATAATATAAATAATATGTCATAATATATAAATAATAATATGCCATAATATAAATTATACGTATTGATAAACCTGTCTCGTATATTCAGATTATTTTAAAACAAAACTTTTACTTTAATAACGCATGTAAAGTTAAATTTTTTAAAGTAATAGGTTAATATTTTAGAACTACTTCGTCGTCATTACGAAATACATTGCACGGGTGAGTACGAAACAGAATATTTTGCAGCATCGATAAATCATAGTTAATTATATTTATTATATTTTTTCATATTCACATAAAGGTAAAATTGAAACGAATATGTGGTAAAAAAATTTAAAATCTAATTTTAAAAAGTTAAATTATGTGAATGAAATAGTTTAGAGTTTTGAAGTTATTCACTTTTCATTACAATATTTTACTAGTTTAAAACTTAAAAGTTCATACGATTATGAGTAATTTTTCAATCGATTTGTTCATATTCACTGATACATCAATATTTTTTCTACAAGAATAATTTACAGCCTTACACTTCAAAACATAATTAATATGATTAAATTTACTTTTCCGACCCGTTAGGTTATACCTAGAGCTACTGCTTGATGAGACAAAAGTCACGGGAAATTCCCTCCCCATTCTAAGGTTGGCAATAGAAAACAATCAAACAATAAGCTTGTCATGAAGTACTCAGCTGGGCCTTCTGTGGAGTTATATGGTGTCATGGTAATGGAACAATAATATTAAGGAATCATCTTCGTTACCAAAATCGCTTTTATAGCATGGGCAAACATATTTAAAATTATAGCCTTCCTAATATTTTAACCAGTCATTACTCGAAGTAAGTAGTAAAATTACTGATAATATTATAAGAACACAGGCTCTTAACAGCATTAACTTGATTAAAAAAAAGTCATTAGGGGCTATGTTAACTAAAACCAGACTAAAATATGAATCAAAGGCAGAGGTAAGAAAAAAATTACTAGGCACCGCTCAATATTTTAGATCTAAAAGTATTAAAATGGAACTATCTCCACCTCACTATTCCTATTTGATGGCAAAAGATTTGCAGTGGTTTTGAATTGAAACTCTAATTCTTCGTATTTATGTTGTTAACATAATATTTTAATAATACTCAATAATTACAATTTCTCTTGCAAACTTCTTTTACGGTATTAAATATACTTTTGTGGTTAGCTTTCATTCAGCTACAGTTTGTTTAGTAAGCCAGTGGCTAACTACCACTATTATGGTTCAAGGCAGACACTTATAACACAGGCATAAATCTTCATAGAAATATTAGATGAACTCATAAGTAAGAGCAATAACAAGTGTGTTGTGTTTAATATTTTGCTCTACATAGAAAAAATTGCATTAAAGAGTTAGTGGCCTCCTTCAGAGTAGAGACGGAGACCTCGATTATTTTAACGATAAGAGTAGTTTGATCGTTTGTGTTAAGCGTTTTTGATGAAAAAGCGTTTTTGTCTACTAGTCCGCAACAGAACGAGACCATTTATTTTATTAAAAATATTAAAAAAATTATTGAAATTATTATAATGTAGTTTTGATAAGATAGGGATTAAAAGTAATATGTAATTTAAGGACAATAAATATTCAGCTATAATAAAGCATCTTTGGCATTGCATTACCAAAAATGCTAATGTGATGCATTTCATTTTCTTTAGTCATGAAAACCATAGAAGTATAAAAGGTTTGTGTTTCTTATTTAAAAAGACAGCAAATAAAATTGACTTGCGTAATGTTAGTGAATCGGTAAACACAGACTGAATCTGGATTCGACCGACAAACTTTGGCTGCAGATTCATATTCACAATAAGTTGATAAAATTTAAAAAACTTATGGTCTATAGTGCTTCTTAAGGCTGATATACATCTTTGAATTTACAGCTGAACAACATTTTCATTGTAAATAATAGTGAAAATTTAAGATGGAACATTAAAATCTTTATTATGTTGTATTGAATGCAGTTCTACAACCACAGCGAAACTTGGCACTGTTGGCATAATAATGCTTCATTGAAATAATTCGTGACAATACTTTTATTTTTTTTATTTTTTGTTATGTTACTGCCCTCCATTATTTCAAAGAAATGTTTACGTAACAGCGACCAAATTTGTGGTGGTTGTAGAACTTCATTCAACTAAACATAATCTACACGCTTAGTATTCCATATTAAATACTTTCTTTAATATTTACTACAAAAGTGTTGTTCCGTTTCTACTTCAAAGACGTGTAACAGCCTTAGGAAGGCTAGTTTTCATAATGGTTTTGTCTTGCTAAACCTGCATAAGTTTGTCAGTAAAATGCAGACTCCCCTTGTATTTATAGAAAATCAGGCCATGTTATTTCGTAATGTAGTTGCAAAATATGCAGCCAGTATTCTATCTGCCGACTGCAGGCAAGTATTAAGCGGCATGGCTGCAAGTTACACGCACGTACATTGTACCTATGTATGTCTCACTACGCGTGGTCACCCATGAGACAAGGAGAATGGAAAAGGCCCACCCAACCAGGAGATCCGAAGGCTACCATTACAGTTGAAACGCACCAAGCTATAGACAGTCATTGTAATTCACCTGGTGGCCCTACCGAATTGAGATACTCCACTCAGACAAACATCTGGTATAGTTGTATTGCTATCCATAACCCTGATTCCTTTTTGGACAGATACAACGAATTAAGTATCGATCGCCATTTTCACGTCAAAACTCCGCAGGGAGGCAAGGATTTCTCAGGACTTATCCCAGAAAGTTGGACTAAACACTAATTCCAATATTATGACACCAATGCAATCCATGGTTTGCATAAGAGAAATTCAGCATGAACCTTTTAGGTCACAAAATTGTTCCATGGTTATCCCTTTTCTCAATGGTCCTATGCATGCTGTTCCGAACATACTATGTCACAGGCATATCACTTTTAAGCTAACTCATCGACCTTATAACAATTTCGGGGCCACGAAAACTTATGGACGAAAAAAAATGTTCTCCGGCAATTTTTACCCGGTTCGTACTCAAGAGATTTGTTCAAGTCACTATCATTCTTGGTCAGCATTTCTTTGTGAAGAACTATGTTAAACAACCCGCAGTGCTTGCTTCAAATATTATGACGAAGGAAGATAGTTAACAACATTTTGGTCCCGTCGGAAGCTGGGGAGCTTACCCGGGAGCGCCTGAGACATCACGGTACCCAAACATAGCTAGGAAATACCTCCGCCAGGGCCAGATTAACAGCTCTGACTATTACTATAGGTTATTGTTTATTTCAAAGTGATTACATATCTTTAGGATGTGATGTTCAGAGTGCTCTGAAATTTTATACACTACCTGAGAGACAAAGCGTGCTCCTAAGCAGACTCAAAGGCATATATCACTTAATTATGTGTAGAAGGTTATAGAGCTATGTCGCACTGGCTTATACATATTTTACATAACACGAGAGTGGTATGTGAAACCAGCAGTAAGCACTTTGTTGATAAAGGTTATGAAGGTGCAGCGAATGCTTCATCTCCTCTTCCACGGAGCCAGTACGGCCCATGCATAGTAGTCTCGAAAGGGGATTTCTAGACCGGGTCAAGGACTTATGCCTCATCAGAACCGACCCAACATACTGACAACATGGAGCAGACAGTTAACTGAGCAGGGCATAACCATTGTGTGGCAGCCGCGACCCGGGTACCGCTATGTCCACTGCTGCAAGAGTGGCCTCCTGTTAGCACCAACATCATGTACACCAGCAATGTGAGTGACAGAAGTCATGCAGATATGGGCAGGAGAGTGTAAACTGAGCAGGGCCTAATCACTGTGTGGCAGCCGCGACCCGGGTACCGGTATGTCCACCGCTCCGGGCTTGGGCTCTCCACAGCATCACCGCCAAGTACAGCAGCAGCATCAACAGCACGCCGGAGATCAGGTGAGGGTCGTGCAGCGGCTGTGGGACAATTTGTTTACTCACATCACCTTTCTGGAAGTACAACAACAACTACAGCACTGTCAATTTTTATTTTTAACCTGGGCCACAGGTGTTGCTTGGTCTCGCTATGTGCCTCACACCAAAGCGGTCAATGATAAATCTTTGGCGTGAGTAGTATAGGAATGGGCATACTGGGACATGGCTTCTGGCTGAGGAGTCTGAAGAGACGATCCGCCATATTGGATCGTGATGTCACGGCGGCCATCTTGGAGGAGTGTAACGGGACATAGCGTAACGGGACAAGTTTGACCTTGACCTTTGACCCTCAAAATTTGCCAAAATTGGGCAAAAATTGCCCAAAATTCCTCAAAATTCGTCAAAATTTCCTTTTATGTGGAAAAAAATTCTGCCAAAAAATCGCAAAAAATTCCACAATCCAAAAATTAGAATTTCGAAAAATCTTCAAAAGACGTTTTGCCCTAGAAAGAACCCAAATTCCTAAAAGCGGCTTAAAACTCCTAAGAGCTAGCCGCTCTAAGCCGCCGAGGTCATGACCTTGAAAACTAGGATGTCATGACAGCCATATTGGATGATGTCGTCACCGTTGCAATTTCCGTTACGGCCGCCATCTTTAAAATCTTTATTTATTATCCGATTTTTAAGAATTTTTTTTTTAAATTTATAAAAAACTTCAATTAATAAAAATTTAATAAAAAATATTTAAAAATCATACATTAACGACACGGAGCTCGGAGTTTTCAGTTCGAACCCGACGAGCGCAAAAAAAAAAAAAAATGGCGACCGATCCTTCCCCCGTGGTGACTTTTGGCAGACTGACTCCCACCACTTTTCTTAAAGCATATATATCCTCACCTAGTATGACATGTCCGCCATCTTGTCTTCGTTGCTGGAGACCACCATCTTGTTTTCGTCGGCGAGAGTGCGCTGACGCCATGTTAGTTTAGTTCTTATCCGCTAGAGTGCAGTAATAATTTATTACTGTGACACCCGCCATCTTGAAATTTGGACGTCATCTTGAAAATCCATAATTATTTAGCTAGAAATTCGGGAAAAGTTACAAAATTCATTAAATAAATCATTCATTAATTTACATATTGATTCGATGGATTCCTGTCTTTGGTTCGATACCCGACCGATGCAATAATGTTCAATTTATGTAAAGAAATAATAATTTCCATAAACCATGTTCAAAATTCATTAAATAAATTTGTAATATATATATACATACTGATTGATTAGATCGACTAAGGTCCTTAATTCGATCCCAGTATGATACAAAACAACTTTAATTTCAAAAAATACCACACAAGCGACAGGTTTGAGAAAATAAAACACCACAAGTTCTTTTAAAAAAATTTATTAAATAAATTCAATACACTACTTCAAGTACAAAAAAAAACACTGACAAATTACCAAAGCCTTTTGGATTCCACGTTTCAAACAGTCTTCTTATTGTACGGACTATGCCTTTTACATGACTTTAAATGTCTATCCGATCCGTTCATTACCTCAGCCAGAGACGGACTGAAGTCCATATCACCAGGGTCTCACTTATATAGACTCATCAGTCGGTACAACACATGAGTCAAAACAAGAACCATGTTCATTATACTCACACTTAACTTTCTCGGAGCATTTTACATAATGAAGATGTAAGCTATCAAGACGTGAAATTAGTTTTTTGCACTTATTGCACTAAAATTGTATTCTTTTAACATTATTAGAACAACTGCTTCTTTCATGTCTGCGAGCATTTGAGGTGATAGTAAATGATGCGTCACAGTATTTGCACTGACGCAATGTACGCTCTTCATTAGTTGAAGAATCCATTGCTGACGATGAAACTTCGGATGATTGTGGTATCACGTCTGTTGAAATCTCCTCCAATGTTGACATCGTCGGTGCACACGGGATCTGCTCCTTCTCCGTCGTAGCTGTCGTCAAGGTTCCCGTAGTCGATGGTACAACCTCCGAGTTCAACGTTAAAGACGGTAAAGATGCCATCGAGGTCTCAAGAACAGCTAATTGACATGACTTATGCACCAGAAGAAACAAACTAGGTGATCCTTACACCGCTGTCGTCAGAAACAAACTGAGCGTCCTGCTGTCTAGGACTCGCTTATATACATGCACCGTATGGAATAGTCAAATCAAGAACCAATTACTAAAATACTAGAGACAAATCTACAAATTCAAAAAGAGGATCATTTGATCAAAAAAAAACTCGATCTCTCCAATATACGCCAGGCTCCAAGAGCTACAATTCACGTCATCAGATCCATCTACATTTTACTCCTATGCTTCAATTGACCATTAGCTGCAAGTGCTCCAACAGCTCCATCAGCTCCAACACGTAATGTACGCAATGTACGCGCAATACATGCAATTTACACGCAATAAATGTAATGATTACACAGTACACACAGGAAACGGACCTACACACAGTACACACACAGGAAACTAAACGTACACACAGTACACACAGGAAACGGAACGTACACACAGTACACACAGGAAACGGAACGTACACACAGTACACACAGGAAACTGAACGTACCCACAGTACACACAGGAAACTGAACGTACACACAGTACACACAGGAAACGGACCTACACAGAGTACACACAGGAAACTAAACGTACACACAGTTCACACAGGAAACGGAACGTACACACAGTACACACAAGAAACGGAACGTACACACAGTACACACAGGAAACGGAACGTACACATAGTACACACAGAAAACTGAACGCACACACAGTACATACAGAAAACGGAACGTACACACAGTACACACAGGAAACGTAATGATCACACATACAGTAGCAGAAACAAACACAGGCTTAGTTGGAAATCATAATACAAGAAATAAAAACATTAAATTTTTACTTTCAGTATTTTATTACTTCTCAACATTACACAAATACAAGTAAAAGAAGCCATTATTGTATGTAGCCAGCTTTCCTCAGTTCTTTAAGTATGAAGGATATTTCTTTGATGCACGGATAGTTTCCTGCACAAAGCGAGCCATGTAGAAGTCTTAGCCGGTCAACCAATATGTTTGGATCTTTCCATGATGTGTAATCAATCTCTTCTACCACCATCTTACTTGCTTGTTTATTATAAATACTTTTAATATCACAATCGTACCAGTGATCATAATAAGCATTATCAGATTTATTTAATATATCACGTCGTTTCCATCGTTTCGGTCTCAGGACACCGTCACATTCTTCGATCTTGTCAGCTTTAGGTGCTTCATCATAGTCTATGTCTTTGTCAACAGCCTCAGAGTCACTGTAACAATCACCGTAGAAGGAATCGTCTTCACCCAATTTTACGTAATAATTCGTTGTTGATGATTTCGAAGTGTCTTCATCGTCTTCATGCTTCCTTTTTAGGAGTCCACCATTTTTACAAAGAAGGAAAGATCTACTTGAATTCGGCTGGAATATATTCTCACTTTTTACGTTAAGGATTCTTCCATTGTCTTCATTCTTCCGTAAATCATCAACCTCCTTCAATTTATGTTCTTCCTCACGATCGGGTGAGCTAATACCATCACGCTCAGGACAAGGAAAATTATTGTCATAATGCAGATCACTCTTCTTTAGTCTAGTGGATCCATCGGTGTCCTCTATGCCATAAGTAGTCTTGACTTTACATGTTCTACCATGTCTTTTTAAGCTGTCAATTCGTGTTAACAACCTGCTACAACGATTACTGCTTAACATGTTGCGTAGTGGGTTTCTAGCACAATCATTCTTCTCATGACGTCTAGCATTCCTTCTCATGACAAAATCCTTGCCACAGTATCTACAGCGGCTTCCTTCCGATTCAGCTATAGATAACAAACCACGATCCATGGTAGCTTCTGTGACTAATTTTAGATACAAACTGTCAGTTTTCTCCAATTGGAACCATTTCTTAAATAGAGTTTTTGAAATATTACATCAGCGAGTGTTAAGTTATCTAATGCAAAGCAAATTGATGCAAGTAGTTCCGGCTGTCGTCAACAGATGGCGCCACGTGTTGCTTGCAGGTAAATAATATTTAGTTCTTTTATGCGGGATGCGGGATGCTCACTAACGATCGCAAAAGAAGGATGGCTTCGCTAGACTCCAAGGAGAAGGAAGTCCGTCCTTCCTGTTAGTGCTTCTTAGATATCTCAGAGATTATTTGACTAAAAAATGATTTTTTTTATTTTCCACCTGATAAAAATGTTACAAGTGTTGTTTAAGTAGCAGAAATTCACTAATTAAATATAACCTTAAATAAATTAACATGACTCATTACATAGAAAAAATCCTTCATGAAGAGATCAATTGCTCGTCTGTAACCAGAAGCACTTGCAGAAAACCATCAAAATATTGCCAAGTATAATCAGGAGCACACGGAGAAAACTATCATAATATTGTCAAGAATAAACGGGAGCACAGGGAAAAATCCACCATTATATTGACAAGAATAATCAGGAGCACACGGAGAAAACTACCATAATATTATCAAGAATAAACGGGAGCACACGGAGAAAACCATCAAAATATTAACAAGAATATTCAGGAGCACACGGAGAAAACCGCCGCAAGTTTTCTTTGATATCATAAAATTTTAGGAAAAAAATAATACTAAAAATAAAAATAAATTAATAAAAAATTAAAAAAAACAATACATAAAATTCTGGCTTGTACTAGAACTTTATCTTTGTTCAACAATGAGAAGTTCACAAGCTAGCAGAATATATTTATGTATTTTTTTATTTTTTCAATTTTTTATTAATTTATTTTTATTTTTAGTATTATTTTATTCCTGAAATTTTATGATATCAAAGAAAACTTGCGGCGGTTTTCTCCGTGTGCTCCTGAATATTCTTGTCAATATTTTGATGGTTTTCTCCGTGTGCTCCCGTTAATTCTTGACAATATTATGGTAGTTTTCTCCATGTGCTCCTGATTATTCTTGTCAATATTATGGTGGATTTCTCCGTGTGCTCCCGTTTATTCTTGACAATATTATGATAGTATTCTCCGTGTGCTCCTGATTATACTTGGCAATATTTTGATGGTTTTCTGCAAGTGCTTCTGGTTACAGACGAGCAATTGATCTCTTCATGAAGGATTTTTTCTATGTAATGAGTCATGTTAATTTATTTAAGGTTATATTTAATTAGTGAATTTCTGCTACTTAATCAACACTTGTAATATTTTTATCAGGTGGAAAATAAAAAAAATCATTTTTTAGTCAAATTATCTCTGAGATATCTAAGAAGCACTAACAGGAAGGATGGACTTCCTTCTCCTTGGAGTCTAGCGAAGCCATCCTTCTTTTGCGATCGTTAGTGAGCATCCCGCATCCCGCATAAAAGAACTAAATATTATTTACCTGCAAGCAACACGTGGCGCCATCTGTTGACGACAGCCGGAACTACTTGCATCAATTGGCTTTGCATTAGATAACTTAACTCTCGCTGATGTAATATTTCAAATACTCTATTTAAGAAATGGTTCCAATTGGAGAAAACTGACAGTTTGTATCTAAAATTAGTCACAGAAGCTACCATGGATCGTGGTTTGTTATCTATAGCTGAATCGGAAGGAAGCCGCTGTAGATACTGTGGCAAGGATTTTGTCATGAGAAGGAATGCTAGACGTCATGAGAAGAATGATTGTGCTAGAAACCCACTACGCAACATGTTAAGCTGTAATCGTTGCAGCAGGTTGTTAACACGAATTGACAGCTTAAAAAGACATGGTAGAACATTTAAAGTCAAGACTACTTACGGCATGGACGACACCGATGGATCCACTAGACTAAAGAAGAGTGATCTGCATTATGACAATAATTTTCCTTGTCCTGAGCGTGATGGTATTAGCTCACCCGATCGTGAGAAAGAACATAAATTGAAGGAGGTTGATGATTTACGGAAGAATGAAGACAATGGAAGAATCCTTAACGTAAAAAGTGAGAATATATTCCAGCCGAATTCAAGTAGATCTTTCCTTCTTTGTAAAAATGATGGACTCCTAAAAAGGAAGCATGAAGACGATGAAGACACTTCAAAATCATCAACAACGAATTATTACGGTAAATTAGGTGAAGACGATTCCTTCTACGGTGATTGTTACAGTGACTCTGAGGCTGTTGACAAAGACATAGACTATGATGAAGCACCTAAAGCTGACAAGATCGAAGAATGTGACGGTGTCCTGAGACCGAAACGATGGAAACGACGTGATATATTAAATAAAGCTGATAATGCTTATTATAATCACTGGGACGATTGTGATATTAAAAGTATTTATAATAAACAAGCAAGTAAGATGGTGGTAGAAGAGATTGATTACACATCATTGAAAGATCCAAACATATTGGTTGACCGGCTAAGACTTCTACATGGCTCGCTTTGTGCAGGAAACTATCCGTGCATCAAAGAAATATCCTTCATACTCAAAGAACTGAGGAAAGCTGGCTACATACAATAATGGCTTCTTTTACTTGTATTTGTGTAATGTTGAGAAGTAATAAAATATTGAAAGTAAAAATTTAATGTTTTTATTTCTTGTATTATGATTTCCAACTAAGTCAGTGTGTGTTTCCGCTACTGTATGTGTGATCATTACGTTTCCTGTGTGTACTGTGTGTACGTTCCGTTTTCTGTATGTACTGTGTGTGCGTTCCGTTTCCTGTGTGTACTGTGTGTACGTTCCGTTTCCTGTGTGTACTGTGTGAACGTTCCGTTTCCTGTGTGTACTGTGTGTACGTTCAATTTCCTGTGTGTATTGTGTGTACATTCCATTTTCTGTGTGTAGTGTGTGTACGTTCCGTTTCCTGTGTGTACTGTGTGTACGTTCCGTTTCCTGTGTGTACTGTGTGTACGTTCCGTTTCCTGTGTGTACTGTGTGTACGTTTAGTTTCCTGTGTGTACTGTGTGTAGGTCCGTTTCCTGTGTGTACTGTGTGTACGTTCAGTTTCCTGTGTGTACTGTGGGTACGTTCAGTTTCCTGTGTGTACTGTGTGTACGTTCCGTTTCCTGTGTGTACTGTGTGTACGTTCCGTTTCCTGTGTGTACTGTGTGTACGTTTAGTTTCCTGTGTGTGTACTGTGTGTAGGTCCGTTTCCTGTGTGTACTGTGTAATCATTACATTTATTGCGTGTAAATTGCATGTATTGCGTGTACATTGCGTACATTACGTGTTGGAGCTGATGGAGCTGTTGGAGCACTTGCAGCTAATGGTCTATTGAAGCATAGGAGCAAAATGTAGATGGATCTGATGACGTGAATTGTAGCTCTTGGAGCCTGGCGTATATTGGAGAGATCGAGTTTTTTTTTGATCAAATGATCCTCTTTTTTAATTTGTAAATTTGACTCTAGTATTTTAGTAATTGGTTCTTGATTTGACTATCGTATTATTCCATACGGTGCATGTATATAAGCGAGTCCTAGACAGCAGGACGCTCAGTTTGTTTCTGACGACAGCGGTGTAAGGATCACCTAGTTTGTTTCTTCTGGTGCATAAGTCGTTTCAATTAGCTGTTCTTGAGACCTCGATGGCATCTTTACCGTCTTTAACGTTGAACTCGGAGGTTTTACCATCGACTACGGGAACCTTGACGACAGCTACGACGGAGAAGGAGCAGATCTCGTGTGCACCGACGATGTCAACATTGGAGGTGATTTCAACAGACGTGATACCACCATCATCCGAAGTTTCATCGTCAGCAATGGATTCTTCAACTAATGAAGAGCGTACATTGCGTCAGTGCAAATACTGTGACGCATCATTTACTATCACCTCAAATGCTCGCAGACATGAAAGAAGCAGTTGTTCTAATAATGTTAAAAGAATACAATTTCAGTGCAATAAGTGCAAAAAACTAATTTCACGTCTTGATAGCTTACATCTTCATTATGTAAAATGCTCCGAGAAAGTTAAGTGTGAGTATAATGAACATGGTTCTTGTTTTGACTCATGTGTTGTACCGACTGATGAGTCTATATAAGTGAGACCCTGGTGATATGGACTTCAGTCCGTCTCTGGCTGAGGTAATGAACGGATCGGATAGACATTTAAAGTCATGTAAAAGACTTAGTCCGTACAATAAGAAGACTGTTTGAAACGTGTAATCCAAAAGGCTTTGGTAATTTGTCAGTGTTTTTTTTTGTATTTGTAGTAGTGTATTGAATTTATGTAATAAATTTTTTTAAAAGAACTTGTGGTGTTTTTATTTTCTCAAACCTGTCGCTTTTGTGGTATTTTTTAAAATTAAAGTTGTTTTGTATCATCCTGGGATCGAATTAAGGACCTTAGTCGATCCAATCAATCAGTATATATATATTACAAATTTATTTAATGAATTTTGAACATGGTTTATGGAAATTATTATTTCTTTACATAAATTGAACATTATTGCATCGGTCGGGTATCGAACCAAAGACGGGAATCCATCGAATCAATATGTAAATTAATGGGCGATTTATTTAATGAATTTTGTAACTTTTCCCGAATTTCTAGCTAAATAATTACGGATTTTCAAGATGACGTCCAAATTTCAAGATGGCGGGTGTCACAGTAATAAATTATTACTGCACTCTAGCGGATAAGAACTAAACTAACATGGCGTCAGCGCACTCTCACCGACGAAAACAAGATGGTGGTCTCCAGCAACGAAGACAAGATGGCGGACATGACGTCATACTAGGTGAGGATATATATGCTTTAAGAAAAGTGGTGGGAGTCAGTCTGCCAAAAGTCACCACGGGGGAAGGATCGGTCGCCATTTTTTTTTTGCGCTCGTCGGGTTCGAACTGAGAACTCCGAGCTCCGTGTCCTTAATGTATGATTTTTAAATATTTTTTATTAAATTTTTATTAATTGAAGTTTTTTATAAATTTAAAAAAAAATTCATTAAAATCGGATAATAAATAAAGATTTTAAAGATGGCGGCCGTAACGGAAATTTCAACGGTGACGACATCATCCAATATGGCTGTCATGACATCCTAGTTTTCAAGGTCATGACCACGGCGGCTTAGAGCGGCTAGCTCTTAGGAGTTTTAAGCCGCTTTTAGGAATTTGGGTTCTTTCTAGGGCAAAACGACTTTTGAGGATTTTTCGAAATTCTAATTTTTGGATTGTGGAATTTTTTGCGATTTTTTGGCAGAATTTTTTTCCACATAAAAGGAAATTTTGACGAATTTTGAGGAATTTTGGGAAATTTTTGCCCAATTTTGGCAAATTTTGAGGGTCAAAGGTCAAGGTCAAACTTGTCCCGTTACGCTATGTCCCGTTACACTCCTCCAAGATGGCCGCCGTGACGTCACGATCCAATATGGCGGATCGTCTCCTCAGGCTCCTCAGCCAGAAGCCATGTCCCAGTATGCCCATTCCTATACTACTGGCGTGGTAACCCTGATTTCATGGAAGTAGAAAACCTTGCGGTTGTTGCCAAAAGCATTTAGGATTATCCAGGGTATTTCCACTTCCCCACTATACTAGGAAATTTCTAGGGTGGGGTGAGATGTGGCGACATATCCTCATCCCTTCGAAATAAAAAAAAATCTATTACTTACACCAACAAAAAAAATTGAAGGCACATAACGGGAAAAGTTGTTCTATGCCCCCTTCTCTCCCGTGATACTGCAAATTAGAAACTATGCAAACCGTCTTCCCCCTCTTACAATAAATCTGTCATATGATAGGCACACAGCAAATGCAAACAAATTGTGACCACTAGGTATTGGTTCTCTGAACCTCATAAATCTTTCTATCACCATTTAATTGATTAGGCAATGAAATTAAAAAAAATTGTCGTGATATTTACGATAGCCAACTGACCGTCCTATGTGTTTGTTTGAGTCATTACACTAGAAATTTTAGGTTTATGAACATTTGATTTAAATCATTTTAACTTTATTTTATGGAAAATTTACAATGCAGATATGTTATCATTCGTACATTTGAAGCAATCATCATGTTGTACGTACAAATATTTGCATGCGCTTTAAACTTCGATAATAATTGATTCTTTATGCATGTTATGGATTCAGTCATAAATGCTAAATCATCCTCAGAAAAGCCCTGTTTGGAAGATTATAGTTTTACGCATATAATCGAATAAGACCAGTCTCAACCATATTGCCTTCCAAGTGATTTCGTAAACTTCCTGAACAATCCACCTATATAATCGTTATCTACTTAGCGAAAAATACAACTACATTGATATCCAAAATATTTGGTTTTCCGTAAATGGATAAGATACTTTTTTTGAATGATATTAACAAATCATCAAGCATTTGTTTTATTATAATCCTCATAAATTTTTTTTGATTGTTACTACATAATGAATGGTTAAATATATAACTTATTAATTTAGATAGTTCAAATTTGTCGGTGTATGTTGCATTTTTTATGACTTCTATAAATTTTCTGTGGTATATAGGGGAAGCCTTCTTTTCACTGACGAGAGAGCCATACCCGAAGTCCCCCGAAGTTCATTTCTTTTCCGTATATTTAATGTAGCTATCCTAACAAAATCAACCGTCCACAATGTTTTAAAGTATTTATTATGTATCTAACCTAACCTAATTGAGCATTAGTATCCTTTTATCAACACCGCCATTTATTATTTACAATGAACAAAAAAAACCGAAGATGCACAATCGGGCGTTTGGCTCTCTCACCTGTGAAAAGAAGGCTTCCCGTATATAGAGCAAGCTTCCATATATTATTTGGAACGTTATAAAGACTAGTGTAATCCCAGACTAGACACATATAGATGCATGAAGGTAACTAAATATTAGGAAATTAAGTTTTCAACATAAAATATATCATTCAGTACATTTATCTGTCCTTCCAGGAAATCGGAGCTGTTGGACGAGACCGCAGGATGGACTTCACGTCGGCTCTCTGAGAGTGACGTTTGACTGTGGAGTCCGTCACTCTGAAACAATGCAACAAAATACACTTTATTAATTTAATAGCCACTTCATAATATCTTTGAAAAATAAAGTGTTAGGAATATATGAAAAAACTTTCTGTTTTCTTACTGTGAAAAAAAAAAAATGGTTGTCTGTAAAGTTGGTTTACGGACGATAGTTTAACGTGACAACGTCATAACAAAACATTGATGCAATGATTGCATAATTTTATGAATAAAATTGAATTATTTTATTGAATTATCACTATTTTGTATGGATACAAAGAAGGAGTGAAATGAAATATACAATTGAATTGATAAATTTACTTTTATTTGCACTAATTAATTCAAATTTGTTTATTACTTTAACGAAGAGATTATTTTAACTATAACTTTTATACATGTTTGCTATTTAACTTCTTCGAATTTGTGTTATTCTGTTAAGGATAGGACGATGATAGGAAAAGTAGGAAACGAATGGGAGTGTTTCAAGTTTAATGTGCCTCGAAAAAGTCAAATCGATGGTTGTGCCAATCGATTGGAAGAGAGATATTTGCACCACGGACTCTGCAGCAATGCTAGGAGGAACAGGTTAGCAAATAGCAATGAAAATGTTACATTGAAATGCATGAAAACAGAATTACTCCACGGACTCGGTCGCAATGCTAGGAGGTTCAGGTTAGCAAAGAGCAATATAAAATGAGCGTAACGGGACACAGCGAAACGGGACAATGTGCGTAATGGGACAGTTTTTCGTGCGTGCAGCCGGCATTCATCGATTTATTAGACGTTGTTACGTTTAAAATTCTTAACTGTAATGCAATTACCGAATAAAATATCTTTTACATATATTTTTTTTACTAAAGTTTCAGCAAACTTGAAAATTTGTTTTAAATATTTAGTTAGCTTTAATATTTAACATAAAAAAAATGTTATTAAAGTTAAAAAAATATAAGTTAAGACTTTTTTGATAACAGAACATATAAGAGCTTTTGGTGACTCTGATTGAAATAATAATAATTTTCGCTTGTCCCCATACATGTCTTAGCTGAAAACTCAGGGAAACAATAAAGTATAGTTTAGAGTATCGGTTTTAATAGTTGTTTTGCAAAAAGGTTTGTATTTTTAGTCTAGATGATAGCAGTAGATATAGTATAATGAGTGTGAAGGTAGTGAGAAAATAATTTTACTTAATGCATCTTTTCTTTAAGACATATTTTCTTAAAGATGCGCTTGCTAGTTATCAAGCCCTTTATGTTTGCGCCTCAGAAAATATCTCATCTACACTACTTTTATGTTGCCAAATTTAAAATAACGTGGAAATAAAAATGCAAAGGAAATAGATCTGAAAAAAATAATAATAGTATGTAGACACATGGTAAGTCCTTTAGCAGGGATAACTGAAACGTACTGATATTTAAGATTTACGAAACCAATACACCCGGCTATGATGGGTTGTAAAATTCCGGTAAATGTACAAAAATTACAGAAGACACTTTTCAAGGCAATTTTATTTCCCAGTGATAAATCACCAGCCAGAATCTACGTCCAGTACATATATAAAAACTTTCAAAATTGGTCCTTGCAGTTACTGGGAGAGAAACCCCGAGAACACGTGAAGGCACTACATTGCCAAAAATTGGCGTCCAAAGAACACTTTTCTGGCTATAATTGATGACTATTTTGTTTCCAAGGTAACTATCTTAGGATTAAAGAAGTTATATATCTCCGCGAAATGTTTTTAAGATTTAAAACAAAATCATATTTAAAGCTTAAATAGGTTTAAATGATACTCACTGACTCTATATGCCTGTTCCAGCTTGTATCTTCCAAGAAATGCATGGCATATCCATCCTCATCGCTGTCCATGATAAGTTAACTTAGGATATTTGTCTGAACAATCGGACATAGCACAATATTTAGACACAGCACGTATATTTAGACACAGAAAAACACTTATTACAGTATAAAAGCTCTAAAATATTATATTATTGTTTTGAATACTGTATGTTTTGTGTGATTATATTAATAAATTTTAATTTACAATTAATAATGTTGAATTGTAAAGTTTAACAAAACAGCGATTTAACTCACAGTAGTTTGTCAACTATCGTTTGCGTCCATCCCTTAACTGTCCGTCCGTCTACAAGCTGTTTGTTTGACAAAAGAACGCTAGTCCGTCATAAGATTTTTTTTTTCCTCTTTGACGTGGCCAAATGACTAAAATGCTTAAAACATTTCCGAAAATTTCACATGTAAAGTTTTATTAGCGCGACGATTGTTCGCTAAAATCCAATTAAACAATAAAATAAAGCTTCACCTTTTATAGAACTATAAGTTTATTTAAAATTTACCGTAGATTTTTAGATGCGTTTGTGTGTTTCAAAATTTTTTTTTTCAAATCATCATCATTATTATGTTGAACTGCTTCTAGCCTACGGCTGGATCAGCAAAATGCCTACAACTTCCTCTGTTACTCTACAAATCTTCCTGCTTCAATTATTTCATATCTTCTCCTGACTCCTGCAATTCTTAAAAATATCTCCACTTCCCACCTCATTCTTAGTCCTTCTTGGTTTTTCTAAACGGACTCTCCATTTCAATTATCTGGACATGGCCATACCATTTCATTTTTGCTTATTCCATGATATCATTCGAGTCCTGTACTCCGGCTCTAGCTTGCAACATCCCATTTCTGATCCTGTCTCGCCTCGTAACTGACAACATACTCCTCATAAACTGCATTTCTATTGCTCTGATCTTCCCGACGTTTCTCTGGTCCACAGTCCAAGCCTTCTTCGTTAGTGACTATGGGCACCTAGTTGGTGTAGTACAACACTCGTTTGCATTTTAATGACACCTCCCTCCTCCATTTCAAATCTCTCGCAAACATGAAGAATGTATCACCCTATTGTCCTCTCCTTAATATTGTTTTACTTTTTGTTTCTTACATTCAGTTTTAAAACTTGTTCAAGTGCAATTAAAAATACAATATGAAAGAAGCTAAAAAATATTTAAAAAAACCTAAATAAAATCCCAACAAATAAAGTTAATCCTTCTGGCCTCAGGCATTTTAAAAATTATCCCTTCACCCGTTCGTCCAGTGCAAGTTAAAGCTGCAGGCCATGTGATTAACGGACGGACGCGTTATGAATGAATGGGAAGGATAATTGGGAGTCCTGCGTAAATCTCAAAGTAACGGATAAACTTGAACATATTTGCAAATACTAAATTATTTTAAACAAATATATATTCTAAAGAAATCTAGGAAACATACGTAGCTATTGGTGTTTAACATTATCACAAATATTTGTAAAATCATGTAATAAGTAGGGGCATGCAAATTTCGCGAAAAGATTTTGAGACTAGATGAAAGTTAAAACACTATAGCTTTGTCTGTGTTTCGTGATTGGGTGAGTTTCTCCCAGGTACATATCGAGTGTTACAACACCAATCACAGTGATTCAGTGCTGAAGCAAAAGAGTCCTGAGTGGCTCGGCCAAATAAAGCAACGACTTCTCTCGAACACGGCCGCCAATAACAAGGAAGAAACCACAGGTGCTGTTATACCTTGTTGCAGTCTAATAAGTGTTCAGATCTTTTCGCGAAAATTGCCTGCCTCTAGTAATAAGTATTATATTGGACTCAATATATCTATTGCTTGTAACACATACATGATTATTCATAAGCCTGGACCTCTCACTGAACTTGTAATTTCAAAATATATTTCAAATACCAAATTGATACTTCAACATTTATATTAATCAATACAATAAGAAGATGGAAATATTTCATGTACTGAAATACACGAATACAATTTAGTACATATTTAAGAAAAAATTTTAATATTTGTGTTATATTTTTGCATGTAATTAATTTCTACAAAAATGGATTACCTATATTTCATATTTTAGTGTTTGTTCTTCAATTTCATTAAACCCATGATTCTACATACATTTTAACATTTATGGATAAAAATTTTTAACGACGTCTATAATGATTCTACACAATTGCACTTGTACGAGTGTCATTGTAACTTCTTCTAGGATTTAGAATGATTGTACTTTTTTATAAACATATTTTATTTAAACAATAAAGTCCTAAAATTACTACAAAATAGTGAGATTTCATTGGGAAATGTTTTGTTTCCAACAACTTTCAAATGGAATAATTTTAACAGTTTTCTAGTGAAATTTCTCTGATTTTCAATAGTTTTAAATGCTCTATATAGGGAATATTAAGTAGATTATACTTTCTCCATAATAAATTTTTATGTAAGATGTAAGAAACCTAACACACAGTTCCAAATACACCCATATGCCATAAGTTATTTGAAAAATAAATGTATCTTTACGTTATCCAAATGCTATATATATATATATTTTTATTACTATAAAATCATTGCAGAGTGATATTCAAAATGTATTAAGTAATTTTTAATGTATAAATTGTACTTATTGAATTCCTAATAACCTGAACTAACTCAGAATCTAGTCATGCTTGCTAGTAATCAACAACACAAATTTAAACAATGCGCGTTTCAACTTAGAAATGGATAACACTTATTTTAGCAGCATTAACTTACTATATAAAATATTTTGTACGTACTGTTAAGAAAAATGCACAGTTTTGTAAACGGAACACTGAGGATTTACATGACTATTTTTCAATCTTCCACGTGTGTATGTAATGTTTACATCATAGGTGCGAAAGAAATTTCAAACATGTGTCACTCACATTTTATAATGACAGCCTCCAAGGAGAAATTTGAGTGAAAAATAAAAGAAAATTTTGTTATCTTTGAAAGATTCGTGCAATGGGAGTGCATGACTTGATATAAGTTTTTGGTCATACGCCATTGCTTATAACTATTTCTGTTGAAGAAAAACTAAAAAATAAAAATAAAGAAATAAATAAATATAATACCCAAAAAAGACAAAAAAAACACAAAATTAAGCAAAAATTGCTGTTGTCAACAAGGATAAAAAAACCACAAAATATTCCGTAACAGGAATATGGTCAACAAACAAAGAAAAACAAAGAAAAATGTACTAAGAGAACGAAAAAAAAACCCACAAATGATGATGACACAGAAATATTGAAGAAAAATATCAGCACAACGGCTGAAACGAAACAAAAACAAGACAAAACAAAAAGACGAAACAAACACAATACTTTTCCAAAACAGAATAGGACGATAAAAAAAACCCACAAATGATGACAACACAAAAATATTGAACCCAAAATAATTCAGCACAACAGTAGAAACGAGACAAAAACACGACAAAACGAAAAGACGAAACGAACACAATAGTTTTACCAAAACAGAAACAAGCGACGTTTCGGGAACTGCAATCTGCTCCCGTCCTCAGGCAGAGACGGACATGGTACGGAAACACAGGTGCGACTGAGTAGGGGCTGGAAAAATGAGGGTATTTATCAGAGAAAGGGGTACACCTTGCTCAGCCAATGGCAGAAGAGCTCTCCCCCCATTGACTGTGCACCATGGAGTTAAAGTGGATTGGTTATGGTAGGTTGAGTATTGGCTATTGTTTTGTGCTGCAGGGATGTTTCTCTCAATATCAAAGGAATCCACATATTTTTTTAACTCAATGCTCTGTTGGCTGAAAATATTTTTATTGCTAATAATGAAGGCTGATTTTTTGATTTTCCTTTTTATTCTATCGGATTCCTGTATGAGTGTTGTGGAGTCTTCCCAGAGAATTTTGTGGCTATTTTCCCATGTATGTTCAGCAATTCTGTATTTTATGGTTTCACCCTTCTTGCAGTTGTTTTTGTGTTCTTTGATTCGGGTGGATAGAGCTCTGCCAGTTTCACCTATGTACATGTGGCCACATTCACAGGGGATCTGATACACACAGTTGTGAGTTTGTAATTTTTCTGTGGCTGGTTTCACCTTGGTAACAATACTTTTAATAGTAGATTTAGAACCGAATGCTGTTTGAAGTCCATATTTGTTTCCCAGACGTCTTATTTTTTTCTGAAAGCCCTTGAACATACGGAATGACTAGGGTTCCTTCAGGTTTCTCAGTTTCTGTGGATTTGAGTGTTTTGTTGTATTTAATATGCTGTTTGATGGTGTTGACTGGGTAACCATTGGCTATGAGTTCTCTTTTTATATGGTTGTGTTCAACCGCAATAGATTTCTCATCAGAACAAATAATCTCAGCTTGGTTGGTTAGTGTGTGAATTATGCCAGTTTTTGTTGTTTTGGTATGGCTGGATGCAAAATTAAGGTATTGGCCTGTGTGCGTAGGTTTCCTGTATACTTTAGTTTCCAGGCTGTTGTTTTTTTATGCTGACAAGTACATCCAGGAAAGGAATTCTCCCTTTGGTTTCTTTTTCATATGTGAATTTTATTGATGGCCTCAGAGAGTTGAGGTGGTTCACAAATTCCTCCAAAGTTTCAGGTCCATGTTGCCAGACAGTGAAGGTGTCGTCCTTATAACGGAGCCAGATTTTAGGAGGGCTATTACTTTTGCTAAGTGCTTCTTGCTCAAAGTTTTCCATAAATATATTGGCCATGCCATCGGTCTGTTTGTAGAAAATATCCTTGAACTGTAAATATGTTGTGGTGACACAGAGGGTAATCATTTCCATGATGGATGGGATTGGTATTATAGTTCTGTCCTTTAGGGTTGGATCAGCTTCCAAATTGGCCTTGACAATGCTGAGTGTTTCGGCTACTGGCACATTAGTGAAGAGGCATTGGACATCAAAACTCACCAGGGTATCATTGTTTTCTATTTTCAGTGTTTTTACTATGGAAATAAAATGATTAGAATCTTTGACAAAGGTATCTGTCTGTCCTGCTAGTGCCTCAACAATTTTCAGGAGATATTTTGATAGTTTCTGGCATGGGGAATTACAACAACTGATGATCGGGCGCAGAGGCATGTCGGGTTTATGAATTTTTGGAAGACCGTAAATGTGGGGTGCTTTACTGCTGTGTGGTGTCAGTTCTGATCTTGTTTTTTCTGGGATGTGATTCTGATGTTTTTTTAAAGTTTGGTACACTTTTCTTTCAATGCTGGCTGTGGGGTCTTTTACCAGTTTTGTATATTGATCTGTGGTAACAAAATCAGTATTTATTTCTTTATTTTTAGTTTTTAGTTTTTCTTCAACAGAAAAAGTTCTTAGCAATGGTGTATGTCCAAAAACTTATATCAAGTCAAAAGAAAAATGTGTTCCGCTATCCAGTTTTAAAATCTTTGAAAATAAAATTGATTAGCAATAATATATTTGATAAAGAAATTTTATTTTTTCACGTTCGTTTTCCATAAATATAACAGTAACGGAAATAATTTATTTTACATAAAAATGAAAACAAATAATATGTGTAAACCAAATACAACAAATTTATTTGCAAATATATAAAATTTAAAAAATTGGTTTTTATGGTTTTAAAAATAGTTAGATCGTAAAAATTTCAATATATTTAATAACAATGCTTGAAAATAAAAAAACTTTAATTGGCTGTATTGCCTATCTGAACGTTTATCCTAGGTTTACGTTTGTTTTTTTAATATCAAACACAGCAGCGTACATATTAATGGTACGTAATTATTTACTCACATGTAGTGAAATTGGGTTGTTGGGTAAGTCATATTACAAAAAAAAAAGGGGCCTATATTTCTAATCCTCAAAAACCGAAAGCATGTTTATAACAGCAATAAAATTTTTCTCATGATTTGATAAACTTCTGTAGTAGTTTTTGTTTCCGTATCGGCTGAAAAATTTGCTTAAAAAAATTTGTTGTATGTAAAGTCGGTTTACGGACGATATTTTAACGTGAAATCATCATAATAAATCATTGATGAAATGATTGCATACTTTTATGAATAAAATTGAATAATTTTTATTGAATTATCACCATTTGGTTTGGATACAAAGAAGGAGTGAAATGAAATATACAATTGAATTGATTAATTTTTAATTTTATTTATACTCATTAATTCAAATATGTTTATTACTTTAACGAAGAGATTATTTTAACTATAACTTTTATACATGTTTGCTATTTAACTTCTTCCAATCTGTGTTATTCTGTTAAGGATAGGACGATGATAGGAAAAGTAGGAAACGAATGGGAGTGTTTCAAGTTTAATGTGCCTCGAAAAAGTCAAATCAATGGTTGTTCCAATCGAGTGGAAGAGAGATAGATGCGGCGCAAGCGTACAATGAGCGTTACGGGACAAAGCGTAACGGGACAATGTGCGTATCGGGACAATGAGTCATCCTTTTTCGTGCGTGCAGCCGGCGTTCATCTATTTATTAGACGTTGTCACGTCAAAAAGGTTTAAAAAAAAAAAAAACAATGTTTAGCGAAGTCTCCACCGTTGTTAGTTTAATATTATACTCACACGTGTTGGTGCATTGTTAAACTTGTACTCAAGTTAAAATAGTATCGAAAGTGTAAAAGTACATATTAAAATATGGTTTGGTAATAATGGCATAGCTTTGGTGTATTTATACTTTGTGATGTGTATTTCCAAGTGACTGCGTATGTAAATTTTCTCCACAACGATAACGACGAATATTTAAATTGTACCTGGTACTTAATTTTTTGTAGCTTTTACCTGTTAGTGAAGAACGTTGAATTCAGAGTTTTTTTATGTATCACTTAAATCATCAATAAAATACTATTTGTAATCTGAGTGACTTAACTGAGTATCTAACCCACCACCTAATTGTTAATAGTCTAGCTTCGCCATCGTGCACACTAATCAACAGTTGTCTAATGGAATTCCAATTACATAACTTATTATATTAAATAGGGTTTTATCATTATAACTTGCAAAATATTTTTTTTGTTGCAGTTTCTAGATTGTTGTAAATTCACTCTGACGAGTATTTTTTCATTTTCAATTACCTATAGGCGTGCCTACAAGTACAAACTACTGAAACTAAGGGAACACTACTTATACTTTAAGTTTTTCTGTAGATGTTATTTAATCTTACAATCCAAGTGCGTTATTTAAAACTTTTGCTATTGAAAAAAAAATAACAGGTGTACCTCCATTCCGTTTATTTTACCGAAGCCTGTTGCAAAATTTGTTTTTTTATAGTTTTTTTTAGAAATATTAGACTAAAATTTCATCAAGTGAATTAAATTTTTACAAAATCAAAACTAAAAAAATATGTAAAAATAATACACCAATAGTTATGTATTTTTACGTTTTTTTTTATTACAATATACATATTTAAGTCACCAATGATATTTTATAGCATATTATATTCCATAAGCAATAAAAGCGTGACATTAAAATAGCAAAAAACATTAACCAATATTTCCATCCACCACTGTAAAAGGTAAAAATGTAAATGATTACGAAGCACACAAGAAACAACACATATTGCGTCGTCGAATCAGAGCACAGCGAAGCAGAGTTCTCAAGACAAGTCCACTATTTTCCTTGCATAGTTCAGTGACTTATGCGGGGCGGTTAAAACCAACGCCACATTGCGCTGTTTGTAGAAGGGGTTTTTACGTCATTTAATACATATGCGCTCAAAATGGTATATCTAAAATCCACCACAAGCACAGTTTTGTTCAGAAGGTGACTTTATATGGATTTTTCGTTAGAGCTTTTGACGATATGACCTCGCCGACTGTGAAAGTAAAAAATTTTCAAATTTGACAAGAAATTTATTAGACGGAGAAGGTTACACACTCAAATGCGACATGGGAAGAAGGGGGAACGGTTGGTGACGAAGACGTGTGACGTGTGCGCTAGGCGTCACCCCGGGGCGACGCAGGGCGCCTCGACGCTGTCGTAGTGGTAGCGGCTGGCGCGGAGGGCGTGGCCCTCGAGCAGTCGACGTCTGACGACCACCGCCCTCCCTGCGTCTCCGCAGCGGCTAGCGAACCGCAGCGCGCGTCCGACCCGCCTGTGCACAATCATTACACATTGTAGGGGCAGGCATTTTTCGTGAATAAATCTGAACGCCTATTAGACTGCAACAAGGTGTACCCGCAACAGCGGTTTCTTCCTTGCGATTGGCGGCCGTCTAGCGAGAGAAGTCGTTTCCTTTTTTGACTCAGCCACTCAGGACGCGTTTACTTCCTCACTGAATCACTGTGATTGGTGCTGTATCAATCAACATGTACCTGGGAGAAACTCACCCAATCACGAAACACAGACGGTGCTACAGTGTTTTAAATTATAACTACTCTCAGAATCTTTTCGCTAAATATGCATGGCCCCACACATTGATATGTACAGATAGGTTACATTTCCACACATTTCAGTTCTTTCCCTTTGTTTATTTGGTTAAAATTCAAACATTTGATTCCTTGAAATACGATTTAATTTAAATACTTTTATTTTATTACATTGGTAGAGACCTGTAAAATTCGCGGATTCATTTCGCGATAGGATCGAGTCCAAATACTTTTGACATTATTTTGCTTCACTGATTGGGCCACGGTTTATCTGAAGGACTCTGGGCCAATGAAAAATCTTTAACAGAATAATTAGCGAATCACGATCATTCCAGTCAACAGGTGTTACGAGTCGGTAACCAATCAGCAGATGTAATTTGCATGAGTGCATAGAGGATCATGGAGTCTATCCTTTAGGGATTTGAAATCGCGAATTTTACAGGTCTCTATACATTGGGTTTCTTTTTATGGTGTTTAATGTGTATTTTCACTTCATCGCATTTATTTCTATACATTACATCTATACATTAAATTATTTTATTTTAGCCATCCATTTTGTTTGATACATTAGTTTTCAAATCATATTGTTTCATTTGGTTGATATTTCGTAACCATTTGTTTCGTTTCAGCCTAAGGGCGCAAGCCTCACTTCTAGCACACACGTAACCAATGTGTACAGAATGTCCCATGAAGCAGGCTCCAGTCGAGAACAACTGGCAGGCAAGAAAATTACGGTTCTGATAAAAAAAATTAAACTAATTAAAATATGTGTCGTTTTTATATCCCCACCCTGCACCAAATTATTAGATAGTGTCAGTTAAAATATTTTTGTACCCAATCCCAAACCAAAATAATATTGATAAAAACTCCAAAGAATGTAAAAGTCCTTTATTTTTGTAAAGAAAATTTTATTTTCACAATTTATGTAGCACAAATGATTAATTATTCACAAAAACTTACTTGGCTACCAAGCAAGTTATTTGCTTTACTTAGCTATCTTTTTATAGAAATTCTATGTTAACAAAGTTCTATAAAAAAAGGAATAGGCAAATATATCCGATTATAAATATTTTGCGAACATAAGTCTTTCAAATAAATTTTTATCTTTAAAGTTTTTTTGTTTGATTTTATTATGAATTGTTATAAATAGTAGCTTTGGTTATAATTGCGTAGTTAAATGTTTTATTGAAATCATCTAAAAAATTTATGCAGGGTATGGATGAGAAAACCTTCTAAAAAGATGTCTACAACTTTAATATCTACGATACTTCATGGATTTCGTTTTTCTTGGTTTAGAACCGTAATTTACTGGCCTGTAAAATTTTCGGTTGACATTGAGTTATGGCAGATTCTGTAGACTTCCCATTAGTTCTTACAAACAATTCAAAGTTTCACCTGAGTGTGAGAAGAAACAAATAACAGTTGTGACATGTGCACACTCACAACTAATTACATTTGGACACTTAAACTTTTTTAATTATAGTACCATTAACGATAGTAGTATAGGAATGACGGACCTGGGACAGGGTCCAGGGTGAGGAGGAGGATTGTGCCGACCGTCATCTTGGATTCTGACGTCACGTCCATCTGTGACGTCACGGCGGCCATCTTGGATGAGTGTAACGGGACACCGCGTAACGGGACATAATGTAACGGGACAAGTAGATCACGGCGGCCATTTTGGATCCGCCATCTTGGATCCGCCATTTTGGATGACGTCATTGTGTTCTAGAAAATTCCGGCGATGTGTTTTCCGCCATATTGGATGATGACGTCACTGTTGCAATTTCCATTACCGTCACCATCTTTAACTTTTTTATTTATTATCCGATTTTAACGAAATTTTTTTTTAAAAATTATAAAAAAATTCAAATAATAAAATTTTAATAAAATATTTATAAAAAATATACATAAACGACACGGAGTTCGGAGTCCACGGTTCGAACCCAACGAGAGCAAAAAAAATTAAAAATGGCGACAGGCTCCTTCCTTAATGGTGTCTGCAGGCAGACTGACTCCCACCACTTTTCTTAAAGCATATATATCGTCACCTAGTATGACGTCATGTCCGCCATCTTGTCTTCGTTGCTGGAGACCACCATCTGGTTTTCGGCCGCTATAGTGCGCTGACACCATGTTAGTTTAGTTCTTATCCGCTAGAGTGCAGTAATCATTTATTACTGTGACACCCGCCATCTTGAAATTTGGACGCCATCTTGAAAATCCGTAATTATTTAGCTAGAAATTCGGGAAAAATTCCAAAATTCATTAAATAAATCACTTATTAATTTGCATATTGATTCGATGGTTCCCCGTCTTTGGTTCGATACCCGACCGATGCAATAATGTTTAATTTTATGTAAAAAAAATAATAATTTCCATAAACCATGTTCAAAATTCATTAAATAAATTTGTAATCCATATAATGATTGATTAGATCGACTAAGATCCTTGGTTCGATCCCTGGCCGATACAAAACAACTTTAATATTTTAAAAAAGTATCACTAAAGTGTAAGGTTTGAGAAAATAAAAACACCACAAGTTCTTTTAAAAAAACTTTTATTACATACATACTACACAACTACAAGTACAAAAAAAATACACAGACAAATTACTAAAGTCTTGTGGATTTCTCGATTTCCGCATCAGCCACCCACGAATTAAAGCGAGGTGGAAAGCCCCACCACTTGACGTAGGACCGTCCATTTCTTCGTTTTATAATCTTCTCCACCAAGTACGTATCGGGATACAACGTAGGCTGAATCTCTTCGGCATAGAAGCCTTCATGGATAGGTTTGTGGTCCAAATCTTCGAGGTAGTAGGTCCTAGGCTCTGATTCACGAACATGTGTCACACGGAAAAGTTCGGGACTCCAGTTTGCAGTGAAACCTTTCTCGAAGATATCTTTCTGCTTGGAGATTCGCACAATGTCACCGACGTTAGCTTTACGCTTTCGTGGATCTTTCTTCTTCGTGTTGGAAAACACTGTTTGAAGCAAGCGATTGTCCGTTACGTCCTTTGGCTTCATTTTCGTGGTAGAATGCACCGTGGAATTATAGTCGCTTATTAGTTTCGGCAAGATGTCAAGCCACTTGTAATTTCCGTTAGCCGTGAACTGCTGCCACATCTTGGAACGCAAAGTTCTGTTAAACCTTTCGACAACGGAGGCTTTGACATTACTAAATGTAGAGTAGTGTTTAATGTTCTTCATCAAAGCCTTGAAGGTTGCATTGTAGAATTCTTTCCCGAGGTCCGTTTGCAGGTGCGACGGTACACGTCCATCACGCAAAATATTGTTCATGGCCTTGGCTACGTCAGATGCAGTCTTTGATTTGACAGGTCTAGCCCAGCGAACTTGCTATAAACATCGATGACTGTCAACATGTACTTGAAACCTTTATTCAATCGGGAATACGGTATCATCTCAACAAGGTCCGCCTGGAATAAATCGTCAATTCCACGAACTATGACTTTGCGACGAAGGTATTTCCGTCTAGCAGGAGCATGAAGTTCGCGAGCGATTCCGGTTCGACTCATTGTATGTAGCCGGCTTCCCTCAGTTCTTCAAGTATGGAGACTAATTCGTTGATGTGCGAATAGTTTCCTACGCTAAGCGAAGCATGTAGAATTCTAAGGCGATCAACTAATTCATTAGGGTCGTCCCAATATACATAGTCAAATATCTGACCACTTTCTAGCTTTTTTAAACCTTCGCCATGTATTGTTAGTTCACTGAAGAGATTAGCGAGAATGTCGATTTTTTCATGATCTACGTCTTTATATACACCACTATCTGGATCGTTATCGCGAAAATGTGCATTGGTTAGCTCTAGCAGTTTTTTGTACTCTTGTAAGTCTTTGTGAGAATATCCTTTAGGCTCCCTGCGAAACAGCAATTCGTACAGACCCGGAGTCCCGCGCGTTTTGTACTCTGCTACGCGTACGATGTTTCCTGGTAGAAAGTCTATTTCTTTAGCACCGAGGAACCACTTATTATATTTTCTGTACACTCCGTAGGTCGTGTCATTATTCCGGCTCGTAAACGATATCAGGTATGGTTGGACCATTGCATTAACTTGATGTCCCTTTTTCGGTATTTTTTTCTTGTGCATGGACTCTGTACTTGTTAAGTCCTCTTCTTCTCGATCCGGTTCATACTTTCTCTTCTTTACAGTCGGCATTTCATCTTCAACTTCTGTCTTCACAATGATGACTGGTTCTTCCTTGTTTTTAAGTTCGTCGAGGCGACTAGTGATTGGTTTAAATATCTCCTCATTTTCCATCTCACGTGCAAGTCTGGTTCGTCTAGCAAGTAAATATTTTTCACGAACAGACTGTATAGCTTGATGAAGGTCACTGGCCAGGTCCGACATTGTACTGGCTGAAAACTTATTGCAAGACCTCCTTATATACTTTTTTATTCGATCGCAGAAACTTCGTTCTTGTGTTTGGCCAAATCTGAATTTGTTGACAAGTGAGATAGTGATGCTTTCAGACTACTTTGAAAAGTTCTCAGATTGTCACGTCTTTGTGCATTCGATACTTCTATCATGTCGCGAATGCGAGAATCCGAGGCTTTCACATGCTGGTCGATGGCAACGAGATACTCTAGTAATTCCTTTTTCACACTGTCTACTTTTTGAGCCAGTAGCGAAATGTATTTGCGGATAACGTCGTCATGAGACTTGAGAGCAGTACGTAAGTCTCGACTGCTACGACCGAATTTCGAAATGCTATGACTCATGTTTGGCGATAAACTGATCGAAACCTCGTCTGTACCTGCCCTTATATAGAGGCCAGTCCTTTACGATGACTAGAAATCCGTGATCGTCTTTCCAACACAAGGAACACATGTCTTTAAATTCCTGAAACGACATGTCGGTGTTTACGTGATCGTCATAAGCGTGGCGTAAATTAAGTTCGTCCATGCGAAACAAAACTATGACGTTTGCGTTGTCTCGTAGGAGATGTTTCGGAATACGACTGTACGTCTGACACAGGTATACGCAGTCTACCTTGGCGTGTCTACCCATGGAAAAGTACTCTTGTATTATGCCTTGTTTCTCGCACATCACATCGTCAAACACAAACACGGAATTGGCTTTTGTTTCGCTTGGAGGTACAACATCGGTATTATCGCTAAACGGAAAATACTCCAGACCATCCACCGAGCGTAGAACAGTTGCTAGGCGCTGGTACTTTGGCTGTTGCAACGACTTGGAATACAAGTAAACGTTCTCGAACCGAAGACCGTTTGGCTCCTCCAGTAAACTCAGTAAAACACACGTCTTGCCACAGTTTGACGGACCCGCCATTATGCATCGTACGGCGGAAGGCAACAGTAAGCCATGTCGTGATTCACGTGCACTAAATACATCGTCTTGCGTAATGCGCACGGGCAAACACACGTCTTGCTTGACGACCTGCATTGTACTAAAGTAATTGTATAAAAGAAGCGTATATATACTTTCTGGTCAGTTGTGCGTAATGTCTCGAAGAGGTAAGAACAAACAACACATCGGCGCGGGACTCGTTAACTCGCTGATAAACAATCTACCATTCGAGCTACACATTCCTGGCTACAGATTTTGCGGCCCCGGGACTAAACTAGCGAAAAGGTTAGCTCGCGGTGACGTGGGCATTAATTCACTCGACGAAAAGTGCAAGCAGCACGATATCGCATATTCATTAAGCAAGGATCTGGAATCTAGGCACCGTGCCGACGAGATATTGGCACAGGAAGCCGAAGATATAAGTAAATCGTCGAACGCGGGACTAGGAGAGAAAATCGCAGCGTGGGGCGTTTCCAAAATCATGAAGGCAAAGACGAAATTAGGACTGGGCGCTCGTCGAGCCGGCTCCATCAAGTCAAAGACTAACTCGCGCAAGACCAAACGCAAGACTGGTGCAGGCGTGCAAAAAGCCAAGCAAAAATTACAGACTCTCGACAAGAAGATTATAGGAGGATTTCTTCCTTTGTTTTTGCCTGCATTGGGCGCTCTCGGCGGCCTCATCGGTGCAACGAGCGGTATAGTGCGGGCAGTCAACACTTCGAAGAATGAGCGCAAGCAGTTAAAAGAAGCACAGCGACACAATGCCAACATGGAAGCCATTGCCATCGGTAAAAAAAACGGTGCAGGACTCTACTTGCAACCTCACAAGACAGGCCGAGGCATGAGGAAGAAACGTGTAAAGAGAAAATCCTAAGTTCATTGCCGAAACGTCCGCTCACCAACGTAGATTTAATAAAGTACACACGCAAACTGAAAATACCAAATTTCCGTGGCGTGTTTATGCGAGACACTTTGCCCAGCAAGCCAAAGACACGTGAGCGCGCCATAATTAATTTAGACACGTCGTTGGGTCGCGGCACGCACTGGGTGGCTTATGTAAAGTCTGGAAACATGGCCGAGTACTACGATAGTTTCGGTAATTTACGGCCTCCGTCAGAACTGCGACAGTACCTGGGCCAGTCCACTACATTGTTTTACAATTACGAAACGGAACAGAAGCCTAATCAAACAAACTGCGGACACTTGTGTCTTCGCTTTTTAACAAACAAAAATTAGCTGACAAATAAAAAAAATTGCTACTTAAAGGTTGTGCAGTGATGATAATTTATTAGTCATGTCGATAACACTTACCTTGACAGGTCACGCATCTGAGCTGCGGGCGGTTCATTTCCCGCCCCTGGATTTAGACGGAGAATGGTGTATCGGACTCGTAGACTTTCAAACGTATAATGCCATACCTAATATCGACGAGGAAAATTGCAAGATTTGCTTCCTGAAAAGCGATGGGACCGCTCATGAAATATGGTTACCTGTTGGCTCTTATGAAATTGACGACATTGCAAATTACATCAGGGATATGTTACCACAGGATGTAGACTTTCAACTGCGTGGAAATCCAAACACTCAAAAAAGCATTCTAACATGCAGTGAAAATGTCGACTTTACGAAACCTGGGACCATAGGTACGATGCTCGGATTCGAATCAAAGGTTTATGATACGGGAAGAACGTACGAATCTACGCGCGCAGTAAACATTTTGCCTGTGAATGTCATAAGAATAAACTGTAATTTGGCAAGTGGAACGTATCTCAACGGAAGACTAAGCAACATGCTGCACGAGTTTTCGCCGATGGTCCCGCCAGGATATAAACTGGTCGAAGTACCTCAAATTATCATTTACGTTCCAGTCGTCGTGAAGTGCGCACACGAAGTCGTCGTCAGAATCGTTGACCAGCGAGGACGATTGGTGAATTTTCAAGACGAAGAAATTACATTACGTCTGCACTTGAAGCGATGGGCATAAAGTTCGTAACACCGAACAGTTATAAAAGAAATCGTATTGCCGTGAATAAGAACAGTTCTCTACCAGACATCGGTGCATTAACACCTGACAACATAAAGTATCTTCTCAGTATTGGACAAGTGCCGAATAAATATGGAAGACGAAATCCTCAACGTGGAAGATCCGGTCATTTTTGAAGACAGCATTACGAAAATGGAATTGCACGAGTACCAGCCTTTCCTGCTCGGACCGTACGCACTACCATCGGAAGTACGCATTGCAGTACAACACCAAGATATTTGTACTTTACCTTCGCAGTCATTTCTACGTATAAGAGGCACGCTTACAAAAGCGGATGGTACGCACCCGACAACGACGACAATATCCTGCAATGGTATTCTTCACCTAATCGAGCGCATTACATATGTACTCAATGGCGTCGAGGTAGACCAGACGAGAGATGTAGGCATAACATCTGCTATGAAAAATTACCTTTCGCTCACTCCAAATGAACTGTCTGCTGCAAAGATGGCCGGTTGGGCTCTCGAGGATGAATATAAGCTTCCGGTTTATGCCGAAGGGAAGTTCGAAGTTTGTGTTCCTCTGTCCATGCTTCTCGGATTCGCTGAGGACTACAAGCATATAATCATTAATTCGAAACAAGAGCTCGTACTGCTTCTAGCCAACACGCACATTAATGCAATTGTCGCCGCTGCAGAAAACCCTCAAGATGTCTCGCTAACACTACAGTCTATCGAGTGGATGCTGCCCCACATCCAAGTTAGCACCGTTGAGCGAGTCAAGATGTTGAAGAACATAGAAAATGGCAAGAACTTCGATGTGCCATTCTGATCCTGGAGCCTGGAAACTTATCCTGGCTTGCCTCATAGTCAGCGTATCAATTGGATAGTAAAGTCCAGCTTCGCTACGGAAAAACCAAGATACATCATCGTCGGGCTTCAGACCGGAAGACAGCTCAATGCAAGAGTAAGTCGCTCCGTATTCGATAACTGTCATATACGTAATGTAAAAATATTTTTAAACAGCGAAAGTTATCTGTACGTTGACATGAACATGGACTTTGAAAGTGGAAGATTTCTTCTCGCATATCAAATGTATGCCAAGTTTCAGCAAGCTTACTACGGGCGGATACAGTCACCGATACTGAGTCCTTACAGTTTCAAGAACAAGGCACCGTTAATGGTGTTTGATGTTTCCAAACAGGATGATCGAATAAATTCAAACATCATCGACTGTAGGATCGAGATAACGACTAGCGGAAATATTCCGCCAAACACCTATGCTTTTTGTCTGATACTTCACGATCGGCTTGCATCGTACAATTGTCGAGACAAACTTGTGAAAATCCTGACATAAATACTGTTTCGTTTTCGATAATAATTTAGTTACGACCGAGCATTGCTAGCGACAACATGAACTGCAACCTGCAAGGTTTCCAGTGTCAAAATGGGTTCGTGCTCAAGGAAATTGCCGTCACTCACGACGGCTGGACTTGAACCCGCAGCTTCCGACCTCCGTATCCGTGGAAACTACTAGACGAAAAAAGTAAACGGTCGAACGAATGGCTATGTAAATATTATCACGGACTAGAGTGGGACGAAGGAAAAATTCCGTACCACCAAGTGAAAAACACACTTCAAGATTTACTACTGCTAAACGAAATAATCTACGTTGCCGGACCTGAACAGAAGAAATGGATGAGCAAGTTGTGTGACGACGGAGCAGCTGAAATCGTAGATATACAGACCGAATACGGCTGTCCTTCCCTGCGCAAGCTTAGTGCAATATACGACGTGCAGCCACGTCACAAGTTTGAACGTGTCTGTGCCTGCACAAACTCGCAGTTAATGCAGAAATGGTACACTCAATGTTAGTAGGAGCCTGCATATATATAAATGGCGTACCTACGTACGTGCCATCAGTTGATGTTCTACCCGCAAGAAGATGTTTACGTTTCATCCTGCTAACGTGTACGTGAGCGCAAGACCTAGCTTCAGCAGTGTCGAGTACAGCTACTGGGATTCCGGGTATCTACGTACATATACAGAAACCTGTGATGGAGGCGCTCAGCATTGGCGGTTTGCGCACTTTCCTGTGTCCTACGAACCGACCCAGCAGCTGGTAGATTGTTGCGAACCTGGAAACTGTGCCGTCTATCACATGAGACCACACACAATCCTTCCTGCCAGCATCGCTGAGGTAGTCGCCTCGTCTGCCCGTGCAACACCAAACATGGACGTGTTGCAACCTGTTGCGACCTGTGATGCTTCTACGCAGACGTCCAAACGGTGTGCGTCTCATCGTCGCAGTTCAGGCAGTGAATCTGTCCCAACTATCACTGAGCCTAAGCCCAGGCGTAGACGTGGTCACAGACGTCACCGACCATGTCTTGTCGGAGTGGTCGACGTTGCAGAAGATGAGCAGCTGGAAACCTGTGTTCCTGATCGCGTGACCGGCGAACCAGTTGGAACCGGAGTCAACGAACCAGTTGGAACCGGAGTCGACGAGTCAGTTCGTGCGGCATTAAAGACTTTGCTTGTGAAAATGCTTAATTCCTTAACCTAATATGTATTTGTGTACTTTTTATAAATAAATGTGTTAAACTTGAACTCGTGTGGTTTTTATTTCTACAATTTTTAGGTACCTAATAAAAAATTTTTAAATACAGACGATATTTTGACTCATGTAGTATACCAGTAGACCACGGGTATATAAGCGAGGTTCGGACGACTGGACCCGCAGTTCACCTCTGGCCGCGGTGCAGTACGGACGTGCTCTCTCCAGTAAGTTTCGTGAGATTTAGTTACTGTTCCAATGTCGTCCGGGATAGACTGTTTACCATCAGCAGCGGGGACCTCGATGGCAGCAACGATGATGGCGTCGGAGATCCCGATACCTGCTGCAGAGGAGACAACGATACGTGCTGTTCCACCATCAGCTGAAGTTTCACCATCTACATTCCAGACATCAATTAATGAAGAGCGTACAGCGCATCAATGAAAATATTGTGACGCATCTTTTACTAAACCTACGAATGCGCGCAGACATGAAAGAAGCAGCTGTCAGAATAATGCTCAAAGAATACAATTTCAGTGTATAAAATGTAATAAACTAATTTCACATCTCGATAGCTTACATCATCATTATAAAAAATGCTATCGAGAAAGTTAAGTGCGAGTATAATTCCACGGTGCATTCTACCACGAAAATGAAGCCAAAGGACGTAACGGACAATCGCTTGCTTCAAACAGTGCTTTCCAACACGAAGAAGAAAGATCCACGAAAGCGTTAAGCTAACGTCGGTGACATTGTGCGAATCTCCAAGCAGAAAGGTATCTTCGAGAAAGGTTTCACTGCAAACTGGAGTCCCGAACTTTTCTGTGTGACACATGTTCGTGAATCAGAGCCTAGGACCTACTACCTCGAAGATTTGGACCACAAACCTATCCATGGAGGCTTCTATGCCGAAGAGATTCAGCCTACGTTGTATCCCGATACGTACTTGGTGGAGAAGATTATAAAACGAAGAAATGGACGGTCCTACGTCAAGTGGTGGGGCTTTCCACCTCGCTTTAATTCGTGGGTGGCTGATGCGGAAATCGAGAAATCCACAAGACTTTAGTAATTTGTCTGTGTATTTTTTTTTGTACTTGTAGTAGTGTAGTATGTATGTAATAAAAGTTTTTTTAAAAGAACTTGTGGTGTTTTTATTTTCTCAAACCTTACACTTTAGTGATACTTTTTTTAAAATATTAAAGTTGTTTTGTATCGGCCAGGGATCGAACCAAGGATCTTAGTCGATCTAATCAATCATTATATGGATTACAAATTTATTTAATGAATTTTGAACATGGTTTATGGAAATTATTATTTTTTTTTACATAAATTAAACATTATTGCATCGGTCGGGTATCGAACCAAAGACGGGGAACCATCGAATCAATATGTAAATTAATGAGTGATTTATTTAATGAATTTTGGAATTTTTCCCGAATTTCTAGCTAAATAATTACGGATTTTCAAGATGGCGTCCAAATTTCAAGATGGCGGGTGTCACAGTTATAAATGATTACTGCACTCTAGCGGATAAGAACTAAACTAACATGGTGTCAGCGCACTCTAGTGGCCGAAAACAAAATGGTGGTCTCCAGCAACGAAGACAAGATGGCGGACATGACGTCATACTAGGTGACGATATATATGCTTTAAGAAAAGTGGTGGGAGTCAGTCTGCCTGCAGACACCATTAAGGAAGGAGCCTGTCGCCATTTTTAATTTTTTTTTTGCACTCGTCGGGTTTGAACCGTGGACTCCGAACTCCGTGTCGTTAATGTATATTTTTAATAAATATTTTATTAAAATTTTATTATTTGATTTTTTTTATAATTTTTTAAAAAAATTTCGTTAAAATCGGATAATAAATAAAAAAGTTAAAGATGGCGACGGTAACGGAAATTGCAACAGTGACGTCATCATCCAATATGGCGGAAAACACATCGCCGGAATTTTCTAGAACACAATGACGTCATCCAAAATGGCGGATCCAAGATGGCAGATCCAAAATGGCCGCCGTGATCTACTTGTCCCGTTACGTTATGTCCCGTTACGCGGTGTCCCGTTACACTCATCCAAGATGGCCGCCGTGACGTTACATATGGACGTGACGTCTGAATCCAAGATGACGGTCGGCACAATCCTCCTCCTCACCCTGGACCCTGTCCCAGGTCCGTCATTCCTATACTACTAACGGTTACTAAATTTTTTATTATCACCCCAAACGTTCTTGTATGTCTTTGCAGGTGCATCACTATATCATTATCGGTATCTAAGGAAGAACTGGGACACAAAAATCTTTACAAGAGAGCTATTGAGAAACTTTAATTTTATCTTTCACATAACTTGAGCTAACTTTACTATATTTATTAGCAGGAACAAATGCTGAATATAATTTCGCCAGAAGGAGGTAGGGGGTTTAGATAGAACCTCTTTGAGTAATGTTTGCTTTCTAATTATGGTCTGTTATTGGTGAAAATTATTGAGCAGTTAATATTAATTAGGATTTTTGTGAGAGGGATGTATCTCCATATATTTTCCCTCGTGCCTACGCACTAGATTAGTAGTAAACTACAAATATCAGCTGCACGTCTGTAAGCAAGAAATAAAAATAACCCATAATTTTTTAGTGGAGGCACATTTAAATCACTTGTAAACCTGTTAAAGGCTCCGCCTACCCGGGCACACATACTGTGCGCAGAGCTTTAGGAAAAACAACGCGATTTCAAAACTACTCAAGATATCCGGGTGGGGTCTGCTTACGAAAAGCATTTAAGAGTTCGCTGAGGGCCGAAAAGTACTTTTGATTTCGGATTAATTTTTTAAACTGTATTTTTTATAAGAGTTATAATGGCTAAAACGTATGTTTTCAGAGTTATTTTTAGGCGTAAAACAATTGGTACAGATTCAAGGGACTTAAGGGACTTGCATTACACCTTTATCTTCCTTTCTCCGCAATATAATGTTACGGTCACCGCTTAAATTTCACAATTGTCCTGTGACGACGAGAAGACTGCGCGCCAGTTCAGAGGAAACACCGCGCTAGAAGCACCAACGAGCGTCGCGCTCATCATCCCACCTCGCTAACACACATACACCCCTGACGAGGCGGACCCCTTAAAGTTTGCTTGTAATTTCAAGTTAGTGACTGGGAACACGTGCAAGCTCGTACCCGTGCGAAGCGGACCCCTGGTGTGCCAGCACCAGCACGTCGACTCCCTGCGAGTCGGCGGCCGCCTGCAGTACCTCGTCCCCTGGAGGGAACTGCAGGCTGCGGAGGTCGTTCAGATACCGCTCCAGCTTGGCTTGCTGGCTCGCCAGCCCCGAGTACCTGCACACACGGGCCGAGGACTGCAGTCCGCTTTACGCTCGTGTTGCCTTGTTGTGGACAGATTGTGTACTTAAAAAAAAAAATATTTTTGACGTGACGTCTAATAAATCGATGAACGCCGGCTGCACGCACGAAAATGTGTCCCGTTACGCACATTGTGCCGTTACGCTGTGTGTCGTTACGCTCATTGTCCCGTTACGCTCATTGTACGCTTGCGTCGCATCTATCATTTCATCAATATTTGGTTATGACGTTGTCACGTTAAACTATCGTCCGTAAACCGACTTTACAGACAACCAATTTTTTTTCTTATGTTGAATAATTTTGAAAATAATTATTTTTATGTATATTTAAAATGATATTATTTCTTTTCAACTATACAAATGTAATTACTAGTTCACAGGAGGAACTATTTGTAGCAGTCGGTTGCAGTTAAAAAGCAGGTATTTAATAACTATGTCATACGGTCAAACAGAGATAAAAACGATGTGAAAAATTTTTAAGTGACAAAAACTATTGAATCCAAAATGGCGTCTCGGAGTAACATTTCCTTAGGAGTAAGAATGGAATAGTTTCACATCCAGGCACACTCAGCCACCCACTCCTGACAGTCGCGACGGGCTTACAACCGTCGGCCTTGAACTTCCCATGGTCATGGGCAACCTCAATGGGAGGTTCAAGACATGTCTATGCTATGCTTGAGTTGGCTAGGGACTTAGGCGAAGTTACTCAACCTGGTCTCTTTCCTACTAAAAGGCAGACACATTAAAGCGTATCTGGACAAGGTGACGACTCATTCTCAGGTTGTAAATGGTGCCCGACGTTAGGATACTACTGCTGGCAACGCTCGAAATTCATGTCACCACCGCAGGAAGTTTATTGCTAGGCATCAGCGTCCATGATCAGGTCAGTTTCAGAAGTAAATTTGTTGTAGATAACCCGAGGGAAGGTCGTGTCTTGGTTCTTTCCTGGATCATCCAGAAAAATGCCACAATTAAGGAGCGTAAGGGGAAGTTGCATGTTAGTACAATAAGTTTCTGTAACCTGTAATATTGTTACGAACGTGAGCAAGGCCGTGACACGTGCAGTTGTAGAGCTGGCTGGCGGCTGCCGCAACATGTTATGCGCCGTGCGCGCCTGAAAGATAACAAGGATAGTCACCTTCCCCCCTCCTTCCCACCACTCCCAGCGCGGCGTCTGCCTTTGAAACGTAACTGACACCGGACAGCTGCGGAGATACGCGAGCCGCCGACACGTGTTTCGAGAGATTTCTGCCGTCGGGTCGGCACGGAATTACGTGACTGGCCCCAGCCGCGCTCGGGATTTCTGGAAGGTTTCTGGGCCTATATATGTGCCCGGGACGCCGGCCTTGAGAGAGTGTGTAGAGAGAGTTCAGGTGGAAGCTTTCCCGTGGCGGAGTTTCCGGGGTGATAGTGCCGTGGGTGCGGCAGAGTGGCGAAGTCCTTGGACGAAGGTTCCAGGGAAGAGAGTGAGTGAGTGAAGTCGGGAGTTTTCCCGCGGTGGAGTTCCGAGCGAAGTTCCGAGCAAGGTGTCGAGCGGATGCTCGGCGAAGTCAAGTGCGTCGGCGGCGAAGGAGTCCCGCGGCGGAGATCCACGAGGGGTGCTGCGGCGAGAGTTGCGCCAGAGGTGCGGCCCAGAGAGGTGTGCGGTGTGTAAGAACCGAGTGAAAAGGAAAGCAACATTATTTTTAAGTGCAATTGATTATTTGCCATTTTGGAGGCTTATTTGTAAGTGACATAAGTAGTGGCTATCAATAAAACTGTGTGTGTAATAAAATCTTTAATTGGACTATCCTTTACGAACTCGCGGTAAATCGTAACAATAACTAAGCCACCTCCACCCCTCCCCAACTGGAAGCTCATCTCATTTGGCTGACCTCCACACTAGCATGCCTCCTGAGCATAATACTTCATCGAGGTGGTCCTGTATCAGCAGGTACAGGTGTCTGCTGCAGCCTACCTGTTATGTTGCACAGCCAATATTTAGCATAACATTGATACAGTACCACACACACACCTCATTAATACATGGGTTTTGGACCTCAAGAACTCAGATATTCATGAAAACTGACAGAGAATATGAGGAATGGTGTTTTGGTAATATGTTAGAGTCCACATAATTGCCAGACATGCCAACAAGAAGGATGGCTTTGTTAACTTGATCAAACACTACCCTTACCATCCCTTCTTATTATCATAGCAACTGCCATAGCTAATTTGGAGAATACTCAAAAAATTCTCTTACATGACGTCCAAAATGAATATATATTCCAAACTTTCAAGACCTGGCTGAAATCAGTTAACAGTTCTGTGGAATGTCATTTGGACTCATGGATGTTCCAGCCACTCTTCAAACCATATTAGTAAGAGTTTACGATGACTAAATTGCACAATTTGCCACCAAATACTTATGTACTGTGATTATATGATCATGAAAATGGGAACAGGACACACAAATATGGACAATGTTTCTCGATCATGAGGCTGCATAAGGGCTTACTAGGTTGAGATAATTCGTACTGAACTTTGCCACTCTCATTAAAACACCACTGCATTGCTACAAGATCAAACATATATGTAAAAAAATGCCAATGAATTTTCTTTTCAAATGAATAAACTGTTGCATTTAAAATGTTTTTTAATTTTCTGACTTCAGCTTAGTTTACACATGTGTGTGCAAATAATGGCTCACAGGAGGACAGCCTCTAACAGCTGGATTATGAAGGAGAAAAAAAGATCATTTAATAGGGTATCATAAATTTCGGGCCAGTAGTTGTGCTCGTGGTTGATGAGGGCACTCGAGTGATAATGGTCCTCCTCGGTAAATGGTTCTTCAACACTCAGCATGTATAGACAGTGTCTGCTTTGGCTCGATTCCATATAGCAGCACAGATAACACAGGGCTACAAAAAAATTTTGATTTTGATTTTATGAAAGTGACTTATCTTTATGTTCTTGGGTGTGCTGAAACCGAAAATAAATCAGTAGTTTTTCTCCATCACGTACAGTTTTTTTTTAAAACCATATTACATAATAGCAGTTGTATAGCATGCATGCATACATACATATATGAATAAATTCACTTGTGTCAGATTGTGTTTGTTTATGATTATTATAAATTTAATTGAGTAGTCCAGTTCCAAAACTCGCCTTGTCCTCTTTCACTGGAACAGAGCAAATCGAGAAAAACTGATATGCAAAGAGGTTGTGACATAGCCAACACACAGTAGGTATGAATCATTTCAAAAATTGAATTGAAATATGTTTCTTAAGGTCTTTGAAATGTAACAGTATACACAAATATTAAAACTGTTAAAATAAATTGGACAAGACGAGTTTTGGAGCAATACTTTGGACAAGGTGAATTTTGGAACAGTATATAATACAAAATGAATTTTTTCGTAAGGAAAACCAGTAACCAACTCTTTGATTACATCTCGTATTTTAATAATGATACAAAATACATTTTTTTAACAAAAAATAATATTTTTTCTAGTGCATATTAAGATCCTACACTGACTGAAGTTTCTCCTTATTTTCTCAATATTGTCAACTAAAAAATATGTTGAACTATTTTAAAACATCATACTCTCAAATCTTCATCCACCATTGGTTCATCATCATCCTCTTCATGCACAGTTATGTATTGTCTGGCAATAACATCTCTATAAAATGCCAAACTTGCATTCTCCTTCCATTTAGACCCATAGTGCTTCGACAGTAGCTTATTCACATCATTGGCTTTGGCAGCATTTGGGTGGAGTCCTAGTGGAACTATTACTGGGTTAATTTGTTGGAAACACTTGCCACGTCTGCAAATACCTTTACTTTCCATAAGGTCAGTTCAGTAATTGGGTTCCCCTCGAACAAGTACTTTACTTTCTTTTGATTTCTTCAAAATGAACCGCTTCGTGTTACAAAATTTGAAGTGCCATGAACTGGTAGGTCGCACAACTTCTGCAATAGCTGATTTCCAATCGTAGAAAGCAAAACCAGCATTGCCAGGCTTGATTACAGTTCCGAACTCTCCAAATATATCAAAATATTATTGGGGTGACACTATCACTTCCTTTGCTTTTACCCGCTTTTCAATACGACCAAAAACACGGTCTGCTGGCAGGAATGAGTGTCCAGGTACGGGGAAAATGATGTGTACTTCCTTGATGTGTTGTGGTGCTTCACACTTTAACCATTTTGATACCATACCTACCATCATACTATTTTTATTTTGGCCTCCGCAGCCGTCAGCAAAAAGCCTTATAGTTGTTATTGTGTAATCGATTCCAGTATTCTGCAAGTAGTGGTGAACACATGATGAAATTTCATTAGAGCCTTTGTGTGTATCAAGTTCTGTCCATGTGTAAATAAACGCGTTTGTTCTGTTTTAGACGATCCTTGACAAACAGTAAAATTATACACATAGAATTGTCTGCTAAAATAGGCACTTTGATCTGGTACCTTTGGTAGTACCATATTTTTTTGGCAATCAAAAGAAAATGTGATGGTATTATCATGATTTACTTTCAACATATCATAGAAAGCTTTCGAACGGAGTTTGTGAACCCTAAATTCGACTCTCAACCCTTGTTTCACATGCTCATTGTTTTCAGTTTTATTTTACCTTCAAGTTCAATGCAACGAGAGCACTTATCTGTAGCTGGACTACGACAGCTGACATTGTAATCATTGTCAAAATTTTTTTACAACAATTAATAATACTTATATACAGTTATACCAAAATATGAATATGTTTATGTGATTATAAAAAAATAGTTTTTACCTTCTAAAACAATGTTACATTAGACTTTATATTATGTGGACATAACCACTTTTGATTAATGCAGTTAGTTTGTCCATGGCTGCTTATAGGACAAGGCGACTTTTGAAACAGTTTTTATATATATGGACAAGGAGAGTTTTGTAACACAAAACCTTGTGGACAAGAAGAGTTTTGGAACAGTACCTGGTTTTCAAATTGTGTCTGTTATTAGACATGGGAAGTTGGGGAACGTGTTATAATGCTATCTATTGCGCACTTATAAAAGCTGCACAAAACAATAAATAACTCAATTTTCCTTGGTGATGGACAAGGCGAGTTTTGGAACTGGACTACTCAATTGATAAATTAAATTATAAATAAGGGAGTAAACAATGAAATAAATATTAATAAACATAAATAAAAAATAAGATGGTGTATTTCGTTAACTTGTAACTAAAAGTGTATGTTTTTTTACGTAAATGCTGCTAATTAAAATGAATGAAAAAAATGATATATAAAAAAGTGTCAAAAATAGTTTTTACACTTGTAACTACTAGTGTTTGTTTGTCATTAAATGTTTTCTACATTTCATTACACTTTCGCAGTGGGTGGTGCAGGCCTGAAGCTCCAGGCACAACCTGTACAGACAGGAATGTACTTATCTGTCCTCATCAGTCAGTGCTGGAAGCTAAACCGGTTTAAACTTGTTATATCTGGACTTTGGAGCCCATGTGGCTGCTCATTCTCACAGTCAGCCAGTCGAGTTGTGTTAGTGAAGTGAATACACGTAGTTGCGTGCAAATGGTTACAAAAGTTTGTGCGTTTCAAACTGTAATTGTCGCAGATGTCTCATCGTCGTTGTGTTACCAGTCCAGACTACTTCTGTTTTATCTGTGGTGAGTACACAATCAAGAAATACCAACGAAATATAAACTATTTCGTCAATAAGGTATATTATGCATATTTCGGGTTGAGAATAGGTGATCAAGATAAAGTGTGGGCTCCTCACAAAGTATGCCATAGCTGCATAGAAAAACTTCGCTTGTGGTACAAACAATTCGCTAAGTCTCTCAATCAAGCAGGTGCATGTTTCAAGTACTTATGCTCCGTGTTTCCTGGTTTAAGTGACGCCAAACTGAAAGAAGGGATCTTTGTAGGTCCAGACATCAGAAAACCTTTCGCAGATGCCCAATTTGTTCTGACCATGGATGAGATGGAGAAGGAAGCCTGGAATTGTTTCAAGGAGGTTGTAGAGAAGTTCCTCGGTAACGTGAAGGATCCGAACTACAGAAGTATCGTGGAATTCATGTTGCATGCGTTTTAACAACAAGGTTGCAGAATGAGTCTAAAGATTCACTTCTTACACTCGCATGTGAACTATTTTCCGCAAAACTCCTGCGCGATCTGCATAACATGTTTCACTGCCCAGGAGTCGATAAAGCCATATAAGACACATATATCTGTCGCCAATATTAGTAGAGCAACTAATGGTGTTAAGCAGCTTCGTCTGCAAAAACTGCTAGATTTACTCTTCACAATTTCTACCTATTGATATTATTGGCCATTAACACTGCACAACATAGGGCAAGGGCTTCCTCCCAGTGGTGACCCGCTGATGAACTTGTTCACTAGATTGTATTTTCTGTTTGATATGGGACAATTTCTAATATGCTGGACATAGAGATGTTTCTCCAATAATGATAATAATTTTTGAATTATATCCACATATGTATCACACCCCTCCACCCAATTCTCTGGTGAGTTTTGGACACTGACTGTGACGACTGGAGATTCGACCATCTCCCTTTTCCTTATTGAAAGCCACAGGCCAAACCTAAAGATTGAGACAACAATGTAATTAATGCTAAAGTTACTTGATTGAAGTCCATTCCGATTAAAACACAGACTTTTCAAATTATGTATATTGCCTGCAGTAACATACTAACACTGTCATTCTTCCGCAGATCTGCTGCAAGTCGACCACCCAGCCTTACCAAGCTACCACTGTGTAGCTGCAATAAATGCCAAAGAGACTGAACCAGTCCCACTACAACTATACCTCACCCCTAAGACGACACAAACCAACCAGTCACCTCCCATTTTTGAGCCATAAAATATGTGTGAATGAATTAACCCTCTCAACTGGAAAACTATACAGGTGTGTAGGCTTAACTCGAGAGCTTATAATTCCACATGGACTCTCCACCTTCATTATTTGAGTGCGATTTGTGTGGATGGCTAATATCAACCATGGCAATTTATGGCTTAACAGGGGATCTCCATAAACCTATATGTTGGCAAATCTAACTCCACACCAGTGGGGGCAGATTGTGAAGAGGTACCCAAGTACAGCAACAATGTATCCAGGCAAGTGCCTGGTATCATTTTTGCTACATCGTCACTACATCTTTGGTATCATCGTTACTACCACATACATAGTTCGCTAGTGGAATACTTCCTGTTTCACCCAAGGTTTAACTAACTGAATGACAGATGTGGATCTCAAAGCACCTATCAAGAGTATGGGTATGCACAAGAATTCTTATGGTGCTGAATGGCCTGACTGTCCCTCAACTTCCTACTCTGGCATCACTTGCTAGGATGGAGGATCAGGGAAACAATGTAGATGCAATGCCAGTGGTGTGGCAGCCAAACGATGGGTGCGACCATGCTGGCCCATTGACTTTTGTTTGGGATGGCCTACTGACCTGAATCCGACAGTATCACAGTCACAGAACAAGTAGACCCAGAAGACACATTTGAAAATTACCAACTACGATACATCCACAAACACAGCTCTGGAAAAAAAAAACATTGGCATACTGCCACCATAACCTTGTTTGATGTCCTGACACTTCCTGACAAAGACAATAAATTCGTCAATTATTGATTTTAACAAGTTACAACCTAATACACCAGTTATCCCAGAATTTTTATTTCAGTATCTAATAAGTTAAAAGGGATGCCAGTGGTATGGAAACTTAAGCTGACACCCTCACAGTGAAAGATATTTTTGAACCCACATTTCCCCCCATAATCACTGAAACTTGCAATATAAGAGATAACCAAACCAGATCCACTCACCTGAAAGTAACATTGTGCAAGGACAAGACCCCTATGCCATACACTCATCATGGCTGACACCAGCAACCCACTCGAATAATCAAAATGACACACTTTCCCCATTTATTTAAGGTATATTTTCAAATGCTCCAAAATTAAAGATTAAAATTGCTATTTTAGATGCATATTAATGATTATTTTTACTTTAAAAATGTAATATCTGTTTATTAAGTATTTGGTTTCAAATTATGTGCAATTTATTTTGAGTTGGATGGAAATATATTTACAAAAGTTATGGAATTTGTGGGATATAAATTTAAATGGTGGTCAAAAATGCAAAACAAGAAAATTTTTAAAGAAATATGTAACCAGAAATGCAACATCACAGATTTAAATTTGCTGGCACTAGTGAATACTGTGCAGATATAACATACACACACTAATAATAATATGACGACAGACAACTGTTATGCGGGATTGGAGTGACCCAACAAACACCTAGTTTGTTTACAAACACAGGACTGACTAAATGGTAGATGATATTTGTCAATACACGAGTGCCTAACATTACTTATCCCTGTTTGCCATAACTTTAAAATATTATCAAGGAGACTAACCTGTAATACAAATAAACAATATATGATTTTCAAAGAAATTTTAATAACATTGATGAATTTGAGGCAAAACAATAACATAACATTGAACTTATACTTGACAATGGCTAAAGTTCTCTGAGGCACAATGTGACTAGCAAAAATAATAATGTTATTGAAACTGCAGGACGTTACGAAGGGCACCCGGCTCGACAAAAGTCCAATTCACGTTCAGTCTCTATTGTTGGTATCCTACACAACACGTAGATGCCGTCTATACATTAAATAAGGGTGGGGTTTGCTCCGGGCTAAAACTCTGTCGGTAGGCTATTCCTACCCCCAGGACCTCTGGGGGGACCGCGGACAGTTACTATTAGGAGGCACAGTCTCTGCGATAACGTCTCGTAGCAGGAATCACCGTGTAAGATGAGGGGAGTTTGCAGTCCAACAATGCGCTGGCGCCGACCCAAGGCGACCGCGCCTTACCTTGCGAATGCTGCGCTGGCTCCACAGTCTCCAGACTGCGTGAAGGCTGTCCCAGAAAGTGCGTTGAGATGCACCAGTAGGAACCACACACTTTTAGTCACCAGAGCACTCACACAGGCGAAGTTCCGGCGCGCGCGAAGTCGTTTCCCGGACCGCGGACGCGTTGATGAATTCGATAATTACCGTCCCAAATGTTGATAATACCGAAAGTTCTACTTCAAGTCGCGATTTCGCAGCCCGGAATCGCGGATGGCGAAAACTCTTAAGCGAAGCGATACGTGCTCCGACTCAGTGCAGCGGACCGACTCCCCGAGAAATCGCCAGGAGGCTCTTTTATACCTCCGCCGAGCGTCCCCAGCGGCCTCTCCTATTGGCTCGTTTTTAAGTTCAGTCGGTTGCCGATTGCCGCTAATTCTCCTGGCGCTGGCGCGCATGCGCCGTCACAATAGCACTTCAAGAGTCAAATATTTACCATTGCCGCGGACCATTGTTGACTATATCCCTTCAAACACAGTTTATATTTAATTAAATAAGCCATATTGACAATATATATTTATATGTGGGCCGTGTATCGGTACAATACATTTAAAATTAGATTGTAAAAGGCATAAATTTAATGTGTGAGAAGATGCACCATCACTGCGCCATGCTGTTCAAAAGATTTTCGGGAAGCAACGATAAGCCAGGCGAAGACATTTAAAGTTAGTGAAATGCAATATCAAACAGAATTATAGTGTACAACACAATGGGTGGTTGGTTATGGTATTTTAGTCATTTGGATTTGTGCGATTAGCACAGTGTTGATGGTTCAGTAAGTATGGCGCTGCGAGAACAGATCTGATATAACATAATGTAAACAGACAAATATTTGCAGAGATAGCTGAAATTAATAAAGGTGGCATGGTGGTGTGATAAATAGCAGCAGAAGCAGTGGTAATGTATTTGTGGATGTATTTGTGTTAGTCAAGCGTACTGATTAGAGCGACTCGTGCTGTTCCATTTAGCTTAGTAGAGCCCCTAAGAGCTTATCAGGTAAAGGACAAATACATGATTTCTGTTGTAATCATTCAAAAAATATGATTATACAAATATATATGATGAAAAAAGTTTTATTATAAGTGTCTTGACTGATTCTTTATATCTTCAGTGGGACTTATATACTTAAATATTATTATGAAAACTAGACTTATTCCACATTTCTCTCTCCAAAAATACTGTTCGGAAACGAAATTCTGAAATAAATGTCCTTATTTTGACATCAAGGTATTATTATATATTTTACGTAAACAGATTTCTCTAGAATATCTTGAGCAGATTTGAATAATGTAGTTTATTTCGAAGCTTTGCACTTAGTAAGTGTAACCAGGTAACCCTTAACAAGAATGCTTTGCCAACAAATATGAACCGAATAGTAAGACTTTCACATGTTTTAACCAGCAACTGCCGGAAACTGGAAGTTCTTTTTTTATCCGCGAAGGATGATGTCCACTAGAATGCTTGTTACTATTATCTTAGGTCAACTCTAAATGTCTGCATCCCACTTATCGCCTACTTAGTGTGGAGCCGTTGAACGTCATTATATTGCAATCATGCATCCTCTCAGTTGCTACACTGGAATGCAAATATTAGTGTCACTGCTCGAAACCTGTAACATTGCAAGATTTTGTTTCCGTACATATGTTCATTAAGAAAAATTGATAGTTTTGTAATTCCTTACCAACTAATAAGTGCATGCCTCGCAAATTACAAATACTATGTCTATATCAAGATTTTTTTAAAAAAACATAAAAGATTAATGTCTCACAGGCAGAAGAACAGAATCTGGTTATGTAGTCACTATCTTTGTACCTTGGGTGGTGGCTAGCAGCCGACTTCAGGATGAGCTCCCGGTATTGGTCCCTCTGCAACCAGAGGTGCTTCAGCAGCTGCGAGCGGAGTATGATGGCGTCCGCCTTATGGAAACCAGACCCTGCGCGCGCACCTGTAAGCTGGTGCGCTAGCGCGAGGTACATGGACTCCCCGACCTGTGGCATGGGCACCGTCCTCAGCAGCGCTGTCTTCGGGTCCACGACCTCCTCTCGAGGACTATGCCACGCCTCGCAGGTGTCTCTGGCAAGCCGCTGGTCACCAGCAGTTCCCATATCCCTTGTCCTATCGGGGGATTCTTGACACCTCTCAGGGGATTGTTTACACTGTTCTGATGGGTGACACTGGTCTAAGGATTGTTTATACAATTTCAACTTTGGACCTTGCTCAGCATATTGTTGGTCCTGCTTTGGTGAGGGACTTCGCTCGGAGAATCCCTCGCATTGCTTCCATGAAGGACATGTTTTCAATGAACGACCCCGCTCTGGGGAATGTTTACATTGCTTTGGAGAGGGACTTAGCTCGGAGAGTTGATGACACTGCTCCGAAAAGAGACATTGCTTCGGCGAGGGACACTGCTTCGGTGAGGAATGCTGCTCAGGGGATCGTTTACACTGCTCTGATTGGTGACACTGGTCTAGGGATTGTTTATACAATTTCCACTTGGGACCCTGCTCAGCATATTGTTGGTCATGCTTTGGTGAGGGCCTAGGCTCAGAGAATCGCTCGCATTGCTTCCATGAAGGACACAGGTTCAATGAACGACCCCGCTCTGGGGAATGTTTACATTCCTTTGGAGAGGGACTTAGCTCGGAGAGTTGATGACACTGCTCCGAAAAGAGACATTGCTTCGGCGAGGGACACTGCTTCGGTGAGGGACGCTGCTCAGGGGATCGTTTACACTGCTCTGATGGGTGACACTGGTCTAGGGATTGTTTATACAATTTCCACTTGGGACCCTGCTCAGCATATTGTTGGTCCTGCTTTGGTGAGGGTCTATGCTCGGAGAATCGCTCGCATTGCTTCCAAGAAGGACATGGTTTCAATAAATGACCCCGCTCTGGGGAATATTTATATTCCTTTGGTGAGGGACATCGCTCGGAGAATTGATGACACTGCTCCGAAGATGAACTTTGCTTCGGCGGGGGACACTGCTTTGGTGAGGGACGCCGCTCTGGGAATTTTTGAGGCCGTTTTAATGGGCGACACCACTTGTGGGCGGTTTCGAGGACGGTGTTCTTGTCGGGAGTATTAGACGAAGTTAAAACTTTTCTCGCATCCATCACAGCAGACCTTGTATACTGAGCTTTCATAGGTGCACATTGCTTGGCTGCGGTTGCTAGTCTAGGCAGTGGTCTCTTTAACTCCAAAGGATTTCTGCAGGTGATGGGTAGTCGCTTTTTCCTGCAATAAGGAGAAAATTTGGATTTAAAAAAAGTCAAGCTATTTGTTTGAATATCCAATAGTTAGAAATATCCACAATTCCAGATGTATGCAAGGAAAGGGAGGATGACAACTGAAGTGGCTAGTCATAAACATAGCTGAAGCAAATGTTTAAGACAGCTATTTCAGGAACCTAATGTTATATTTTATGCAAAGTCAGACAATCAGATATTACATAAACAGGTAATAATAATTTAGCATGAAAATACTTTAAATATTTGAATCACCCAATTTCAGTAAAAGTTAGTAAAAATTCATTATTTGCAAATAATATCCACAAAATTGGGATTATGGTCTTTAAATCAATTGTTATATACTAAGTTTGTTGTCACGTTCTGACAGTTCAGGTTATCTTTACAATTCAGGTAGTTTTGTAAATGACTCTTTATAAAACAGAAAACTAATCTAGGACTTAAAGAGAGTTTAATGATTGTTTATATTTCCCTACAAAGCTTAGAAATGTTTTTAATAATTATAAATACTAAGCGAATATCTAATTATGGTTTCAATTAAATATAAAATGCAAATGTTTTAAGTAATTTCTGAAAATGTTGCGCTCTTTGGGTGTATCTGGCAACAGAGTAGGCTGAAACAAGGACAGTGCTACTGCTAATATCAGATATCGTGCATTGGAAATGACCATTAAAATCCACGCTGCAATCTGAAAACGAGACGCGCTATACAGTTGTACTACTATCCAGATGGCAGGTCCAACCTTCCTCTAGCATAGAGTAACCAATCTACACTCAGTATTTATTTGATTTTCGTACTCTCCCAGATTTCGCATTGGAATTTGAATTCATGTAGTTAAAAGAAGAATGTTAAGACCACTTTTGAAGAAATATGTAAACGTACATGTTTGTGTGTGAATTAGGTAACGCAAAGAAAATTTAATAACATACCACAGTATATTATTAAAATTTACGTTTCTATCAACTGATTTTTTTTTCTTTCATTGGTCAATATTTCTGAAAAAACCTTTGCATTATTTCTTTTGCTAAAAATTAAAATATGTAATTGTGTTTGGGATCTTATTCATAAATTTATCATTTAGCCATATTATTTCCTATGATAAGTAAAATTCATGTCCTAATCACACATTGAGAGCTTCAACCAGGGTACCGGTATGTTCGGCCAGGATCCTCCTACACCTCCGAACCCAGAGACACACTCCCACCGCGATGAAGGCAACCACGAAGGTCGCCAGCAAGCCGGACATCAGGATCAGTCTGTCCGACACCTGCAGGCAGAAAAGGTCACCTCGTGAGCACGTCATACCTCGCAGGGAGGGCAACGCATTAATAGTTTGAGCATAACATGTACACGTGTGTCATCAAATAATTTTATTTGGTCAGAATTCATGCCAGCCATTTCGAAAAAAAAGCTGTAGCTGACGTGATCAAATATCTCCTAATCATCCAACTGGTATTTGACTCTCAAACAATTGCAGCCAGTGCATATTTTAGTGGAGCGCAAAATTATTATTTTTTTCTACACTACAATTGCAGATATATACTTTCCTTACCTAGATTCGAGTTTAATATTATACTTTATGTTATTGCATAAAATTATAATTTTTTTGTAAATTATGGAACGCATTCGCTTGATTGTTATTAACTACTGTTAATAAATACACTTTTTTTCTTTTAATATTGAGATTTACAGTTTTTGATGCGACATATTTGTTTAGTCACTTAAAAAATCACATCACTAAGCTCTACATTAAAATTCACATAATTTATTATAGAATAGAAACAAATACACACCCTTTAAGTGTTTACTAAAGTATTTTCCTAACAAAGGTAAAAATAGTTATTTGTTAATGAAAATTTTGATTGTGATGAGTGAAGAATATATCTTGGATGCTGGTTAATGTAGCATAACTGTACTAGGAGAATTATTTAACAAGTTACCTTGAAGTCAAAGACATAAAATACTTTTCCTAAATTCACGTTCTCAAAATATTTTAATTCATTAGCAACAAAGTCAATTATATAGAATGAAATTTCTTTAAAACCTTATTGCTCTAATTTGCCCATTGCCAATCATTGTGGCTACAATAAAGAAAACTTCACGTCAAAATATTCACGTGATCAAGAAAGATATGTTTCATAAAGGTGGGTTAAAAAACATAGAGATATTTGTTTATTTTAGTGTATGACGTTTATTGCTAGCTAACTGCCAGTTTGAAGCCCGAATTGTAGCGGTCACATAAGGACCGATGCCACGTGCCAGTCATTTGGAGACTTCGAATTCGGGAACTATATGGTGCGGTTTTTCTTTCGATTTTCTCCATTTTCCTTCCCTCAATTCTTTTCCTTCTGATCACGAAGGCTTGCATCTTCCCTCTAAGCCTGTGGCGTTTCTGGACATACGAGGTTCGTGTGCAAGACTGACCCATTAGGTGCAGTGTGAAAGCCTTTCCTCTCCATAATTGTCGCTATGTTGAGTTATTGCGATTGGTTTTCATTGCCAACAAAGTAATCTTGATGGCAACGATGTTTTGAATGTTACCGGCAGAATAGCGAATCATCTATGGTAGCCTACTCCTCAGGCATGCTTCGACACCAGCTACTTCAAGGTTACGCCCAAGCCATGTGAGTGGAGGGGGACCACGTGGTTCGTAACCTGACTTCACCACCCCTCCTTCCTCGCTACGAGGCTGGGAAACAACTCCATGCTTCTGGATGGTTCTACCACGAAGTCGGTATCAGCCCAAGGAGTATATATGGCACTGGGTTGGGCTGCAGTCATCAAAGTCTCTGGAGAAGCGAAAGAAGGAGCTCTCACACTTGACTATGTCACCCTGACGTCACGCTGCCCGTCACTACGTTACCAGGAACGTCACTTTTCCCGATGCTACACCGAGCTGCATGTTGGACTTAGCCTCAGAAGTGAGTAAGCTGGACTTTGACTTTTTCGCAAGTGAGTTGGGACACTTAGCCCGAACTCTGTCGAGGTGCCAACAGGAGATAGCCGCAGAAGAGGAAACTGATCACTCGTTCAGATACTTGGCGATGTGACTCACGGAGCATGTTGCTACTCGCTGAGAGAGTAATTTCTGAAAACTGCTCAGTTGAAATAATAACTTTGGGTAAGAGAAATTTTGTCCTCAACGTACGAAAATATTCGCCAACGACTTTCTTCTTTTTTTATTCCTTACTCGTCCAGCGAGTGCGACTGGGTGAGTGAAAGACCGTATCTATGCTAGAAGGGCACATGTCATCGAAGGCTATAAAGAGAACTTAGTGTGTGTGACTGGGGCAGTGGCTGACACTTAAGGGCAGTGCAATAAGAACCCGACTTTGACTTTCAAACACGAATGTGGACGTGGCTGTTCGACCAAGTGGAAACTGCTAGTTGTGACGAGTTTATGTCACAGTGAGAACTTCGGCATGCTAACAATGTGGAGATGTTTGCATGGTGGTAATCCTCCATCACGGGTGTGACAGGTCACGAGTGCCGACGAGTCGTGAAGAGCGAGGTGTGGCTGCTCTTTCGCCCAATACGGAACTTGGTGTTCCGCACTTGGTCCGTGCCAGCGAAGTCCGTGTTGAGCGTTGCTAGGACGGAAGGCACTACACGGCAGGCACCACGACTATGAGACGACTCACTGAAGAGAGGCCCTGGAGCGGACCCTCACTTTCAACTATATTCAAGGTGGGTGTCGACTGAGTCATCACCCGCTGAACCGAGGGGTTTAACTTTGTGTCCATAAATCGTTCACACGTCGAAGAGACCTAACACGACCTAGTTTGTGAAAAGATGTTTGCCAGGTGTAATGAATTTTTAGAATTCTAAATTTTCCAGAAACAATTCATTTAATATTAAGGCAACTGTGATTGTCTTTTAAATAGTCTTGTAGTCAAAACCATTGTCATCTCAAAGCCATATTTAGGAAGTTGAGTTTAGGTTCGAATAAGTCCATTTGAATCACTTGTAATTTTTTATTAAATAGTATTTTAACTTTTTCACTTTATTATTGCAATAATAATGGTTTCACTTTCGTGATGATGATAGGTTCAATTTTTTTTTTTATGATAAAATTACTTTGCGTTAACTTTGACATTTCTTTGTTTATAGTTTGGTTTTCTGTAGTACTTCCAGTAATCACGCGCTCTTGTACTTGTTTTCAAAAATACATGAGTGATAGTTTATTTGACTTTGTAAAAAATTCAATACTCTTTTCGTAGTTTCTCACAACACTGTGTCAATGTTTTGTTCTTTGCGGGCGGCAACCAATTATTTAAGTTAGAATGCGGGCCGATCATTGACGCACTGTATTTTATTGATAATTGGGTAGAGTTATCGGGTAACAATGCTGTCTAGATCATGTGATAATTTGCTTAAAATATCTCAAATTCCGTCATGAATTTTGGGTTGCAAATTCTGTGTTCGTTTTGAAGTGAAACTTCATTGCTGATGGGGCGAAAATTTTCGAGCGTTACAAAAATTCCGATTGCATGAGGGGAATAGTTAGGTACTTAGTGGGGGAACCGGTAGAGGAGATTTGGCATGGGCGAGAGGTAGAAGTGACGCAGCATAATTGCACACTCGCAAGCTTGTACACTCGCATAATTGTATATTTTCATACTCGCACAACTGATTACATGTAACACTTACATACTTGCATAACTGCACACTTGCACACTTTTATGCTTGTATGCTTGCATACTTTCGCACTTACATACTTGTGCAATAGCATAGTAAACGCTCTCATAATTTCATATATTATTTTGATCTGTGGCCTTAGCCAAAGATAATAATTTTTCCTACACCAAATAATATAGCTAACTAACAAAAAGTTTCACTTCTTCCGCGTGTGGATGCCATGCACATAATTTTTCTTTACTTCCGTTAGTTTCTATTTCCTAATTTTGGTCTGTTATGTAGACTTGTTCCGTTGTCTTGTACATTCTTATTGTGGCGTTATTTTTCATGAACGAGGGTATCGATAGAATGCACTTGATTATATATATATATATATATATATATAAAGACTACAGTAACTATATACATGTTCCAAATGTTCCATGTTTTATTTTAAATATAAATCTATCTTAAAATCCATTATCCTTATATACAGTCAAACCAGTATGGGCAGACATTGTTTATACAACAAAACTAAATATTCTTTCTTGGGGGTTTTCTAACAGAAAATAATGCAGGCTTAGGAGTATTGAGATGGCCAAAGAAGAAATTGAAAAAAAAACTACACTATTTCCGAAACATACAAAAATTTTGTTGCGATAAATGATTAGATGTGTTCCGGTTGGAGCGTTTTAAATCACATTGCTACAATTATAGAATGCACGTCTAACTGAAATAATAGAATAATTGTAGCGATAAATATCTGACGTTATGGCCTTACTCTACACTAGTTTTGCTTCAAACAAACTGATACTAGCTAATTCTAACCAAATAAGTTCTTATTTCGTTTGTGCTTTGTCAATGTGTTCATTTCCCAATACGCGACACGTTTGGGAACCCGTATTTTTAAAACATATTTTGGAGGCTACCATTAGTACCAGACTCCAACATTCAAGGTCTTTGAGTAGGGTCTGGAGTTGTGCTTATGAAGAGCTTGCGTTAAATAAAAAACTTGCAAAAGCTTGAGTTTGGTGGTTTGGTTCAGATACTTTCTAGAGTTCATTCGCTTGTCCAAATATAATATGTTATGTGAATTGTAAGTTGTACTCATGCACTTTGAAGAGAAGCTGTAAAAATGTTTCAGACTTGTATGTTTTATCATTTACTTACTCCTGTAGCGGTGTATATGTTCGTTAATAAGTTTAACACATATTTGACACATACTAACATTATTAATTAATATATGTATTATTATATGTATACTAAATATTATATGTATTATTATAACCTATATATAAATAAATTATATTCTCTATTTTTATGGTAATAATTTTCCCAATTTGATGCCAAACAAGATGTACGCATATCATAAGTTAATGTATAGGAGTAGTATGTTTTGGCCGGAGCTGGCGCAGGGTCCAGGGTGTGGAGCCTGTGGAGCTGACCGCCATCTTGGATTGTGACGTCACGGCGGCCATTTTGGATGGTTGTGATCTTGACCTTTGACCTTGACCTCGGCGGCCATTTTGGATCCGCCATCTTGGATCCGCCATTTTGGATGACGTCATTGTGTTCTTGAAAATTCCGGCATTGTGTTTTCCGCCATATTGGATGATGACGTCACCGTTGCAATTTCCGTTACGGCCGCCATCTTTAACTTTTTTATTTATTATCAGATTTTAATGAAATTTTTTTTAAAAATTATAAAAAAATTCAAAAAATAAAATTTTAATAAATTATTTATAAAAAATATACTTTCACGACACGGAGTTCGGAGTCCTCGGTTCGACCCCGGTGAAGGCAAAAAAATTAAAAATGGTGACCGATCCTTCCCTCACAGTGGACGCAGGCAGACTGACCCCCACCACTTGTACCAATGCATATACGAACTTACAAACCCCCCGCCAACCACCCCCCTCCAACCCCCTAAAAAAAGTATTTGTTTCGCACATGACCACCAACCCCTCCCCCACCACCTCTTTTTTATTTTATTATTATTATTTCATCGTAATAACCACCCTCCACCACTACTACTACTCTAGTTTTTTTTCCCTCCCTCCCTCACTTTACCGTCATTCCCACCCCTACCCTCCTCCTCACCCCTATTCTACCTTTAAAGTATAAATACCGGCCGCAGGACTGGATAAGGAGAAGGAGTTACCTTACCTACCAAAGGAGTTTCTCCTGGTCTACGCCCCTCACGAGATAAGATACGTGTACAAGTTCCTGCCGGTGTACCTGCAGCTAGACCCAGACATCCAAGACTGTCTACCATGCACAGAGTGCGACAGAGGAAGCTCCAGCGTCCCCGACACACCGCACATGAAATCGTGGTGCAAGATGCGACGAGATGCGCGGCGGCGGCAGCAGCAGCCTAGATCCTGAGCGCCGTGCCACAGACATCATCTAGGTACCACTCCAGCATTTCTGCAGAGCCAGCATCTTAGCCACGTCACTCCAGCCTCGTCGTATGCGCAACTGTGAGTAATGACAATATGACACTCTTTCTTGTCAACGTCCAGTGTCTTACGTCCCAAAAGGGGCCTGTAGTGAAGCAACTGTCCGTGACGTCCGTCATTGGCGGTGACGAAGTCAAGACTAACGAATACATCTTTAAACCTCCGTGTGACTGGACTAAGCTAGACAGATTCTCTCAACGCGAGAACCGACGTCTAACCTATGAAGTGAACGGACTCTCGTGGAATGAAGGTGATGTGGACTATGAACAACTTACATCCGTGCTACGTGATCTCGTCGAGCCGGAAGACGACGCTGTTTACGTCCGTGGTAATGAACAGAAACGTATTGTGAGTGATCTGTGTAGTGCCAATGTAATTGACCTACGTAAACAAGGCAACTGTCCTGGCTTCAAAACACTGTTAAAAATGTACGGAAACCAAATTGAAAAATGTGATAAATTTTATAATGGTTTCCACTGTGCACATTGTAATAGCCAGTTACTGAAACTGTGGCTCTATGAACACCCTTATTACTACAGTGAAGATTAAATATATTTCCTATGTAAATGTCTGTTGTGTGTGTAGAATGTCGAATTTTTTATTTGTAAATAAAATATATATACAAACCAATGTATTTGTTTTATTCTTTTCACCTTTATATCATTGTAAAGTCTATTAATTACACTCTTTCGAAAAAAAATTAAAAATATAAAATTAATGTGTACTGTTTTCAGCAATGTAATTTAAAACATACATTATATAAAAAAACAAGGGTATTAGTAGTATAGAAATAAAACTCAAAGTTCAAAAATTTTACAGATATATTTTCGTTAACATATACAATTAAATATATATATATATCCATATTTTATTTGACATGTATGCATGTGTGTAGAATCGCAGGGCTCTCTCTCTTCCCAGCAGACCATTCTCGCCCCGTCGTCTCTCTGCCTCCCCCTCACGTCAAATCTCTCTCTCCATCCCAGCAACCGCTCACCTGCTAAATACTTAAACAGAATATTAGTCATTTAAACAAAAAGCTTGCATCGCAGCTCTCTGCGGGTTTTTAACGGGCTGGAGACCGACACCGCTAAACAGTCTAGTCACGCACAAGCCCCTTGCCTCCATATGCAATATACGTCACATATGTAGTCAAGTACTTATGAACAACGTCTCTATTTAGCCGTGGCCCATTACAACGATGCAAGCCTACCAGAAAGAACTAGCATATGATACATTGACACAAAGCACGTGCTTAAATTAGCATATGTCACATACAAACACTGAAATTGACCAGTAACAACGATGTATCAACGCCGAAATCTTGCATGCCAACGACTGTGGAACCCAGCGGCGTAACAGTCCAGCGTTGACACACAACGCCGAAATCTTGCATGTCATCGACTGAGGAACCCAGCGGCGTAACAGTCCAGCGTTGACACACAACGCCGAAATCTTGCATGCCAACGACTGCGGAACCCAGCGGCGTAACAGTCCAGCGTTGACACCATCGACATGACACCATCGATGTAAGGAGCCCAAAGTCATGACCCCATCGATGATAGGAGCCCACCGTAGTGACCCCATCATTAGGACACCATCGATGTTAGGAGCCCATCGTCTTGACACCATCGGCGTAAGGAGCCCATCGATGCATAAAAAAAACGCATCAGTGTAAAAAAATGCATTGGTGTAAAACGCATGAGTGTAAAAATATATATATATATGTATTGCATCACAAACAACGAGGATGCAAAACACCACCACTGCCATCCCAACCAACCAACCAAAAAACGTAGGATCACAAACAACGAGGATGCAAAACACCACCACTTCCATCCCAACCAACCAAAAAATGTAGCATCACAAACAACAAGGATGCAAAACACCACCACTTCCATCCCAACCAACCAACCAAGAGAGCGCAGCACCACAAAACAACGTAGGTGCATAAAACCACCACAGCCATCCCAACCAAGCAACCAAGAGAGCGCAGCACCACAAATCAACGTAGGTGCATAAAACCACCACTTCCATCCCAACCAACCAACCAAGAAAAAATGTAGCACCACAAAACAACGAGGATGCAAAACACCACCACTGCCATCCCAACCAACCAACCAAAAAACGTAGCATCACAAACAACGAGGATGCAAAACACCACCACTTCCATCCCAACCAACCAACCAAAAAACGTAGCATCACAAACAACGAGGATGCAAAACACCACCACTTCCATCCCAACCAACCAACCAAGAGAGCGCAGCACCACAAAAACATCGTAGGTGCATAAAACCACCACTTCCATCCCAACCAACCAACCAAGTGAGCACAGCACCACAAATTAACGTAGGTGCATAAAACCACCACCTCCATCCCAACCAACCAACCAAGTGAGCACAGCACCACAAATTAACGTAGGTGCATAAAACCACCACCTCCATCCCAACCAACCAACCAAGAGAGCGCAGCACCACAAAACAACGAGGATGCAAAACACCACCACCTCCATCCCAACCAACCAACCAAGTGAGCACAGCACCACAAATTAACGTAGGTGCATAAAACCACCACTTCCATCCCAACCAACCAACCAAGAAAAAATGTAGCACCACAAAACAACGAGGATGCAAAACACCACCACTGCCATCCCAACCAACCAACCAAAAAACGTAGCATCACAAACAACGAGGATGCAAAACACCACCACTTCCATCCCAACCAACCAACCAAAAAACGTAGCATCACAAACAACGAGGATGCAAAACACCACCACTTCCATCCCAACCAACCAACCAAGAGAGCGCAGCACCAAAAAAACATCGTAGGTGCATAAAACCACCACTTCCATCCCAACCAACCAACCAAGTGAGCACAGCACCACAAATTAACGTAGGTGCATAAAACCACCACCTCCATCCCAACCAACCAACCAAGAGAGCGCAGCACCACAAAACAACGAGGATGCAAAACACCACCACTGCCATCCCAACTAACCAACCAAGAAAATGCTTGCACCACAAATCAACGTAGGTGCAAAACACCACCACTTCCAACCCAACCAACCAACCAACCAAGATAGCGCAGACCACAAATTAACACAGGTGCATAAAACCACGACTTCCAACCCAACCAACCAACCAAGAGAGCGCAGCACCACAAAAACATCGTAGGTGCATAAAAACCACCACTTCCATCCCAACCAACCAACCAAAAAACGTAGCATCACAAACAACGAGGATGCAAAACACCACCACTTCCATCCCAACCAACCAACCAAGAGAGCGCAGCACCACAAAACAACGTAGGTGCATAAAACCACCACAGCCATCCCAACCAACCAACCAAGATAGCGCAGCACCACAAATCAACGTAGGTGCATAAAACCACCACTTCCATCCCAACCAACCAACCAAGAAAAAACGTAGCACCACAAAACAACGAGGATGCAAAACACCACCACTGCCATCCCAACCAACCAACCAAAAAATGGAGCATCACAAACAACGAGGATGCAAAACACCACCACTTCCATCCCAACCAACCAACCAAAAAACGTAGCATCACAAACAACGAGGATGCAAAGCACCACCACTTCCATCCCAACCAACCAACCAAGAGAGCGCAGCACCACAAAAACATTGTAGGTGCATAAAACCACCACTTCCATCCCAACCAACCAACCAAGTGAGCGCAGCACCACAAATCAACGTAGGTGCATAAAACCACCACCTCCATCCCAACCAACCAACCAAGAGAGCGCAGCACCACAAAACAACGAGGATATAAAACACCACCACTGCCATCCCAACCAACCAACCAAGAAAATGCTTGCACCACAAATCAACGTAGGTGCAAAACACCACCACTTCCAACCCAACCAACCAACCAAGAGAGCGCACACCACAAATTAACACAGGTGCATAAAACCACCACTTCCAACCCAACCAACCAACCAAGAGAGCGCAGCACCACAAAAACATCGTAGGTGCATAAAAACCACCACAGCCATCCCAACCAACCATCCAAGAGAGCGCAGCACCACAAATCAACGTAGGTGCAAAACACCACCACTTCCATCCCAACCAACCAACCAAGAAAAAATTTAGCACCACAAAACAACGTGGATGCAAAACACCACCACTGCCATCCCAACCAACCAATCAAGAAAATGCTTGCACCACAAACAACATAAGTGCATAAAAACCACCACTGCCATCCGAACCAAACAACCAAATAAGCACCACGAAACAGTGTGTAGATGCATGAACAAAACGCATCGCACCACGATACAGAGTGGGTGCAAAAAATTAAGGGAAAATAGCACCACAAAACAGTGTGGGTGCATGAACAAAACAAGGTAAAATAGCACCAGAAAACCAAAAAATCCAGGTGCAAAACAAAAATAAACAAAAAATAGAGCACCACGAAAAAGTGTAGGTGCAACATAATTACAACGAGCGGACTCAGGAAACCAACGATGAAAAATCCAACGGTGAAGGCTATGTACACCAAATCATCAGAGACATGGGTGGCTACCAAGTGGCAAACACTAGTCCCACACTCGTACATTGCGGTTCATATTCCTGAAGGGCCTTCTCGGCTACCGTAGCGGCCCGGGGCCCACGAAGTCCCCACCGTGCTTCACCCCTACAGAGAATACTGCGCGAAACGTACGAGTATAGGCACCAATTTCAAGTTATATAAAAATTTTCTTGTATATATATATATATATATATATATATACATTTTCACATTCTTCTATAGTTGAGTCATTCCGTTCATAACCGTATGGCAAAGTATTTATGCCATCGTCACATATTATGCGTTTATCGTCGTGCCATGATAGTGATATTTTATTTGAGCATTCTGTATATAATATCATATTATGTGATCGTATGGACCGGACTTGCGCGCGCTTCTCCATGTGTTCTTCCAGGACCTCGAGAAAATCTTTAAACGATATTTTATTTTTTACAACGCACTTCTGTATACCTTTGGCTCTTTTTGTGATATTATTATTGTACTTGTAGGTATACAGTTTTGCCCTTAGGCCGACAAACTCCTCCATCGCCACCCCGTTACACTCATCCTTGAACTTGCCCACCACCTTCTTATTGGTGGGCGAGTAGCAGGGGTGACCAATGGGATAGCTGCTCGTGTCAAATATATCCATGAGCGCAGAGTCGTCGGCCAGGTCCTGGTAGAAATTGCGTGTCTTGATGTCATATATGAAGCTGTCCGTGTCCATATACGCCAGCGTGATGTCATCCTTATATTTCTGTTTCATCACATCATAGTGGAAATTATACATGAGCGTTTTGGACAAGTCCAGAACCGAGAACCCCGCATATATAGGGCGGTCAAGATAAATTTTCTCATGTTGAAGTTTTACTAGTGATAGATTTTCGTGGAAGATGGTTCGGTCCTGGAACGCTGGCTTGGCAATCACTTTTCTGAGTGTCTTATCGCTGCACACAAGTTCCATACGTTGCCTCAGAAATTTGTTCTCTAAAAGTTTACCGAAAGAAGCATTGTTGGCAAGCTTAAAGAATTCTTTTTCAAAGTCGTTTGTAGCTCCTTGTCTTTTCAACGTGTTTTTCATAATAAATGGCTCCATCCAGGCACGCTGATTGAATTCCAGGACTCTATGTATTTTTTTTATTCGCAGTCCGTGCTGGAGAGCTTGCTTCAAGTTTCTGTAGTGAACTATATAGTGTTCCTTGTGCTCGAGCGTCTTCATCAGTTTTGTCTGACGCGAGCCGGGCGGGCACTGGCTGACGGGCAGGAACGGTAGGTCCTTATGTTCCTCGTGGAGGGCAGACGGATACTCCACATCAACTTCTAGGATGTAGCCCGTCTGCACCTCGTCAGGTATCGACATCACGTCGATATCAGCGACCACCCACTTGAAGCCGTTGGTCGGAAGAGGCAACGACATGGCCCACCCATATAAATTGTTGGCATCAACATACATTATATGATTCGACGGCTGGCTGGGATCGTAGGTGCGGGGAAGGCAGGTGTTGTTTGCCTTACAATGTCGCTTCACCACTTGAGCGACCCCGCCCCTGATCCCAGCCTCTATGAACATATACATATCATAATCGGTCATCAGTTCCAGCCGTACCTGCGTCTCCTTTAACATGGCGTCGAACGTGAACCCTGGCGCGCTGACGTAGTGGCTGCAGTCAAGGCCATACGTTGTCAGACACAGCTGACGAAAGCTCTCAAAAACATCGGCGAGCAGCAGTACGTCGGTCTTGAGATACACATCACTGTAGTCGCCCAGGGTCACGCAGCCGAACTTGTCCCATACCGCTTTTGCATGATGATAATCTTCTTCACTTATGTTGCTGTCATTTAATAAATTGTAGAATTTTTCTTTAGGTGGCAGTTGCAGCTCGTCCAGTGTTTCCCAGCTGGAAACATAATCGTAGGGGAAAACACCTTTTATCGTGACGAGGGACATTTCTTCCGATGTAAAATACTTTGAGGTCTCTTTGAATTGGTCGGCTGGCAGGTACGAGGCAAGGGACGCCAAACTGTGAGCCATGAATCTAAAACTATCGACAAACTGCACTGAAAATTTGTCGCCCAGCTTCTTTGAAAATGTTACCATCTTCTCTTGCGTGTGGGGGATGATGAATATTTCCTTGTTGTCGAAGCCCAGCTGTTTTATTATGAACTTCTCATCGTATGCAAGATTGTGAAAGTAAACCACCAGTTTCTTGGGCCGCCTACGCAGAAGGTTGCAGCTGTTGCAGGCGGCGCCGAGGTATTTTCCACTGAAGTGGTCGTGGTCCTTGACTTTATAATTATCGGCCGTAAATACCGTATTACAATAGCAGCACTGATAGGCTGCGACGAAGCTGACGTACTCTTGTGCCGTCAGCGTCGACATGGGCAGGCTGGTCTCGTAAATGTCCTTTACCTTATTCCCGATTTCAACAATCGTCTCCACGAACTTCTCAGCATCGGGACCCCTGTAGAGTATAGGTTCTTGTGGCAGCGAGGAAGTGAGCGTTGCTGGGATGACGTCATTGTCGGTCTTAACGTGTATACAATAGCTATATGCTTCATGTTTTTGATATGCATAAGTGCCTGATTTCTGGGGGTCCGGCTGGCATGTCTGGATGGGTACTAGCAGGGCTTCAAAATCCGCATAAACAACGATTGGCATTTTTGTCATATGATGATAGTTTTTAAATTGCATGACTGGGGGCTGGCCGTTCTTTTCTGGCTTCGGCATCTCGACGCGCACGGGAGCGTGGGTGTTGCAGAACTTTCTGTGCGCGTCGAGACACTGCTGCCCTGACAGTCCTGAAACATGAGGTCTCTCATCGTAATAGGTGAAGCACCTCTTACACATATGAATTTTATGATCGTGGGCGGTGATCTGGGACCTGACGAGTCTTGAGAAATTTGTTATGTAACAAAAGTGCGAGTTGTTTTCTTCGTTAGTCAGCAGCAGGAGGTCGAAATGATTACGTTTTTCTTCCTTCCCCACACGCACTGGCGCGATCTTGTTGTCCTCGTCAATGTTGTAGACGTTGACGGACACATCGGGATTGTTCCTCTCGAAGATCTTGATTTGGTGGAGGGGGGTGGGGAACTCAAGCCCTGAAAAATCAAATTTATTTTCAAGCTCGTGGTACCTCTTGTCCACACGTTGCGGATCTCTACCCTCCACGCACCGCGCCAGTATGGCCCACTTGAAACACATGTTGTCACTGAGGTTCTTGGGGTTGGTTACTGCTTTCCTGTTCTTGATGGCGACAGGCAGATCAATGTATGAAGAGACTCTAAGAGGCACTAGCTTGTTTAAGCGGAGCTGGAGTCACTTCACGGCAGACAAGGTCCATCCAGATCCCTTGCTGGCATAATCTTCCTCTTCTTTACATATTTTCAACATACTTTCATCAATGGCCTCTTCAATATCGCTTACCTCATATATGGGGATATTTTTGGTTTTGAACGCTCTTTTGTCCACGCCTTCATCGAAGGGGGCCGGCTTGATATAGTCACACTCGAGCCAGATGTTGAATTTTACTGGGCCGTTTTCTTGAACTTCATGTGATATCTGATTAATCAGGTTCGTCTTCATATGGGCCATGTAAGTGCAAATATCCTTTGTCGCACCATTGTTGTTTTCCGCCACATATGTCTTCAAGTTGCGGCGGAACGCACTCTCTACCTCAACGAACCCGGTACCGCCTGCCTCCAAGTCAACCTGAGCCTGGTCAGGCGCTTGCGCCTCCAAGTCTCACTGTGCCTGGTCGGGCACACTCGTCACGTATTACGGACGAGTGCTGGGGCCGGGCTGTTGCAGGCTAGAGGCCGTGTCTACGCGCCGTCTCTTAGCGGCCAGGCCCTTGCACGTCTTGATGTGCGTCAATAAATTATCTTTTCGGGGAAATTCTCCCTGGCATGTAGTGCATGTAAATGTTATGTGGTCGGGATTGAACTGGCACTGACTCTTTTCGTGGCGTCTGGCATGACGACAATGATCAAATACTTGACCACAGAATTTACACCTCGAGCCCAAGTTGTGCTCGACGGTGCCTCCACAAGTTCGCATATGGCGGGCCAAACTGTCCTTGCGGCTATCTTGCCGCAAGTATGGCACTGGCTGGTGGTAGTACAGTCGGGATTAGCTGCGCAGATGCGCTCGTGCCGTCTGGCATTACTAGTAGCAGTAAAACCTTTGCCACAGAAAGCACACCCATTCCCTGGTGGTGTTGGTGCACATACCTGTGCTGGCCGTGATGTCGAGGGCTGGAGGGCTCCGGAGGCGGGCTGGCAGGCTCCCGATGTCGAGGGCTGGTAGGCTGCCACGGGAACACCAGACGCGGTCCTCTTCATGATGAAGTCTGTAACACGAGTGGAAACAATATAGTAATACAATAACAACATAATTATCACACATACACACAAACACACACACACAGACATGTGCATAAAGACAACCACGCGCGCGCGCACACACACACACACACACGAAAACACACACACAAACACATGCGCGCACAAAAACACATGCACACAAACATGTACGAGCATACACACCAACATGTACGAACATACACACCAACATGTTCACAAGCACACATACATGTATACAAGTTAAAGTTGAAATTTAAAAAACAATCAACTCACCAGAAGAACACAGGAACGACTCTGTGTGTACTGCACGCACGCACAACGAGGAGGGCTGGAACGCCGCACAGCACACAGGAACCTGTAACACAGAAAAGAGACCACCTGGCTTAGCACTCGAAATTTTTTTTCAAGACAGCACAAAGACACTGACGTCAAAATTTTATGTTTTATGTACTGACCGGAAACGTGGCAGAACCGCACGGAACTCCAGAGAGCAGACAGGCGTTCTCCAAGCGGATCACACTGGAGAGTAGCTCGACGCAAGGAGAAGCACTGAATACCTGCAACACATACAATATTTTTTTTACGAAATGTACTACAATATTAATTTACTCGTTTTTTTGGGTATATTATTGTATTTAGTTGTGATTGTAAATTCTGTATTTTATTAAGTATAAAAAATGTCTATTTTTTTTATCAAATAAAATATTTTTTTTCTATTTGATTATGAAACAAATTTATTTTTCTATTTGATTATGATAGCAAGTGCGCGTGCATCTGTTATTTATTTATTTGGGCCAGGCGAGGGGGCAGGCAGGTCGACTTGAGCGCTCCATGCGGCGGTGCGTGGTAACTAGTCAGACGTAAGCCGCACGGCACGGCGGAAACATCGCTCCGTGCACCACGGGTGAAGGGGTGAAACAGGGAGGGGGGGAGGGCACGCTCTGCGCGCGCGCTGCCCCGTCGGTAGGACACGGGTGTACACGACATCCATCTTGTCGCAAGCTAAGACGTTCATGCATGAATAATAACTAAAATTTCGTGCCCGGGGAAAAAAAATATTATTATTTCAAGATGTAATATACTGCAACTGATGGCTCTAATAATTTCGACTAGAAGAAAAAATTGTAATAATCACGACTGTAAAATATTAATACTGAACCTAACGCAGACGTAACATCTAAACCAGTTCCACTCGCACACATCATCTAAACAGTACCAATCATAGACGTGAAAAAAAATAAATACACTCGAAAAATTACGAGACGGAATTTGTAATAATTTCTTAAAAATTTTTGGAAAACAGGCGATTACTACTCCTCGTGCGTACGCCTTGCTTCTTTCTTTATTATTATTATTTCTACTCTCTCTCTGCCGACCGGTTGCCCGGGGAGCCGGCGGGTGTCGCGTCAGCCGTGCGCGCTCGCTTGGGTGTTATCACCACGTCACGTACTAGCTGCCTCAGCAGCGGCCTTCACCCAGTGGCCAGCTGTTAGGCTTGCTGACTGAGTGAAGGACGTAGCGGAGGCGTACACACACGCGAAACCGTAATGTTAAAATAAAATAAAAATTACATTTCAAAAAAATTTCAAAGTTGAAAACGTTCGGAAAAGTTTCAGCTTTGAAATTTTTCCGAACGTTTTCAACTTTGAAAATTTTTCCGAACGTTTTCAACTTTGAAATTTTTTTGAAATGTAATTTTTATTTTATTTTAACATTACGGTTTCGCGTGTGTGTACGCCTCCGCTACGTCCTTCACTCAGTCAGCAAGCCTAACAGCTGGCCACTGGGTGAAGGCCGCTGCTGAGGCAGCTAGTACGTGACGTGGTGATAACACCCGAGCGAGCGCGCACGGCTGACGCGACACCCGCCGGCTCCCCGGGCAGCCGGTCGGCAGAGAGAGAATAGAAATAATAATAATAATAAAGAAAGAAGCAAGGCGTACGCACGAGAAGTAGTAATAGCCTGTTTTCCAAAAATTTTTAAGAAATTATTACAATTTCCGTCTCGTAATTTTTCGAGTGTATTTATTTTTTTTCACGTCTATGATTGGTACTGTTTAGATGATGTGTGCGAGTGGAACTGGTTTATATGTTACGTCTGCGTTAGGTTTAGTATTAATATTTTACAGTCGTGATTATTACAATTTTTTCTTCTAGTCGAAATTATTAGAGCCATCAGTTGCAGTATATTACATCTTGAAATAATAATATTTTTTTTCCCCGGGCACGAAATTTTAGTTATTATTCATGCATGAACGTCTTAGCTTGCGACAAGATGGATGTCGTGTACACCCGTGTCCTAGCGACGGGGCAGCGCGCGCGCAGAGCGTGCCCTCCCCCCCTCCCTGATTCACCCCTTCACCCGTGGTGCACGGAGCGATGTTTCCGCCGTGCCGTGCGGCTTACGTCTGACTAGTTACCACGCACCGCCGCATGGAGCGCTCAAGTCGACCTGCCTGCCCCCTCGCCTGGCCCAAATAAATAAATAACAGATGCACGCGCACTTGCTATCATAATCAAATAGAAAAATAAATTTGTTTCATAATCAAATAGAAAAAAATATTTTGTTTGATAAAAAAAAATAGAAATTTTTTATACTTAATAAAATACAGAATTTCCAATCACAACTAAATACAATAATATACCCAAAAAAAACGAGTAAATTAATATTGTAGTACATTTCGTAAAAAAAATATTGTATGTGTTGCAGGTATTCAGTGCTTCTCCTTGCGTCGAGCTACTCTCCAGTGTGATCCGCTTGGAGAACGCCTGTCTGCTCTCTGGAGTTCCGTGCGGTTCTGCCACGTTTCCGGTCAGTACATAAAACATAAAATTTTGACGTCAGTGTCTTTGCGCTGTCTTGAAAAAAAATTTCGAGTGCTAAGCCAGGTGGTCTCTTTCTGTGTTACGGGTTCCTGTGTGCTGTGCGGCGTTCCAGCCCTCCTCGTTGTGCGTGCGTGCAGTACACACAGAGTCGTTCCTGTGTTCTTCTGGTGAGTTGATTGTTTTTTAAATTTCAACTTTGACTTGTATACATGTATGTGTGCTTGTGAAAATGTTGGTTTGTATGTTCGTACATGTTGGTGTGTATGCTCGTACATGTTTGTGTGCATGTGTTTTTGTGCGCGCATGTGTTTGTGTGTGTGTTTTCGTGTGTGTGTGTGTGCGCGCGCGCGTGGTTGTCTTTATGCACGTGTCTGTGTGTGTGTGTTTGTGTGTATGTGTGATAATTATGTTGTTATTGTATTACTATATTGTTTCCACTCGTGTTACAGACTTCATCATGAAGAGGACCGCGTCTGGTGTTCCCGTGGCAGCCGGCCAGCCCTCGACATCGGGAGCCTGCCAGCCCGCCTCCGGAGCCCTCCAGCCCTCGACATCGGGGCCAGCACAGGTATGTGCACCAACACCACCAGGGAATGGGTGTGCTTTCTGTGGCAAAGGTTTTACTGCTACTGGTAATGCCAGACGGCACGAGCGCATCTGCGCAGCTAATCTCGACTGTACTACCACCAGCCAGTGCCATACTTGCGGCAAGATAGTTAGCCGCAAGGACAGTTTGGCCCGCCATATGCGAACTTGTGGAGGCACCGTCGAGCACAACTTGGGCTCGAGGTGTAAATTCTGTGGTCAAGTATTTGATCATTGTCATCATGCCAGACGCCACGAAAAGAGTCAGTGCCAGTTCAATCCCGACCACATAACATTTACATGCACTACATGCCAGGGAGAATTTACCCGAAAAGATAATTTATTGACGCACATCAAGACGTGCAAGGGCCTGGCCGCTAAGAGACGGCGCGTAGACACGGCCTCTAGCCTGCAACAGCCCGGCCCCAGCACTCGTCCGCAATACGTGTTGAGTGTGCCCGACCAGGCACAGCGAGACTTGGAGGCGCAAGCGCCTGACCAGGCTCAGGTTGACTTGGAGGCAGGCGGTACCGGGTTCGTTGAGGTAGAGAGTGCGTTCCGCCGCAACTTGAAGACATATGTGGCGGAAAACAACAATGGTGCGACAAAGGATATTTGCACTTACATGGCCCATATGAAGACGAACCTGATTAATCAGATATCACATGAAGTTCAAGAAAACGGCCCAGTAAAATTCAACATCTGGCTCGAGTGTGACTATATCAAGCCGGCCCCCTTCGATGAAGGCGTGGACAAAAGAGCGTTCAAAACCAAAAATATCCCCATATATGAGGTAAGCGATATTGAAGAGGCCATTGATGAAAGTATATTGAAAATATGTAAAGAAGAGGAAGATTATGCCAGCAAGGGATCTGGATGGACCTTGTCTGCCGTGAAGCGACTCCAGCTCCGCTTCAACAAGCTTGTGCCTCTTAGAGTCTCTTCATACATTGATCTGCCTGTCGCCATCAAGAACAGGAAAGCAGTAACCAACCCCAAGAACCTCAGTGACAACATGTGTTTCAAGTGGGCCATACTGGCGCGGTGCGTGGAGGGTAGAGATCCGCAACGTGTGGACAAGAGGTACCACAAGCTTGAAAATAAATTTGATTTTTCAGGGCTTGAGTTCCCCACCCCCCTCCACCAAATCAAGATCTTCGAGAGGAACAATCCCGATGTGTCCGCCAACGTCTACAACATTGACGAGGACAACAAGATCGCGCCAGTGCGTGTGGGGAAGGAAGAAAAACGTAATCATTTCGACCTCCTGCTGCTGACTAACGAAGAAAACAACTCGCACTTTTGTTACATAACAAATTTCTCAAGACTCGTCAAGTCTCAGATCACCGCCCACGATCATAAAATTCATGTGTGTAAGAGGTGCTTCACCTATTACGATGAGAGACCTCATGTTTCAGGACTGTCAGGGCAGCAGTGTCTCGACGCGCACAGAAAGTTCTGCAACACCCACGCTCCCGTGCGCGTCGAGATGCCGAAGCCAGAAAAGAACGGCCAGCCCCCAGTCATGAAATTTAAAAACTATCATCATATGACAAAAATGCCAATCGTTGTTTATGCGGATTTTGAAGCCCTGCTAGTACCCATCCAGACATGCCAGCCGGACCCCCAGAAATCAGGCACTTATGCATATCAAAAACATGAAGCATATAGCTATTGTATACACGTTAAGACCGACAATGACGTCATCCCAGCAACGGTCACTTCCTCGCTGCCACAAGAACCTATACTCTACAGGGGTCCCGATGCTGAGAAGAAGTTCGTGGAGACGATTGTTGAAATCGGGAATAAGGTAAAAGACATTTACGAGACCAGCCTGCCCATGTCGACGCTGACGGCACAAGAGTACGTCAGCTTCGTCGCAGCCTATCAGTGCTGCTATTGTAATACGGTATTTACGGCCGATAATTATAAAGTCAAGGACCACGACCACTTCAGTGGAAAATACCTCGGCGCCGCCTGCAACAGCTACAACCTTCTGCGTAGGCGGCCCAAGAAACTGGTGGTTTACTTTCACAATCTTGCATACGATGAGAAGTTCATAATAAAACAGCTGGGCTTCGACAACAAGTAAATATTCATCATCCCCCACATGCAAGAGAAGATGGTAACATTTTCAAAGAAGCTGGGCGACAAATTTTCAGTGCAGTTTGTCGATAGTTTTAGATTCATGGCTCACAGTTTGGCGTCCCTTGCCTCGTACCTGCCAGCCGACCAATTCAAAGAGACCTCAAAGTATTTTACATCGAAAAAAATTTCCCTCGTCACGATAAAAGGTGTTTTCCCCTACGATTATGTTTCCAGCTGGGAAACACTGGACGAGCTGCAACTGCCACCTAAAGAAAAATTCTACAATTTATTAAATGACAGCAACATAAGTGAAGAAGATTATCATCATGCAAAAGCGGTATGGGACATGTTCGGCTGCGTGACCCTGGGCGACTACAGTGATGTGTATCTCAAGACCGACGTACTGCTGCTCGCCGATGTTTTTGAGAGCTTTCGTCAGCTGTGTCTGACAACGTATGGCCTTGACTGCAGCCACTACGTCAGCGCGCCAGGGTTCACGTTCGACGCCATGTTAAAGGAGACGCAGGTACGGCTGGAACTGATGACCGATTATGATATGTATATGTTCATAGAGGCTGGGATCAGGGGCGGGGTCGCTCAAGTGGTGAAGCGACATTGTAAGGCAAACAACACCTGCCTTCCCCGCACCTACGATCCCAGCCAGCTGTCAAATCATATAATGTATGTTGACGCCATCAATTTATATGGGTGGGCCATGTCGTTGCCTCTTCCGACCAACGGCTTCAAGTGGGTGGTCGCTGATATCGACGTTATGTCGATACCTGACGAGGTGCAGACGGGCTACATCCTAGAAGTTGATGTGGAGTATCCGTCTGCCCTCCACGAGGAACATAAGGACCTACCGTTCCTGCCCGTCAGCCAGTGCCCGCCCGGCTCGCGTCAGACAAAACTGATGACGACGCTCGAGCACAAGGAACACTATATAGTTCACTACAGAAACTTGAAGCAAGCTCTCCAGCACGGACTGCGAATAAAAAAAATACATAGAGTCCTGGAATTCAATCAGCGTGACTGGATGGAGCCATTTATTATGAAAAACACATTGAAAAGACAAGCAGCTACAAACGACTTTGAAAAAGAATTCTTTAAGCTTGCCAACAATGCTTCTTTCGGTAAACTTTTAGAGAACAAATTTCTGAGGCAACGTATGGAACTTGTGTGCAGCGATAAGAGACTCAGAAAAGTGATTGCCAAGCCAGCGTTCCAGGACCGAACCATCTTCCACGAAAATCTATCACTAGTAAAACTTCAACATGAGAAAATTTATCTTGACCGCCCTATATATGCGGGGTTCTCGGTTCTGGACTTGTCCAAAACGCTCATGTATAATTTCCACTATGATGTGATGAAATAGAAATATAAGGATGACATCACGCTGGCGTATATGGACACGGACAGCTTCATATATGACATCAAGACGCGCAATTTCTACCAGGACATGGCCGACGACTCTGCGCTCATAGATATATTTGACACGAGCAGCTATCCCATTGGTCACCCCTGCTACTCGCCCACCAATAAGAAGGTGGTGGGCAAGTTCCAGGATGAGTGTAACGGGGTGGCGATGGAGGAGTTTGTCGGCCTAAGGGCAAAACTGTATACCTACAAGTACAATAATAATATCACAAAAAGAGCCAAAGGTATACAGAAGTGCGTTGTAAAAAATTATATATATCGTTTAAAGATTTTCTCGAGGTCCTGGAAGAACACACGGAGAAGCGCGCGCAAGTCCGGTCCATACGATCACATAATATGATATTATATACAGAATGCTCAAATAAAATATCACTATCATGGCACGACGATAAACGCATAATATGTGACGATGGCATAAATACTTTGCCATACGGTTATGAACGGAATGACTAAACTATAAAAGAATGTGAAAATGTGTATATATATATATATATATATATATATATATATATATATATATATATATATACAAGAAAATTTTTATATAACTTGAAATTGGTGCCTATACTCGTACGTTTCGCGCAGTATTCTCTGTAGGGGTGAAGCACGGTGGGGACTTCGTGGGCCCCGGGCCGCTACGGTAGCCGAGTAGGCCCTTCAGGAATATGAACCGCAATGTACGAGTGTGGGACTAGTGTTTGCCACTTGGTAGCCACCCATGTCTCTGATGATTTGGTGTACATAGCCTTCACCGTTGGATTTTTCATCGTTGGTTTCCTGAGTCCGCTCGTTGTAATTATGTTGCACCTACACTTTTTCGTGTAACTCTTTTTTTGTTTATTTTTGTTTTGCACCTGGATTTTTTGGTTTTCTGGTACTATTTTACCTTGTTTTGTTCATGCACCCACACTGTTTTGTGGTGCTATTTTCCCTTAATTTTTTGCACCCACTCTGTATCGTGGTGCGATGCGTTTTGTTCATGCACCTACACACTATTTCGTAGTGCTTATTTGGTTGGTTGGTTGGGATGGCAGTGGTGGTTTTTATGCACTTACGTTGTTTGTGGTGCAAGCATTTTCTTGGTTGGTTGGTTGGGATGGAAGTGGTGGGTGTTTTGCATCCTCGTTGTTTGTGATGCTACGTTTTTTGGTTGGTTGTTTGGAATGGCAGTGGTGGTGTTTTGCATCCTCGTTGTTTGTGATGCTACGTTTTTTGGTTGGTTGGTTGGGATGGCAGTGGTGGTTTTATGCACCTACGTTGATTTGTGGTGCTGCGCTCACTTGGTTGGTTGGTTGGGATGGAAGTGGTGGTTTTATGCACCTACGATTTTTTTGTGGTGCTGCGCTCTCTTGGTTGGTTGGTTGGGATGGAAGTGGTGGTGTTTTGCATCCTCGTTGTTTGTGATGCTACGTTTTTTGGTTGGTTGGTTGGGATGGAAGTGGTGGTGTTTTGCATCCTCGTTGTTTTTGATGCTACGTTTTTTGGTTGGTTGGTTGGGATGGCAGTGGTGGTGTTTTGCATCCTCGTTGTTTTGTGGTGCTACGTTTTTTCTTGGTTGGTTGGTTGGGATGGAAGTGGTGGTTTTATGCACCTACGTTGATTTGTGGTGCTGCGCTCTCTTCGAAGGTTGGTTGGGATGGCTGTGGTGGTTTTATGCACCTACGTTGTTTTGTGGTGCTGCGCTCTCTTGGTTGGTTGGTTGGGATATAAGTGGTGGTGTTTTGCATCCTCGTTGTTTGTGATGCTACGTTTTTTGGTTGGTTGGTTGGGATGGAAGTGGTGGTTTTTATGCACCTACGATATTTTTGTGGTGCTGCGCTCTCTTGGTTGGTTGGTTGGGTTGGAAGTTGTTGTTTTATGCACCTGTGTTAATTTGTGGTGTGCGCTCTCTTGGTTGGTTGGGTTGGAAGTGGTGGTGTTTTGCACCTACGTTGATATTTGGTGCAAGCATTTTCTTGGTTGGTTGGTTGGGATGGCAGTGGTGGTGTTTTGCATCCTCGTTGTTTTGTGGTGCTGCGCTCTCTTCGTTGGTTGGTTGGGATGGCTGTGGTGGTTTTATGCACCTACGTTGTTTTGTGGTGCTGCGCTCTCTTGGTTGGTTGGTTGGGATATAAGTGGTGGTGTTTTGCATCCTCGTTGTTTGTGATGCTACGTTTTTTGGTTGGTTGGTTGGGATGGAAGTGGTGGTTTTTATGCACCTACGATGTTTTTGTGGTTCTGTTTTTTTTTGGTTGGTGGGTTGGGTTGGAAGTGGTGGTGTTTTGCATCCTCGTTGTTTTATGGTGCTGCGCTTTCTTGGTTGGTTGGTTGGTATGGAAGTGGTGGTGATTTGCATCCTCGTTGTTTGTGATGCTACGTTTTTTGGTTGGTTGTTTGGGATGGCAGTGGTGGTTTTATTCACCTACGATGTTTTTGTGGTGCTACGTTTTTTCTTGGTTGGTTGGTTGGGATTGCAGTGGTGGTGTTTTGCATCCTCGTTGTTTTGTGGTGCTACGTTTTTTCTTGGTTGGTTGGTTGGGATGGAGGTGGTGGTTTTATGCACCTACGTTGATTTGTGGTGCTGCGCTCACTTGGTTGGTTGGTTGGGATGGAAGTGGTGGTTTTATGCACCTACGATGTTTTTGTGGTGCTGCGCTCTCTTGGTTGGTTGGTTGGGATGGAAGTGGTGGTGTTTTGCATCCTCGTTGTTTGTGATGCTACGTTTTTTGGTTGGTTGGTTGGGATGGAAGTGGTGGTGTTTTGCATCCTCGTTGTTTGTGATGCTACATTTTTTGGTTGGTTGGTTGGGATGGCAGTGGTGGTGTTTTGCATCCTCGTTGTTTTGTGGTGCTACGTTTTTTCTTGGTTGGTTGGTTGGGATGGAAGTGGTGGTTTTATGCACCTACATTGATTTGTGGTGCTGCGCTCTCTTGGTTGGTTGGTTGGGATGGCTGTGGTGGTTTTATGCACCTACGTTGTTTTGTGGTGCTGCGCTCTCTTGGTTGGTTGGTTGGGATGGAAGTGGTGTGTTTTGCATCCTCGTTGTTTGTGATGCTACGTTTTTTGGTTGGTTGGTTGGGATGGAAGTGGTGGTGTTTTGCATCCTCGTTGTTTGTGATGCTACGTTTTTTGGTTGGTTGGTTGGGATGGCAGTGGTGGTGTTTTGCATCCTCGTTGTTTGTGATGCAATACATATATATATATTTTTTTACACTCATGCGTTTGACACCAATGCATTTTTTTACACCGATGCGTTTTTTTATGCATCGATGGGCTCCTTACGCCGATGGTGTCAAGACGATGGGCTCCTAACATCGATGGTGTCCTAATGATGGGGTCACTACGGTGGGCTCCTATCATCGATGGGGTCATGACTTTGGGCTCCTTACATCGATGGTGTCATGTCGATGGTGTCAACGCTGGACTGTTACGCCGCTGGGTTCCGCAGTCGTTGGCATGCAAGATTTCGGCGTTGTGTGTCAACGCTGGACTGTTACGCCGCTGGGTTCCTCAGTCGATGACATGCAAGATTTCGGCGTTGTGTGTCAACGCTGGACTGTTACGCCGCTGGGTTCCACAGTCGTTGGCATGCAAGATTTCGGCGTTGATACATCGTTGTTACTGGTCAATTTCAGTGTTTGTATGTGACATATGCTAATTTAAGCACGTGCTTTGTGTCAATGTATCATATGCTAGTTCTTTCTGGTAGGCTTGCATCGTTGTAATGGGCCACGGCTAAATAGAGACGTTGTTCATAAGTACTTGACTACATATGTGACGTATATTGCATATGGAGGCAAGGGGCTTGTGCGTGACTAGTCTGTTTAGCGGTGTCGGTCTCCAGCCTGTTAAAAACCCGCAGAGAGCTTTGATGCAAGCTTTTTGTTTAAATGACTAATATTCTGTTTAAGTATTTAGCAGGTGAGCGGTTGCTGGGATGGAGAGAGAGATTTGACGTGAGGGGGAGGCAGAGAGACGACGGGGCGAGAATGGTCTGCTGGGAAGAGAGAAAGCCCTGCGATTCTACACACATGCATACATGTCAAATAAAATATGGATATATATATATTTAATTGTATATGTTAACGAAAATATATCTGTAAAATTTTTGAACTTTGTTTTTTATTTCTATACTACTAATACCCTTGTTTTTTTATATAATGTATGCTTTAAATTACATTGCTGAAAACAGTACACATTAATTTTATATTTTTAATTTTTTTTCGAAAGAGTGTAATTAATAGACTTTACAATGATATAAAGGTGAAAAGAATAAAACAATTACATTGGTTTATATATATATTTTATTTACAAATAAAAAATTCGACATTCTACACACACAACAGACATTTACATAGGAAATATATTTAATCTTCACTGTAGTAATAAGGGTGTTCATAGAGCCACAGTTTCAGTAACTGGCTATTACAATGTGCACAGTGGAAACAATTATAAAATTTATCACACTTTTCAATTTGGTTTCCGTACATTTTTAACAGTGTTTTGAAGCCAGGACAGTTGCCTTGTTTACGTAGGTCAATTACATTGGCACTACACAGATCACTCACAATACGTTTCTGTTCATTACCACGGACGTAAACAGCGTCGTCTTCCGGCTCGACGAGATCACGTAGCACGGATGTAAGTTGTTCATAGTCCACATCACCTTCATTCCACGAGAGTCCGTTCACTTCATAGGTTAGACGTCGGTTCTCGCGTTGAGAGAATCTGTCTAGCTTAGTCCAGTCACACGGAGGTTTAAAGATGTATTCGTTAGTCTTGACTTCGTCACCGCCAATGACGGACGTCACGGACAGTTGCTTCACTACAGGCCCCTTTTGGGATGTAAGACACTGGACGTTGACAAGAAAGAGTGTCATATTGTCATTACTCACAGTTGCGCATACGACGAGGCTGGAGTGACGTGGCTAAGATGCTGGCTCTGCAGAAATGCTGGAGTGGTACCTAGATGATGTCTGTGGCACGGCGCTCAGGATCTAGGCTGCTGCTGCCGCCGCCGCGCATCTCGTCGCATCTTGCACCACGATTTCATGTGCGGTGTGTCGGGGACGCTGGAGCTTCCTCTGTCGCACTCTGTGCATGGTAGACAGTCTTGGATGTCTGGGTCTAGCTGCAGGTACACCGGCAGGAACTTGTACACGTATCTTATCTCGTGAGGGGCGTAGACCAGGAGAAACTCCTTTGGTAGGTAAGGTAACTCCGTCTCCTTATCCAGTCCTGCGGCCGGTATTTATACTTTAAAGGTAGAATAGGGGTGAGGAGGAGGGTAGGGGTGGGAATGACGGTAAAGTGAGGGAGGGAGGGAAAAAAAAAACTAGAGTAGTAGTAGTGGTGGAGGGTGGTTATACGATGAAATAATAATAATAAAATAAAAAAGAGGTGGTGGTGGAGGGGTTGGTGGTCATGTGCGAAACAAATAATTTTTTTAGGGGGTTGGAGGGGGGTGGTTGGCGGGGGGTTTGTAAGTTCGTATATGCATTGGTAGAATTGGTGGGGGTCAGTCTGCCTGCGTCCACTGTGAGGGAAGTATCGGTCGCCATTTTTAATTTTTTTGCCCTCACCGGGGTCGAACCGAGGACTCCGAACTCCGTGTCGTAAAAGTATATTTTTTATAAATAATTTATTAAAATTTTATTTTTTGAATTTTTTTATAATTTTTAAAAAAAATTTCATTAAAATCGGATAATAAAAAAAAAGTTAAAGATGGCGGCCGTAACGGAAATTGCAACGGTGACGTCATCATCCAATATGGCGGAAAACACAATGCCGGAATTTTCGAGAACACAATGACGTCATCCAAAATGGCGGATCCAAGATGGCGGATCCAAAATGGCCGCCGAGGTCAAGGTCAAAGGTCAAGGTCACAACCATCCAAAATGGCCGCCGTGACGTCACAATCCAAGATGGCGGTCAGCTCCACAGGCTCCACACCCTGGACCCTGCGCCAGCTCCGGCCAAAACATACTACTTATAGGGTTATATATAAAAATAATTTTGTAGTTATAAATTACATAAAATTATTTAAAAACTGGTTGCCACACAGTATTTGATAACTTTTCAGTAAGAACTTCGAATGATAACAAATATTATGATTTTTAGCTTTATTTTAATAAAACTAAATATCATGTTGGTGGTTCTTAAAATAACTTTAATCGTTACTTGTTCGTATTTATGATGAATAGCATACCCTCATATAAGTATAATAAACAAAAAAAAAGTTTTTTAAGCCATAGCACAATTTGTGTACACAGCGGTACATATTAATAGATTATTAAAATTAGACTTAAAGACACAGTTTGTCTTAAAAGTTGGTTGGCATATTTTTATGATGTGATCACTAAAGGATGTTATTCCAAGATGTAAGGATGAGATAGTATATAATCACGGCCTTGTTGGAATAAAACTGTAACCCAACTCGTGAAACGTATTCCAGAAAGTGTAAAAACAAAATCCCAGTAAGCGAACAAATCGGCAAACGTTTCAATAAGCGGCGCCCTGCGCGAGGCTAGAAACTGGTTTCAACGCATTCTAACAGACGTTTCGCAAACACCAGTACAACTGTTACGGCAAAAATACTAGATACAACAGCGCCATCGCTAGAGACCAGAAAAATTCGCGAATTAATTTCGTGATAGGCTAAAATACAAATAGTTATACCTCGGTGCTGCCTCTACTATTGGCTCAAAACTCAGCTGGCTGACTCTGGGTCAATGAGAAACGTATGACCAAAGCTTTATCGAATCACAGGCTGCTACGTTGGGACGCCTCACAAGACAGCAGCCAATGAGTGGGTGACATTTGACCGAGTGTATGTAGAACTATGGAGTTCATCCTGCAGGTCATTGAACCCGCGAATTTTTCCGGTCCCTAGCCATCGCACAAAAATAGAGCCGCCTTTATAATTTTCTCAAGTATTTTTCAAAGTTCTCATTATTTATTTTTACAGCCATTTAAATGTACAGAATGTATCCCAATACATAAAGTTTCATTTGGCATGCCAACACTATTGGTACGTACCCCCATGATCACAAAAAAAAAGTCTATATAGGTCGGGTTAATGGCGTCAGACGTGGGTCCGTTATCTGCACGAAGTCACCGATAAAGTGAGCTCTGCGCATGCGCGGAAGTTTGGGCAGAAAATCGGCAATGGACGGGCCATCGAAATCCGTTACGTGAGAATTAAAAGGACTGGCCTTGTCCTGCCATGCACTATGATTAGAGACTGGAAATATTCGCGCTTTGGATGACCTCTAGGATATAATCCACAATCCCCTATACACTCGGGCAAATGCCACCCGCTCATTGGCTACTGACTCGTGACACCCGTCAAGTGGGACGCTTGCGAGTCGATACATTTTTGGTTGAAGGTTTTTCATTGGCTCAAAGTCCTTCACATAAACTATGAGCCAATCAGAGGAGCAAAATAAAGGTACAGTTGTTTGGATTCTATCATATCGCCAAATGAATACGCGAATTTTTCCGGTCTTTAACTATGATTACTAGGGCCATGTACTTTTCGCGAAAAGATTTTCAGACCAGCCATGAATTAAAACCTTGTAGTATTGTCTGTGATTCGTGGTTGGCTGGGTTTGTTTTAGGTGCATGTCGACTGTCAGCACACCAACTACAGCCAGTCTGTGCGGAAGCAAACGCGTCCTGAATGGCCTCGGTCCAACATGACAATGGCTTCTCTTGCAGACGGCTGCCAATCACAAGGTAACTATCCGTAGCGCTGGCATACCTTGCTGCAGTCTAATGAGCGGTCAGGTTATTTTGCGAAAAGTACATGCCCCTTATGATTACGTTAAGGGTTCAGGTGTAGCTTGTGAAACACTGCGTCTTGGAATGCCTGCCTTGGGCTGGCGGCAGAGGTCCTGGGCTGCAGAGCCGCCCAACTCCGCGAAGAAGCAGGGGTCCCTCGTGCGGGCCGACGCCTTGCCTTGGCCTCTGCGCAGGGACCACTGCGCAGCCAGCAAGTCCACCAATCAGCGACGCCCTCATTCTCTCGACCGTCTAGTGGTCATGGCCGTCAATTCATTTTCATTTTTGTAATTTCTCTGCATGAGAGCATTGTTCTTAATTCTATCGAATATTTAGAGTTTGACAATAATTATTTATTATTCGGTTTGCTTGGCTTCTGGGTTGTGGCCGAGTCGAACCCGAAGACACCACCGACGTTTCGGTCAAAGTTTCAGTTGCCATCATCAAGGAGTAGTTGACCTCCTGGTGATGGCTACTGAAAAGTCGACCGAATCGTCGGGTGATGTCTTCACCTTCAACGCGGCTACAACCCAGAAGCCAAGCAACTCCAGATAACGGGCTTGAAAGCTTACGATCTTTACTAATGTATTATTGGCTTCAAGAATATTAAATTCTTAAATTATTTTACTTATTTTACTTTACATTCTATATATCATAATTATCATCAATATTAATAATTTTCGCTAGATGACTTACATTAAATATCGGTTTTGTACCCTATGTATTCAATAAAATGCAAATATCTGACATGTAATATGTCATAAAATTTAAAATCTTCATATTATAAATATTTTACCTTTTTTTAATAATACCAGGCCTAAGCTGTCACTGTTTAGGTTTTTTTACAATAAATTAACTTTTGAAAATAAATTATAATATTATTTTTGTGTTCTATTTAATGTACGTCTGTGATAATTCTTAATAACTACTTGTTATAGTTAATGTAGTGTACCCGTACTTAATAGTTATAAAGTTGGTTCTTTTACTTGAGCTATATTTAAATTTCTTCAAAATTTTTAGAAATATGGTTGCATTTTTTGAGCTTCATAAAATAACTATTAAAATTATAAGCTATAAGTAAGTATATTAGATTAGTTTAGCTACAGTCAAACTACCGCTTTTTATTGTGGTGTTTTTGGATAAATAAGTGTATTTCAATACTTAACATGGTTTTTGACGACAAATATTATATAAAAATAACATTTTCTTATTTTTGAAAGGAGAAGTAGCAGTTATAGGAAAAAGCTTTCCCAAATATTTTCAACAATTTTTTTACAATATGGTGTTGTTAAATTATTTATAGGTATATTTTGTAAAAATAAATCCTCATTCAATGTTTTTTTGTAAATATTTTGTTCGGCCATCGCTGATATTAACTATTAAATGCAATGACTTACAGCTATATTTTTATTTTTCTCAATCTAGTATTTAACTTTAGATAAAAATTGCTAAATATCACATTTTTTTGCGAACATTCAAGACGTAGCTGTAATTATTGCGTAATTTACCTTCCTACTTTCCAGAAAATTACTAAACATATAATTAAAAAATGTATCGCAAACAACCCCGATTTTAAGGTTACTGTAACAAAAAAATATATCAACATTTAAACCGATCACACATTATTTTAAGCAAGATTTTATAACAAAATTTTAATTATTATAAGAATATTTTCATCTTACGTACCCGCTGCAAGCCAAACATAGTGAAATTGATATTACTTCAAAAATTTTGACACTGAAATGTTTACACGCGTTTTAGTTTATACTGTAATTAGGACATTGACTTGTGGCACATAACAAAATTCGCTCTTGCAAAGAAGAATGTATAATTAGCGTTATTGCAGGACAATGCAGTGGATTTACCAGTGTTCGATTGTTTTGTTCATAGTTTTTTTTTAGTTTATACAATTTATAAGTGTACAATTTATAAGTGTACGTACGCTTCTTTAGTATTTATTCTTTGGTGATATCATTTTCACTTGGGAAGCCCAAATTTCACATTTGCTTATTCCGTGGTTGTGTTTTGGCGTGGTCGGTAATATTTGGGAAGCCTGTATTGCACAGACCCGAATACTCATGTTGGCAAGCCTTCTTTCAACAGACGAGAGAGCTAAACTCCCGATCAAGCATCTTCGGTTTTTTTTTGTTCATTGTTAATAAATAAATATACAATTCATGACTACTAATTATCAATTTAGTTAGGTTAGCTACATTATAAATACTTTAAAACATTGTGGACGGTTGATTTGGTTAGGATAGCTACATTAAAGATACTGTGAAATCATGTAAACAGTTTCCTAGCCCTGGATAGCTACATATTAAAAAGTTATTTACTAAGCAACCATAAAATTATTTTACAGTATTTTTAATGTAGCTATACTTACCTAGTATAACCAACTATACACAATGTTTTAAAGTAGCCTATTTATAATGTAGCTAACCTATCCTAATCGACCGCAAAATTTAATGCCACGCCTGTTTATACAATGAGATAGAACGAAAAAAAAAAAAAGCGAGCATGAACTCCTGGGAACTTCGGGTGTGGCTCTCTCGTCTGTGAAAAGATGGCTTGCCAACGTGAGTATTCGGGTCTGTGCAATACAGAACGTACGAGGGTTATTTTTTTTTTCAACCTCCGATCTGCTGTAATAAAAAAACGGGAATGAATTGGGAAATTATTTTAATGTCAAAAGAAACGTACATCTTTACTCTATTTTTCCACATAATCATCGTGCAGATTGAGGCATTTGTCGTACCGATGCACCAGCTTTCCAATACCCTCTGCATAAAATGATGCCTCCTGCCTATTCAGCCACGTTTTAACAGTGCTCTGCAGTTCATCATTGGTGTTGAAGCGTCGTCCTCCAAGCCACTTTTTCAACGTGGGGAAAAGGTGATAGTCACTCGGTGCCAAATCCGGACTGTAAGGAGGGTGATCAAACACTTCCCATCGAAATCTTGCAAGGAGTTGTTGTGTTACGGCGGCACTATGCGGTCGGGCGTTGTCATGAAGCAAGACAACACCAGATGTCAGCATTCCTCTCCGCGTGTTGCGTATCGACTGTCTTAGCCGTCGTAGTGTCGCGCAGTATGCAGCAGCATTGATTGTTGTCCCTGGCTCCATGAAATCAACCAGTAGCACACCTTGGTGATCCCAGAACACTGTAGCCATCTGTTTCTTGGTGCTGAATGTCCGTTTGAACTTTTTCGGCTTGTTTGGAGAATAGGTGTGCATCCACTGTTGTGATTGAAGTTTTGTTTCTTCATTATTGAAATGAATCCATGTTTCATCACCTGTCACAATGAACAACTACATCAACTCTCTGAACTGTTTCATCTGTTGCTACCGACTTTCTTCCTTGGCCACCTTCATCATGAACATCAATACGGCCTTCGCGGAATTTCCGACACCACTCTCACACAACGCCATCGCTCATAATGTTTTCACCGTACAAAACACTCATTCGGCGATGGATTTCTGCTGCAGTGTGCCCTTCTGCCTGTAAGAAACGGATGACTCCACGCAGCGCGCATTTAGCCGTACAGTTTATCGTTGCAGCCATGTTGACATTCCCATAACCAAGCTTCAATTTAGGTGTGAGTTGGCCGCTCCACATGGTTGGTGTAAGGGGGTAAACACTACGAGACGTGTCGATTCGTGTACGAGCGATTAGGGTATCTATTAATGAGCATGTAATGGAGAAATTAAACTGTAATCACACTGCAGGGCACTGTTAAAACGTGGCTGAATAGGCAGGAGGCATCATTTTATGCAGAGGGTATTGGAACGCTGGTGCATCGGTACGACAAATGCCTCAATCTGCACGGTGATTATGTGGAAAAATAGAGTAAATATGTACGTTTCTTTTGACATTAAAATAATTTCCCAATTCATTCCCGTTTTTTTATTACAGCCGATGGGAGGTTGAAAAAAAAATAACCCTCGTACATCGTAGGCTTCCCGTAATATTTTCTCCACAGGTTTTTTTCCTTTGTTTACCTGAAATCAACACGTCAAGGATATAAATTTGGAATTCCATTAATAGCATTAAAAAAATCTTGGACTGTGCTGTATTTGGTTAGAACTTTTTTGTTGATTAAACCATTATAAATACTGAATGAAAGCCACTATTCTACAAAGTAAATTTCAAAGTGTCTTTTTTTTTACTTACTAATTTTTTTTTTTTTTCAAAAATTGTCTAAGGGCGGAATTCATAGTGGTGATATAAGCAATACTTGAAAAAAGTAAAGCTTATAGTATGCATGCTTAAGTATGGCATTAAATTCATAGCGAACAAAAAGAGCACTGCTTATTAGGACTACTTCAAGTAACTTAATACTTCACGAAGCACTGCGTCAAATAAGTAGGCTACCTACTGCTCAATACGAATTCACAGTCATGAAATAAGTTTGCCTTGTTTCGCAAGTATTCATAATCAAATAAGCCTTGCTTATTTATTGATATAAGTAATACTTCATGAAGTCGGCTATCTAGGTGACTCAAGTACCTGTACGGATTTGTTTGTTGTAAGGAATAGGTTATGTAAGGTATTAATTCCCGTTAATTTTTCCATATATTAAATTAAAATTGAGAGAGTAAACAAATTCAATTTGGGGAAAAGAAACGAAACATATCGTTGCCGCTTAGTTTCGTAAACAATACAGGCTACGTACATAACCTCTTCAGCAGCTAGCGTGATAGATTTTGGTGAGTGGGTCGATTTTGAACAACTTGCGGGTGAAGTCTACGAGGACCATGTCAATGTACGGACACCAAAGCGCTACATACGAGATGCATTAAACCCTTTCGAATGGTATAGTGATTCTGAGGTCAAGCGACGTTTCAGATTCAGCAAGAACACAGTCATCCAAATTATCATGCCGTTAATTGAACCTGCACTGAGGAAATAAACTACTGCTTTGCATTTTAAGACCAACTGCTTATATATGCTTATATTAAACAAAATTCTTTCTGAATCAGTATAATGTTTTCCTCTCTTTTCTTTTTCACTAGCCATCACGAATCACGAAAGTTTTTTCGCTACCACGTGTTTAATTTCACCCATTTATAGATCACAGACACAAGATAGCCAACATAATTTAACAACACAGACATTAAAAAAATATTTATGTAGTTGTAAATTCGTTTTTAATACATGTTCATATTTATGTTATTCAAGTTCACTATCAAATAAAGTATAAATATCATCTTACCAATTAATTTCATTATTTTAATCGCATATATGGTTTGAAACGTGGGAATTTTTATTTTCAAACAGGTAAACTATGTATTTACAGCAGTATATTTACTTGCGTTAAATTGACACAAAATTCGTCCTTTACTTTTTGAGATACATCATCAAGTACAGCATGGCCAATATAAGTAGTGCTTGTTCAAGTATTACTTCGTCAAGTTGCTGGAATATGTACTACTTTATGAATAAGCACTACTTAATAAAGTAATACTTATTCGCCAAAAAAGGCCTTCGACTATGAATCCTGCCCTAAGAGATCCTTCAAATAGTTTTCCAGCAGTTGACTATTTTAACGAGTAGTTAGGTAAGTTTTATGTAACACAAATCTGTGATATTGAATTTTCGGTTTGTTCAGGTAAGCTTCTTTACAATACTTTTAAACGGATTGGATGGTTGGTTAGTTTGGACTAGCTGCAATAAAATGTATGTTAATTAATTTTAATGTTTGTTTATGAATTTTCAGTTTAAAGGGTAAACGTACGAAATAAAATTATAATTTTATATGATTGTTGTGTAAACATCTTAGTCCTCGTTATAAGGCATTTGAAGTGAGTTTATTTAAGTGAAAATGGAAATAAAGTCGACGGATGTAAATGTGACATAAAGATGGTGAACCCACGTGTAGCAACGTATATCCGTGTATACACAGTCACTTCCATAAACATTAGGGTACATAAACAAATGTACATTTGGTGTTCCAAATAAAAATTTATAATATTGAAACTATCCTGGAATATATGTTTTAAACTGAAATAAACATAGTTAAGAGTAATCCCAAGATTTAGCTTTATTATGATAAAAAAATCACATTCTCTTTAATACTCTCCATATTTATTATGGCACAGTGATATTACGCGCGTTTGTTTACTTCAAGGGACATTGTTTTAATTTCGTAATTGAAAAAAATTATTCTGTAATATTATTATCCAATAATGTTGAATTAGTTCAATAAGATTAAGGTTGGTTTATAAACATTTTTCATAGACTAATTTCAGTCATTTAAGCAAAAACAAAGAAACTTACCTACATTATTAACTTAATGCAATACTATGTGTTTTAAATTTGTTCATATTGATTCTATTTTATTGAATCTAGTGTACTAAACATTTATTTTATAAAATAACCTAAAATATAGCGCAACATTAGTAACGCGTCTGAGAACCAACAAAATGTTAATAGATTTGACGCCATGTTCGTTACAAAAAAAATTTTACTGTCTAATAATTTGTAGATATTTATAAAGTTTCTATTACATTTCTATGACTGTTTACTATAAAAATTGTAATCCAAGATAACTTCGTTACCATAAAGTTTACTTTGGTACCAATACGCTTAGCACTTACGGGAAGCCTTCATTTCACAGACGAGAGAGCCACACCCGAAGTTCTCCGAAGTTCATGCTCGCTTTTTTTCCCGTTCTATCTCATTGTATAAACCGGTGTGCATAGGCGTGCCCAGATATTTCCATTAGGGGGGGGGGGGCTGCTAAAATTTAAATCAGAAGCTGAATTTTGAATTTTAAATAGCCGAAATACATTCACTCATTGACTTGTTTATATTTTTGTGCAGTATCAGCGAGATGTGTTTACTAGTTAAAATTTATATCCTTATAATTATAACAATATTCAAAATGTTTTTTTCCCCATAGACAATATTTAAAGGGTACTTACACATTTTCCCCCTTCGAATTTTCCAATAGCTTGGTCCAGATCTACCTTAAAATGAACTTCTTTTTAGTGAATGCAAACACAGCAATTCAGACAACAGAACTTTAACAAACCTCTTAAAAAAATATATATTTTTTTGCTTTGAAATACATACATTATCGTAAAAAAAATTAAATCAAAATTCTAGATGACACAGACGACACTCAAAAGGTACATGTTTTTTAAACCACAATAGCTTGAATTTTCAACTGTTCTTGATTGACAATGATCAATCCATCAAAATTTAAAAACATAAAGGTCTTATTAAAAACACACATTTTAACAAACCTGCAAAAGATTTTCATTTATATGGTAATAAATTCTACGAAATTACGTTAACGCAAACGTTATCTCAAAGTTCTGATTACAATCACAAACACAAATATTAAAAACCTGCAAAGCATCCTATTTTTTTTCAATCAATTACTAAATTTAATAGACTCAACATATTTAGAACTGTTTTGATTACAAAAATAAATTTTTAGAAACATTCTACTGTATTTAATTACGTTCAAGTTAACCCAAAGTTATGGTAACGAACACGCAAAAAAGTCAAGGTAACTTTCTCTCAACAGCTTGAACTATCTATCATAATTTTTAGTTGCTTTCCAATGAACAGAAATATAATGATATCCAGGCAATTGTAAGTTAAAAAAACTGGCAAGCATTTTTATTTATCTGGCAATACTTGCACAGTTTGAGTGTCACAGTGCCAGGAATATACGAATATTAACGAACGCATTAGAGAAAATGCCGATCTGAGTGATTACATTAGGGGGGACCATGGCCCACGTGGCCCCCCCCCCCCCCCTTGTAGGCACGCCTATGCCGGTGTGGCATTAAATTTTGCGATCGATTAGGATAGGTTAGCTACATTATAAATACTTTAAAACATTGTGGATGGTTGGTTATATTAGGTAAGTATAGCTACATTAAAAATACTGTAAAATAATTTTATAGTTGCTTAGCAAATAACTTTTTAATATGTAGCTATCCAGAGCTAGGAAACCGTTTACATTATTTCACAGTATCTTTAATGTAGCTATCCTAACCAAATCAACCGTCTACAATGTTTTAAAGGGGAGCGCGTCGTTTGGCCTAAAATATTTGGCCTAAAACTGTTTGAGTACATTCACTTGGCCTAAACTTTTTTGACCTAAAGTCATTAGACCTAAAATTATTTGGCCTAAAGATGTTTGGCCTAAACATATTTGGCCTAAAGCCATTTGACATAAATTTGTTTGGCCTAAAGTCATTTGACCTAAAATTATTTCGCCTAAAGTCGTTTGGCATAAAGATATTTGACCTAAAGTCATTTGACCTTAAATTGTTTGGCATAAAGTCACATGACCTAAAAATATTAAGCCTAATTTTAGGCCAAATTATTTTAGGCCTACTGGTGGGTACCCGTTTTAAAGTACTTATAATGTAGCTTACCTAACCTTTTACAATGAACAAAAAAAAACCGAAGATGCATGATCGGGCAATTGGCTCTCTCGTCTGTGAAAATAAGGCTTCCCAGCACTTACTTCCCACGATGTTCGGTGAAACATGCACAGGCGCCATCTTGACGACTAAGGTTCGTGGCTATTGCATGCATAAATGCATGCATGCGCATTGGAACTTGCAACCTGTAAAATTCCCGTTGTTTAATGCGCGCTCATGTCATTGCATTTCTGATAATACTTAAATTTTACCCTCAAAGCGCTGAAAGAAGTATAATTTGAAAAAAACGGAGGCAATGATAAATCCGGTCTATGGGGAAATGTCACCAGTTCAGCACTGAGGTATTGACACGCAACAAGTTCTTTACTCCTGTTGTTCAGCTAGCCATGGTACATCAATAATAAAATCTTGTTAAACATAATTATAGTTAGGTTTTAAAAGAGGGAAAACATTTTTACAGTTTTTCCTTTAAATGAATACTTTTCGTATATTGTTACCGCTCGGCATTATTTTAAAGACTTGTACGTTAAATTTCGTGACATATTTTCGTATTGTATAAGTCTATTAAGTTATAAGTAGGGACTGGAAAAATTCGCGGGTTCAATGACCTGTAGGATGAACCCCATATTTCTTCGTACACTCAGTCAAATGCCACCCACTCATTGGTTGCTCTCTTGTGAGACGTTCCAGCGTAGCAGCCTGTGATTCGATAAAGCTTTGGTTGGGTGTTTCTCATTGGCCCAGAGTAATCCAAGTGAGTTGTGAGCCAATAGCAGAGGCAGCACTGAGGTATAACTATTTGTATTTTAGCCTATCGCGAAATGAATTCGCGAATTTTTCCTGTCTCTAGTTGTAAGTCTATTTGCAACATGAGAACACTTGAATTTGCAACACTCGTAAGCGTTTTAAGATGTTTACACAACACTGGCGGGTACAAAAAAAAAAAGACTGGCACACGCGCTTTTATTACACGCTTTATATTAGCTTCACCTGTATGTTTGTTTGTATGTTTGTAACCGACTCCTTAAGATGCGATTTTGACCCACTTTAAACGGCCAGATTTCATTCAAACATTGTAGATTTATGGAGGACCGATGACAATACTCTAATTTGATAAGATTATTCCATTATTCAATTTGCAAAATAAGATTTTTGTCAATTTATATAATATCACAAGAAAGAGTTCGCACAAGAGCAAAATGGTTTTCTTTACTATGTGCGAACTCTTTTCTTTTAGTTTGTCTTTGACGCGATATAAACAAAGCCTACTAAATATTGTGACATTTAATTAAATGAAAAGTGAGAATGGGTTATGATTACTGTAAACAATATACTTTCTTGAAGAGAATATTATCTATATTTGTAAAAATATGAAAACATTTTTTGAAATAAGGGCTTTAAATGTTGTTTCTTTCGTTAAATAGAAAAACACAATTACGTCTTTGTTTCATTTTACCAATCAACCAAGAGTGAAACATTATTATAAAACAACATTTTCTGCAAATATTTCACGAAACATGGAAAAATTGAGGTTTGATTTTAACCAACAGCAGATGGGAAATCAAACACCATATGCATAACCCCATTAGCTACACCTGATGGGCAGATTTTTTAAATTCCACACGAACACCAACCTGCAAATCTACACCAAGCAGTTACAAATACTCCAAACTATGCCAAGGTAAGTAAATCATTAAATAAAAGACATAAAACACGGAAAATATGGATAAGTTTGACAGATGATATATCAAAAACATATTTGGATAGAGAGCAAAACTTACAGTTTAAGGATTTTTACCTGGAAGAAATTGAGGAAAAAAAAAAGTGCTGAATCTATAGCTAGTGGATCAAATAAAAAATTGGAAAAACTGTTAGAAATATTTCTTGAAAAAAAAAAAAACTGAAACTCAAAATTTAGGGAAAATTGCACAAGGTTTCATGATTGAGACATTCACGGGCAGAAACTCAAATGCTTACCAGTGGATTAAAGATTTCAACAAAGAATGTGAACGTTTCCTTATCAAAGAAGACAAAAATAAAATAGAAATTTTAAAACATTTCTTAGAATACTCCAAAGCAGTTTGGTACAACTGCATGCAAATGAAACTTACAGTGGAATCGGAATGGAACAAATTGGAAAAACTTTTTAGTGAGACATTTGCAAACAAAGGATGGTCACCCATCAGATATGCTGAATTAGAATAAACATCAATGACTTCCCGAATATATTGATTTTCATAGCAGGATATTGAAATTATTGAGTACTTTAGATCTTCAACACGCTATATTGGATATATATTTTAGAAGCAGCCAATATCTACTCAAATTCACTTTAATAGCAAAGTCATGTAATAAACAAAATATTGAGCCACATCTAGAGACACTTCTGAGATAAAACAATATTTAACGATTTTATTTTAACTACAGCCAGTATCTATTCAAAACCTACTTTAATAGTAAATTGATGTAATAACTATCAAGTTTTTTTACATTGTTATAAAATTTCTTGCATACGTTGATAAAGAAGTATCTCTTTAAATTATAAATAAACCAAACTAAAAAGTAGAAAATAAATAATTGTTTAAAAAACTAAACAACACGCTTTATATTGAAAACTAAACTAAAAAATAGAAAATAAATTTTAATTAAAAATAGTGTAAATTTTTTTAATAATATTAATATTAGTGTATACAAGAAAAAAATTTATTTTATTTAAAAAAAAAAGCGTGGGGTGCATGGTGTCTATAGTTATAAATATTTCATTGACATATATGAGTAGAAGGATTATCATTTCGATAATATCTTAAAAAGCACCCCACGCTTTTTTTTAAAATAAATTTTTTTTTTCATAGATACACTATTATTAATTTATATTTATTAAATTTTTTTAGACTATTCTTAATTCAAATTTATTTAAAAAAATTTTATTTTTTAGTTTGGTTTTCTATATAAAGCGTGTTTTTTTAGTTTTTTAAACTATTATTTATTTCAATAGAGATCACCTAGCCTAACCAGCCGTTCACGCGATGTTACAGTATTTAAATTTAACAAATATACTCTGACGGACAGTATACACAATATTTTAAGAGGTTTTTAATGTATCTCGATAATTATCTTTGTCGCAATAATATATATAATGTTTCACTCTTGGTTAATTGGTAAAATGAAACAAAGACGTAATTGTGTTTCTCTATTTAACGAAAGAAACAACATTTAAAGCCCTTATTTAAGTTTTTTTTTTTTCACGTGACAACGTCTAAAAAATCGATGAAAGCCGGCTGCACGCACGAAAAAATGTCCCACTACGGATGACCCACTACGGATGTCCCACTACGGATGTGTCCTGTTTGCTCATTGTACGCATGCGTTGCATCTCTCTTCATGCTCATTGTACCCATGCGTGGCATCTCTCTTCCACTCAATTGAAACAACCATCGATTTGACTTTTCAATCATATTTTCGTCGTTTGAATTATTAATATTATGTAATTTAACGATCGTCCACCGATTTTCAGCACAATCCGTACGGTTATTTAAAAGTAATGTTGAATATTCAAATACGTTTTGAACCAACAATGGTGTTTTACAGTTACACATAATAATTCAAATTACACCCAGGATCTTTTGCACAATGTTTTAAAAAATATTGTAACACATTATACATAAGTTTGGAGTATTTGGGATGCGTATTTGTTATAAAAGTGTTATAAAAACGAAATAATATTATTCCCCTACCGTGAACAAAATTTTTATTAATATGTCCGTGCGGACAGCATGGCTAACTTCCAATCCAAAGGTGGTCGGTTCGATTCCCGGCAGCTGCAAATTTTTTTTTTGTACTTGTAAAAATAAATGCGGCGCACGCAACATTTTAAAAGTAATAAATTAATTTCAATTAATGAATGCAAATAAAAGTAAATTTATTAATTAAATTGTACATTTCATTTCACTCTTTATTTGTGTCCATACAAAATAGTGATAATTCAATAAAATTGATTCAATTTTATTCATAAAAGTATGCAGAGGTAGATTTTATCATACAAAAGATATAAAATTTAAAAAAAAAAAAAATTCCTCAAAGAATATAATATTTTTAATGCCTAAATGGTTTGGCTGCAAAACTTATTACGGCTCAGTCTCAGGCCGAATATGATATTTCCTTTTCTTCTGGGTCAATAATTTCATCAATGTTTTGTAATGACGTCACGTTAAACTATCGTACGTAAGCCGACTTTACAGACAACCAATTTTTTTTAAAATATTTTTTACCAATATAGATAACATTCTCTTCAAGAAAATATATTGTTCACAATAATCATAACCCACTCTCACTTTTCATTTAATTAAATGTCACAATATTTAGTAGGCTTTGTTTGTATCGCGCCAAAGACAAACTGAAAGAAAAGAGTTCGCTCATGAGCGAAATGGTTTTCTTTACATATATAAAAAAAATTTCTTAATCTTACTGAAATTAATTGTATATGTAGGAGAGTCAGTGTTAGGCAGAGAAATAAGTGCGTCTTAGGCCGAAACCTATACGCTAAGTCATGCACGCCACATGCATCGTGTGCTATAGGAAAGGATTGGCCAGCAATGGCAGCGATTGATGCCATGACTTCCTCCCCTAAATTAATTATAGATTAAATCTATTTTATGTTGGGCCCAGGTAACACCTGCATAGACAAACATTCTAGGTGAAATGTGCTTGCATTAATATCTTAAGGAAATACAGGCGACATAGGATGGTACTGATGGAGTCGCACCTGTGTTTTCGTACCATGTGCATCTCTGCCTGAGGACGGGAGCAGATAGCAGTTCCCAAAACGTCGCTTGTTTTTGTTTTAGAAAACTATTGTGTTTGTTTTGTCTTTTCGTTTGGTCGTGTTTTTGTCTCGTTTCAACTGTTGTGCTAAATTATTTTGGGTTCAATATTTTTGTGCTGTCATCATTTGTGGGGGGTTTTTCGTTCTCTTCTGTTTTTGGAAAACTATTGTGTTTGTTTCGTCTTTTCGTTTTGCTGTGTGTTTGTCTCGTTTCAACTGTTGTGCTGAATTATTTTTTTTGGTTTCAATATTTTTGTGCTGTCATCATTTGTGGTTTTTTTTTTCGTTCTGTTAGTCCATTTTTCTTTGATTTTCTTTGTTTGTTGACCATATTCCTGTTATGGAATATTATGCTGTGTTTATATCCTGTTGACAACAGCAATTTTTTGCTTAATTTGTGTTTTTGTCTTTTGTGTTTTTTGTAGTTTTCTTCTACAGACATACATGTGCTAAGCAATGGCGTATGTCCAATAGCTTACATCAAGTCATGCACCCCCATTGCACAATCCTTTCAAAGATAATACTGATGGAGAGTTGGTACCAGGGCAGAAGAGAGTCTACCATGCGGGGGTTGGGGGCACTTGGACGCTAGGTCCCATTTCATGTTTATAGTCACGTCGTGATTTAGATAACCAGGGACGCAAGCGCCCCTGGTGGTGGGTGACCACACTCACCCCCTACACAGCTTTCAGCTGCACCTAAAACTAAGGAAGTAATAATAACAATAAAACTCACAAACCAGGCACTTGGTTAGTAAATGAAACACCATGTTGAATAAATTTAAGAGGTAACCTCCCCGGTTCAGAGCACGACCTGCCTTTTAATTTTGTGCGGGCGTACTTGCCTTAAACAATTCTTAAGCTAATAGTTCCAGGGGCGTTGATTCTAGGAAAAAAAAGGGGGGGGAGGAAGTTGTGTGTTTGTCACTGAAATTAAAAAAAACTCATTCTGTATGAGCCAGCTTGGGATTACAATATAGTAACTGTGAAACGGGTTGGATAGATGTAAACGTCAAAACTGTTTTATGGGGATCTTTCTGTATATTACAATGTTTTTTGCTCATTGCATGCATAGGTGCAGTAAACCACATACTAGATCTCCATCCAGAGGTGAAATATGTCGGTTAATCCCACGTAGTGCCTCGACATTGACGGTCTAACAATATATATTTTTTAAAAGCTTATTTAAAAAAATTGTCTCCCTAAATTTACAGACACGTAACCAAAAAAATTACTTAATGAATGTGTGTGAGAGTGTGAAAGAATGACAGTTTCAGAATACGTAATTCATTATTGTTCAATATTTTTCCTTTAAAAACCATATGTAATATATTTTATGTTAGTATTTAATTATATTTGAGTAGTTTTATATTTAATCACAATATTTCATACAGTTTATATTAGTACTTAATTTGATGTTAAATTGTTATAAGAGATAGTTTGTAACAAGTAAGCGCCCCCCCCCCCCTCCTTGAGAATCCTATATATTTTCCCGTAATAGCCTTAAAGAAAAAATTTGTGAAAATTATGAATCCCTAACTAAAAATACAAAATTCCAAATACCAAAGTAGTATATGAATGTGTTACCGAGCGCAGGTTTCAGGCTGTGGAATGCGGATTTTTGACGCCTTATTGGATTGTGACGTTACGTTGGCCATATCGGACTCAAAATCCCTTTTTGAGGGAAAATTTCACGTTTTATTCCTCAAAAAATCACAAATTCGGAATTCATAAAACCTCAAAAGACTTTGGCCTTAGAAAGAACCTAAATTCAAATTCCTAAGAGCAAGCCATCCTAAGCCACCGTGGTCGCGACCTTAACCTAGACTGTAAAATTCAAATTCTTTAATTTTTGTCAAAAAAATCCGAAAAAATTCCAAGAAATATAAAAATTTGCTTACCTCAAATGTTAAGTTTCTTAATTGATTTCGGTCCTTGCCTAGACTCCCGGCGAGAGTAAACAAGTAATTTATTAATAAAAAACATAAACAAATTCTTAATTACAAATTAAAAAATTATATAAAAACATTTTATGTCATACCCACCATCTTAAATTGTTACGTAACCGTTGCAATTTTCGTTACAACCGCCATCTTGATAATCCGTATTTTTTTGGTAGGAAATCGGGAAAAATGTTGAAATTCAAAAACGATTTTAACTAATAACATTTTAACCAAAACTTACGCCATTTTGAATGAAAAGAGCACCTTTGCACATTTATTTTTCGTTACGGTTGCTATCTCGATTCTACAAACGTTTCACTTTTCGTTACGCCCGCCATCTTGGGTGTGTATAATGTCATCTTTGCACTTTTAGTTACAGCCGCCATCTTGGATTATGATGTCACGACCGCAATATTGAAAATCCATAATTATTATAAGTTTTTAATGGAAAAAGTATTAAAATTTATAAAAAATAATTATTAAAATTTTAATAAATTATTTAAAAAATGCACTTACGTCATGGGGCCTATGGTTCAAAAGTGGCGAGGGGTTAAATTAGTGGTTAAACATAGAATTCAATGTATTTTTAAAATCTGCATTGAATATAAAATAAACGACTATGGTGTGTAAATGCCTACAGCAAAGTACTTATTATTTGGAATGCGGAGATCCCATTTGTGCGCATATTAATATCGTTACTGAATTGATTTTGTAGTTACATTTTTGAAGTAATAATTCTATGTTAAGGCGGTAACAATTTTCTATCGTGACGAAAATTCCGATCGCATGAGGGGAAATAACTAGGTTTATGGTGGGGGAACCGGGAGAGGAAAGAAGTAGTGTGGTACGTGGTGGGGGAATCGATAGATAACATTGCAGGGAAAGGTACAAATGATGCAGCATACTTTCTCTCTTGCTCTCTTGCTTTCTTTCTCTCTTGATCTCTTTAGCTCTTGATTTCTTGAGCTCTTGAGCTCTTGTCCAATGAGCTCTTGCGTTCTTTCGCAATTGTGCTCTCACATTCTTGCACTTTTGCGCTCTTGCACTCTCGGGCTCTTACGCACTTTTCATGTGCGCGGTGGTTTATTTGGGACGAACGTCGTACTATCCCCACTCCGGGGCCGTTGGCGCAGTCGGTGATCGCTGGAGCAGCCTTGAGCGGGCTCCACGTGGCGGCGTGTGGCTCAGGTTGAACCCCGCCATGCTGCAGGGATAGGCGGGTCACGGCGGGTTGAGTACCATACTCTCCACTCACCGCTTATCAAGGGGATACAAGGGCAAGGTAACTCGAGATGCAAAAAAAAAAAACAAGAATTATTTATGACAATTTTAATATGCCGTGTAAAAAAGCCAAAACATTATAAAACTAATATTATATGTGTTCACAGTCACCAAAAGGACTAGAAGTATGACATAATTGACTTTATAAGCTCATATGCAAAAAAAAATTTAGCAAAAATAGCACAGCAACAGTTAACGCTTAGAGCTCTCCGAATAGAATCAACCAAACTTACAATATTTTCTTTACTCATCATCCACAATTAATGCAACATAAACTAAGGGTAAGAGGCTGGAAAGCGGTATCACAGGCCACTATATGAACTGTCATATCTCTGTTAGTGTAACTGGCTCTCATTGCTCTCTATTTATAAATTATTTTGAGGTTCGGTAAATATTTGTTACACTTTTAAGTTGAACATTTGGAAATGTATGTAATTTTTTTGTCGAGATAACCATACGTTTGTATCACTGATGAAAGTTATATATAATGTAGATTATCACTTACCTGCTAATATTACTGATCTTAGTACATACGCATTTGGTTGGTGTATGTATGATTATTAAAACTCTAAAATTATTATAGCATACCAATTAAATTAAGTGGTGTGAATTCAAAACCCACTTGCGGAAATCAAAAATATGACTATTCTCATCATAAACGCGAGTATTTCAGAAAATTCCACAAACATTTCCTTTTTATTCTGCAGTTGTAACATTTTTGTAACCACTGTAAGTAGTATATAATAGTTCCTCCGGGGACTGGGTTCTGGGTGTGGATTGTGATTGTCGGTCCGCCATATTGGATTGTGACGTCACGGCGGCCATCTTGGATGGATGTGACCTTGACCTTTGACCTTGACCTTGACCCCGGCGGCCATTTTGGATCCGCCATCTTGTATCCGCCATATTGGATGACGTCATTGTGTTCTCGAAAATTCCGGTGATGTGTTATCCGCCATATTGGCCGATGACGTCACCGTTGCATTTTCCGTTACGGTAGCCATCTTTAACTTTTTTATTTATTATCCGATTTTAATGAAAAAAATTTTAAAAATTATAAAAAAATTTAATAATAAAATTTTAATAAATTATTTATAAAAAATATACATTAACGACACGGATTTTGGAGTCCTCGGTTCGAACCCGACGAGTGCAAAAAAAAATAAAAATGACGACCGATCCTTCCCTCACAGTGACTGCTAGCATACTGACTCCCACCACTTTTTTCATAGCATATATATCATCCGGCAGTATGACGTCATGTACGCCATCTTGAAATTTGGACGCCATCTTGAAAATCTTTATTTATTATCCGATTTTAATGAAAAAAATTCCAAAATTCATCAAAAAATTAACGTATTTGAATTCTGTTTGATTATATCGATGTACGTCCTTGGTTTGATACCCGATCGATGCAATAATGTTTAATTTTATGTAAAAAAAATAATTGCCATAAACCATGTTCAAAATTCATTAAATAAATTTGTAATCTATATACTGATTGAATAGATCGAATAAGGTCCTTGGTTCGATCTCTGACCGATACCAAACAACTTTAATACTTTAAAAAAGTACCACTAAAGTGACAGGTTTGAGAAAATAAAAACACCGCAAGTAATTTTTTTTTTAAAATACTTTTATTACATACATACTACACTACTACAAGTACAAAAATAATACACAGACAAATTACTAAAGTTTTGTGGATATTTCGATTCAAACAGTCTTCTTGTTGTATGAACCAAGTTTTTACATGACTTGTAATGTCTATTAAGTTTATCAGGTCTACATATTGGTACACCACAATTTTCACACAAAGACGAATTATCGACTTCATTAAAAGGACAGTGATATATTTCGTGTCGGTGTGCACTTTGAATATTTGCCAATGTTTTGCTACAAAATATACAGCTTGATTCCGATGAATGTACAGCCAGTCTATCACAATTCCTGAGGTGTCGTTTTAACCTTCCATATTGTACAAACTTGCTTAAACACCTGTTGCACTGATATTTAATGCGTTCAGAGTTATTACTACAATTGTGTATTACATAATCCCGTAATTTCAAGTTTTTGATCTTCTCACAGTACGTGCAGTCGGGTGATGGAACACCGCTGGATGCTCCTTCCTTCATCAATGACACTGGAACTGTTGACAACCATTGTAACATTGCCGAAATGTTAACTTCTGAAGCCGTTGAGGTCTGCTCTGCAGAAGATGTTGCACGCGTCGAAATCTCCTGCTGTGCTGAGAGAGCAGGTGTAGCTGTAGACATCGTTGTCATCGTGCTCTGCACTGATGATGGTAGACATTCGATCCAGGTTGGTGTTGATAGTGGTAATGATGCCATCGAGTTCTCAAGAATAGCTAGATACTGGTCCATTAATCAAGTCTAACTATCCGATCCGTTCATCACCGCAGTCAGAGACAGGACGGACTGAAGTTCATATCACCAGGGTCTCACTTATATAGTCTCACCAGCTGGTACAACACATGAGTCAAAACAATAACCATGTTCTTTATACTTCTCGGAGCATTTTTTATAATGATGATGTAAGCTGTCGAGACGTGAAATTAGTTTATTACATTTTATACACTGAAACAGTATTCTTTGAGCATTATTCTGACAGCTGCTTCTTTCATGTCTGCGCGCATTTGAAGTAAAAGTAAATGAAGCGCCACAATATTTGCATTGATGCGATGCACGCTCTTCATGAATTGAAGTCTGTAATGCAGATGGTGAAACTTCAGCTGATGATGGATCAGCACGTATCGTTGTCTCCTCTGCAGTCGGTATCTGGATCTCCAACACTGTCGCGGTCTCCTCTGCAGTCGGTATCGGAATCTCCGACTCCATCATCGCTGCTGTCGGTAAACTCTCTATTCCGGTCAACATAACTAAACCTCACGAAACTTACTGGAGAGAGCACGTCCGTACTGCACCGCGGCCAGAGGTGAACTGCGGGTCCAGTCGTCTGAACCTCACTTATATACCCGTGGTCTACTGGTATACTACATGAGTCAAAATATAGTCTGTATTTAAAATTATTTTATTAGGTACCTAAAAATTGTAGAAATAAAAAACACACGAGTACAATTTTTACACATTTATTTATAAAGAGTACACAAATACATATTAGGTTAAGGAATCAAGCATTTTCACAAGCAAAGTCTTTAATGTCGCACGAACTGACTCGTCGACTCCAGTTCCAACTGGTTCGTTGACTCCGGTTCCAACTGGTTCGCCGGTCACGTGATCAGGAACACAGGTTTCCAGCTGGTCATCTTCTGCGACGTCGACAACTCCGACAAGACATGGTCGATGACGTCTGTGACCACGTCTATGCCTGGGCTTTGGCTCAGTGATAGTTGGGACAGATTCACTGCCTGAACTGCGACGACGAGACGCACACCGTTTGGACGTCTGCGTAGAAGCATCACAGGTCGCAACAGGTTGCAACATGGCCATGTTTGGTGTTGCACATGCAGACGAGGCGACTACCTCAGCGATGCTAGCAGGAAGGATTGTGTGTGGTCTCATGTGATAGACGGCACAGTTTCCAGGTTCGCAACAATCTACCAGCTGCTGGGTCGGTTCGTAGGACACAGGAAAGTGCGCAAACCGCCAATGCTGAGCGGCTCCATCACAGGTTTCTGTATATGTACGTAGATACCCGGAATCCCAGTAGCTGTACTCGATACTGCTGAAGCTAGGTCTTGCGCTCACATACACGTTAGCAGGATGAAACGTAAACATCTTCTTGCGGGTAGAACGTCAACTGAAGGCACGTACGTATGTACGCCATTTATATATGCCGGCTCCTACTAACATTGTGTGTGCCATTTCTGCATTAACTGCGAGATTGTACAGGCACAAACACGTTCAAACTTGTCACGTAGCTGCACATCGTATATTGCACTAAGCTTGCGCAGGGAAGGACAGCCATAGTCGGTCTGTAGGTCTACAATTACAACTGACACATCACACAGTTCTCGTAGCCATTTCTTCTGTTCAGGTCCGGCAACGTAGATTATTTCGTTTTGAACTAGTAAATCTCCAATAGTGTTTTTCACTTGGTGGTACGGAATTTTTCCTTCGTCCCACTCCAGGCCATGGTAGTATTTACATAGCCATTCATTCGACCGTTTACTTTTTTCGTCTAGTAGTTTCCACGGATACGGAGGTCGGAAGCTGCGGGTTCAAGTCTTGTCTCCGGAGGTGACGCTAATTTCCTTGAGCACGAATCCATTTTGACTCTGGAAACCTTGCAGGTTGCAGTACATCTTGTCGCTAGCAACGGTTGGTCGTAACTAAATTATCATCGATAACGAAACAGTATTTAAGTCAGAATTTTCACAAGTTTGTCTCGACAATTGTACGAAGCAAGCCGATCGTGAAGTATCAGACAAAAAGCATAGGTGTTTGGTGGAATATTTCCGCTAGTTATTATCTCGATCCTACAGTCGATGATGTTTGAATTTATACGATCATCCTGTTTGGAAACGTCAAACACCAGTTCTTAAAACTGTCGGGACTCAGTATCGGTGCCTGTATCCGCCCGTAGTAAGCTTGCTGAAACTTGGCATACATTTGATATGCTAGAAGAAATCTTCCACTTTCAAAATCCATGTTCATGTCAACGTAAGGATAACTTTCGCTGTTTAAAAATATTTTTACATTGCGTATTAGACAGTTATCGAATACGGAGTGACTTACTCCTGCATTGAGCTGTCTTCCGGTCTGAAGCCCGACGATGATGTATCTTGGTTTTTCCGTAGCGAAGCTGGACTTTACTATCCAATTGATACGCTGACTATGAGGCAAGCCAGGATAAGTTTCCAGGCTCCAGGATCGGAATGGCACATCGAAGTTCTTGCCATTTTCTATGTTCTTCAACATCTTGACTCGTTCAACGGTGCTCACTTGGATGTGGGGCAGCATCCACTCGATAGACTGTAGTGTTAGCGAGACATCTTGAGGGTTTTCTGCAGCGGCGAAAATTGCATTAATTTGCGTGTTGGCTAGAAGCAGTACGAGCTCTTGTTTCGAATTAATGATTATATGCTTGTAGTCCTCAGCGAATCCGAGAAGCATGGACAGAGGAACACAAACTTCGAACTTCCTTTCGGCATAAACCGGAAGCTTATATTCATCCTCGAGAGCCCAACCGGCCATCTTTGCAGCAGACAGTTCATTTGGCGTGAGCGAAAGGTAACTTTTCATAGCAGATGTTATGCCTACATCTCTCGTCTGGTCTACCTCGACGCCATTGAGTACATATGTAATGCGCTCGATTAGGTGAAGAATACCATTGCAGGATATTGATGTCGTTGTCGGGTGCGTACCATCCGCTTTTGTCAGCGTGCCTCTTATACGTAGAAATGACTGCGAAGGTAAAGTACAAATATCTTGGTGCTGTACAGCAATGAGTACTTCCGATGGTAGTGCGTACGGTCCGAGCAGGAAAGGCTGGTACTCGTGCAATTCAATTTTCGTAATGCTGTCATCAAAAATGACCGGATCTTCTACGTTGAGGATTTCGTCTTCCATATTTATTCGGCACTTGTCCAATACTGAGAAGATACTTTATGTTGTCAGGTGTTAATGCACCGATGTCTGGTAGAGAACTGTTCTTATTCACGGCAATACGATTTCTTTTATAATTGTTCGGTGTTACGAACTTTATGCCCATCGCTTCAAGTGCAGACGTAATGTAATTTCTTCGTCTTGAAAATTCACCAATCGTCCTCGCTGGTCAACGATTCGGACGACGACTTCGTGTGCGCACTTCACGACGACTGGAACGTAAATGATACTTTGCGGTACTTCTACCAGTTTATATCCTGGCGGGACCATCGGCGAAAACTCGTGCAGCATGTTGCTTAGTCTTCCGTTGAGGTACGTTCCACTTGCCAAATTACAGTTTATTCTAATGACATTCACAGGCAAAATGTTTACTGCGCGCGTAGATTCGTACGTTCTTCCCGTATCATAAACCTTTGATTCGAATCCGAGCATCGTACCTATGGTACCAGGTTTCGTAAAGTCGACATTTTCACTGCATGTTAGAATGCTTTTTTGAGTGTTTGGATTTCCACGCAGTTGAAAGTCTACATCCTGTGGTAACATATCCCTGATGTAATTTGCAATGTCGTCAATTTCGTAATAGCCAATAGGTAACTGTATTTCATGAGCGGTCCCATCGCTTTTCAGGAAGCAGATCTTGCAGTTTTCCTCGTCAATGTTCGGTATGGCATTATACGTTTGAAAATCTACGAGTCCGATACACCATTCTCCGTCTAAATCCAGAGGCTGGAAATGAACCGCCCGCAGTTCAGATGCGTGACCTGTCAGGGTAAGTGTTATCGACATGACTAATAAATTATCATCACTGCACAACCTTTAAGTAGCAATTTATGTTTGTCAGCTAATTTTTGTTTGTTAAAAAGCGAAGACACAATTGTCCGCAGTTTGTTTGATTAGGCCTCTGTTCCGTTTCGTAATTGTAAAACAACGTAGTGGTCCGGCCCAGGTACTGTCGCAGTTCGGGCGGGGGTCTCAAATTACCGAAACTGTCGTAGTAAGTAGCTTTTTTTCCAGACTTTATGTACGCCACCCAGTGCGTGCCGAGACCTGCCGACGTGTCTAAATTTATTATGGCACACTCACGTGTGTTTGGCTTGCTGGGCAAAGTGTCTCGCATAAACACACCGCGGAAATTTGGTATTTTAAGTTTGCGTGCGTACTTTATTAAATCTACGTTGGTGAGCGGTCGTTTCGGTAGGGAACTTAGCATTTTCTCTTTACACGTTTTTTTTTTCATGCCTCGGCCTGCCTTGTGCGGCCGTAAGTACAGTCCTGCGCCGTTTTTTAACCGATGGCAATGGCTCCCATGCTGGCATTGTGTCGCTGTGCTTCTTTTAACTGCTTGCGTTCATTCTTCGAGGTGTTGACTGCTCGCACTATACCGATCGTTGCACCGATGAGGCCGCCGAGAGCACCCAATGCAGGCAAAAGCAAAGGAAGAAATCCTCCTATAATCTTCTTGTCGAGAGTCTGTAATTTTTGCTTGGCTTTTTGCACGCCTGCACCAGTTTTGCGTTTGGTCTTGCGTGAGTTAGTCTTTGACTTGATGGAGCTGGTTCGACGAGCGCCCAGTCCTAATTTCGTCTTTGCCTTCATGATTTTGGAAACGCCCCACGCTGCGATTTTCTCTCCTAGTCCCGCGTTCGACGATTTACTTATATCTTCGGCTTCCTGTGCCAATATCTCGTCGGCCCGGTGTCTGGATTGCAGATCCTTGCTTAATGAATATGCGATATCGTGCTGCTTGCACTTTTCGTCCAGAGAATTAATACCCACGTCACCGCGAGCTAACCTTTTCGCTAGTTTAGTCCCAGGGCCGCAAAATCTGTAGCCGGGAATGTGTAGCTCGAATGGTAGATTGTTTATCAGAGAGTTTACGAGTCCCGCGCCGATGTGTTGTTTGTTCTTACCTCTTCGAGTCATTACGCACAACTGACCAGAAAGTATAAATGTGTTTGATTGTATACAATTACTTTAGTACAATGCAGGTCGTCAAGCAAGACGTGTGTTTGCCCGTGCGCATTACGCAAGACGATGTATTTAGTGCGCGTGAATCACGACATGGCTTACTGTTGCCTTCTGCCGTACGTTGCATAGTGGCGGGTCCGTCAAACTGCGGCAAAACGTGTGTTTTACTGAGTTTACTGGAGGAGCCAAACGGTCTTCGGTTCGAGAACGTTTACTTGTATTCCAAGTCGTTGCAACAGCCAAAGTACCAGCGCCTAGCAACTGTTCTACGCTCGGTGGATGGTCTGGAGTATTTTCCGTTTAGCGATAATACCGATGTTGTACCTCCAAGCGAAGCAAAAGCCAATTCCGTGTTTGTGTTTGACGATGTAATGTGCGAGAAACAAGGCATAATACAAGAGTACTTTTCCATAGGCAGACACGCCAAGGTAGACTGCGTTTACCTGTGTCAGACGTACAGTAGAATACCAAAACATCTCCTACGAGACAACGCGAATGTCATAGTTTTGTTTCGCATGGACGAACTTAATTTACGCCACGCTTACGACGATCACGTAAATACCGACATGACGTTTCAGGAATTCAAAGACATGTGCTCCTTGTGTTGGAAAGAAGAACACGGATTCCTAGTTATAGTCAAAGACTGGCCTCTATATAAGGGCAGGTACAGACGAGGTTTCGATCAGTTTATCGCCAAACATGAGTCATAGCATTTCGAAATTCGGTCGTAGCAGTCGAGACTTACGTACTGCTCTCAAGTCTCATGTCGACGTTATCCGCAAATACATTTCGCTACTGGCTCAAAAAGTAGACAGTGTGAAAAAGGAATTACTAGAGTATCTCGTTGCCATCGACCAGCGTGTAGAAGCCTCGGATTCTCGCATTCGCGACATGATCGAAGTATCGAATGCACAAAGACGGGACGAACTGAGGACTTTTCAAAGTAGTCTGAAAGCATTACTATCTCACTTGTCAACAAATTCAGATTCAGCCAAACACAAGAAAGAAGTTTCTGCGAACGAATAAAAAAGTATAAAAGGAGGTCTTGCAATAAGTTTTCAGCCATTACAATGTCGGACCTGGCCAGTGACCTTCATCGAGCTATACAGTCTGTTCGTGAAAAATATTTACTTGCTAGACGAACCAGACTTGCACGTGAGATGGAAAATGAGGAGATATTTAAACCAATCACTAGTCGCCTCGACGAACTTAAAAACAAGGAAGAACCAGTCATCATTGTGAAGACAGAAGTTGAAGATGAAATGCCGACTGTAAAGAAGAGAAAGTATGAACCAGATCGAGAAGAAGAGGACTTAACAAGTACAGAGTCCATGCACAAGAAGAAAATACCGAAAAAGGGACATCAAGTTAATGCAATGGTCCGACCATACCTGATATCGTTTACGAGCCGGAATAATGACACGACCTACGGAGTGTACAGAAAACATAATAAGTGGTTCCTCGGTGCTAAAGAAATAGACTTTCTACCAGGAAATATCGTGCGCGTAGAAGCGTTCAAAACACGCGGGACTACGGGTCTGTACGATTTACTGTTTCGCAGGGAGCCTAAAGGATATTCTCACAACGACTTACAAGAGTACAAAAAACTGCTAGAGCTAACCAATGCACATTTTCGCGATAACGATCCAGATAGTGGTGTATATAAAGACGTAGATCATGAAAAAATGGACATTCTCGCTAATCTCTTCAGTGAACTAACAATACACGGAGAAGGTTTAAAAAAGCTAGAAAGTGGTCAGATATTTGACTATGTATATTGGGACGACCCTAATGAATTATTTGATTCCATTAGAATTCTACATGCTTCGCTTAGTGTAGGTAACTATTCACACATCAACGAAATTGTCTCCATACTTGAAGAACTGAGGGAAGCCGGCTACATACAATGAGTCGAACCGGAATCGCTCGCGAACTTCATGCTCCTGCTAGACGAAAATACCTTCGTCGCAAAGTCATAGTTCGTGGAATTGATGATTTATTCCAGGCGGACCTTGTTGAGATGATACCGTATTCCCGATTGAATAAAGGTTTCAAGTACATGTTGACAGTCATCGATGTTTATAGCAAGTTCACTTGGGCTAGACCTGTAAAATCAAAGACTGCAACTGACGTAGCCAAGGCAATGAACAATATTTTGCGTGATGGACGTGTACCGTCGCACCTGCAAACGGACCTCGGGAAAGAATTCTACAATGCAACCTTCAGGGCTTTGATGAAGAAGTATGGCATAAAACACTACTCTACATTTAGTAACGTCAAGGCCTCCGTTGTCGAAAGGTTTAACAGAACTTTGCGTTCCAAGATGTGGCGACAGTTCACGGCTAACGGAAATTACAAGTGGCTTGACATCTTCCCGAAACTATTAAGCGAGTATAATTCCACGGTGCATTCTACCACGAAAATGAAGCCAAAGGACGTAACGGACAATCGCCTGCTTCAAACAGTGTTTTCCAACACGAAGAAGAAAGATCCACGAAAGTGTAAAGCTAACGTCGGTGACATTGTGCGAATCTCCAAGCAGAAAGGTATTTTCGAGAAAGGTTTCACTGCGAACTGGAGTCCCGAACATTTCCGTGTGACACATGTTCGTGAATCAGAGCCTAGGACCTACTACCTCGAAGATTTGGACCACAAACCTATCCGTGGCGGCTTCAATGCCGAAGAGATTCAGCCTACGTTGTATCCCGATACGTACTTGGTGGAGAAGATTATAAAACGAAGAAATGGACTGTCCTACGTCAAGTGGTGGGGCTTTCCACCTCGCTTTAATTCGTGGGTGGCAGATGCAGACGTCGAGAAATCCACAAAACTTTAGTAATTTGTCTGTGTATTTTTTTTGTACTTGTAGTAGTGTAGTATGTATGTAATAAAATTATTTTTTAAAAGAACTTGCGATGTTTTTATTTTCTCAAACCTGTCACTTTAGTGGTACTTTTTTAAAGTATTAAAGTTGTTTGGTATCGATCAGAGATCGAACCAAGGACCTTATTCGATCTATTCAATCAGTATATAGATTACAAATTTATTTAATGAATTTTGAACATGGTTTATGGCAATTATTTTTTTTACATAAAATTAAAAATTATTGCATCGATCGGGTATCAAACCAAGGACGTACATCGATATAATCAAACAGAATTCAAATACGTTAATTTTTTGATGAATTTTGGAATTTTTTTCATTAAAATCAGATAATAAATAAAGATTTTCAAGATGGCGTCCAAATTTCAAGATGGCGTACATGACGTCATACTGCCGGATGATATATATGCTATGAAAAAAGTGGTGGGAGTCAGTATGCTAGCAGTCACTGTGAGGGAAGGATCGGTCGTCATTTTTATTTTTTTTTGCACTCGTCGGGTTCGAACCGAGGACTCCGAAATCCGTGTCGTTATGTATATTTTTTATAAATAATTTATTAAAATTTTAATATTAAATTTTTTTATAATTTTTAAAAATTTTTTCATTAAAATCGGATAATAAATAAAAAAGTTAAAGATGGCTACCATAACGGAAAATGCAACGGTGACGTCATCGTCCAATATGGCGGATAAGACATCACCGGAATTTTCGAGAACACAATGACGTCCTCCAAGATGGCGGATACAAGATGGCGGATCCAAAATGGCCGCCGGGGTTTAGGTCAAGGTCAAAGGTCAAGGTCACATCCATCCAAGATGGCCGCCGTGACGTCACAATCCAATATGGCGGACCGACAATCACAATTCACACCCAGAACCCAGTCCCCGGAGGAACTATTATATACTACTACTGTACATAATAATCATTATGTAATAACTTCCGGTAGAAGATAACAACATAAATCATTATCGTCTAAAGGGTCAAAAGCTACATGGCAGCCCATAAGTAGAACATGCAGATTTCGCGAAAAGATTCCGAGACTTGCTAAAAATTAAAACATTGTAGCATTATATGTGTTTCTTGATTGGGTGAGTTTATTTCACATGCATGTCAATGGTTACAACACCAATCACATTAATTCAGTGCTGAAGCCAACGCGTCCTAAGTGGCTCAGCCAAACATGGCAACGACTTCTCTCGCAGACGGTCGCCAATCACTAGGAAGAAACCGCTTATGCGTGTATTCTGTGTTCCAGACTAATAGGCGTTCAGATTTATTCGCGAAAAATGCCTACCCTTACCCATTAGTAGAGACCGGGAAAATTCGCGAATTCATTTCGCGATAGGCTAAAATAAAAATCGTTATACTTCAGTGCTGCCTCTGCTATTGGCTCACAACTCACCTGGATGACTCTAGGCCAATGAGAAACACCCAACCAAAGCTTTATCGAATCACAGGCTGCTACGCTGGAACGTCTCACAAGACAGCAGCAAATCAGTGGATGGCATTTGACCGAGTGTACGTAGAATTATGGAGTTCATCCTACAGGTCATTGAACCCGCGAATTTTTCTGGTCCCATTAGGGTCCTTCCCATACTCGAGTGCATTAGGTTTCTAGTCGGCACGGAGTTACGGCACTGCACTTGAGACTGTAGGTTGTCATAGCAACTGCCTATATTCCGAGCCCTTGTCTAACTCTGGAAGAGAATCCTAACATGATATGTAGGTATAAAGACCAGAAAAATTCGCGCTTTTATGACTTCTAGGATAGACTCCAAAACCCCCTACATACTCAGACAAATGCCACCTGCTCATTGGCTATTGACTCGTGACACCTGTCGACTGGGACGCTTGCGATTCGATACTTTTTTGGTTGAAGGTTTTCCATTGGCTCAAAGTCCTTCAGATAAACTGTAAGCCAATCACAGAAGCAATATAAAGGTACAATTGTTTGGATTCTAGCATATCGTGAAATGAATCTGCGAATTTTTCCGGTCCCTAGATATGTAACATCAAGCTGTGGTCTGGAATCCTGTTTTTATATGTGAAGGCCTGCACAGTTAAGTTCTTTCATCCATTGCTTAGCAGCTCTGCCAGTCTGCTGTACCTTCAAACCCACGTAACTCCATCACAGCCCACATAAGCACAGAATAAAAACTGCCTTTCTTCCAAATTAAAGAGAATATGACACTATCGCATAACTCTCGAAAATTATGGGACACAAAGATCATTTAAACATATTCTCAGGAGATAAAGTTTTATTAATGTATACCTGTAGGTGATGGAAACCGCTAATGTGGGAATAGAGAATTTAAATAAAATATTGTCTTTGTGGCATTTGCTTTATGATTGTTGTGTATAAAATACGTATTTATTAAAGGAACAAAGTAATAATTTTGTTAGGCTTACTGTGTTGACAATACATTACATATCTTTTTAAATAAATCTTTAAATACAGCCCTATTTTTAACTTTTAATATAGTGTGTGAATATTTTTATTCCTCATGATTAGGGGCAGGCAAATTTTCGCGAAAAGATCTGAACACTTATTAGACTGCAACAAGGTATGCCCGCATCTGTGGTTTCTTCCTTGTAATTGGCGGCCGTCTGCGAGAGAAGTCGTTGCCTTATCTGGCCTAGCCACTTAGGACGCTTTTGCTTCCGCACTGAATCACTGTGATTGGTGTTGTAACACTCGATATGTACCTGGGAGAAAATCACCGAATCATGAAACACAGACGATCCTATAGTGTTTTAACTTTCATCTAGTCTCGAAATCTTTTCGCGAAATTTGCATGTCCCTACTCATGATGAATAAGACACTACGACAGTGATGTAAATAAAAAAAAAATATTTACGAGTATTTTTAACAGTGTGTATTGTTTGCTATTTATTTATTTATTTTAATTGAATTAAGCGTATTTATCAAGTATATATTTTCAAATATATATTGTATTTTTATAGCTTACGCATTTATTAAAATATTTTCCTTTTTACAAGCTATATATTTTCTTCTACATTTCTTTCGTTTGTTCAAATTTGGAATTTTCTCTGTTACTGCAGATGTGACCAAGATATTTTACCTGTACAATATGATATATTTATAGTTTTATATTGGTGTCAGTTTTTTGTATATTTGTTTGATTTAATTTGACCATCTATATATAATATATTTATCTTACACATGTATTATTTAAATTTTATTGACGTGACAACGTCTAATAAATCTATGAACGCCGGCTGCACGCACGAAAAAGTGCCCCGTAAAGCACATTGTCCCACTACGATGTGTCCCGTTACGCTCATTGTACGCTTGCGCCCAGGGCCGGCGCGTCCATATAGGCGAACTAGGCAACCGCCTAGGGCGCCAAGTAGCTGGGGGCGGCGCAGCACGACACATAACAGCTGATACAATATGTTTAACGATTATTGAAACTAGATGAAAATGGATTTTTGTAAAAGTGTGGAATGTTTATATTGATATAAGTAATTATTTAAAGTCCACGGTGACCTCTTTATGATTTGTATTAAGTAAAAAAGTAAAAAAAAAAAACACAAGCCTGCTTACATTTGATTGTTGACAATATATTAGGCTTACATGATGTATTATGAGGCAAGGAAAAAAAATATTTCGGGTGTCTGGAAGGGGGGGGGAGGTATTAAGTTGTTTCGCCTAGGGCGCCAATTTACCTTGCACCGGCCCTGTATTGCCCCGCATCTCTCTACCACTCGATTGGAACAAATATCAATTTGACTTTTCAAACATGTTTTCGTCGTTTAAATTATTAATAGTGTGTAATTTAACGATCTTTCACCGATTTTTATCACGATCGGTACGGTTATTTAAAAGTAATGTTGAATTTTCAAATAAGTTTTTGTACGAACAATGGTGTTTTACAGTTACACATAATAATTCAAATTACACCCGGGATCTTTTGCACAATGTTTTAAAAAATATTGTAACACATTATAAATAAGTTTGGTGTATTTGGGATGCGTATTTGTTATAAAATCGTATTATAAAAACGAAGGAATATTATTCCCCTACTGTGCTGTCATCTACGGTGACGGACGCGAACCGAACGAATCGTGCTATCTACCCGTGTCCGCGGCAACCAGTCACTCTTTAATACATATTTTCCTTTGTTTATCGCGAGGGGCGTTATTATTAATGAATTATAAATAAAATTTCGTGCCCGTGGCCACAATTGCATATCATTTTGAGCACTGGAAGACATAAAAACGTAAAATATTCTCGATGAATTTTAATCTCGGTCCCAGCGCACCACGAGCGTCTGGGTTGGAGATTAAAGCCGAAATTCTTTCTTAAACTTACTAATACTTATTTTATTAACTGCAAGGATATTTTTATTAAATTCTACGTTTAATTTCACGACGAACAAACTTCGTCGTTAAATGTGTAATTGCGAAAAAGCGTAAAACATTCTCGACGATCTTGAAGTTAAATATCAAACATGTATAAAATTTATAGTTAAAATAATCTCTTCGTTAAAGTAATAAACATATTTGAATTATTGAGTGCAAATAAAAGTAATATTATCAATTAAATTATATATTTCATTTCACTCCTTCATTGTATCCATAAAAATTAGTGATAATTCAATAAAAATGATTCCATTTTATTCATAAAAGTATGCAATCATTTCATCTATGTTTTATTATGACGTTGTCACTTTAAACTATCGTCCATAAACCGACTTTACAGACAACCAATTTTTTTTATCTAGACCTGCGTATTTTTAATTTGCACATAATGTAATTTGAGCTAATGTTTTATATATGTTGAATAAATAATAATGTAATCAAAATGCATGAGTGCTGTGTTGTGTCACTCAGATGTTTCTGCAGCAGCTCACAGTCAGGAGGTATACGCATGTTCCAGCTCAATAACAAGATGGCTTCAAATGTTTTTCTGTTGAACAAAATAAATTTAAAAAGGGTTCTCCCTGAAATTCGACAATATAAATTCGCAACTATTATTAAAGTAATGCGTAATAAATCCTGCCTCAACTTATCTTCAAGGGAACATTAAAAAATAATTAACCTTTATTGCCGAAATTGTTGTTGTAATAAGAAATGACAAAACAGTTCACGTGTAGATGTAAGTTGTGTGCTGCCGCTGTCTTTCTTCTCCTCGGAAGCATAGGCCAATCGAGTGGAAGAGAGATAGATGCGGCGCAAGCGTACAATGAGCGTAACGGAACAAGGAACGTAACAGGACACAGCGTAACAGAACAATGTGCGTAACGGGACACTTTTTCGTGTGTGCAGCCACCGTTCATCGATTTATTAGACGTTGTCACGTCAAAAAGATAATTTATCCAAACAAAGGTTAAATACATTACAAAACACGTTAAAAATACAAACAAGGGTGAAAATAATTTTGAAGTGTCACTCTTTCTGCAAAGTCAGTAGCAGATGTTATCTAGTGTCTGTATCACGCACAGTTGTAAAGGAAAAAAAAAATATTTTTAAATAATATTACATTTTCAATACAGATGCACTAGGTACAGTATTTTGTTGTGATGAAAACCAGCTGTCATGCTCATAAATTTCATTTACTTCTTAACTTACTGGCGAGGAAGCCCTGTTTTATTTTATAACACTATTTTCAGTCATATTTCTGTCATGTAATGGCGGATGTTGTGAGTTACTGTAAACATAAATACGCGTAAAAATTGTGTTTTAAATATTTTTTTTGTATGTTGAAAGTCATCATGATATAAATAAGAACCCTTATTTTATTTGAGCTTAATGAATCGTTGACAGTTTGGTAATTGGTAGAGATCTGCAAAATTCGCGGTTTCGATGGCCTTCAGGATAGACTGCACATACCCCTGTACACTCGGGCAAATAACGCAAGTCCATTGGCTGCCGACTTGTATGTCGTCTCAGCTGGTTTGTCTGTGATTCAATCCTTCCTTGGTTGAGGGTTTATAACTGGTTGAGATTCGTCCAGATGAACAGTAAGCCAATAGCAAAATTATCTAAGAGGTATGTGTATTTGAATTCTAGCCTATCATAGAATGAATCAGCGAATTTTGCAGGTCTCTAGTAATTGTCAATGGAAACTAGTCTGTGTTCCATAGCAAGTAACCAAATCAGAATATTCCTGGCATGATTTTAATAAACCACGGGCAACTAGAATAAAACATGACCAGGCTTTTATTAAAAACTGGGTCAATGGATACATGACCAAGCTGTTTTAAATATGAAATAGGAAGCACAATCTTAGGTAGTTTACCAGAAGAAGGACTACCTATTATAGCTTCTACCATGGTGTGAATTTCAGATTTTTATTCAGTTTTCAGTTTGTGGTCCATAGAATCCAAAACAGTCGTCAACTCTAAATATATATATATATATATATATATATATATATATATATATATATATATATATATATATTAATGTTCAATATAGCTACCGTAATTTTGCACAAATATATTTCGAACTGATATATAAAAAAATGTAATTGAAAAATTCAGTCAATTTCGTTAATGGACAAGAAAGAATTCCATCAGAGAGGTAGAAAAGGGGAATTTTTTTGAAAATCAGAAAAATCCCTATTACTCCTATTATATAAAAAATATCGCATCCGTTGGAACGTATTATAACTCGCAGAAGTAGAACCAAACATTTTTAATCAAATATATATTTTTGATACGAACAACCATAACTGCAAGGAGTAGATAAAATAAGGGTTGAAAGACAACAAATTAATAACTCCCTTAGTATGCACACCATCGAATCCATTCACATTGTTAATATTATAATTGTTATTTATGAATTTATCGAAATAAATTTTTGAAAAAACGTAACATTGTCTTAAGGGGTTGAAAAATACAAGGAGTAGAATAAAAACATTACAATTTCCGTAAGATATTCGCTATCAAATGTTCTTATTTATTGTGAAACATTAAAATATAGTTTGAACCTTCGTCTGAAATATTTTTCTATAAGATCTACCATTAATGAAACGGGTGGAAAATAACAGTGGTTGAAGGAGGAAAAAATTAAAAACGTCCTTAGTAGGCACGTTATCAAACCTGTTCAAATTAATTCTTACCTTATATTAATAAATATTTTGTTGAAAAACTAATATTTGATACAACCAAATATTGTTGCTAAGGGTGAAAAAAAAATTATAACTCCCTTATTAGGTAAGCAATAAAACATAAAACAACAAATTGAAAATATTCTAAAAATTATCTAAAATTTTGGTCAGAACAATTTTCGATAAGATGAACCATTTCTGAAAAGGTTTGAAACTAAAATGATAAAAACTAATTTTAAACCATGAACTTACACTATTGAATCCATTCTTATTTATTTATAACTTTTTAAATATTGCCTTAAACTTTGGCATTAATAGATTTTAATATAACCAACCACTACTGCAAGGGGTGGTAATAACAAGGATTGAAAGAAAAAAATAATCATAACTTTTTAGTAGGTATATTATAAAATCGGTTAAAATTCTTTGCAACAAATATAAACGTTATTTAAAACCGTTAGAATAAATAATGTTTTTTTAAAATGAAATTACAATAAAAAACAGGAAATTAAATGTAAATTGAAAAATTTTCTTTCTATCAAATTTGTTAGTATTTTTTTAAAACATCTTAATATTTTCTTAAACCTTGGTTCAAAGCATATTTTTATGCGACCACGTATTAGTGGTAGGGATGAAAAAAGGTTTTCCAATGTGAAAAAAAAAATTAATACCTTTGTACGCATAATATGAAATTCGTTGTAAGCTAATACAATGCTGCGCATTGAGTGAAAGACATTCGAATTATTTCCCTGCATGGAATATGGTAAATTCTTTTATTGATCATTTTCGAATATTATAAAATAAATATTATGTCAACTACATTAAGTTCTTAAAATGATCCAGAAGATTATATAAGTATCCAGAACAAATTTACCTTAAACCTTTCAGTTAGTGTCGTGGAAGTCCTGCTAATGAAGTTATATTGTTCTGGAAACTTCATTAATTAAAAGTTGTATCATTAGGGACGTTTTCACTGTTTGTTTGGAGTACCACTCTCATGTGTGACATAAAAGTTAATACTGACCAGTTATCAGTGAGTGTTAATTCATGCAATCAATAAACGCACCTGCGAGGATTAAGTTAAGGTAGGGGTGGAACGATGATATAACCCTAAACGAGTAAGTCAGTGCAATAGGGAGCAACGGCTGGGACATTCCTTCCCTATTGTACTGCGTCATTTACTGATGCATTCTTGAGAATAAGATCAAAACAAAAGGCTTCTCAGTGGGGAAATAAAGATCAGCTTAAGGGCTCCGCCTACCCTGGCACACAGACGGTGCGCAGAGCTTCAGGAGAAACAACGCGATTTCAAAACTACTCAATATATCCGAGTGGGGGCTGTTTACGAAAATCATTTCAGAGTTCGCTGAGGGCCAAAAAGTACTTTTGATTTCGGATTAAGTATTAAAACTGTATTTTTAGAAGAGTTAAAATGGCTAAAAGGCGTGTATTCAGAGTAATTTTTAGGCGTAAAACAACCAGTACAGATTCTTGAAAGCACTTAAAGGACTTTCATTAAACTTTATCTTCATTTCTCAGCCATATAATGTTACGGTCACCGCTCAAATTTCAGAGTTATCCTGTGACGACGAGAAGATTGCGCGCCAGTTCAGAGGCGACACCGCGCTAGAAATACCATCGAGGTTCGCGATCATCCCGCCTCACTGACACACACACACACTTGACGATGCGGGCCCCTTGAGCCACAGCCAAGGGTTTTTAAACTGCTCAAGAAACATAACCTACTATTTTCCGAAACCTAAACTCTCAGTGTTTGTGCTAGAGGCCACTTATTTGACTTTGGACGAGATATGATCTTAAGGGGCCCGCCTCGTCAGGAGTGTATGTGTGTTGGTGAGGCGGAATGATAAGCGCGACTCTCGCTGGTATTTCTAGCGCGGTATCGTCTCTAAGCGCAAGGCTCTGAACTGGCGCGCAGTCTTCTCGTCGTCACAGGATAACTGTGAAACTTGAGCGGTGACCGTAAAATTATATGGTGGAGAACTGAAGATAAAGGTGTAATGCAAGTCCCTTAAGAACTTTCAAGAATCTGTACCGGTTGTTTTACGCCTTAAAATTACTTTGAAAACATGCGTTTTAGCCATTTTAACTATTCTAAAAATACAGTTTAAAAACTTAATCCAAAATCAAAAATACTTTCGGCCCTCAGCGAACTCCTAAATGCTTTTCGTAAGCATACCCCACTCGGATATCTTCAGTAGTTATCAAATCGCGTTGTTTTTCCCGAAGCTCTGCGCACCGTATGTGTGCCCGGGTAGGCGGGCCCGTAAGGAGTTCGTTGATATGAAACACATTTATTCTTTCCAAATGATGCATAATTGTGATGAACACAAAGTGAAACATGCCGAGTGTTTCCGGGAGACCCCTCGTAAAGGAGAACACAGTGCTAGTGTATTTCGGAGACTTGCTTCAGCTGCGCACTGGAGTGACTCTATGACAGCACGGAGTCCTGCCGCTTGATCGCCGGCTTGCTGAAGCATGTCTCCGCGACGGCTCCAAGCTTCGTGTCTGCGTCCATCACTTCCCCGCGGCCATCTGGAACACATATCACTTCACTGACACGAGTTCATTTCCAGAAACAGCTACCCTTGTATTCAATAACTCCACTGTTCTTGGCAAGTTCTGTTACCAAAAACATCGTAGCTTTCTTTATAATAATATATATAAATCCAGTTTCCTGATGTTTGTTTCCAGTGATCTCTTCACTAAGTCAACCGATTTCGATGAAACCTGGCATTGATATGTAACTTTTTTCAACTTGAGAGATAGGATAGCTTTTATTCCGATTAATGTTCTTAATAATTTATAATTAATAATAAATAATAAATAACCGATCGCCATGGGTAAACAAAAAATCATAGATCATAAACATACAAACAGTAATTGTGTGACATTTCTCTATGTCCAACACACTGTCATATAGCGCTATCCAGTTTGCTTTAACTCGCAGACAATAAAGCTCCGTGTGTTTAGCCCGAGCAACGCCGGGTACTGCAGCTAGTTTTGTTATATTATATTGTGTTCCAGAAATATTTTTTTTTTATTATAGAGTCTCCATAATATAACCAAAAATGATATGAAATATATTTAGGACACTTGAACAAAAATAGACATAGAATATTATAAATTATGAATTTTACAGCTCTAAGAAACCTTTATCTCGAAAACACTAAGAATAACACAGTAATGATGCATTCAATGTTATTAAGAGAGAGAGAAAAAATGTTTTCTTTCCTAGGCCATTGAAGCAACCACGTTGTTGCAGGAATTTTTACTGCTTGCATGTACACTAGGTAAAACTTAAGGTGCGTTGCTCCTGTGTGTTGCCTGGAATTTCCAAGCTCGGCTCTGAGCCACTCGGGCCGTCGTCGCTAAGGAGAACACAGTGAAATTCCCGCTCACAGGGAGTGTATTTTGGAGATATGTACTATAAAAACATTAGTATACAGTAGAGATATAGTAGGAGGGGCGTGATGCGCAGACCTCTAATTTCCGGGACGCCCGATAATAATGGGATGTGTACCGTAGCATGGTACAATGAAATGAAAATCTTTATGCACAGTCGGGGATTACGGGAGAACATTTTATACAAATATCTGTCGAATGCATAAATTATAGTAAATCCTCTCAGGAACAAACACCTTTCCCCTCCCATTCAATCCCCTCACCAAGTTTCGCCTGCAGTGATCACGACGAACGTGTCGAATAACATTATGTCCGCCATTTTGATTCCATCGCTTTCTGCCAACGGCGTTAGTGTCGACTGCAGATGTACATCATTTTGGCTAATGTCACAGACAGTTCTAGATACTATCGTGGGAGAAATGCTAATGTAACTGTGTGTCATATATTTTCTGTTTTATGTTGTACAGTCACTGACACCTTAGTGTATGGGCCATAATTCAAAATTAAGCATCTATGCGAGGTAAGGGTGATAATTTTTGGATTCAGTAATGAAGGTTATATGGTGCAGTAGCGGTGGAATAGTCCAAGATGTCTGGATTGTGCTGGTGTGCTACCCGGACGAGCTAGTAGAAGAGCTGTTTCGATTCTTGGAATAAAATATTCGGAAGCAGATACAGATACAACCACGAGCGGACGTGTATTGAAGAGAAATTACGGCAGTGTTCATTACTGTATGAGTCCCAAAAATATATAGGTCATCTGGCTTCTTTCTTCCACAGAAACAGGAGTCGCAGAAACCGACTAGATGGATGCGTTTTTCGACGAACTTCGGTATCTCCGAGAGTCTGGCGAAATTTCTATCACCAGATGAGGTTACTCCTCTGAATAGAGGTGTCAGGGTGTCCCAGTTCATAATCAGGCGATCTTCCTTCATTCTTGTGGTATCAATGTTGTATAACACTTCAAATGATTTCCTGTTGAGGAAAGTGACCTCAATTTTGTTCGTGGCCAGGAGAAACCATCGATATTCAGCATCAAAGCGCAAATATTCGATCAGGTTGAAGGGGGCCCCACACTGTAAAGGAAATCCACGTTTTTGTAAGGTGTCTACTGGGGAACTTTGTGATTTTCTTCCTGTGACATAATTGTGAGTCTTAAATGTTCAGCGGCTGTGATGCATTTTGTTTATCTTTACTTCTTGGTCGTTGGACGTAAAGTGTGAAGCAGTCGTCGCCGACTGGTTATTTTATAGTTGTCTGTTACTGGACCGAAGTAAATACTGATAACACAGACAACATAAAAATATATATTGGAATTCCCTGAAGTGATTATTTGCCGGTTATCGGGCTACTTTGTGATAAACAAGCGAGTTGGGTAAATAACTATTTCTGTAAGACACAATGATAAGGCCACGTCAGCTGAACTTACGGTGCACTATGAAGATGAAAGTTCGATGAAGGTCGACTGAAGTTCTAGTAGACCATTAGCAGTGACCAATGCATTCAGCACGTGGTGCTAAGCAGTTTTAGATAGACCATTTGATTATAAGTATCATTTCACTATTTGTACTCCTGGACAATTATCGTTAAAGCCAGGAAAGACGTTTGTACATTTAGTACAGGGAAAACTACCTATTTATCATATACAGCATTGTGTGCATAATAACAGAGTGTCTTAACAACTAAAACGATGATGGCTGAAAAACTTGTTAAAAAAAGGGGGTTGTCTGTAAAGTCGGTTTACGGACGATAATTTTACGTAATAACGTCATAAGAAAAGATTGATGAAAAATTGCATATTTTTTTAATTTTAATTTAAAATTTTTGTCCAAATATAATCACGAACAATTAGTTCAAAATCCCGCCTTAACCTGTTTGATATTATTGAAGATTTTCTCGCACGGAAGTTGACCGGTTCTTGCACGCTCGGCTCAAGCGGAATGTGATACTTTTTCGTGCTTGCAGCCGGTGTTCATCGATTTATAAGACGTTATCACGTCAAAAATAACTTTTATTCCAGTAGTAATGGCTGTTGTAAGTGCCCGCTCTGTATGCTGCGCTGCAGTCGAGCGTCATGCTTACATCATGGATGCAACAGGTTATCGCACGGATACAGAGGTTTTACTTAAGTCAGGCATGTTTGCCTGGTTATTGCAGCTCTTTCACAATAAATCGAGATAAAAGTTCATGAATGTCATATTAATGTACAAAATATTAAATAATTTTTTCTTAATTGGCATACTTATTTTTGTGCACCCAACCTGCAGGAAAAGTACAAGGTCCGTTTTCTTCAATGTTGATTCAAGATGAAGTTTAGTTCTTCGCGTTCAAACTCTATGTTGGATGTAGTTAAATTAAATCAATATTGAATGGCATTGGATAGACCAGCCCTAATACCACATGAATGAGCTTCATCAATCACCCAGAATGGGATCTGACAGTGGTGTTTCACAGTGTGAAGCACCGTTTGTGTAGATTTTTTTTTTTTTCGAAATCCAAAATGTAAACCTAGTAAATCTTACATGGTACTAAGCACTGCATAGCATGTTACTTAGTAGGGGGATCATAAGGATACTGTACCAATGTAAACACCGCCCCAGTACCCCCATGGGCACCGCCATCTTGTTTCATGGGCGCCGCCATTGTGTTTGACATTGGCTACCAGGGCGCGCCACCGTCGCAGCCACTGGGGGCCGCCATCTTTTTTTTATCATAGAGGCCGCCATGTTAGTTCAGCCTTTAGTTACCGGAGAGCGCCACCGTCGCTCCGAAGGCGGGAATTGTATACAAAAAATCCTGGGCGCTGGGTGGATTCGATCCCGGGGACGCACCAACATCGTGGTTACGAGGCAGACGCCTTGACCACTAGACCACAGGACCAGATGAAGTACAGGGAATTAAATAACGTACATATGATTAAAAGAAGCTATGCTTAAAAGAAGCTATGTCTTTAAAATTTCGAAAAGCAATACTAGCTATGCTTAAAATCAAAAAAAATATATGTCTATAAACCCCCACCACTCCACAACCACCATGTCTTTAAATTTAAAAAAATATGCTTAAAAGAAGCTATGCTTAAAGGCCCCGCCATACTAGCTATGCTTAAATTTCGAAAAAAAATATGTCCATAAACCCCACACCCCAAGTATGCCTAAAACCCCCGCAATTATGCTTAACCGCCATGTCTTTAAATTTAAAAAAAATATATGTCTATAAACCCCCACCACTCCACAACCGCCATATTTAAATTTTGAAAATAAATAAAATATTGCTATGCTTAACCCGCCATATTTTAAAATTGCCAACCGCTATGCTTAACCCATCATGTTTAAATTTCCAAAAAAAAAAACTTATGCTTAAGTCGCTATGTTTAATTCCCAACAGCCATGTTTAATTTCCAGTATGCTTAAAACAAACACCGCCATACTAGCTATGACTAAATAAACACAACCTCAAAAATCCCGCGCAGAGAGAGCGAGATGTTGTCCGCTGGAGCGTCACTCATAAACTGCGTAATTATAATTCCCACATCATATTATAAGCATAATAAAGGCGCCATGTTGTATGCTTAAAACCCCCGCCATACTACCTATGCCTATGCCACCATGATGTAAGCTTAAAACACACACACACACCAAGTATGCCTAAAAGAAACCCCCGCCATACTAGCTATGCCTAAACCGCGAAATTTAAATTTCCAACAGCCATATTTAAATTTGGAAAATAACCCGCCATGTTTAAATATCGAAAAGCAAATACCGCAACCCCACCACCCAGCGTATGTTTAAAACAAACACCACCATACTAGCTATGACGAAATACCTGAGAGAAACATAACCTCAAAAAGGCGCCATACTAGCTATGTCTACCCCACCCCCACCACCAGTATGCTTAAAACAAACACCACCATACTAGCTATGACTAAATACCTGGAGCAACCTAACCTCAAAAATGGCACCATACTAGCTATGTCTATCCCACTCCCACCACCAGTATGCGTAAAAGCCCCGCCAAACCAGCTATGACTAAATACCTGAGAGCAACATAATCTCAAAAATTCCGCGCAGAGAGAGCGAGATGTTGCCCGCTGGAGCGTCACTCATAAACTGCGCAATTATAATCCCACCATCATAATATAAGCATAATAATGTCTTTAAAAAAATGCTTTAAGTAATAAGCATAGTTAAAATATATAATATTGTGCAAACAATGTGTTAAGTATTAGGCATAGTTAAGTATTAAGCATAGTGACTATTACGTTACGTCGAATTACAAACGCCGTGCTGGAAACCTTGCTTGTGCGACCAGGAATATATTAAGCATAGTTAAGACCCCTACAGTTAACACGAAGCGTTCAGAAATTAAAAATAAAATGTAGATGCCGCACGATCGCCAGAAATAAATTACGTATGTTACCGAGGTAATAAAAAAAATAGCAAATAAGCATACATAAAAAAACTCACCGGAACGCATCCCACCCACCCCGGCGACTTGTAACAAATAAATTTAAATTAATGTTGTACAAACATCCATGTAGGAAAGAGTGTTGAACGATCGCTCGTGCGCCGTAGCATTAAGTAATAAAAAAAATAAAATGTAGATGCCGCACGATCGCCAGAACCAAATTACGTATGTTACCGAGGTAATAAAAAAAAATTAACTATAGGCGCCAACCCCACTCCTAGTATGCCTAAAACACCCACCCCCAAGTATGCCTAAAAGAAACCCCCACCATACAAGCTATGCCTAAATCATTTGCAGCCATGCTTAAAACCCCCCGCCATACTAGCTAAGACTAAATGGAGTGCCACATACACACTGCCATCTTTAATGTCACAGAGGAGAGCGAGAAACGTAACGTAAAATATGCTTGAAGTAATAAGCATAGTTAAAATTTATAATATTGTAAAGACATAAAAATAAGCATAGTTTAAAAACGTAGATCACCATTTAATAGTACTGGACCAGATAACATATACCATTGCGATAGCATGAATAAGCATAGTTAGGACCCTACGGTGCAGCAGTTGTGCGAAGCGCTAAAAGCAAAAATTAAACCCTACAGTCAACACGTAGCGTTAAGTAATTAAAAATAAAATGTAGATGCCGCATGAACGCCAGAAACAAATTACGAATGGTACCGAGGTAATAAAAAAAATAGCAAATAAGCATACATAAAAAAACTCACCGGAAAGCATCCCGCCCACCCTGGCGATATGTAACAAATAAATTTAAATAAATGTTGTACAAACACCTGTGTAGGAAAGAGTGTTGAACGATCGCTCGTGCGCCGTAGCGTTAAGTAATAAACCAAATAAAAATAAAATGTAGATGCGGCACGAACGCCAGAAATAAACCATATAGTTAAAAAAATGTACGCAAAGTTAAAATAAAAACAGTTCTAAGCCTACAAATAGCGCTCTGCAACATGTACCAATAAGCATACATAAAAGAAAAACTCACCGGAACACACCATTCCTACGCCGGCTACGAGTAACAAAATAAATATAAAATAAATGTTGAACAAACGCTCGTGTAGGAAAGAGTGTTGAACGACCGCTCGTGTGCCGTAGCGTTAAGTAATAAACATATTTAAAATTAAAAAAAACCCGCATGGAGTGGGCAAAGACCCAGAAAAAAACAAGAACACCGACCCGCTCAGCTGCGGCACGAAGCAAATAAGCATACATAAAAGAAAAAACTCACCGGAACGCACCCAGTACAACCCGGCGACATGTAATTAAAAATAAAAAAATGCAGACGAAGAGATATATTAAAAACTAGCTGACCCGGCGAACATCGTACCGCCTTAGCGTAGCAATGATGCACTACTTTATTTTGTATAGCTGACCTATCTTAGGTATGAGTACCTATTCAATTTGAACTGGAATCTATAATATCCTCCATATAAAAATTAATCCATAATTCCCTGGTATCACTATAACTGAAAAGGACCTTACTAATTTAATTAAATAAAAAACAAAATATATATTGTCAAAATAGTGTTTATTCCATAGGATTCAATAATTCCACTAATGTTTTTACAAATTGCTATTGAACAACTTGGCATTTTTAAGTAAACAATGAGCTCAATACCACACGCGCTCTATAAATCAACTAATAGTCTCTGTACCCCTCACTGCTTCTCTCTACTCTAATGCTTTTTGATAAACTATATTTTTAGTTTTATGTTCTGGCGCGTAAATAAATAATGTTGATGGTTTTCCGACACGGGAACAGGCGACATATAATTGGCCATGTGAAAAACATGGATTTTCTAGGTTGATGCCACATACACTTAGCGACTGCCCTTGCGATTTATTTATTGACATTGCAAATGCAAGCCGCACTGGAAACTGTAAACGCTTAAAGCTGAATGTCATAAGGTTACTTTAAAAATATTTATATTGTACAAAGTGTTGGGTTAGTTTGGAAATAATTTTATGTATGGTGGTTCAGTATTCTTAAATTTTCTAATTTTTTGTTAAATTTTTTCTTTCATAAGAATTTTCTCGTGACAATAACAAACACAACAAAAAAAGAATTAGTGAAATCGGTTCAGTCATTTACGTGTGATGGCGTGACCAAGGGAAATAGGAATTCATTATTCTTAAATTTTCTAATTTTCCGCACAATTTTCTTAATTTTTTCTTTCATAAGAACCTTCTCCTGACCATAGCAAACACAACAAAAAAAAATTAGTGAAATCGGTCCAGCCATTCACGCGTGATGCCGTGACCAAGGAAAACGGGTTTCATTTTTATATATATAGATAGTAACACCTATGTACGCCGTGTAGAGTGCAACCCGCACAACCGACAGCGTTTAACGATAAGTAAATTTCTAAAATATATTACAAAGCGGAAGCACACGTCTGTACTCCGTAGACGCACTCTGAAAACTGTTGACAAATTTCTCGTGTGACGAAAAGGAAAGCTGTTTTTCGACCCTGGCCCGCGCGCTATAGTAGCTTACAGAAGAGCCTAAGCGTGGAACACAATAAAAAACGTACAGCCCAGTAATACATGAAACCGCCGAATGTATGTGACAAAAACCTTAAATCAAGTGTAAATAACAACAAAAATTATATAGCAGACACTCACAAACGCAATACAGCGCAATGCAGATAAAACCTCAGCAGCAAAAACTCCCATGAAATAATACTCGCTTAATGAGACACCATGATGCAAAGAGTAAAAAGACATCCCTATACGTAAAACAAAACAAACGCGGAACCGCGAGGAAACAATAAAAAACATCGACAGCAAAAGCAAGAAAGGTTATAAAAAAAATACTAATTCAGTAACACATTGATGAAATAAATAAGGACGGACACCCAAATACCACTAGGCTAAACACAACCCATAAGTAAATCACAATAAACCAAAACCAGAATTTAAAAAATCTATCTACGAGAACAATATCATAAAACTACCACACTCTCCAACACACCAAATGGCATGACCCGATAAATGACAACACAATAAATATCAATAACCATGAATACCTACATAATCAAAATATGTTATTAAGCAACCGAAACATATACCACAGCCCACATAAGACCTCGCGAACGAACGACACAACACCAGAGACAAAACATGCTATTCCCATTTATTAAAAAGACGCACATACGAGTCTTTAGTGCTAGCCCAGCTAGTATACATTCATTAATAAATAAAATCGGTTATAGTATTTGTGTAGGCAAAGCGATATAGCCACAAGACGTTATTATATATAGTAATAAAGTGTATGTATAGCGATTAAATAATATATATATGTAAGTAAAACGTGTTATAGGCCCTACCCTAAACTAAATATGTTTATGTTTAAACTCTTATAGTCAATCTTTGTAGGAATATAAACATAAGTCGTTTTAACTGTCTGTGTAATACAAATGTTTATCATCAGCTCTGAGTAATTTGTCCTTCATATAAGTAAACATAGCATGTTATTCTAATAAACTATGTAACATTATAAAATAGTTATACCATCGTTACTAAATAATGAAACAAAAAATATTAAGTGTTATCCATCTTTCCCTTTCGCACATGCCATAGAGTGTGGTAATCAAAATAAGGAGTGTTGACACCCTGAATATTATATGAGTCATGTTGTAAATGCTTATAAGATTATTGTTCACTTCCCATCAAGGCTAGAAATAAAACAATCTCTATATAGTGGTAGAGGAATAATCAGAGACCAACTATAGTCTTCATACTAGTAAATAATAATAATTAAGGATATATCGGGGTAAATATAAGAACCTATATAACTACATCCCAATAAGCATAGGAAGCTCTGACGTTAATAACAAAACGTAAAATAAAAGGTTACTGGTTCAGGTAAGAATCTATATTCTACTACTATGCATTCCATTAAGTATAAGAAGCACTATAATCCCATTCCGACGAAACCTGAATAGAACACACCAGTAACGTTTGTGAAAGAACACACGAGGATATTCATATTAATAACCACTTATCTAAAATTCGTTTACAGACATAGCAAACACCGCTTCAACGATGGTCCAGGACACGACAGACGCCTCGGCGGACCACTAGTAACTTTCACATTGCTTGAGGGCAGACGTAAATAACACACACTGTGCGCCCCCGAAAACAAGCCTCCAGCAGGATAAAATAATACAATAAAATATATAAAACAACAAGGACGCCTTGCAAACGAGTAATTACGCCACCCATGCCTTTAAAACATATATAGTGAACGACGAAGCCCGACAACAACTTTATAGTGACAAGGAGTAACGAAGGAAATAATAATTACATGTGGTGTACGAACACTCATTTGCCCACCAACTATGTACTGCCTACTAGTGCTAATCCATTTATTGCCAGACATAAAATAACCAATTTTTTTCTATAGAAAATATCTTTACATTAAAATAAATAAGTATTGAAGTAACTGAAGCGTGTACACAAACAAAACTGTATATTTCTCATCATAAACGTTCTTGGAATTTGTACCCCCACATATATAATTCGTTAATATTATCATAATATAGTTATCAGAAATAACAAGTCAACTCGAAAAAACCAAACAACGCCTACAGGCATATTGCAACCTACATCGAAACGAGCACAAGACTCAAACCCAGACACTTCATAAACCCACAGAGATGGCCAGGAGAAATTACATTGCATATACTACAGATGCTGTGCTAAAAAGATACATGTATACCAATGAGAACAGGTGTAACCGCCATAACTGAAAGTATTATATAAAAGAAACAATACATTAATACCACAGCTTCAAAAAACACAAAACAGGAGAATGAACTAATAGAGCAATTTCAAAAGCCTAAACTAAACAGAAAATTAGGTAAATATTGACGTATACACATGAGAGTACAATTAAGTAGAAATATATATTAAAAAAATTACATTACCTAGCGTAAGAAAAACGCATTCAGAAAGACCAGACATCGCTTCCCCTCGCAAAAATGTTCAATGGTAATAGTCACAATCCCTAATAACATACATGTGAAATATAAAGAGTTAGACACCGACTTTAAAGAGACAACCACACGTTAAAGACGCGTAAAAGTTAAAGGACTAAGCTAAATGAATATAATGAAACCACATATACGTTTGCGACAAAACACGTTTCCTATACTAAATATCACATCCCAAATAAATCAAATTCATTATTTAAAAGAAAAAGGTTTTTTTTTGTTCACCTAAACGAAATCTAAGTTAAAAAACCCATATGGAAGAGAGATTCCGCATTATAATTAAGTATATTGAAAGGAATTGCGAACTCTAGAGACCTACCTTGTTCGCACAAATCATTTTAATTATGTATGTTCGCACAGAAGTTGAGAAAAATGGATTAGTGTAAGAAATTTGATGTTTGCTCAAGTGCTATGTAGTGACAAGAAACGATAGATACGGAATTATGTATATTTAGATACGAACCATACAATTATAACAATTTAAATACGAAACATATAAAAAAAATCCTCGGGTATGTCGTATATCTAGAACCATACTGTCACCACTAGTTGCCTGTACACATAATGAAGTAATAATAAAACATCCAATGGTTACAAACAGAAATATTACAAAAATATGCTCTTAACAATGACTAAGGTTATCCAGAAGCATATAGATATAAATATACAATTAAAAAGCAAACAAAATTACCAATAATATGAGTAGTATAGGAATGGGGTTCCGAGCGCACGGGTTCTGGGTGTGGAGCCGAGAGCCGGCTCCGCCATCTTGGATTGTGACGTCACGGCGGCCATCTTGGATGGTTGTGACCTTGACCTTTGACCTTGACCTTGACCCCGGAGGCCATTTTGGATCCGCCATCTTGGATCCGCCATTTTGGATGACGTCATTGTGTTCTCTAAAATTCCGGCGATGTGTTTTCCGACATATTGGATGATGACGTCACCGTTGCAATTTTGGTTACGGTCGCCATCTTTAACTTTTTCATTTATTATCCGATTTTAATGATTTTTTTTTTAAATTATAAAAAAATTAAATAATAAAATTTTAATAAAATACTTATAAAAATTATATTTTTACGACACGGAGTTCGGAGTCCTCGGTTCGAACCCGACGAGTGCAAAAAAAATAAAAATGACGACCGATCCTTCCTCAATGGTGACTGCAGACAGACTGACTCCCACCAATTTTTTTCAAAGCATATATATCGTCACCTAGTATGACGTCATGTCCGCCATCTTGAAAATCCATAATTTTAATGCTAGAGATTCGGGAAAAATTTAAAAATCATTAAAAAAATTAACTAATCGAAGTAAACAATAAAAAAATCCTTATAAACACCGTTGCACTTTTCGTAACGGCCACCATCATTTAATCAAGAAACTGGAGGTCACAATCTTGTTTTCATCCGCTAGAGTGTGCTGATACCATGTTAGTATACTTAACCGGTCACCACACCTTTAACCTTGACCTTGAAATTTGACCTTGACCTTGAAATATGACCTTGACCGTGAACTTTGACCTTGACCTTGATATTTTACCTTGACCTTTGACCTTGTCCTTGAAATTTGACCTTGACCTTGAAATTTGACCTTCACCTGGATATTTGACTTTGACCCTGAAATTTGACTTTGTCCTTGTTGACCATCATGGATTCGACATTTTATGTTCAGTACATGCTACCAGGAGCTACCACCTGCTGGAGTACGCCATCTTGTGTGTGTGTACTTGTATTATAGAGTACATTTCCATCTGGATAATTTTATTCTAACACACTACAGTGCAGTAATCATTTATTACTGTGACACACGCCATCTTGAAATTCGGCCGCCATCTTGAAATCATGTAATAATGTAGCTAGAAAAGCGGGAAAAAATCCAAAATTCATTTAATAAATTAGTAATCCATTTAATGATTGACTGGATCGACTAAGGTACTTGGTTCGATCCCTGGTCGATACAAAACAACTTTAATTTTAAAAAAATACTAAAAAAGTGTTAAGTTTGAGAAAATAAAAACACCACAAGTTCTTTTAAAAAAAAATTATTACATTAATTCAATACACAACTACAAGTACAAAAAAATACACCATAGTACCATCAATTTCATCTCTACAGCCGCATGCATTAAGAAAAAAATATATATTTATATACTTTTATTAACCTCACAGGAATCTTTTAGTGTATAATCGTTGTAGTAGATATATAAAATATGTATGAGGACAGGGGAGGAGGGAAAGGGATTCGGGGATTAGGTCACTTCCTTCGACCATGCACAGATGAAATAGTGACCGTTACATTTATCAGCCATGTACGCACGAAAAAATGTCCCGTTACGAGTAGATGGAAAATACCGGTTCTGGGACAGGCGCAGGATCCAGGAGCCGACCTTGAACATTGACCTTGAACCTTGACCTTAACGTTTGTCCTTGACCTTGACATTTAACCTTGACCTTGACCGTTAACTTTGACATAGACCTTGAAAATTTGACCTTGAACATTGACTTTGACCTTGAACATTGACTTTGACCTTGACATTTAACCTTGACCTTCACCTTGACCTTGAAATTTTGACCTTGACCTTGAAATTTTACCCTGACATTGAAATTCGACCCTGACCTTTAGCCTTGCAACCCTCGATGTTGCCAACCTGATAACGTCATCTAATCCATATGCTAACCTAACCTAACCTAACCTTACCTAACCTAACCTAAACTAAACTAAACTAAACTAAACTAAACTAAACTAAACTAACCTAACCTAACCTAACCTAAACTAAACTAAACTAAACTAAACTAACCTCACCTAACCTAATCCATATGCTAATCTATGCTAACCTAAGCTAAACTAACCTAACCTAACCTAACCTTAACTAACCTAAACTAAACTAAACTAAACTAACCTAACCTAACCTAATCCATATGCTAATCTATGCTAACCTAACCTAACCTAACCTAACCTAAACTAAACTAAACTAAACTAAACTAAACTAAACTAAACTAAACCTAACCTAACCTAAACTAACCTAACCTAACCTAACCTAATCCATATGCTAATCTATGCTAACCTAACCTAACCTAACCTAACCAAACCTAACCAAACCTAATCCATATGCTAATCTATGCTAACCTAACCTAACCTAACCTTACCTAACCTAACCTAACCTAACCTAACCTAACCTAAACTGAACTAAACTAAACAAAACTAAACAAAACTAACCTAACCTAACCTAATCCATATGCTAATCTATGCTAACCTAACCTTACTTAACTAACCTAACCTAACCTAAATTAAACTAAACTAAACTAAACTAAACTAAACTAAACTAAACCTTACCTGACCTAACCTAACCTAACCTAACCTAATCCATATGCTAATCTATGCTAACCTAACCTAACCTTACCTAACCTAACCTAATCCATATGATAATCTATGCTAACCTAACCTAATCCATGCCAATCTATGCTAATCCATGCCAATCTATGCTAATCCATGTCAATCTATGCCAATCCGTATGCCAATCTATGCTAACCTGTATGCCAATCTATGCTAATCCATATGCCAATCTATGCTAATCTATATGTTAATCCATGCTAATCCATTTGCCATTTTTTATTTATAGAAATTTCCACCAACTTCGAATCGTGACGTCACCGTTGCACTATTCGTCACGGCCGTCATCTTGGATTCGAATTTTTTTTTTCGAACTTCAACTTTTCGAAATTTGATGTAAACATCAGCCGCCATCTTTTGCCTTCCTTATACATACCTAAGACGTCACATTTGAAATTAAAATTATTATACAGCCACCATCTTTAATTCCAGCACAGACTACCAGATGGCGCTAAATTCAAAAATTAGTTGCCATAGGCGACGCCATCTTGGTCCTCAAGTTGGTTGGTAGAAGTCGCTAGTATCGTGCGCCAAATTCAAAAATTAGTTGCCAGAGGCGCCGCCATCTTGGTTCTCAAGTTGGCTGGTAGATGTCGCTAGTATCGGGCGCCAAATTCAAAAATTAGTTGTCAGAGGCGCCGACATCTTGGTTCTCAAGTTGGCAGGTAGATGTCGCTAGTATCGCGCGCCAAATTCAAAAATTAGTTGCCAGAGACGCCGCCATCTTGGTTCTCAAGTTGGCTGGTAGATGGCGCCACCGTCGCCATATTTTAGTTCATATAATCGATACCAGATGATGCCACCGTCACCATCTTTAATTCTTAAATTTACTGCCGGATGGCGCCAAGTGTTATGTAGTCAGTCGAGACAGGTCGGGAACGAGTCGAGACAAGTCTAGACAGTCGAGACAAGTCGAGGACAAGACGAGACAAGTCGGTAGCCTGTATTCACCAAGTTCTCTGTTGCCGCCATCTTTAATTCATAAAGTCGCTACCAGATGGCGCCACTGTCGGCCATCTTTAGTTCAAGGCATTGTCGCCGGATGATGCCAAGTTTGAATTTAAAAACCTACAAGTGTTATGCAATGTGTAACCAGTCGAGACAAGTCGAGATAAGTTTGGAACATGAAGCCATATTCTAAACTACGTTTAATATATATATGTATGCATTTATATGTTTAGGTTTGATGATAGAGTAATGCAAGGGAATGGCTTTTCATTTATATTTGCGACAAACAAACCATCCATCCGATTACATTATTCCAAGTGACCACATTTGATGATGACATCAACGTTGCAATTTTCGTTACGGCCGCCATCTTTAAATATATTAACCGAGTTTAATGAAAAAAAATTTAAAATTTATAAAAAAAAAAACTTTTACGACACGGAGCTCGGAGTCCTCGGTTCGAACCTGGTGAGGGCAAAAAAAATGGCGACCGATCCTTCCCTCGTGGTGGCTGCAGGCAGACTGACTCCCACCACTTTTTTTTCAAAGTATATATAATGTCATCTAGTATGATGCCATGTCCGCCATCTTGTCTTCGATGCTGGAAGCCATCATCATTGTATCGTCAGCGAGAAACGCTGACGCCATGTTATTTAGTTCTTATCCACTAGAGTGCAGTAATCATTTATTACTGTGACACCAGCCATCTTGAAATTTGGCCGCCATCTTGAAAATCCGTAATTATTTAGCTAGGAATTCAGGAAAAAGTTCAAAATTCATTAAATAAATCACTCATTAATTTACATATTGATTCGATCCGCTCCTGTCCTCGGTTCGATATCCGATCGATGTAATAATGTTTAATTTTATGTAAAAATAATAATTTCAATAAACCATGTCCAACATTCGTAAAGAGACTCTAAATCCTCTACGACCATCATCCTATCAGACATCAAGACCACTATATTGGAAATGCGTAATTTTAATGCTAGAGATCCGGGAAAAAGTTCAAAATTCATTAAATAATTTTGTAATCTATATACTGATTGATTAGATCGACTTAGGTCCTTGTTTCGATCCCTAAACGATACATAACAACTTTAATATTTTAATAAAGTACCACTAAAGTGTCAGGTTTGAGAAAATATAAAACACCGCAAGTTCTTTTAAAAAAACTTTTATTACATAAATTATACACTACCACAAGCACAAAAAACACACATACAAATTACCAAAGTTTCGTGGATCTCTCGATTCAAACAGTCTTCTTACTATACGGACTATGTCCTTTACATGACTTTAAATGTCTATTCAGTTTATCAGCTCGACATATTGGTACACCACAATTTGCACTCAAAGTCGAATTATCGACTTCATTAAAAGGACAGTGATATATTTCGTGTCGTTGTGCACTTCGAATATTTGCCAATGTTTTGTTACAAAATATACAGCTTGATTCCGATGAATGTGCAGCCAGTCTATCTCAATTCCTGAGGTGCCGTTTTAATCTTCCATATTGTACAAACTTGCTTAAACACCTGTTGCACTGATATTTAATGCGTTCAGAGTTATTACTACAATTGTGTATTACATAATCCCATAATTTCAAGTTTTTGATCTTCTCACAGTACGTGCAGTCGGGTGATGAAACACCGCTGGCTGCTCCTTCCTTTATCAATGCCACTGGAACTGTTAACAACCATTGTAACACTGCTGACATGTTAACTTCTGAAGCCGTTGAGGTCTGCTCTGCGGAAGATGTTGCACACGTCGAAATCTCCTGCTGTGCTGAGAGAGCAGGTGTAGCTGTAGACGTCGTTGTCATCGTGCTCTGCACTGATTATGGTAGACCTTCGATCCAGGTTGGTGTAGATAGAGGTAATGATGCCATCGAGTTCTCAAGAATAGCTAGATACAGGTCTATTATGTTATACAAGTCTAACTATCCGATCCGTTCATCACAGCAGCCAGAGACGGACTGAAGTCATTATCACCAGGGTCTCACTTATATAGTCTCATCAGATGGTACAACACATGAGTTAAAAATATAACCAGGTTCATTATACTCGCACTTTACTTTCTCGGAGCATTTTTTATAATGAATATGTAAGCTATCAAGATGTAAAATTAGTTTTTTGCACTTATTGCACTGAAATTGTATTCTTTTAAAATTATAAGAACAACTGCTTCTTTCATGTCTGCGAGCATTTAAGGTGATAGTAAATGATGCGTCACAGTATTTGCACTGACGCAATGTACGCTCTTCATTAGTTGAAGAATCCATTGCTGATGATGAAACTTCAGCTGATGGTGGAACAGCACATATCGAAGTCTCCTCCAGTGTTGTCAGAGGCGTTGCCAATGGGAACTGCTCCAACATCGTCGGCGCTGACGTCATGGTTCCCGCAGTCGATGGTACATCCTCCATCGAGTTCGACGTTAAAGTCGGTAAAGATGCCATCGAAATCTCAAGAACAGCTAATTGACACGACTCATGCACCAGAAGTAACAAACTAGGCGATCCTTACACCGCCGACGTCAGTAACAAACTAAGCATCCTGCTGTCGAGGACTCGCTTATATACATGCACCGTATGGAATAATACGCTAGTCAAATCAAGAACCATCAACAATAATACTGGAGTCAAAACAACATTAAAAATAGAAGGACTGTCAACGTAAAGGCAGCACAATAAAAAAAAAAGACAGCACATTTGTAAACACCATCAACAAAAAGGAAGCACAGTTTAGAAGCACCATCAATGTAAAGGCAGCACATTTTTGAAGCACAATCAATTAAAAGAGCACATTTGGAAGCACCATCAACAAAAAGGAAGCACATTTTGGAAGCACCATCAACGTAAAGACAGCACATTTTGGAAGCACAATCAATAAAGGCAGCACATATGGAAGCACCATCAACAAAAAGGAAGCACATTTTGGAAGCACCATCAAACAGGCAGCACATTTGGAAACACAAGTTACGAGAACTAAGTCTTAGTTAGAAATCAGAATGCAAGAAATAAAAACATTAAATTTTTACTTTTAATATTTAATTTATTTCTTAACATTATACAAATAGAAGAAAAATAAGTCATTATTGTATGTAGCCAGCTTTCCTCAGTTCTTCGAGTATGAAGGATATTTCTTTTATGCGCGAATAGTATCCTGCACAAAGCCCGCACGTGAACTCTTTGCTTAAGCAACATGAGAGTTCTAGCACAAGTCCGCTTGTGAACTCTTTGCTTAAGCAACTTGAGAGTTCTAGCACAAGCCCGCTTGTGAACTCTTTGCTTAAGTAGGATTAAATTTGGACTTTTTTAAAAAAAAATTGGTAATTTATGATGTTTATAAACGACATCATCCCTGATGGTTTTCTCTGAGTGCTTCTTTTTTATTTTTATTAGGTGGAATTAAAAAAAAATCATTAATCAGTCAAATAATAATATATACCCTGAGAAACACTAACTGGAAGAACAAACTACCTTCTCCTTGGAGTATAGCGATGCCATCCCTCTATTGCGATCGTTAGTGAGAATCCTGCATCCCGCATGAAAAAAAGAAATAATATTTACCTGCAAGCAATATGTGGTGTCATCTGTTGTTGAAAAGCAGAACTACTTACAACAAGTACCTTTGCATGAGATAACTTAACTCTGGCTTAAGAAATATTTAAAAAAATTATATTGAAGTAATGGTTCCAATTGGAAAACTGTCTGTTTGTATCTAACATTAGTCACAGTAACTAATATGAATCCTGATTCGGTGTCTGTTGCTGTATCGAAAGGATACAGGTGTAAGTTTTGCAGCAAAGAATTTATCTTGAGAAAGAATGGGAGACAACACCAGAATAATGACTGTGTTAAAAATCCACTACGCAATATGATAATTTGCGTTCGATGTAGCAAGTCGTTTACGCGGAGAGAGAGCTTAAAAAGACATGACTGAACTTGTAACGTTAAGCCTGCGTACAAGCCAGAGGACAACGATGGATCTACTAGACTAAGGAATAGTGTTCTGTATTACGACAATAATTTTCCTTGTCTTGAGAGAGGTTATGTTCGTGGCTCTTCCGATCTCGACGAAGAACTTAAATTGAAGGATGATGATGATTTATGAAAGAATGAAGACAATGGAAGAATCCTTAACGTGAAAAGTGAGAATACATTCCAGCCGAATTCAAGTAGATCTTTCTTACTTTGTAAAAATGATGGACTCCTAAAAATGAAGCATGAAGAAAATAATGGCACTTCGACATCATCGATATCGAATTCATATGGTTATCTGGGTGAAGAGGATGTCGTCTACAGTGATTGTTACAGTGACTCTGAGGCTGTTGACAAAAGCATAGACTGTGATGAAGCACCTAAAGCTGACAAGATCGAAGAATGTTACGGTGACTCGAGACCGAAACGATGAAAACGACGTGTTATAATAAATAAATATGGTAACGCCTATTATGATCACTGGGACGATTGTGATATTAAAAGTATTTATAATAAACAAGCAAGTGAGATGGTGGTAGAAGAGATTGATTACACATCGTGGAAAGATCCAAACTTATTGGTTGACCGGCTAAGACTTCTACATGGCTCGCTTTGTGCAGGATACTATTCGCGCATAAAAGAAATATCCTTCATACTCGAAGAACTGAGGAAAGCTGGCTACATACAATAATGACTTATTTTTCTTCTATTTGTATAATGTTAAGAAATAAATTAAATATTAAAAGTAAAAATTTAATGTTTTTATTTCTTGCATTCTGATTTCTAACTAAGACTTAGTTCTCGTAACTTGTGTTTCCAAATGTGCTGCCTGTTTGATGGTGCTTCCAAAAAGTGCTTGCTTTTTGTTGATGGTGCTTCCAAATGTACTGCCTTTATTGATTGTGCTTCCAAAATGTGCTGTCTTTACGTTGATGGTGCTTTCAAAATGTGCTTCCTTTTTGTTGATGGTGTTTCCAAATGTGTTTCCTTTTTGTTGATGGTGTTTCCAAATGTGTTTCCTTTTTGTTGATGGTGCTTCCAAATGTGCTGCCTTCATTGATTGTGCTTTCAAAATGTAATGTCTTTACGTTGATGGTGCTTCCAAAATGTGCTTCTTTTTGTTGATGGTGCTTCCAAATGTGCTCTCTTTATTGATTGTGCTTCCAAAATGTGCTACCTTTACGTTGATGGTGCTTCTAAACTGTGCTTCCTTTTTGTTGATGGTGTTTACTAATGTGCTGTCTTTTTTTTTTGATTGTGCTGCCTTTTCGTTGACGGTCCTTCTATTTTTAATGTTGTTTTGACTCTAGTATTATTGTTGATGGTTCTTGATTTGACTAGCGTATTATTCCATACGGTGCATGTATATAAGCGAGTCCTAGACAGCAGGATGCTCAGTTTGTTACTGACGTCGGCGGTGTAAGGATCGCCTTGTTTGTTTCTTCTGGTGCATGAGTCGTGTCAATTAGCTGTTCTTGAGATTTTGATGGCATCTTTACTGACTTTAACGTCGAACTCGATGGAGGATGTACCATCGACTGCGGGAACCATGACGTCAGCGCCGACGATGTTGGAGCAGATCCCGTTGGCAACGCCTCTGACAACACTGGAGGAGACTTCGATATGTGCTGTTCCACCATCAGCTGACGTTTCATCATCAGCAATGGATTCTTCAACTAATGAAGAGCGTACATTGCGTCAGTGCAAATACTGTGACGCATCATTTACTATCACCTCAAATGCTCGCAGACATGAAAGAAGCAGTTCTAATAATGTTAAAAGAATACAATTTCAGTGCAATAAGTGCAAAAAACTAATTTCACGTCTTGATAGCTTACATCTTCATTATAAAAAATGTCTCGAGAAAGTAAAGTACGAGTATAATGAGTCTGGTTATTGTTTTAACTCATGTGTTGCACCATCTGATGAGACTATATAAGTGAGACCCTGGTGATAATGACTTCAGTCCGTCTCTGGCTGCTGTGATGAACGGATCGGATAGTTAGACTTGTATAACATAATAGACCTGCATCTAGCTATTCTTGAGAACTCGATGGCATCATTACCTCTATCTACACCAACCTGGATCGAAGGTCTACCATCATCAGTGCAGAGCACGATGACAACGACGTCTACAGCTACACCTGCTCTCTCAGCACAGCAGGAGATTTCAACGTGTGCAACATCTTCCGCAGAGCAGACCTCAACGGCTTCAGAAGTTAACATGTCAGCAGTGTTACAATGGTTGTCAACAGTTCCAGTGGCATTGATGAAGGAAGGAGCAACCAGCGGTGTTCCATCAACCGACTGCACGTACTGTGAGAAGATCAAAAACTTGAAATTATGGGATTATGTCTTACACAATTGTAGTAATAACTCTGAACGCATTAAATATCAGTGCAACAGGTGTTTAAGCAAGTTTGTACAATATTGAAGATTAAAACGGCACCTCAAGAATTGAGATAGACTGGCTGCACATTCATCGGAATCAAGCTGTATATTTTGTAACAAAACATTGGCAAATATTCGAAGTGCGCAACGACACGAAATATATCACTGTCCTTTTAATGAAATCGATAATTTGACTTTGAGTGCAAATTGTGGTGTACCAATATGTCGAGCTGATAAACTAAATAGACATTTAAAGTCATGTAAAGGACATAGTCCGTATAGTAAGAAGACTGTTTGAATCGAGAGATCCACGAAACTTTGGTAATTTGTATGTGTGTTTTTTGTACTTGTGGTAGTGTATAATTTATGTAATAAAAGTTTTTTTAAAAGAACTTGCGGTGTTTTATATTTTCTCAAACCTGACACTTTATTGGTACTTTATTAAAATATTAAAGTTGTTTTGTTGCGATCAGGGATCGAACCAAGGACCTAAGTCGATCTAATCAATCAGTATATAGATTACAAAATTATTTAATGAATTTTGAACTTTTTCCCGGATCTAAAGCATTAAAATTACGCATTTCCAATATGGTGGTCTTGATGTCTGATAGGATGATGGTCGTAGAGGATTTAGAGTCTCTTTACGAATGTTGAACATTGTTTATTGAAATTATTATTTTTACATAAAATTAAACATTATTACATCGATCGGATATCGAACCGAGAACAGGAGCGGATCGAATCAATATGTAAATTAATGAGTGATTTATTTAATGAATTTTGAACTTTTTCCTGAATTCCTAGCTAAATAATTACGGATTTTCAAGATGGCGGCCAAATTTCAAGATGGCTGGTGTCACAGTAATAAATGATTACTGCACTCTAGTGGATAGGAACTAAACTAACATGGCGTCAGCGTACTCTCGCTGACGATACAATGATGATGGCTTCCAGCATCGAAGACAAGATGGCGGACATGGCATCATACTAGATGACATTATATATACTTTGAAAAAAAAGTGGTGGGAGTCAGTCTGCCTGCAGCCACCACGAGGGAAGGATCGGTCGCCATTTTTTTTGCCCTCACCAGGTTCGAACCGAGGACTCCGAGCTCAGTGTCGTAAAAGTTTTTTTTTTTTATAAATTTAAATTTTTTTTCATTAAACTCGGATAATATATTTAAAGATGGCGGCCGTAACGAAAATTGCAACGGTGATGTCATCATCCAATATGGTCACTTGGAATAATGTAATCGGATGGATGGTTTGTTTGTCGCAAATATAAATGAAAAGCCATTCCCTTGCATTACTCCATCATCAAACCTAAACATATAAATGCATACATATATATATTAAACGTAGTTTAGAATATGGCTTCATGTTCCAAACTTATCTCGACTTGTCTCGACTGGTTACACATTGCATAACACTTGTAGGTTTTTAAATTCAAACTTGGCATCATCCGGCGACAATGCCTTGAACTAAAGATGGCCGACAGTGGCGCCATCTGGTAGCGACTTTATGAATTAAAGATGGCGGCAACAGAGAACTTGGTGAATACAGGCTACCGACTTGTCTCGTCTTGTCCTCGACTTGTCTCGACTGTCTAGACTTGTCTCGACTCGTTCCCGACCTGTCTCGACTGACTACATAACACTTGGCGCCATCCGGCAGTAAATTTAAGAATTAAAGATGGCGACGGTGGCATCATCTGGTATCGATTATATGAACTAAAATATGGCGACGGTGGTGCCATCTACCAGCCAACTTGAGAACCAAGATGGCGGCGCCTCTGGCAACTAATTTTTGAATTTGGCGCGCGATACTAGCGACATCTACCAGCCAACTTGAGAACCAAGATGGCGGCGCCTCTGACAAATAATTTTTGAATTTGGCGCCCGATACTAGCGACATCTACCAGCCAACTTGAGAACCAAGATGGCGGCGCCTCTGGCAACTAATTTTTGAATTTGGTGCGCGATACTAGCGACATCTACCAACCAACTTGAGGACCAAGATGGCGTCGCCTATGGCAACTAATTTTTGAATTAACGCCATCTGGTAGTCTGTGCTGGAATTAAAGATGGTGGCTGTATAATAATTTTAATTTCAAATGTGACGTTTTAGGTATGTATTTAGGAAGGCAAAAGATGGCGGCTGATGTTTACATCAAATTTCGAAAAGTTGAAGTACGAAAAAAAAAAATTCGAATCCAAGATGACGGCCGTGACGAAAAGTGCAACGGTGACGTCACGATTCGAAGTTGGTGGAAATTTCTAGAAATACAAAATGGCAAATGGATAAGCATGGATTAACATATGGATTAGCATAGATTGGCATATGGATTAGCATAGATTGGCATACAGGTTAGCATAGATTGGTATACGAATTAGCATAGATTGGCATACGGATTGGCATAGATTGACATGGATTAGCATAGATTGGCATGGATTAGCATAGATTGGCATGGATTAGGTTAGGTTAGCATAGATTAGCATATGGATTAGGTTAGGTTAGTTTAGGTTAGGTTAAGTTAGCATAGATTAGCATATGGATTAGGTTAGGTTAGGTTAGGTTAGGTTAGGTAAGGTTTAGTTTAGTTTAGTTTAGTTTAGTTTAGTTTAGTTTAGTTTAGGTTAGGTTAGGTTAGGTTAGGTTAGGTTAGGTAAGGTTAGGTTAGCATAGATTAGCATATGGATTAGGTTAGGTTAGGTTAGTTTTGTTTAGTTTTGTTTAGTTTAGTTCAGTTTAGGTTAGGTTAGGTTAGGTTAGGTAAGGTTAGGTTAGGTTAGGTTAGGTTAGCATAGATTAGCATATGGATTAGGTTTGGTTAGGTTAGGTTAGGTTAGGTTAGGTTAGGTTAGCATATATTAGCATATGGATTAGGTTAGTTAGGTTAGGTTAGGTTAGGTTAGGTTAGGTTAGGTTAGGTTAGGTTTAGTTTAGTTTAGTTTAGTTTAGTTTAGTTTAGGTTAGGTTAGGTTAGGTTAGGTTAGGTTAGGTTAGCATAGATTAGCATATGGATTAGGTTAGGTTAGGTTAGTTTGGTTTAGTTTAGTTTAGTTTAGGTTAGTTTAGGTTAGGTTAGGTTAGGTTAGGTTAGGTTAGTTTAGGTTAGCATAGATTAGCATATGGATTAGGTTAGGTGAGGTAAGTATAGTTTAGTTTAGTTTAGTTTAGGTTAGGTTAGGTTAGGTTAGGTTAGGTTAGGTTAGTTTAGTTTAGTTCAGTTTAGTTTAGTTTAGGTTAGGTTAGGTTAGGTTAGCATATGGATTAGATGACATTATCAGGTTGGCAACATCGAGGGTTGCAAGGCTAAAGGTCAGGGTCGAATTTCAATGTCAGGGTAAAATTTCAAGGTCAAGGTCAAATTTCAAGGTCAAGGTCAAGGTTAAATTTCAAGGTGAAAGTCAATGTTCAAGGTCAAAGTCAATGTTCAAGGTCAAAGTCAATGTTCAAGGTCAATGTTCAAGGTCAAATTTCCAGGTCAAAGTCAAAGTTAATGGTCAAGGTCAAGGTTAAATGTCAAGGTCAAGGTCAAAGGTCAAGTTCAAGGTTCAAGGTCATTGTTCAAGGTCGGCTCCTGGATCCTGCGCCTGTCCCAGAACCGGTATTTTCCATCTACTCGTAACGGGACATTTTTTCGTGCGTACATGGCTGATGAACGTAACGGGACACTTTTTCATGTGTGCATGGTCGAAGGAAGTGACATAATATCTGAATCCCCCTCCCTCCTTACCTGTTCTCATACATACTTTATATATCTACTCGTTGTGTAGCAAAATTAGAAGGATAAAATTACAATGTATTTAAAAAATAAATCTAATTACAACTATTAAAAAGTATGTGCGCTAACTCACAATTGTAAAACCATTAATGAAAAACCTACAAAACCTCTCTCTTCATCACTCTCTTTCTTTCTCTCTCTCTCTCTTTATCTCTTTTATTCGCTCTATATGCTGGTTGCGAAATTCCACGATTGATACAATTAACTTAGAGATAACCCCCACACCGATGCATTGTAACGTCAAATACATTTCGCTTTTGAGAGGGAAACGAGAGCAACTCGAGAACACTCGCAGGCTCACAGCAACGTCCGCCACATTTACACACAGAGCTAACTACTCGTACCCACCGGATGGGATACGAACCCCGAGCAAAAGGCAAATACCTCCGCTTAAACACAATAACAAGTGATCTAAATATAGAACGATAGTGCTAACGCGAGCAAACACATTGGTTAAAAACTTTTTAGAGTAATGGAAGCAATACGCTCTTCAATTCTGTGTGTCAACTCTGGAAAACCATTACGTAGCAGCGGCAATTTTTACAACATTTTTTATAAAGAACCCTAAAGGAAAAAAAAATCTCAAAGTAAATGATGAAAAAAAAAAAAACAACATAGTATTTGTCGGTCGATGGTAGTGAAATAATGTGAGATAAAACATTAAAATAATGTTAAATAAATATATTAATTTTTTTACTATAAAATGAATCCACGTATAACCATACGTTTTTGATAATAAATCAACAAATCAACATAGATTTAAATTAATTAAAAAGATGTAATAATAAATTCTTAAAATAAAGTTATTTCCTTTAACAAATTAACATATAGGTTTCAATTAATTAAAAAAAATAGTTTAATAATAAATTTTAAAATCTATTCATTTTTTATTATAAAAGGACTCTGCTTTTAACCATTAGTTTTTGATAATTTTCTACAAATAAACATAAATTTACAAATAAAAATAAATTTAATTATTAAAAAAAATTAATTCATAACAATATACTTAAAAAAAATTTCCGTTGCTCCCAATTATTCTTGCCAATATTATGATGATTTTCTCCGTGTGCTCCTGATTATTCTTGTCAATATTTTGATTGTTTTTCTTTTTCGTGTGCTTGCGATCATTCCGGTGGTTTCTCAAAGTGCTTCTGGTTATTTCTGAGAAACCGATCTCTCCATGAAGGAGTTTTTACTCTTAATCAGACGTCATTTTTTTATTCAAAGTTACATTTAATTAGTGATTTTCTGCTACTAAATCAACACTTGCAATATTTTTATCAGGTGGAGATAAAAAAAAATATCGTTACTCAGTCAAATAATAATATGCTCTGAGAAATCTGAGAAGCACTAACAGGAAAGACGAACTTCCTTCTCTTTGGAGACTAGCGAAGCCATCCTTCTTTTGCGATCGATACTGAGTATCCAGCATCCCGCATAAAATAAATATTCTTTACCTGCAAGCAACATATGACGTAATCTGTTGTTGAAAAGCATAACTACTTATAACAAGTTATTTTGTATGAGATAAATTAACTCTCGCTGACGAAATAATTAAAAAATTCTATTTAAGTAATGGTTTCAATTTAAAACTCTTAGTTTTGCATCTACCATGGATCATGGTTTGTTATCTGCAGCTGAATCGGAAGGAAGCCGCTGTAGATACTGTGGCAAGGATTTTGTCATGAGAAGAATGATTGTGCTGAAATCCCACTACGCAAAATGTTAAGCTGTAATCGGTGTAGCAGGTTGTTAACACGAATTGACAGCTTAAAAAATACATGGTAGAACGTGTAAAGCCAAGCCTACTTACGGCATACAGGACATCGATGTATCCACTTGACTAAATAAGAGTGATCTGCATTACGACAATAATTTTCCTTGTCTTGAGAGTGATGGTATCAGCTCACCCGATCGTGACGAAGAACATAAATTGAAGGATGCTGATGGCTTCGGGAAGACTGAAACTAATGGAAGTATCAACACCGTAAAAAGTGAGAATACATTCAAGGCTATATTCAGTAGATCCTCCATACTTTGTAAAAATGATGGACTCCTAAAAAGGAAGCATGAAGACGATGAAGACACTTCGATATCAACGATATCGAGTTTTTACGGTAATCTGAGTGAAGACGATGCCTTCTACGGTGATTGCTACAGTGACTCTGAAGCTGGCGATGTGACCGAAGACTGTGCTGAAGCACCTAAAGCAGGCAAGATCGAAGACTGTGATGGTGTACTGAGACCGAAAGGATGGAAACGACGTGTTATAATAAATAAATCTGATCAAGCTTGTGATGGACACTGGCTATATGATGAAAGTTACCCTGAGGTTGGTGTTAAAACGGAAGAAATCAGAGATCATAATATTTATTATAAACGTGCAAGGAAGATGGTGGCAGAAGAGATTGATTACACATCTAGGAAAGATCCAAACATATTGGTTAAACGGCTAAAACTGTTGATGGCATCTGTTCGTAGAGGAAACTACTCGCATATCGAGGAAGTGTCTTCCATACTTAAAGAACTGCGGGTATCTGGTTACATACAATAATCATTTGTTTAACTGCCATGTGTGTACTATTAAAAATTCAATGATTTATTTATATTTTAAAAAAGTATGTTTTATTACTTGTATTTTGATTTCCAACCAAGCCTGTGTTTCCGCTACTGTATGTGTGACCATTCCGTTTCCTGTGTGTTCGTTCCGTTTCTTGTGTGTACGTTCCGTTTCCTGTGTGTACATTCCATTTCCTGTGTGTACTGTGGATACATTCCGTTTTTTCCTGTGTGTAATATTTCTTCATTTCGTTTCCTGTGTGTACTGTGTGTACGTTCCGTTTCCTGTGTGTAGTTCCCTTTCCTGTGTGTACTGTGTGTACATTCCGTTTTTTTCCTGTGTGTACTATTTCTTCATTCCGTTTCCTGTGTGTACTGTGTGATCATTACATTTATTGCATGTTAATTGCATGTATTGCGCGTAGAATGCGTACATTGCGTGTTGGAGCTGATGGTGCTTTTGGAGCCGAGTATACTTGTATCCTTGTAGATTCAAAGACATGTAGTTTCGTAGCCACGCGGTCTTTTAGCCATGCAGTCTCGCAGCCATGTATAACTCGTAACCAGCTAGATCATTTAACTCGTAGCCTTGTGGCCTCATCGTCTCTTAGACTTGTAGCATTCTAGCCAAATGCGATTGGAGCTGTTGAGACAAAAGGAAGATGGAGCCAACGACTGTAGGAGCCAATGACTTTTGGAGTCAAAAGACTGTTGGAGTCAAAATACTGTTTAAGACAATGAATGTTGGAGCCAATGACTATTGGAGCCTTTGAATATTGGAGCCAATGACTGATGGAGCCAATGTATATTGGAGCGAATGACTATTGGAGCCACTGACTGATGGAGAAAATGACTATTGGAGCCAATGAATATTGGAGCCAATGAATTATGGAACTACAAACTGATATATTCATAGACTGATGGAGACATTATATCCTAACTTAACATTAACGATTGCATCCTGCCGAGTTGCATGTACGTGAGAATTTACCTCCTTTTCGTTAAATAAGCTTTCGTTTTGTAGAATGTGCTTCCTTTTTATTGATGGTGTGTCCAAAATTAGCTGCCTTTACGTATGGGTGCTTCCTTTTTTGTTAATTGCGGGTAGTGAAATAAGCAGTGACTAAATATTTACTAGTTCAAAACATCTTGGTGTTACTAAAATATTTTTCAAGGTCACTTGGTCCTTTAGTATGTATAAAAATGTCACGATGGTCTAATTGAATATAATTAGCTAACGACGAAGTAGGTCATGCGGTCCGGAAATGACTAGCCTATACTTCTGAAATTGTTTATGAGCCTGTCTCATGGACCGGAGACACTTGGTCTGTATGTATGGATGGCTTTGTACATGAACTGTTTATAGGGTAATCAGATTATCGAACACTTAGACTTACATGTTAGGCTAATCGGTACTGTATTTAATTGGTTGGTCAGGTATATTGTCGCAGTCTGGAAATTTCACAATTCTTTTTTTCTTAAATTTATTTTACTTTTGTTTCTCGTCAGGTTTACGTGTTAGTGTACGTGCACGTCTCCAGGCTCGGCCGGTTGATTTCGACACGCGGGTATTGGAATATAGGTTGCTGCGACATTAGTTTACAGGCACCGCGGGCTTTTGCGAGGCTGCGTGGTTAGCTATTTCTCGCAGGTCGCTGGCCAGGGCCCGCTGAGAGGTTGCAACATGCCGTTCCAAAAAAACCCGCTGTGTAACGTCGATTTTGTTTGTTCTGCCACGCAAGGCTTTTGTGTACTCGTTTCGAGGACTCTGTCCTGATTAGTGTTGCCATCTGGCGTCCGACTTTGGAAACGTAGACAGAAATAATCGAACAGCGCAGGAGGGGGAGGGAGAGCTCGCTCGCGCCTGCGCAGAAGGAACTGTCGTCTTCCTTTGTTTTTTTTTTCCTTGCGGGAGGGAGGGACAGCCATTTTTTTCCTGTGGCTAAGTTTTCCCGGTGTTCGTGTTTTTTTTTTTTTTCCGGAGTGGCTCAGTTTTGTAGTTAAAACCTCCTTCCAGGGAGGGGCCGAGGCTTTTTGCCTGGGGACCTCTCTGGAAGCCGGGTCCACGTCGGTTTGAAACAACTTTTCTTCGCCTCAAGTCAGAGGGTAAGTGGTTGGCCATGGCTCGTTCGCCACGACCATTTCTTGGACGATCTTCGTCTTAACCTTTTAATAAATAATGTAGTATTATTCCATCCCTATTATTTATTATTTGGTTTTGGGAAAAATCGACGTCTGGTTATAAGCATGTATGTAGTGTTAACTGGGAAGTGTACTGTTCCTCAGCGGAGCTGCGGCGACGGCCATGTTGTTGTAGCGATAATTGTTTGCCGGCTGACTTCACTTTAACGTGTATTTAATGTATTTATTCATTCGTGAATCTATTTGTTAACTTATTTGTTATTAATTCATGTGTTAAACTTTTTTTTCAGAGTTTGTTTATCGTGTTTCTAATATTTATCTTAATAAATAAAATCTGTGCTTGAATGAACTAATCATGTTTCTTTTCAGTACATAAATTATATCCTACACTTCCTGTATAGGGAGAAGACTTGGTCTTGAGTACCATGCCTACCAACGAGCTACAGTACCACCCCCCAATGTTATAGGTTATTTATTGTTATGTGTATAGGTGTACGAGGGACGTCTGACGGAAGCACGTCACAAGTGGTGTGAGGCTTCGGGTAGTCTCTTGTAGGGTTGTTTGTGCTTTATTTTTTTTTTCTCTTCTCTTTTTATTTCAAATTTAATCATGTTTTATTCCAGAGTAGTGGAAGCAGTGTCGTGTGGAAGCACGCAGCAAATGTGTTGCATTTTGCTGCTCCACGTATTTTTAGTTTTAACGTTACGGTTGTTTTGTTTAAATTTTATGGATAAAAAGTTTTTGGTTTAGTTAAGTTAGTCACTCAGTCAGTTAGTCAGTCAGTCATGAGTTTCTTTTTTTTTTTTGATCAGGTCATCTATCAAGTTTTATTAAGTTTTAACTATGTAAATTCTAATGCCGGTTTAATGATTATTTAATTAATTTTGAAAATTATCATAATTAAATTTTGGTTATGAACCTAAGAGTTTGTGTGGAGTTTTGGTTCAGGAACGATGTTAAAACTTGTGTTAAGTAATGTTATAGACAGTGCTTGTTGCGGACGTGGAAAGTCATGTGTCGTGGAGCGGTGAGGAGCGCGACAGTCAGCTGTGCGCTGACCTTGAGCGGTTGCCAGCCTGGCGCGACACGGCTCGGCACGGCGCGGCAAAGCTCGTTCCGGCCCGGTGTTTACCGGCCGGCTGGTCTTCCAAGGATACAGATAAGAGTTTCACAGTTATTTTTTTTTAATGATTTGGTTTTTGTGTGTTATTAGTAATGTTGAGAGTAATAATTTTAAAGTATTTATTTATTTGTCATTATAATTATTTTTGTTTTAATAATAATTAAATTTTTTTTTGAACTCTGCATTTCAAAATTGTAGGAGGTACACAGTAGAAGGGATTAGCTCTAAGAAAAGTGTGAGGTTTGTTTATTTGTGTATGTTAAGGGAATGAACTCCAGGGGAACAGTAAGGCATTATTGTGTTGTTTTTGAGATGAGAGAGTTGTTGTTATTGTCCAGCCAGTGGAGCTGAGCTGGGACAATTTGAGGTGTCCCTGGGAGAGTAGGGACTGTAGCGCAGACCCATAGGAGATGGGCTGGCTACTGGTTAAGGGTCGGGAGAACCCTGAGATGTTAGTAGTTTGGGGCAGGAGTTCCCAATGGTAGTACCGGAAGTGGCTATCCCGTATGGGATAAGGGTACCACTTCATTTAATTTTATTGGTGGGGTTAGAGTCCCCTGTTGTGTAGTGGGCCTATAGGAGATAGGCACTACAGCGAAATTTTTGGTTGTCCTGGAGGTTAATTCCCTGGGTTAAGTTAAGGAATTGTTCTTAAAGTTAGGAAGTAGGGAAATGTGAATCATTGTTGGAGAGTGAGTTAGTGTACCTGCCTACGTATTAAATTAAATTTTATTGAATTAATGTATGAGAAAGTTTATTGTGTTATGGATAATGGAAGTGAGTTAATTTTTTTTAAATTGGTTTTTGAGTAAAGTATTTTAAGTAATAAAGTTAAATAATAGAGTGAGTGGGGACAGTTATGATTGAGTATTTTTGAATTTATTTTGTTTATCCTACTTGTAATGTAAGGTTTTAATTTGTTCTCTCAACATAAGTAAAATTTAAATAAGTTTTTTTTTTATTCAGTGTCCCTTATACATTTGTTGACACAAGTAATAAAGCATTTTTATTTATTTACAATTTTATTTTAATTACACAAAAATTTGTATTTAGCTTTGTGATATAGAGAAAAATTTTTTTTATGAGTTGTTTTGTTTGTGTTCGATTCTTATCGGTTTTGTGAAAGTAGTGTTACAGTATTCAGTTCAGTGGTGACCTGTGACTGACTTCATGACTAAGAAGACTGAGCATGGTGTTGCTGGCTGCACATCAGAGTGAATCTGATGGCACCACCAGTAGCTGTTGTTTCGAGGTGTTGCTGTTTTCACCCGACTAGACCAACCAGCTGATTGCTGCCTACAGCCTAGCAGATGTTAAGGTGAAAGTATTTTTATTTTTCTCATCATGTTCATTAATTTTTTTTAAATTTTTGTCTAGGATGTTTAATGCAATTTTTATTTCAGCTTTCGTGGTTTATTAATAACAGGCAGATTGTAAGCGAATAAAGAAAAGTATTTTTTTTGGGCAGTCTAATTTTATGATTGTTGACTCAGGAGTTTAATTTTTCTAAGAGAGCAAGTTAAATAGTAAAAAATGGTTAAAAGTAACAGACATAATTTTTGTGTTGATTTTGGCTATGGCCCTGGTTCGATTGAGTAGTTACTGTGTTAACAAAATTTATTTGTTGATGATGCCAGTGTAGGAAGCTAGAGAGTAATGTAATACAGACCCTGGAGGAATGGGCTGTATCGTGAGGGCTTGGAGGCCCTGGTTGTGACTGGGTTCGCAGGGTAGGCGACCCTTAGTAAATGAGGAATGAGCCTGGGGAATGTTGTGCTCTTTTGAAGTAGCAGTGGCTACCAATGTAAGAGGCACGGAGGTGTAGAAGTGGTGGGCCAGGAATTGGCACCACAGGGATGATTGGTCGAACCAATCCTCCCGCTGGGAACTTTTTTTTTTTTTTTGTTGTTGATGTTGTTGGGTTAGAGTCCCACAAGGTGTGTCCACAGGAGGTGGATGTTAGGCATCTATTGGCTTTTGTTGTTTTGAAAAACTTAGAAACATGTTGATAGTCATCGATTTTGGGTTGAAGTCATTTGTGAACCAGGTGCCAGAGGTCAGACCGTCAGAATAATTTAAATTTTGATTGATGAGATTATTGGTAAAATTATTTAGTTTTGGTATTGAGGTTTTTGCCTATGGGTATGTTTAATAATTTTTTTTTAAGACTTTTCAAATAGTTAACGTATACCCATCTTTGTTTAAAATCGTTTAACTATTAATGTTGCACAAGTACAAAAGTATTTTCATTTGCCTATTTGTCGCTGTCACATTTATCAGGAGAACTTGTATGTCAAACTTAAGATACCTATTGTTTATGTTAATTCCAATTGGAAACTATTTCAGTTTGTTGCGGTACCTTTCCGCTGGAAAAATAACACTTGCCACTTAGAGCACGAGCCCAACTTTTTAGCAGTAAATAATGAGCAACTGGTGACCATTCAGGGTAGAAATTTGTTGGATTGTCGTCCCTTCGAAGACAGTTTATGTTTTGTTCCCAGATTTTGAGGTGATGCCATGGGAAGTTCTCTATGTCCTAAAGCTTTATTTCAGGGAGTGACTGCAGAGAAACTTGGTGAACTGTGTGCTTACAGATGCCATTCGGGAACCCACCTCATGATTACGCAGGCTGGTCCTGAACGGTATTTTCTAACTAACCCTGTTGGTAAACTAGAAGTACAATGTTTAGTGAATAAGAACCAAACCTTGTTTTTAGCTGCGGCGGATCGACCTGGCGCTGTGGACATTGAGGTCCCTTGCGATTGTCGCTTGTACATGAATGATGAGCTTAAAATTAATGAACTTTATCCGTGTGATTTTCTTTCTAAAGCTAAATTCCAAATGATTCATGTGATTCCAGCTGCTTGGTCAAAATTAAAAAAATTAAAGATTTTACCTTTAACAGCATCTTCACACACAGTTTTTCCTTCATTAGAAGATTGTTTAGACGAGGATTGGCCTTCTGTTATTCCTCACTTGAATTTGGTCGTTTCACGTTCCTTTGCGAGGCCCGAAGAATTACAGCTGCGAGACCCGGTGGAAGTTGTAAGCTTTTTGTTAAAACATTTACAAAGTATTTCTTTATTTGTGATTGGTGGTACTTTATTACTAATTGTTGAAAGAAACCCTTATCTAGTGGGGATTGGTACCTTCCCCCGCGTATCAGCTTTTAGTGAAAATGTCATGTTAACAATGGAGATAAGCATAACTGTATTTATACTTGGTGTCATAATGTGTATGATTCTTTTTCTGCTATGGAAATGGTTGTCACTCAAGTGGAAATTACGGAAAACTGAGGAAATCTCATCTACTGTACAGACTGATGTTGCAACTACAAGTGAAACCTTTAACTTACGTGAGAAATTTTCTGAGAATTGTCGATTAAAATCTAAGTTGGTTAGTGAGTCAGGTGAGGAATTTCATGTTTACCTCACCCTGTGTGATTAATTTTACAGAACTGATGTTTATGTTTGATTTGTTTTCCCCATTAAGGGCACATAGTTGTTAAACACTTTTGTGGTTAGGATTTATAATGTTTTTTTAATTAACTGTTCAGTTCAGAGGTTTTACTTTTTGTTTAAAGAATAAAAAAAAAGAGACAACAATCGAGGATGAATCTAGGGGTCCAAGCAATTATTAATCTAGGGTTAATTTTTTTTTTAATTATTTGTTTACGCTCGACTTTGATTTAACCTGGGTAGGGATACCTTGTTCCTGGTCTATCCCCTCCCCTGTCCAAACCGGTGTACACTCGTGCCTCTGAAGACAGTGTAATTCATTTTCCACAGACTCAAGTGAGGCAGAGTGGTTAGCAACAAGTGTTTACGTTTTCTTTTTCTTTCATGAAGAAGAGACAGTGCATCGATGTACCACATCCAGAGACTTCAACGATTACGTTACGTAAGTTATGTGAAGAACTTTCCTTCGCCATGTATGTCCTCCTGACTGAGGACCATGTGTTGTGCAGCCATTGAACTTGTGTGGGAGATGGACTACTGTTTCCTCCCCTGTTGTGTGGTGGGCTGCTTATAACTCATGAGGAGTTATACTGTGGAAGCCCCTTCCCAAATCGGTTGCTGTATGTATGTGAACTTTCTGTCTTAAAAGAATGAAGAAACGGATCAGCATGGGGCTCGCTTTCGTCGACTTGTGCCGAATGAAGAAAATAGTTACTCTCGGCCAACCAGTGACAATGCTATTTTTTTTTTCTGTTCTGTAGCTAGTAGCTGCAGAGGTGTGTTATGAAGATCTTGGACTTCATCTAATCCTATGGACATTTCAGGTTCCTTTCCTGATGTTTATCCTTTGTTTTCCTGACTTGTATAGTCCATTCCTTTTCTCTTGAAGGCCAAGCTCCCATTTTAATTTAGCTGTGTTTGTTTCATTTTATTGACATATTTATGATCATCTTTGTTGTTGTTGTTGGAGAATAACATGCCCCTGGACTCATCCTTGGTTAGTTATGCTGTTTATGGAACTGATAAAGATTAAATGTAGGGTGGATCTTTTTGTAAAATATTTGACAACATTGTTTGCTAATTATTCAATAGGGTCACTTCACAGTTTTACTTAATATAATAATTAACTTTTGTTTGTTATCAACCTTGTACTAACATAATGTTTTGATATGACAATAAAAATACACCCTCCCCCCTAATTAACTTGTTTAAATAGGCTTGACAGTGTAGTGTATGTTCTTTGGTGAGATTTTGAAACTGGTGTTGAAATGTTTGTTCAGTTTCACTGGGGAGACATCCCCGATGACATGCTGCGAGGAAGGCAGGCTGAGGGCAGAACTGCTCTGAAGGCTGGATCCTGGGTGTGAGCTGCAGATCACACTTCAAGGACTCTTCTCTCCAGCTTCAACTAGGGCTGATCTGTCCACGGTTCATGCCTCTCCTAGTTGTATGTCGTACGAGTATTTTTACAATGTGCCAGTCACCATCGATTCTTACAGGAAATAAATGTTTCCTGGGCTATTTACTAAAATTGTATCCTGTATTGGTTTAACTTTTTCAGTTTAGACTTTGAATTTAATTGTTGTAGTAAAACCTAACCTTCGTGCGCTGTCTTGTTCGAGTAGGCTTTGAACTTATAAATTTTTTTTGCCCCTTGGTTTTATTCATTGTTAGGAATTTTTATGGCTTGTGGGGCACAAGCCCTTGTAGACCAGGGTAATGTCGCGGTCTGGAAATTTCAGTATTCTTTTTTTCTTAAATTTATTTTACTTTTGTTTCTCGTCAGGTTTACGTGTTGGTGTACGTGCACGTTTCCAGGCTCGGCCGGTTGATTTCGACACGCGGGTATTGGAATATAGGTTGCTGCGACATTAGTTTACAGGCACCGCGGGCTTTTGCGAGGCTGCGTGGTTAGCTAATTCTCGCGGGTCGCTGGCCAGGGCCCGCTGAGAGGTTGCAACTCGCCGTTCCAGAAAAACCCGCTGTGTAACGTCGATTTTGTTTGTTCTGCCACGCAAGGCTTTTGTGTACTCGTTTCGAGGACTCTGTCCTGATTAGTGTTGCCATCTGGCGTCCGACTTTGGAAACGTAGACAGAAATAATCGAACAGCGAAAGAGGGGGAGGGAGAGCTCGCTCGCGCCTGCGCAGAAGGAACTGTCGTCTTCGTTTGTTTTTTTTTTTCCTTGCGGGAGGGAGGGACAGCCATTTTTTTCCTGTGGCTAAGTTTTCCCGGTGTTCGTGTTTTTTTTTTTTTTCCGGAGTGGCCCAGTTTTGTATTTAAAACCTCCTTCCAGGGAGGGGCCGAGGCTTTTTGCCTGGGGACCTCTCTGGAAGCCGGGTCCACGTCGGTTTGAAACAACTTTTCTTCGCCTCAAGTCAGAGGGTAAGTGGTTGGCCATGGCTCGTTCGCCACGACCATTTCTTGGACGATCTTCGTCTTAACCTTTTAAGAAATAGTGTAGTATTATTCCATCCCTATTATTTATTATTTGGTTTTGGGAAAAATCGACGTCTGGTTATAAGCATGTATGTAGTGTTAACTGGGAAGTGTACTGTTCCTCAGCGGAGCTGCGGCGACGGCCATGTTGTTGTAGCGATAATTGTTTGCCGGCTGACTTCACTTTAATGTGTATTTAATGTATTTATTCATTCGTGAATCTATTTGTTAACTTATTTGTTATTAATTCATGTGTTAAACTTTTTTTTCAGAGTTTGTTTATCGTGTTTCTAGTATTTATCTTAATAAATAAAATCTGTGCTTGAATGAACTAATCATGTTTCTTTTCAGTACATAAATTATATCCTACACTTCCTGTATAGGGAGAAGACTTGGTCTTGAGTACCATGCCTACCAACGAGCTACAGTACCACCCCCCAATGTTATAGGTTATTTATTGTTATGTGTATAGGTGTACGAGGGACGTCTGACGGAAGCACGTCACAATATTGACTTGATTAGTTTTTCGTAGAGTGAATGATTAATAATCTCCGCGAAAGGTAATGGAAAACAGAATCTAAAATTTATTTAATTTTAGTTACAACTGTCACTGGTCAAGAATCGAACAAAGGACAGGAACTGATCTAATAAATTAAAAAAAATAATATTTGATTTTTTTCGGTGAATTTTGGAATTTTTCCCGCATTTCTAGCTAAATAATTACATGATTTCAAGATGGCTCCCAAATTTCAAGATGGCGAGCACCTCAGTAATAATAAATGATTACTGCACTCTAGCGGGTTATAATAGAATTAGCATGATTGTAAGACGATTACACACACAAGATGGTGTCCTCCAGCAGACAAAAACAAGATGGTGGCAGTAAGCACTAGCAGGCGGTAGCTCCTGGTAGCATGTACTGAACATAAAATTTCGGATCCATGATGGTCGTCAAGGTCAATGTCAAATTTCTAGGTCAAGATCAAATTTCTAGGTCAAGGTCAAAAATCAAGGTCAAGGTCGAACTTCAAGGTCAAGTCGAATTTCAAGGTCAAGGTCAAATTTCAAGGTCAATGTCAAAGTTCAAGGTCAAGGTAAAGTTCAAGGTCAAGTTCAAAGTTTAAGGTCAAGGTCAAATTTCAATTTCAAGGTCAAAGTTCAAGGTCAAGATCTAAGTTCAATGTCAAGGTCAAAGTTGTAATGTTTAGGCAAAATTTCAATTTCAAGGTCAATGTTCAAGGTCAAGGTCAAAGTTCAATGTCATCAGTCGAACACAACGGTATGGTGACCAGAAAATTATACTAACATGGTATTGGCACACTCTAGCGGACTAAAAAAAGACGGTGGTCTCCAGCAGATGAAGACAAGATGGCGGACATGTCGTCACACCAGCTGATGATATATGTACCTTGGTATTGGTGGTGGTAGATCAGTCTGTAGGTGGCTTCTGTGGAGGAAGGATCTGTTGTTTTTTGCTCTTAGCAGTTTCTAACCAAGGACGGGTATCAAACTAATCAATCCTTATTCTAATAAATGATTTTTTTGATGAATTTAGGTTTTTTCTCGAATCTATAGCATTAAAATTATGGATTTTCAAGACGGCTGACGTCACGTAAAGTGCAACGGTGATTTTAAGGATTTTTATTATTTAATTCGGTTGATTAATTTTTTTAATGATTATTTAAAATTTCCCGTTTTTCTAACATAAAAATTACGGATTTTCAAGATGGCGGCCGTAACGATAATTGCAACAGTTACGTCTAAATACAAGATAGTGGTTCTGTCTCGAACAGGTGATGATATTATAACTTTAAATTAAAAAAAAATTACAAGTCCGAATATACATGTTACTGTATTTTTATATATACCGTATTTAATTTTCAGTCTGGTAAATGTCTCGATGGCAGAGCGGTTAAAGGCGTATGTTTTCCAAACTAGAGATCAGAGCTCCGATGGTTCGAATCACGGCACTTCCGATGTATTTTGTATGAAAATTTACATTTAATATGCCGATAAGGACCATAATAGCTATGGTAGGCAATGGAACACCGACCTTATGTGATGAGACAGAGCGACGCCTGTGCTCTCTATGAAGAAACAACAGAAACAAAGTCGACGGCATCCAAGATGGTGGCCTCCAGTGGAACAGAAAAAAATCAAGAGCGATGCTGGCGCTCTCTAGGAACAAACAGCAGAAACAAAGTTCGCGGTTTCCAAGATGGCAGCCTCCAGTGGAACAGAAAAAATCAAGAGCGATGCTGGCGCTATCTAGGAACAAACAGCAGAAACAAATTCGAAGGTATCCAAGATGGAGCCTCCAGCAGAACAGAAAAAAATCAATATGGCATCAGAGACGAAAATTTCATCATAATGAGTGGGGCGTTCGATTTCAATATGGCGTATCCATCCAAGATGGCGGATCCAAGATGGTCGCCGGGGTCAAGGTAAAAGTCACGGTACTACTTGTCCCGTTACGCTGTGTTCCGTTATGCTCAGCCAAAATGGCCGCCGTGACGTCAGAGCAATCGGTCATTGACCCCGGCACCAGCACCTTTCGCCTGGAGCCTGTTCCCGGACATACCAAAACATACTACTCTTACTTATAGTTAAAGATTTGTCATTGTATCGCTTACAATCATTGGTTATATTATAATCATGTTATAAAATAATATATTTTTTTTATTTTTCCTGTAATTTTGGGATAATAGTATGACAGGGACCTTACCCAGAACTTCGTCGAGATGAAAAGCAAGACGTATAAAAAGTGCAATGTGTACAAACCAACTCCACATAACGTGCATTGTACCTACCTATCGCTGCATAGCAATTCACGGTACCCCTACAATCGTGTTCCGAAGTGAAGTTCAAGGTTATCTGTGCAGGGGATTGAAGATTGGACAAAATTTCAAATATATAGTTTATCTAAATCATAAGTAAAATTAACAGAAACGAGATGTTCGTAGATCATGGTCACAGTTATGGCCAGAGTAATATTTTAGTCTTAAGATTTTTTTGTAGTTTTTGACGTGACAACGTCTAATAAATCGATGAACGCCGGCTGCACGCACGAAAAGAGTCCCGTTACGCACATTGATCCGTTACGCTCATTGGACGCTTGCGCCGCTTATTACAACAATTTCGGCAATAAATGTTAATTATTCTTGCTTTTTAAAAATCTGATTACTACTATAATTTCAAGTATTTATTTATTTATTATTAAAATAAAAATGATTCACTTTTATCCATAAAAGTATGCAATCATTTCATAAATATTTTGTTATGACGTTGTCACGTTAAACTATCGTCCGTAAACCGACTTTACAGACAACCAATTTTATTTTTTTGGAAATTGGTTAATCAAATATTTGTGAGAGGGTCCGGCAGATCTGGTGTCCCTCGACGGCCCTGGAGACAGGAGGTGTTGGCAGCACTGCTCGTACCCGGGTCGTCGGTCTCGAGCTGTCCCCGAGCCGCCGCCGAGCTGCCCGAGGCCTCCGAGCCGCCCCGCGACTCCGACTCGGACTTGAGCTCGGCGAGCACTCGGTCCAGGGCTGCCAACACAAGCGCGCGCTCTAGCCCAGGGGCTGCGTCGAGGACCAGCTGTTCGCCCGGATAACTTTATGCTGTCAATCAGTAGCTATACGTTTCAGAAAGAATGTTCATTTTTTTTTAATAAAAGTCAAATCTCATTAGAAATATTTAAATTTTGAAATGAAAAATATTTAAATATATTTAATTTTATTGTACTTAAAATATAATTTCTACTATAAAATGTTTTTGTAAAACTTTGAAGTTTTATTAGATAGAATGACAAATTTTTTGTAAACAAATTTTTTTATATTCAATATAGTTATTAATTTTAGAATATTTTTTTTATAATTTAAAATAGTTTTATTATGATATACAACAAATAATTTATTTTCAGCCATAAATATGTTCTAAGTCCAATCACTTACCACACGGCTCTGACGTTCAAATTTAAACATGGTTGAAATTCTTGCAGTATTGTCAGGACAGTAGCTATCAAGAGAGATTTATCGTCATGACATAATATGAAGAAATAAAACCATGATAATTCATTTTTCTCTAATAATAGTCGGGCATATTATATGCCACTATCAGCGTTCTGACGGGATTTGGTTGTTGAAATATAAATTAGCAGAAACATGATTGTTTTAAATTAGCTATAAAATTCTCTGAATATTTTGTAATTTTAAGAGGTGGTTAAAAATATATGAGCAAGTCATTCAGTACTCGTCAGTGTGTTGTGTAATCATGTAACATCGAACAAGCACCTGTTCTCATGTTGTTCATATTTGCAAATAAACCTATAAAACAAAACTCGGACCCGAAATTTAAAGCATAAGTCTTTAAGTAGATGGAAAAGGGGAAAGCAGGGAAAATTCGTATGGGAATAGGCTTGGCGGCTTTGTTGGTGAGGAAATAGCCATATTCAGGCGGGTCCACCACTCTTTGACTATGATCAGGACCTCGTCGGCCATTTTGTATGACTTCACAGTCGCCATCTTGGTATCTGCAACTTTTGAAAATCTGTAATTATTGAGCTAGAAATTCGGGGGGAAAAATACAAAAAATATCATAGAAAAATAAGCTTAATAAAAATAACTATTGATTCGATTGATTTTGGTAATTGGTTAGATCCATGCTTGATGCAAAAATTGTAATTACATGTAGAAACTTATTCATTAAAGAATGGTGAAAAGGTTCTCTCTTTGAAGCACTCGGAGATAAGTGGCAGAGGTCTCACCAGGAATAACCAGGATTACACGGTTAAAAACCAACAGAAGTCTCGCTAGGAATAACCAGAAGAACTAAGAGAATACTAACAAAATACTGACAGGAATAATCAGAAGCACTCTGAGAAAACAAGAAAAATATTGGGAGGAACAGTCAGCACACAAAGAAAACTAAAACAGATTTTTTTTCAATCACTATTAGTGAATCATAAATAAATAAATAAATTTTTTTAAAAATCTCATAAACATCTTCTGGCTTGTAATAGAACTCTAATCATGCTGAACAAACGAGACGTTCACAAATTGGCAAAAGCTGTTTTTGTGATATTTTTTTTAATTTTAATTTTTTTAATTTTTTTTAAATTTGGATTTAAACTGTATGGGGCTGGCTATCGACTGGATGTGCTTGGTTTATAGACTATCATGTAGATCTGCCATGAAAATACATGTCACGGCATGCAAAAGTTCCTGCGGATTCTAAGAAGATAGTAGAAATCGAGAAACGGGAGAAATTGTAATAAGTGTATTTTATCTCGAAGAAATTATTGTTAAAGTTTTTATTTTTAATTTTGTTTTTTTTATCACTCGACCATTTTGTTTTTTTTTTGTGAATTTATTTAAATTTTTATTTTTTTAAGGATTTAACCAAGTACTGAAATTGACTTAGTTCATCATTATTTTATCGTGCGATTTTATTGACGAATTTTTTAATTTTTCCGGAATTTTTAGCGAAATAATTATGAATTTTCCAAGATGGTGGCCAAAGGATGGCATCGATAGCTTACTGACAGTTGGTAGATGAGGAATTTAAGACGTTTTTAGAATTTTTTCACTATTCTTTAATGAATAGGTTTTTACATGTAATTACAATTTGTGCATCAAGCAAGAATCGAACCAAGGACCAAAATCAATCGAATCAGTAGTTATTTTTACTAAGCAAATTTTTACATGATTTTTAGTATTTTTTTTCCGAATTTCTAGCTCAATAATTACAGATTTTCAAAAGTTGAAGATTCCAAGATGGCGACTGTGAAGTCATCCAAAATGGCCGATGAGGTCCTGATCATAGTCAACGAGTTGCGGACCCGCCTGCATATGGCCATTTGCTCACGATTGGCAAGCCAGACAAGCCATAGTCCCTTAACAAATAACATTGTCCCTGCTTTCCCCTTATTACAAATCCTACTAATATTATAAACGCGAAAGTTTGTAAGTATGGATGGATGTTTGTTACTCTTTCACGTAAAAACTACTAAATGTATTTGAAGGAAATTTGGCCTACATCTAGCTTATAACCTGGATTAACACATAGACCCCATATTAATATGAAATTCCATCTCTAAGGGAGTGAAAAAGTGATAATTTCATTTTATAACAGAAAAAATCATAGGTCATAGATATACAAATAGTGAGTGAGTGTCATTTCTCTGTCTGACACACGATCATACACATAGTAAGGTCTGGAAAATTAATATTTTTCTCCTTGGTGAGACCAGTTCGCTTAGTGGAGCTCGCAGCGGCTAGCAAAATAAAGGCGCTAATAATACTTAGTTTTGTTCTTAACTTCGTCAATAGATAGAGTTGCATTGAATTTTAAACGCACCATTGTTTGATGCGTTTTTCATGTCTTTAATTTTCGTTTGTTTGTGCCGTATGCGTTCCTAAACCATTCAACCGATTGTGATTAAATTTTTGTGATTTGTTATGCGCATGCCCATGAAGGTTACTGAGACGTTGTAAATATTTTTCAATATTTGGAGCACGAATCGTGTCAAAAATGTGTTTATTTAATTTTATACAGCGGCACTTCGTCTGTTTTTGTTGTATCAGTGCGTCCGTATGACACAGTTTATTTAAAAATAAAAGAGAGATAGATATAGAGTGATATATATATTTAGATAGAGACGGAGAGATAAGTTGAGATAGAGCAAGGTATAGAGAATGAAATGGGTTAGATAAAGAGATATACCTATAGATGTATAGAGCTATATAGAGACTTATATATAGAAGATACAGAGATAGTGGGAAGTAGCCTATATATGTAGATATTGTGCCGTTAATTTGTAAATTCGACACAATATATTTTAAATTTTTATTATGATTTTAAATTTTTGTGTAGAAATTTTATTTGCCCTACTATAGTGTAATTTTAATTTGTTAGTCCGGTGTACTCCTCTGAGTTAAACTTTGTCTCAGTGCTCTGGAGCCCCTTTCCCATCGGCGTATCGGATATTCTGCTGGCCTAATCACTGACTGGCAGACCGCTTACCATTTCCCCCGCCTTCAGTCACGCCTCAAGCCTGTAATATAATTTCCCTTCGTGATCCTAACTGCATGGCAAGGCTGTAGCTTGCAGGCGACCAGTTCGCGGAGACGAGCTGAGATTCGCCCTTTTCATCACGTCGTAGTGTTATATTCGCCCCTCGGTAGCCACGACGGGGCGTAGTTTCCCACCAACGTTGCATTTCCCCCCCCCCTCAATCCAAGTAAGACCAATGACCGGTCGTAACCCCCTGGGGACCGGTGACCGTTCTCTAGGTCTGCCGCGCAAAAACGAGTGCGCCAGAACTGACAGCAAACACTACCTAGCGACTAAGTCACGAACTTCTCCGCTTGCCTACCCTCTAAGGCACCAGAGAGCAGCACCGCTCTCCCTTGAGTTATATGGACGCCAGGCGCGAGTCGATTCTTTTTAACTCAGCCTCCTCCGATAGAGTTCTCTACGGTCGCCCAGTGTGGCCAACTTCAAGACTCCTGCTAGAGTTTTTTTTCGCCCGCATTCGGGCAAGTTCGGTATTTTTCGGCGGGCCAGACACCCCCCTTCCACCTGTTAGAGCCGGTGGGCACTTTTTAATTACGAGACGCGTTTCTCCGCGGGACACTTCGCGCCGCGGCTGCAGACGGATCGTTTGATTATCGGCTAGTCGACGAGACTTTGCAAAACTTCCATCCGGCCGCAACCGACTATGTAGTCGCCTAATTGAGGGATGCTATCCCTAAAATCTTTTCAAGTAGTTTAGTCCGTCTGCAATGTAATAGTTATTTTTTTTAGCTTTTAATTTTTTTTGAAATTTATTATTATGAAGAAATCATCCGCGTCCTGCCGCGCAATTCGCGAGCTCCCGAGCCTGGCTGACTCCACGACTACAGCGTGCTGGGCAACTCCCCTGTTTTGGTGAGTGATGATTCGCGAACCCTCCTTTTTCCCTTTAAATTTTTTTTTCGGGCATTTTCTGCCCCATAGACTGCCTGTATACCAGTTCAAATCAGCTTTGATTTGGACTGTTGCAGACAGGGTTCGATGACGGGGAGAGATTGATTGGTCTCATCTCGTGACCACCCCCCCCCCCCCTTTTCTGTTACGTGGGTCACATTCGAAGAAACGCTTCTACTACCCGACGTGATTGCTTGAAGACCCCGGTTGGTAATGTAATTTCAACATTTCCCCTTTACCTAGCGACGTACTATCTCAGCCGGATGACCAACCCACCAGCGACCAGTGTTTTTCTCAAGAAAATGTAAAACGAATAGAACTAATTTTCAATTTAATCATGGGATCCATCCACTCATAATGCAAATGTTTATATTTCAAACTAAGAATGTAAATTAGTTTAAGTAAGCGCTGGCCAGCCCCAATTTCGTGTTCCTTTTGTTAATCTTGGAAAATTGTTAAATCTTTTGTATGTATGTTAAAATAATTGAAACATGATATTCATCAGGGCAAATAAAACAGGGAAACTATAGATCAAGTTAATCGTGTAGTTTTTATTTTATTGATTATAACGATCCCCCAACTTCCCCTTTGCTTGTTACAGGAAGTTCCTAAATTGTGTTTGTTCCCACCTCGTGTCGCCTCTGGTAAATCATTTCATTTCATTTAACGTATTTTTTTTTTTCAGCTTGTTTCCAAGGCTCTTTTAATTAATTCCAAATAATTCTATTTTGAGGTACGAGGGGTGTTACAACTTGGTAGCAGAGCGTGGTTTCCTTGATCTCTAGGCATACCTGAATAATATAAGCATACCTAAACTAAAAATAAAAGTACAAAAAAAATTTTTTTAAATTAATTTTGGATAATAGCAATTTTGTAATGATATTGTAAACTGATCGCTGGTACACCCCCTAGTTATAATGAGTTAAATTTTTAAAATTTATATTGAGTTTTAAATTCCCGTGCGGACTTAGTTAGCGCGTAGCGCGCGAGACGTCTTTCAGCCAGCCAGCTGTCCCCCCCCCCCACCGCGCGCCCCCGAACGTGCTGTTGACAAGGTCGTAGACACCCCTCCCCGGTCTCTACAGGCTGCTTATCTCTCACGGCGCACGTCCGTGGCGTCGAGTTCAGTTCACCGCCCTGTACGACCTTCGTAGGGGTGTCCAACTGTAATCTCACCTGGAACCTTACTGTCCCAGTAGCGCAAGACGAATGTCCACGACGTATATTTTTTTGTGTTTGTCCAATTAATCCTGGACCATAGCAAATTTTTACGTGAGCAACTGTTCCGCTCACATCCTTTTCCCGACAGCCACATGGGAGCTGTCATGTTTGATTTCCTCCCCCCCCCCTTTCCTTCTTCGAGCGGCCTCTGCCGCCCGCTTATCTTCGAGGGGAGACCACAGCTGACATCTTTGTCGTGACGCCGGGCTCTGTTTATCTCCGCCCGCCGTAGTTACTTTATGACTGAGAGTCAAATAAGTTTATAGTTTTCCACTGTTGTCCCGCAGTAGTCAGCTAAATGTGTTTAAATTTTATTATTAAGTTTACATATGAACAAATAACTATAAGTTAAGAGTACCTTTTTTAGGCTACTAATGCCATTACTAATAAACACGCACATAATATTTAAATATAGATTTTAATTTACATATCAAGGGCTCCCCCCCATCATAATAATGATTTCAAACTATACTGAAAGACATTTGCCTCATAAGAATTTCACGTCTTACTTTATTAAAGTAATAATACTTGAAAACATAATATAGTGATAAAATAATAATAATATAATCAAGCATATTAAAATACGTATTTCCCGAAATTAAGTACCTACAAAGTGACTAGCCTCATTGTAATGTTTATAGTAATCACCGAGAGTGGTGAAATACTTTCAACCTCCAACGAGAGGTCCACTAAATTAATTTGGGTACGTTTAAGCATCCTGTCTCGAGGCTAGCCCACTCTATGTAATTTAAGATACTTTAATTTTTAATTTTTCCATATGTAAGTTCAGTCTTGAACAAGCTGCTTGCCGTAAATTGTTTTATTTTTTTTTAACTTAGTAATACTTCTCTGACAGTTCTTTTTTAATCTTCATGAATTTTGTCCGACGATTTTATCTATTTAATTTTTGATTAAGTTCAATTTTTCTTAATAATCATAATTCGTAAATTAAGCAAGAATAATGTTTGTAGTGTTTTTGTATTGATTTTGCGTTAATACTTGTACATGTTTCTTTCTTTATTTTCCCTTGCATGTAAATGTGATGTACAGCGACGTACATAGATTCTGAGCACAGAAGCTGTCACATCTAGCCATTTTTTTTTTGTTTCCTTTGCATTCTACCCCTAAAGCTGTATTTCTTTTACATCGCTATCGATGATATGGTTTATTTAAGTAAGCGCTACGTGACTTCCAGACGGCAAACTGGTTTCTTTTATGTGTTTTTCTAAAATAGGAGCTAGGTCAAGCTAGCCAACGAGCAGCGCAAAAGAAGGGTCCTACGAGCCAACGAGTCGAGACTCGGTCCTCTAGGAGAAAAATCCTATGACCATAGAGTGTTACTGGGTTAGATCCCCAGCACTCACCTTTGGACGGCCTATGTTCAAACCCCCTCTCAGGCAGTGTGAAACCTATCAGCAGTCATGGAAGATCTAACCGCTCCATTATAATTTATAACCCTTTTGATTGATAATTGTTGGTTTATTGCATTTTACCTTTCTTTAAATAATTTAAATTTGAGTGCGAAGAGTCGTTAATTTATTGTTTTGTTTGCAGAAAAATTTTAAATAATAAATATTAGTTAGTTATATTGAACATCAGAGTTGTATGCGCTAAAATTTCTAAATTTGTCGAATATTTAATTTTTTTTTAAATTCATTCATTCATACGGATTGTTGATCTTTTAGGGTTCCAACCCCAATAATTTCAAAACCTGCCAAGGGAATCTTACCCTTAGGCCCTGTGTCACTCTGGGACTGAGGATCTGTTTTACCTTCGGGGAAGCAGCAAATTTGATCGTCTTCTCCATGGCCTGATTGTGCAGGGCAAAGTCCCAATGCCTTCTGCTTTTTATGAAAAGAAAATTGTACAAGGGTTCTATTCCCAAATATATTTTGTAAGTTACGGGTTACCATACCCATATACAGGGGTTCCAATCCCCATATATCACTGAGTGCTCAAGGACGCATTTCCCTTGTTTCGGCCTCAGTGCTTTTCGGCCCGCCTCACAGTGCCCATCTTTAGAGTTTTGTCACGTGACACCATTCCCAACATCTGAGATCAACTTTCCTCATTACTTCATTCATCGTTTAGTGTTAATTAATTAATTATAATATACCTTCGATTTGATCAAGATATTTTTTTTATATGTAAGTAGTTTACTACAGTAGATCCTGGTACAGGGTAAGTTTCTGGAACCCAGGTTTTTGGTGGCTCAAGTGGGCCACCCTGACTCCGTCTTTCAGGGGGGAAGTATGTGCCGTTAATTTGTAAATTCGACACAATATATTTTAAATTTTTATTATGATTTTAAATTTTTGTGTGGAAATTTTATTTGCTCTACTATAGTGTAATTTTAATTTGTTAGTCCGGTGTACTCCTCTGAGTTAAACTTTGTCTCAGTGCTCTGGAGCCCCTTTCCCATCGGCGTATTGGATATTCTGCTGGCCTAATCACTGACTGGCAGACCGCTTACCATTTCCCCCGCCTTCAGTCACGCCTCAAGCCTGTAATATCATTTCCCTTCGTGATCCTAACTGCATGGCAAGGCTGTAGCTTGCAGGCGACCAGTTCGCAGAGAGGAGCTGAGATTCGCTCTTTTCATCACGTCGTAGTGTTATATTCGCCCCTCTGTAGCCACGACGGGGCGTAGTTTCCCATCAGCGTTGCATTTTACCCCACCTCCCCCTCTTCTCAGTTCCAAGTAAGACCAATGACCGGTCGTAACCCCCTGGACACCGGTGACCGTTTCCAAGGTCTCTTCGCAAAACGAGTGCGCCAAAACTGATCACAAGCGCTTCCTAGCGGCCAATTCGCGAACTTCTCCGCTTGCCTGCCCGCTAGGGCGCCAGGGAGCAGCACCTGCTTTGCCTTGAGTTATATGGACGCCGTGGGCGAGTCGATTATTTTTTATTTCAGACAGCCCCCAACAGGTAGCGCTAAGGTCGACGCAATGCTACCAGCTTCGAGACTTCAATCAGAGTTTTTTTATGGCCCTCACTCGGGGAACTTCGGGACCTTTCGGTCCGGACTCCCAGTCCTCCCCTCCACTTTTGATTCAAGTTTTACTTTTAATTACGAGACGCATTTCTCCGCGGGACACTTCGCGCCGCGACTGCAGACGGATCGTTTGATTATCGGCGAGTCGACGAGACTTTGCAAAACTTCCATCTGGCCGCAACCGACTATGTAGTCGCCTAATTGAGGGATGCTATCCCTAAAATCTTTTCAAGTAATTTAGTCCATCTGCAATGTAATAGTTATTTTTTTTAGCTTTTAATTTTTTTTTGAAATTTATTATTATGAAGAAATCATCCGCGTCCTGCCGCGCAATTCGCGAGCTCCCGAGCCTGGCTGACTCCACGACTACAGCGTGCTGGGCAACTCCCCTGTTTTGACAGGGTTCGATGACCGGGAGAGATTGATACTCTCATCTCGTGGCCTCCCCCCTTCCCTGTTCCGTGGGAAGAAACATTAGAAGAAACTTTCTACCACCCGCCGTGATCGTTTGAAGACCACGGGTGGTAATGTAAATTCAACATTTCCCCCTTACCTAGCTACGAACTATCTCAACCGGATGACCAACCCACCAGCGACCAGTGTTTTTCTCAAGAAAATGTAAAACTAATAGAACTAATTATCAATGTAATAATCTAATCCATCCAACTTTGGGTGTGAAAGTCATAATGCAAATCTTTATATGTCAAACTACGAATGTAAATTGTTCTCAGTAAGCACAGGCCGGCCTATTTTCGTTTTCCTTTTGTTAATCTTTGAAAATTGTTAAAACCTTTAGTGTGTATGTTAAATTAATGGAAACATGATAATGAATCAGGGCAAATAAAACAGGGAAACTATAGATCAAGTTAATCGTGTAGTTTTTATTTTAGTGATTATAACGATCCCCCAACTTCCCCTTTGCTTGTTACAGGAAGTTCATAAATTGTGTTAGTTCCCACCTCGTGTCGCCTCTGGTAAATCATTTCATTTCATTTAACGTATTTTTTTTTCAGCTTGTTTCCAAGGCTCTTTTAATTAATTCCAAATAATTCTATTTTGAGGCACGAGGGGTGTTACAACTTGGTAGCAGAGCACACACACTCAGCAAGGCGATCGACAAGAGGTCAGCCAAACTTTCATATCGTTCGAATGGCCCCTGGCAGATCCAGCGATACCTCACGCCAGTCACGGTCGCGTTAGCCGACTCCAGTTCCGGCGAATATCGCGCGCGCGCGCACATTTCTCAGTTGAAGAAAGTACACCCCAACCTAAAATGAGGGCACTCTTCACTGTGTTTCTTTATACAAGGAACAGCTTTCCTACTACGGCATGCCATACTCAACCAACGTGTTGATATAACAAAAAACCTAGGTAATAATCATAAGTAAAATAAAAATCCATGGTACTAGTTTATAAGAAATTTAGGTTAAGAAGTGTTACGTTAAGTTGTCTAGTTTATAGAAGCGCCCCTAATTCAATAAATTATCTGTAAGTTTTAGCCGTTATTTAGACACGTAAGAATTGTTAGCCATTGTAAGTAGTTTACTACGGTAGATCCTGGTACAGGGTAAGTTTCTGGAACCCAGGTTTTTGGTGGCTCAAGTGGGCCACCCTGACTCCGTCTTTCAGGGGGGAAGTATGTGCCGTTAATTTGTAAATTCGACACAATATATTTTAAATTTTTATTATGATTTTAAATTTTTGTGTAGAAATTTTATTTGCCCTACTATAGTGTAATTTTAATTTGTTAGTCCGGTGTACTCCTCTGAGTTAAACTTTGTCTCAGTGCTCTGGAGCTCCTTTCCCATCGGTGTATCGGATATTCTGCTGGCCTAATCACTGACTGGCAGACCGCTTACCATTTCCCCCGCCTTCAGTCACGCCTCAAGCCTGTAATATCATTTCCCTTCGTGATCCTAACTGCATGGCAAGGCTGTAGCTTGCAGGCGACCAGTTCGCAGAGACGAGCTGAGATTCGCCCTTTTCATCAAGTCGTAGTGTTATATTCGCCCCTCGGTAGCCAGGACGGGGCGTAGTTTCCCACCAACGTTGCAATTTACCCCCACCCCCCCCCCCCTCCCACTCTCAGTTCAAAGTAAGACCAATGACCGGTCGTAACCCACTGGGGACCGGTGACCGTTCTCTAGGTCTGCCGCGCAAAAACGAGTGAGCCAGAACTGACAGCAAACACTACCTAGCGACTAAGTCGCGAACTTCTCCGCTTGCCTACCCTCTAAGGCACCAGAGAGCAGCACCGCTCTCCCTTGAGTTATATGGACGCCAGGCGCGAGTCGATTCTTTTTAACTCAGCCTCCTCCGATAGAGTTCTCTACGGTCGCCCAGTGTGGCCAACTTCAAGACTCCTGCTAGAGTTTTTTTTCGCCCGCGTTCGGGCAAGTTCGGTATTTTTCGGCGGGCCAGACACCCCCCTTCCACCTGTTAGAGCCGGTGGGCACTTTTTAATTACGAGTTGTGTTTCTCCGCGGGACACTTCGCGCCGCGACTGCAGACGGATCGTTTGATTATCGGCGAGTCGACGAGACTTTGCAAAACTTCCATCCGGCCGCAACCGACTATGTAGTCGCCTAATTGAGGGATGCTATCCCTAAAATCTTTTCAAGTAGTTTAGTCCGTCTGCAATGTAATAGTTATTTTTTTTAGCTTTTAATTTTTTTTGAAATTTATTATTATGAAGAAATCATCCGCGTCCTGCCGCGCAATTCGCGAGCTCCCGAGCCTGGCTGACTCCACGACTACAGCGTGCTGGGCAACTCCCCTGTTTTGGTGAGTGATGATTCGCGAACCCTCCTTTTTCCCTTTAAATTTTTTTTTCGGGCATTTTCTGCCCCATAGACTGCCTGTATACCAGTTCTAATCAGCTTTGATTTGGACTGTTGCAGACAGGGTTCGATGACGGGGAGAGATTGATTGGTCTCATCTCGTGACCACCCCCCCCCCTTTTCTGTTACGTGGGTCACATTCGAAGAAACGCTTCTACTACCCGACGTGATTGCTTGAAGACCCCGGTTGGTAATGTAATTTCAACATTTCCCCTTTACCTAGCGACGTACTATCTCAGCCGGATGACCAACCCACCAGCGACCAGTGTTTTTCTCAAGAAAATGTAAAACGAATAGAACTAATTATCAATTTAATCATGGGATCCATCCACTCATAATGCAAATGTTTATATTTCAAACTAAGAATGTAAATTAGTTTAAGTAAGCGCTGGCCAGCCCCAATTTCGTGTTCCTTTTGTTAATCTTGGAAAATTGTTAAATCTTTTGTATGTATGTTAAAATAATTGAAACATGATATTCATCAGGGCAAATAAAACAGGGAAACTATAGATCAAGTTAATCGTGTAGTTTTTATTTTATTGATTATAACGATCCCCCAACTTCCCCTTTGCTTGTTACAGGAAGTTCCTAAATTGTGTTTGTTCCCACCTCGTGTCGCCTCTGGTAAATCATTTCATTTCATTTAACGTATTTTTTTTTCAGCTTGTTTCCAAGGCTCTTTTAATTAATTCCAAATAATTCTATTTTGAGGTACGAGGGGTGTTACAACTTGGTAGCAGAGCGTGGTTTCCTTGATCTCTAGGCATACCTGAATAATATAAGCATACCTAAACTAAAAATAAAAGTACAAAAAAATTTTTTTTAAATTAATTTTGGATAATAGCAATTTTGTAATGATATTGTAAACTGATCGCTGGTACACCCCCTAGTTATAATGAGTTAAATTTTTAAAATTTATATTGAGTTTTAAATTCCCGTGCGGACTTAGTTAGCGCGTAGCGCGCGAGACGTCTTTCAGCCAGCCAGCTGTCCCCCCCCCAACCGCGCGCCCCCGAACGTGCTGTTGACAAGGTCGTAGACACCCCTCCCCGGTCTCTACAGGCTGCTTATCTCTCACGGCGCACGTCCGTGGCGTCGAGTTCAGTTCACCGCCCTGTACGACCTTCGTAGGGGTGTCCAACTGTAATCTCACCTGGAACCTTACTGTCCCAGTAGCGCAAGACAAATGTCCGCGACGTATATTTTTTTGTGTTTGTCCAATTAATCCTGGACCATAGCAAATTTTTACGTGAGCAACTGTTCCGCTCACATCCTTTTCCCGACAGCCACATGGGAGCTGTCATGTTTGATTTCCTCCCCCCCCCTTTCCTTCTTCGAGCGGCCTCTGCCGCCCGCTTATCTTCGAGGGGTGACCACAGCTGACGTCTTTGTCGTGACGCCGGGCTCTGTTTATCTCCGCCCGCCGTAGTTACTTTATGACTGAGAGTCAAATAAGTTTATAGTTTTCCACTGTTGTCCCGCAGTAGTCAGCTAAATGTGTTTAAATTTAATTATTAAGTTTACATATGAATATTAACTATAAGTTAAGAGTACCTTTTTTAGGCTACTAATGCCATTACTAATAAACACGCACAAAATATTTAAATATAGATTTTAATTTACATATCAAGGGCTCCCCCCCATCATAATAATGATTTCAAACTATACTGAAAGACATTTGCCTCATAAGAATTTCACGTCTTACTTTATTAAAGTAATAATACTTGAAAACATAATATAGTGATAAAATAATAATAATATAATCAAGCATATTAAAATACGTATTTCCCGAAATTAAGTACCTACAAAGTGACTAGCCTCATTGTAATGTTTATAGTAATCACCGAGAGTGGTGAAATACTTTCAACCTCCAACGAGAGGTCCACTAAATTAATTTGGGTACGTTTAAGCATCCTGTCTCGAGGCTAGCCCACTCTATGTAATTTAAGATACTTTAATTTTTAATTTTTCCATATGTAAGTTCAGTCTTGAACAAGCTGCTTGCTGTAAATTGTTTTATTTTTTTTAACTTAGTAATACTTCTCTGACAGTTCTTTTTTAATCTTCATGAATTTTGTCCGACGATTTTATCTATTTAATTTTTGATTAAGTTCAATTTTTCTTAATAATCATAATTCGTAAATTAAGCAAGAATAATTTTTGTAGTGTTTTTGTATTGATTTTGCGTTAATACTTGTACATGTTTCTTTCTTTATTTTCCCTTGCATGTAAATGTGATGTACAGCGACGTACATAGATTCTGAGCACAGAAGCTGTCACATCTAGCCATTTTTTTTTTGTTTCCTTTGCATTCTACCCCTAAAGCTGTATTTCTTTTACATCGCTATCGATGATATGGTTTATTTAAGTAAGAGCTACGTGACTTCCAGACGGCAAACTGGTTTCTTTTATGTGTTTTTCTAAAATAGGAGCTAGGTCAAGCTAGCCAACGAGCAGCGCAAAAGAAGGGTCCTACGAGCCAACGAGTCGAGACTCGGTCCTCTAGGAGAAAAATCCTATGACCATAGAGTGTTACTGGGTTAGATCCCCAGCACTCACCTTTGGACGGCCTATGTTCAAACCCCCTCTCAGGCAGTGTGAAACCTATCAGCAGTCATGGAAGATCTAACCGCTCCATTATAATTTATAACCCTTTTGATTGATAATTGTTGGTTTATTGCATTTTACCTTTCTTTAAATAATTTAAATTTGAGTGCGAAGAGTCGTTAATTTATTGTTTTGTTTGCAGAAAAATTTTAAATAATAAATATTAGTTAGTTATATTGAACATCAGAGTTGTATGCGCTAAAATTTCTAAATTTGTCGAATATTTAATTTTTTTTAAAATTCATTCATTCATACGGATTGTTGATCTTTTAGGGTTCCAACCCCAATAATTTCAAAACCTGCCAAGGGAATCTTACCCTTAGGCCCTGTGTCACTCTGGGACTGAGGATCTGTTTTACCTTCGGGGAAGCAGCAAATTTGATCGTCTTCTCCATGGCCTGATTGTGCAGGGCAAAGTCCCAATGCCTTCGGCTTTTTATGAAAAGACAATTGTACAAGGGTTCTATTCCCAAATATATTTTGTAAGTTACGGGTTACCATACCCATATACAGGGGTTCCAATCCCCATATATCACTGAGTGCTCAAGGACGCATTTCCCTTGTTTCGGCCTCAGTGCTTTTCGGCCCGCCTCACAGTGCCCATCTTTAGAGTTTTGTCACGTGACACCATTCCCAACATCTGAGATCAACTTTCCTCATTACTTCATTCATCGTTTAGTGTTAATTAATTAATTATAATATACCTTCGATTTGATCAAGATATTTTTTTTTATATGTAAGTAGTTTACTACAGTAGATCCTGGTACAGGGTAAGTTTCTGGAACCCAGGTTTTTGGTGGCTCAAGTGGGCCACCCTGACTCCGTCTTTCAGGGGGGAAGTATGTGCCGTTAATTTGTAAATTCGACACAATATATTTTAAATTTTTATTATGATTTTAAATTTTTGTGTGGAAATTTTATTTGCTCTACTATAGTGTAATTTTAATTTGTTAGTCCGGTGTACTCCTCTGAGTTAAACTTTGTCTCAGTGCTCTGGAGCCCCTTTCCCATCGGCGTATTGGATATTCTGCTGGCCTAATCACTGACTGGCAGACCGCTTACCATTTCCCCCGCCTTCAGTCACGCTTCAAGCCTGTAATATCATTTCCCTTCGTGATCCTAACTGCATGGCAAGGCTGTAGCTTGCAGGCGACCAGTTCGCAGAGACGAGCTGAGATTCGCCCTTTTCATCAAGTCGTAGTGTTATATTCGCCCCTCGGTAGCCAGGACGGGGCGTAGTTTCCCACCAACGTTGCATTTTACCCCCACCCCCCCCCCCCCTCTCTCAGTTCCAAGTAAGACCAATGACCGGTCGTAACCCCCTGGGGACCGGTGACCATTCTCTAGGTCTGCCGCGCAAAAACAGTGAGCCAGAACTGACAGCAAACACTACCTAGCGACTAAGTCGCGAACTTCTCCACTTGCCTACCCTCTAAGGCACCAGAGAGCAGCACCGCTCTCCCTTGAGTTATATGGACGCCAGGCGCGAGTCGATTCTTTTTAACTCAGCCTCCTCCGATAGAGTTCTCTACGGTCGCCCAGTGTGGCCAACTTCAAGACTCCTGCTAGAGTTTTTTTTCGCCCGCGTTCGGGCAAGTTCGGTATTTTTCGGCGGGCCAGACACCCCCCTTCCACCTGTTAGAGCCGGTGGGCACTTTTTAATTACGAGTTGTGTTTCTCCGCGGGACACTTCGCGCCGCGACTGCAGACGGATCGTTTGATTATCGGCGTGTCGACGAGACTTTGCAAAACTTCCATCCGGCCACAACCGACTATGTAGTCGCCTAATTGAGGGATGCTATCCCTAAAATCTTTTCAAGTAGTTTAGTCCGTCTGCAATGTAATAGTTATTTTTTTTAGCTTTTAATTTTTTTTGAAATTTATTATTATGAAGAAATCATCCGCGTCCTGCCGCGCAATTCGCGAGCTCCCGAGCCTGGCTGACTCCACGACTACAGCGTGCTGGGCAACTCCCCTGTTTTGGTGAGTGATGATTCGCGAACCCTCCTTTTTCCCTTTAAATTTTTTTTGCGGGCATTTTCTGCCCCATAGACTGCCTGTATACCAGTTCTAATCAGCTTTGATTTGGACTGTTGCAGACAGGGTTCGATGACGGGGAGAGATTGATTGGTCTCATCTCGTGACCACCCCCCCCCCCCCTTTTCTGTTCCGAGGGTCACATTCGAAGAAACGCTTCTACTACCCGACGTGATTGCTTGAAGACCCCGGTTGGTAATGTAATTTCAACATTTCCCCTTTACCTAGCGACGTACTATCTCAGCCGGATGACCAACCCACCAGCGACCAGTGTTTTTCTCAAGAAAATGTAAAACGAATAGAACTAATATCAATTTAATCATGGGATCCATCCACTCATAATGCAAATGTTTATATTTCAAACTAAGAATGTAAATTAGTTTAAGTAAGCGCTGGCCAGCCCCAATTTCGTGTTCCTTTTGTTAATCTTGGAAAATTGTTAAATCTTTTGTATGTATGTTAAAATAATTGAAACATGATATTCATCAGGGCAAATAAAACAGGGAAACTATAGATCAAGTTAATCGTGTAGTTTTTATTTTATTGATTATAACGATCCCCCAACTTCCCCTTTGCTTGTTACAGGAAGTTCCTAAATTGTGTTTGTTCCCACCTCGTGTCGCCTCTGGTAAATCATTTCATTTCATTTAACGTATTTTTTTTTCAGCTTGTTTCCAAGGCTCTTTTAATTAATTCCAAATAATTCTATTTTGAGGCACGAGGGGTGTTACAATATAAAGAGATAAATAGAGATAGAGAGATACATAGATGAATATAGATGTATATAGAGATAAATATATATAGAGAGATGGACAGATGAGTTGTATATGTGGACCTACTTCAAACATATTACAAAACAAAACTGAATGAGGCATTGCAATGCAGGCCGAGCATAAGCTAGATAATGGAATCTTTCCAATGTTAGTAATCTCTTATATTTCAGCTTTTTTCTATATTGCTTTATAAAGTCGAAATTACATACAGACCAGGTAAATAACTATAAACTGGCAGACCATCGTCTGTCGGGATCTGAAAGTGATATAAATTAATTTTCACACTTGACATTCAAATTAAGAAGACAATTACTAACTACACCCTGTGTTCAGCCCGGGCAACGCCGGGTATTGCAGCTAGTAGTTGTTTAATATAATGCATAGCCTTCTTAAAATACTGATATATTAAAAATTCTTGCTTTTTAATTAAGAACATTTGTGAATGCGAATAACACATTTAATCTCTGTGCCCGCTGCTAGAATTCACTCCTTGAATCGTAAACTTGGCTTGCTATCATAGCTCGCAGATATCAGCATGGATCAACCCGATATTTCAAACTATTTGATAGGGCTCCGATAAAAGCGGAAAAGCTTTGAAAATATCCTTTACCCCTTTTAGGTTATGATCTCCGATTTTATAAATATACTGTCCCTATTTTTGTAATTTTTCCAAACAAATTATTTTATAAAGTTTTTGCACACGTTAGTAGTTAAACTTGTATGGCATTACTGAAATATTAATCTGAAAACTTTTAAACTAATATTGTAAAAACTAAGTATATACTTAATTGTTTATTTTTTCTCAAGCGACTGAAATCAGTCTGTAAATACTACGTAAAAAAAATCTCAACCATATTGAACTGATTCAACTTAATATATTATTAGATACCAGCTGCAGTACCCGGCGTTGCCCGGGCTAAACACATGGAGCTTTATTGTCTGCGAGCAAACTGGATAGCGCTATATGACAGTGTGTTGGACATAGAGAAATGTCACACAATTACTGTTTGTATGTTTATGACCTATTATTTTTTGTTTACCCATGGCGATCGGTTATTTATTATTTATTATTAATTATAAATTATTAAGACCATTAATCGAAATAAAAAGTATCCTATCTCTCAAGTTGAAAAAATTACCCATAAATGTCAAGAGTTCACTGGAAACAAACATCAGGACACTGGATTCATATATATTAAGAAAAATTATGATGTTATTAAATATTTTTTTAGTTGTATAGCGACGAGATTTAATTAAATCCCTTGAGTTTAACAACCACGCGCTCTACCGTTGCGCTACTAAGCCTGTTGGGAATCAAGGAAAAGAATATGCACTATAATCATTGTAATATCAGTTTCCTTATGTATTTTAAATAGTGAATATTTTTCTATGATATTTTAGACTACTAAATTAATTCCACAGTAGTTTCACCATTTAAATTTCAATTTGGCACACCAATTCGTTTGGTATGTCCCCTAATATTTACTAAAGTGACTACATAATTATTGCTAACATATTTCCGTTCATGAACTTCCATTCGATTTTCACTGGATGCTGTATACTGAGAGCTAAGATGTTCATACATCAAAAATTCCAATATAATTTATATAATTTCCACCAAAAAATTATTGATACCATTAAATTAATTAATATACATACAAATAAAATAAGATTAAATTAATGTATGAATATTGTATGTTTGTCATTTGAATCCTCTAAAAAGTTGGTGAAGAAATAGTTCATACCACTATTACCTCTACTAGCAAGACCGTTTGACAAGAGGGTGGGCGAGAAAAGATGAGAGTGGGTATATACTCCCCTCCCCCCACTTATGACTCCCTGAAAACCTAAAAAAAAATTCTCTCTCAACAACCAAAGGAAAGAATTTGAAAGTAAACAGCTGACAAAGAGTTACTATTTCTCCAACCACCTTTTCGGACAGGAGTTGTTTGTGATAGCATGAAACCACGAAGGATGGACCGGGATAGCGAGTGTAAGTCTGCACCTCAAGAGGATGGCGATGTCGAGAGAGAGGGAGCGAGAACCTTTCTTGAGATCCATGTCGTCCATGTCGGAGTTGGCGATGGACTGGAGCTGCTTCTGGAACCGGCGCGCGATCTTCTTGCGCACGTAGTCGGCCTCGATCTCCTGCTTGGTGCGCGGGATGCGGAACCGCAGGCAGCAGCACAGCAGCACCACTGCGGCCAGAGGTGCGGGCTGCGTGACGTCACTGGCCTGCCCACCCTCCTCATACACGGGAAGCCTTCATTTCACAGACGAGAGAGCCGAACCCGAAGTTCATGCTGCTTTTTTTTTCCGTACCACAACAGGTGTATTTATTTGGGATGTAGCTTACTCATACGTAGGGACATCTGTATTTCGCGAATACATTTCGTGTCAAGGTATTTCACCAAATACTGTATCTTTTCTCCTGTGGTTATTTGCTGAGGTCGGTGAGAGGTGTCGTCCCGCTCTTAACGGGGCCAATGAGAATGTGGTCACCGTACTGCTGCACCCTCACAATTTGCCACGACTCTTAGAAAAAGCTACAGTGTTTTGTGAAAAACCTTGACATGAAATGAAATCGTGAAATACAGGTGTCCCTACTCATACGTCATACGCCGTTCTATCTCATTGTATAAACCGGTGTGGCATTAAATTTTGCGGTCGATTAGGATAGGTTAGTAACATTATAAATACTTTAAAACATTGTGGATGATTGGTTATATTAGGTAAGTATAGCTACATTTAAAAATACTGTAAAATCATTTTATGGTTGCCTACTAAATAACTTTTTAATATGTAGCTATCCAGCGCTAGGAAACCGTTTACATGATTTCACAGTATCTTTAATGTAGCTATACTAACCAAATCAACCGTCCACAATGTTTTAAAGTATTTATAATGTAGCTAACCTAACCTTATTTACCATTAGTTATCATGAGTTGTCCAAAATAAACATTCACGGACACACGGCAAACGAAAAATATGGCGGCGTACAAATAAATACCGTTGAATTGTTTATGGTCTTTCCTTTTATCAACATCGCCATATTTATTTACAATGAACAAAAAAAAAAACCGAAGATGCACGATCGAGCGTTTGTCTCTCTCGTCTGTGAAAAGAAGGCTTCCCCTCACACACACCCAGCACTCCGCGCAGAGAGCACGTGTGAACCAGGAACCGCACTCGGCGAACCCACGTTTAGCGCTGCATCTGGACAACCCAATTATACAATATCCTTGTTGCACCGATTACTTCGTACCCTTTAACACAAGTAGTGGAATTAATTTTTATTTTACACTAAAAAAAAATATGTAACTTGTAAAGAGACGTGACTTTGTGTTTGTAGTTTCATACGAACTATAAATCAATATTTCTGCAAGACAATAATGTGAAAAGAATATGAAATAAGTATAATTTTTTCTTTGAAACCTACACTTCTAATTTTAATGAAAGAATTATCATTATGGACGGAGAGACAAACAAAAAAAATCAAAGAATTAATTTTGCAAGCTAACAGCTGACAGATTTCAGGAAACGACTAAATAAAATTTGTAAGTCACAACTTAGACTTCACAGACCTATACATAGTAGAGAAATTTCCAAACATTTTTTTTGCTCCCGCCTATTTGGGACGCCATCTTGCTCTTTGAGTCGAGCCGCACGAAATACATTCATTCTAAAGATACATGTTACCGTTGGCTATAAGTCTATCTACGCAATACACGCAATGGCAAAGAAACGCAAGAGACAAAATGTTTAGAAATCACATTTAAAAGCACTTGCAGATAAACTACGCAAAGCGCAGTTAAGCAACGCAAGTATTGTTTAACTTCCAAATTCTTTGCGTTTTGGCTTTCGTTTTCGACGGCCACATTTGAGGAGGAGTGTTCCGAAATCTTTTAAAGACGTAGAAGATATGTGCATAGGACAGCACGATATTCTGGTTATCTCATTCATCATGTTTACACTAGTTAAATTTTCAAGCAGTCATAGAAAATAATTTTTTAATTAATTTATAGACAATGTTTTTCGTTTAGTAAATATGGATTATCAAGACAAGCCCGGGGTAAAAACATGTTTTTTTTTATTGTTTTACATTTTAAAGTTATAGAATTGGTGACGTCTGACGACTTACATGTTGTTATAAACAACTGTGATTTTCTCGCGTTGGCTGCGTCTTGCGTCGTTGCGTTCCTTGCGTCGTTGCGTCATTGCGTCAAATTAACGAACGTTCGGCCACTCTTTCAGACAAAACTTGGTGTCGTTTGAAGGCCAGCCCGGTGATCAAACATAGCGCGAAATGATGAGTATCTAATGGTGCTGTTGGAAAGAGGAACATAGTATGCTGTGGTGGTGTTATAGACTGTAAGATGGAACGCTGGGTTATCAGCCAATTTAGTAAATGAAACGTTTGCATTGTAAGGCACCAGAGAGTGTAAAATTAAACTACGAAATAAGCCAGTTTTCTACTGGGCCACAAAACATTTTAAGGGAAATGTATTTTCAGGAGTAGGGTGTGATGATATCTGTCTGGGGGCATGGGGGAGGAAATAGATACACGGATATAATTCTGCATCACATCCAAACAATGCTGGCTGTGTGAGAACATGGACTGGAAAAATTCGCGGTTTCAATTACCACTAGGATAGACTCCACGATTCTCTATGTACTCGGGCAACTATCATCTGGTCATTGACTACAAACTCGGGACACCTGTTTACTGCGAATATTATGATTCCATACTTCTTTTGTTGAGTGTTTGCCATTGGCTCAGAGTCCTTCAGGTAAACTGCAGTCCAATAACTGACGCAGCATTAAGCTAAACGAGTTTGGATTCCAGCCTGTCTCGAAAGGAATCCGCGAAATTTTCCGGACTCTTTATGAGTATAAGACACCCGCAATTTTTGCATTACTTTTAGGAGAGTGTCTAGAATGCATATCATTATAACAACAATATAACCTTTGAAAGCGCACGGACAACTGGTAACGCCCTGACGAGAATAATTAAAAATATTTACTAAGATACATAATTCTTAACACCAAATCGATTGCACAACCGTTTGAAGTTAATCTGGAAAGCTGCCAATGAACTAAATACACTGACTTGATTGTACATGAATGTAGTAACCAAAGAAAAAATAATTAAGTATAATTTTACAACTTTCAAAGGTAAACAGTGGTGTTTAATGTCGGTTTTTCTATTATTTTGTGTGTTTTTCATGTGATATCTTAAGTATACCAGTATAAAAGCATTAGCTTCGTGTTGTTTAAAACAAGCAATGCCTGGTGAATTCGTTAGGCCAAACAAAATGTCAATAGTTAAACGTGCACAAGTATCTCAAACATTTTGAGGACTTGAATAAGTTCCAGAAATGATAGGAAACAACAAAATATATATAATAATAACTCAAATGATAAAATTCACTTATTTATGATTATGAGACGCTTTAGTTGCTCTAAACGAAGCCGAATAAAACATAAATAAATAAAATAAACTGACTTTCATTTCAAAAAGTGGCACATGCGACACTAAGATATGAAGAGTCTAGTGAAGCAGGTAATGCAAAATAACTCGTAGCCTCTGCACAGTCGTGTCGAACCAACACAAGAGCAGCAGTGGCGCTCACAGCAGGCGGCGGCGGCTCTGGCAAACTCTCTGAGCAGCTGTCGTACAAGGCAGGATACAGTTGAAAAACATGACATTGAGTGATGAAAGATTGTCCTTGGATAATTTGCCAATTTATGGATTTGAATACTGAATTTTAGTCTTTTTTTAATTTTTATCAAAAAATTTTAACATATGAGTTAATGAAATCAAGTTAACGTGTATTCATTAAAATTTAAAAAAAATTACAAAATGTGAGCGAAACATTAATACTTGCAAGTGATGTGTAACATCTAACATTGGTAACTAGCAAACTCAGTTCTTATATACCTACATATAACACGAAACTCGAACAGAAAATCCAACGTATAATTCCTTAAAATAATGCCTATTGTGATAAATATACGCAAGTTGTGTTTTAACTGCATTTCTGGACGCGAATCACATGTAGTTTCCGCTCCCGCCGTTATAATTCGCTGCCGGAGCAGCTACGTCGACTATTGAATCCAAATCTTTTTACTATACAATGAAAAATACCTAACCACAGTTTGAACCTGATTTTCCACAGGATTTCATCAAACCGTTAGTACTATGAAATCTCCATTTTTGTATTCGTAGACTTTGGTTCGCGCCACCCCCACAGAAGGCAGCACCGTGGCTCCCGTCGCGTCCACGAAGCGCGCCCGAGGGAACGGGCGGGAGAAGGTTCAGGCACTAACAGCCGCTCACCCAGGGCCAGCAGGCTGGCGAAGCTCAGGAACATGATGTGCCACGTGCGGAAGCCGCCCACCAGTGGCTGTTCCAGCCAGTCGGCCTGCACGACCACCGCCCCGTCGGCGTCCATCGGCACCTCTCTCCTGCGGCACACGGCAAGTCCCGCTAGCAACAGCAGCAGTACGTACTAGCCGGTCCGAGCGCAGGCGCCAGGCGGTGGTGGCGGCTGTGGTGTTTTCCGCCATCTTGGATTGTGACGTCACGGCAGCCATATTGGTTCAAGGTCGAGGTCGAGGTCATCCAAGATGGCCGCCGAATCTTCAAAATCCAAGATGACCGCCATGACGTCACAATCCAAGATGGCCGCCGTGACGTCACAATACAAGATGGCCGCCGTGACGTCACAATCCAAGATGGCGGAAAGTACCGCCACCACCGCCTGGCGCCTGCGCTCGGACCGGCTATTACATACTTCTAACAGCCTGCGTCTGGTCGTGGCCAGTACGCGCGTACAAATCACACTCCATTTACCGACTTTCAATCGAACAATTGAACTGCAATAAAATGAGTCTTTCGTATTTTTTTCGATAACTGGATGTTCGTACAAACCTACCCGTATTCAGACTTACTTGTTATGTTTCGTTTTAAAAAAAAAAATACAGCAATACTTGAAAGAAAGAAGAGTGGATTTGTTGTTGACACTAAAGTTTTTGAATTTTTTTTAATATACCGAGATTATGATAGTGGATTCGTGATCAATAGCAAGTGAACTCGATACCCGTAAATTTACGAACGTAAATTAAAGGTGAAAAATTCCGAGGAAGTTACTACAAGCTGGAAATTTTAGTTAATCACATGTTTGGCGATTATACTGGTGATAAAGGATGTCGTTAAAAGTTATTGATGAGTTTTTAAATACCCAAACATGTTATCTTATGAAACATAAATCGTGTGTGTAGAAATTTTTTTTAACATCAGGTCTTAGGTTAAATATAAATAAGAATTACGAAAGTAAATTAACTCGGCAACGCGTGTAAAATATTACTTGCAGTAGCTATGAGTGATTTAGCGTTTTTTTATGCTGTTCCGCAAAATAATTCAGATTAGACCAGATGTCTTGTTGGAAGCTATAATCGTAACCAGCAGTATATTTTCCTTCGTGGTTAGGTATAGCTTGTAGTACTACCGCCCAACCCCCACTCATTCTCGATTAGAATATCAGTATAAAAAAGTTAAGCGTTAAGGGGAGAAATATTCAAAATAAAGACATCATTTTCAAATCAATAATGTTTCGATTATAACATATAGTTTTAGTTAGTTATTAGTAAAAATCTCTCTTCTTTGAGATACAAACGAAATTTAGGATGAAGGCAAGAATTAAGCCCATTAATTGGCTCCAAAAAAATTTTTTCCTATGATAGCATTGACGTTCAGTTTTTAATCTTATTTTAAGAATGGAAACCACTTTAGATTGCACTGCTTGAGATATTTCAGAAGGATAAACATTGATAAATTACGGAATTAAGCAGTCACATGAGTATATTTATTTAAAGAACTTCTCTATGCACGCTGAATTTAAAAAATATATATATTTATTAAATTAAGTTAGCTACATGTAAACTATTTTCATAACTTATTTATTTTAGTTTGTGAAAGTCGCCAATGTGTTAGTTTTTAACTTGTAATTGATATGCATGTATAAAATATTCTAAAAATAATAATTTACGGTATAAAACCAGGGCGGGGAGAAGTGAAGCTGACATTTAATTTTTTAATACACAAGAAGATAGTCTGATCCAATACGAATCTCTGGTAGTTTCATTAATAATGTTTCCTTTTTTTTTGTCTACCGAGTTTATCTATTTATTGCAGTACCTGTCAAAATCCTAGCATCGTAGCTGAAACCCAGTATCAATAATCAGTGTTTTAAAAGTAAATCAACTATTTTTTATAGGAAATTCCAATAGCGAATAAACTGAGGCATGGGCAAGTTTTTTTTAAATGTTTTATGACCTTCCCGATGCCCATTAGCCTTTATGGTTTAGCAGTTTGTTTTGTCTACGCGAAAATGATGGCTAAGCCACGCCCCCTGGCTCCAGAGATTGGTACAGCCAGGATCTGACTGGTATATCTTCCCTCCTCACCAACTGCGTAAAACTCCCGTGTGCTGTGATTGTAATTAAAATCGTTAAAAAACAAATCGGGTTACTGCGGGAACGATGATACTTATCAAAATAAAACGAGTTATAAATATTACTTTACGACAAATATTACTATCGTGCTATGTTTAACTAAAATCATTGCATATATTTTCTGCTATCCAAAATAAAAAAATGTAAGACATAAAAGAAATTGAGGAATGTTGCATAAGTAATCGAATAAAATAGTACCAAACTACCCCCTATTCTAATATATATTCTACGGAAAAAAAACATGATTTCATCGCAGTTTTGTTACAAGTATTGTTTGTATAAAGAACATGCAATGAAATGCACTATGTACTTCCCTTGTAAATATACATTCATACTGTAGTAATTAAATATTATTTAATAATAAAATTAAAGTTAAATTTAATATTTATACTATTCGGAGACAAAAGAATAGTTTTGAGTTAAATATCTCTTTAGATTATTTATTTATTACAGAGTTTATTTATTAAACATTAAAATAAAAGTGTCGAAACAATTAAAACCCAGCAAAATCAAGATCTTAACTTTTCGCTGATAAATATAAGATAATTTATTTTATTTTATTAAATAAAACTTAACCCCTTTGTACCTACACTCTTAGTGGTCAAACATTGAAAAATGAGGGGGGAAACATCTTTCGTAACTTTTTCAGCTTAACACTTTCCCCCTTTATTATATTCTTTAATTAAAATTTTTCTTTGTTCAATTAAAGTTTTCTTTTTTTTATTTCCTTAGGTGTCGAATTTTGAATATTGTAATTTTTTATTTTTGTGTTAATATATCGTACCCAGTAACTTCTTAGATGATATATTAGAGTCAGAGATTATTTAATATTGGAAAAAAATACTTGATCGCCCTTTTTCACCCTTTTCACCTTTTTACTCCTTTTTTGATATAAAAAAAGTAAATATTAATAACACTATGTTAAAACTGTTTGTAGGCTTCTTTTTCTTTCAAAGTTCATATAAATCAATTTAACAGTTATTGCGTAGTGAATTATTAATATAACAGAACAATACTTTTTTAATATTTGATATTTGGTCCTTTCAATTACTTTCTTCCAATTACTTTAACTCTTTTTTTCCACGTGAAGAAATGTATGTGTTACAGAGTTACTTTAAGTTAAGATACATTTCATTTGATCTTAAAGATTTTTGATTTAATATTTCTAAATACAATTTTAAAGCTTTTGTGGCAACATACAATCTTTAATATAAGAAGCAATTCTGTTTTAAAATAAGATGTAGATAACAATGTTTTAGATAATAGTTAATATCAATACATAATATGTTTATTTCTGTATTGATACGTTTTGGATCGAGCGAATGAAAAATTTTCAGATATAAAAAAAATTAATTTAGCTATAAAAAACGCATAAAATAATCAGGATAGACAATGGCCATTTCTATGATGATATGGTTTATATACCCCTATAAATATAATTTTGAAAAATATATTTTTTTTGTATACGATACATTTTACGCAGGAAATTTTGGGCTAACACACACATACACACATATATTTAATTATTTTGTTTTTTTGACGTGACAACGTCTGATAAATCGATGAACTCCGGCTGCACCACGAAAAAGGATCCCGTTACGCACATCGTTCCGTTGCGCTGTGTCCCGTTACGCTCATTGTACGATTGCGCCGCATCTATCTCTCTTCCACTCGATTGGCCTATGCGTCCGAGGAGAAGAAAGACAGCGGCAGCACACAACTTACATCTACACGTGAACTGTTTCGTCGACTGTTTATAAAGTGAAGTGAACAGATAATGTGGTTTTCATTGCTTATTACAACAACAATTTCGGCAATAAAGGTTAATTATACTTGCATTTTAAAACTCTGATTACTAGTATAATTTCAAGTACCTATTAATTCTTTAATTATAAAAAAAATACCATATGTCGGCAAATGCAGTAATAATAGGTTATGTTACAATTACCTACCTAAAAAATTATGGTGATTCATATAATTGATGATCGATATTTAATTACAGTTTATTTATATGAAAACTTGTTCATAATTATATTTAAACTTTATAGCTGAACGCCAGTTTTTAAAATTAATTACAGGTCATCTATACGTAAACTGTTTCGTCGACTGTTTATAAAGTGAAGTGAAAAGTTAATGTGGTTTTTATTGCTTACTACAACAACAATTTCGGCAATAAAGGTTAATTATTCTTGCATTTTAAAAATCTGATTACTGGTATAATTTCAAGTATTTATTCTTTTATTATTAAAATATAAATGATTCAATTTTATTCATAAAATTATGCAATCATTTAATCAATGTTTTCTAATGACGTCACGTTAAAGTTAAACTATCGTCCGTAAACCGACTTTACAGACAACCAATTTTTTTTTCCAATTTATTCAATTTATTATATTTTTATCATGCCATAATATGATTTACATTTCTTTGCACACGACCAAAAGGCTGCAATTTTAATTTATTGTATAGCGATCTTTGCTTAAATGATTGCCTGGGGTACCCGCCAGTAGGCCTAAAATAATTTGGCCTAAAATTAGGCTAAATATTTTTAGGCCATGTGACTTTATGCCAAACAATTATAGGTCAAATGATTTTAGGTCAAATATCTTTATGCCAAACGACTTAAGGCGAAATAATTTTAGGTCAAATGACTTTAGGCCAAAAAAATTTATGTCAAATGGCTTTAGGCCAAATACATTTAGGCCAAACATCTTTAGGCCAAATAATTTTAGGTCAAATAAATTATATTATGTCACTTTATGCCAAATGCCTTTAGGCGAAATAATTTTAGGTCAAATGACTTTAGGCCAAACAACTTTATGTCAAATGGCTTTAGGCCAAATCTGTTTAGGCCAAAAGTCTTTAGGCCAAATAATTTTAGGTCAAATAAGTTTCCGAAAATTATTTTAGGTCAAATGATTTTAGGCCAAACAATTTTTGGTCATTTGGTAGAAAGTAACTTTATTTCTGGCAATAAGAAGTGCTTGCACTTTTAGCTCTCTCTATCTCTATCTAACTGCCACATGCTTCGAACATTCAACATGGATAGAAAACTCAAAATAAGTTTAGCGGATTAAACACTGATGAACCTTTTTGTTCTCAAGTTTTTTGTTTGCTTGTTATTTACATATTGCTTCTATGGTGGTTATTTTAATAAGCGAAATTGGTGAATGAATATTTTATTTTCTGGTTAATTCGTTTAATAAATACCCCGTCCCTGGAAAATTCCAATAATGTGCACCACATGTTTTATGTGAGTGTCTTGTCATACTGTCCTTATCACAATTGTGTGGTTTGAGTTGAGTGAACCAGAATAAATTAATAAATAACATGAGTAAGACTTGTTTAACTATATATTACTTAGGTGATAGGTAAAGTTCCCTAATAAATAACTAACAGTATCAGTATCAGTATCCAGTAGGCTACCTAACTGAATACATAAAACCAACTGTAAACATAACATCAATAAACAACACGGAAACTATCTTTGGTCTACCATCTGGCGATCTCGGGTTCGGTCCTTATCCTTGGCTGAGAGAGATTTTGGAGAAAATAAAAACGACAGTGGTGCCGTCTGGTTCCGAGTGAGGGTATTATGGAGTAGGCGGGTAATATGGAATAGGCTGTAAGGTGCTGAAACCTGTAAGAGAGCGGTCGAACTACATCCCTGTGTTCGCTAGAGGCCATGTATTCAGTCGCACGAACGTCGGTCATGTATGGGCAGTTTTATAATCAATTGTTTGGTTTTTGCAATTGGAAAGTTTGTGCAGGTGAATGTTTCAAACGTGCTAACAGTATTTAGAAGTTTATTAACACTGTTAATCATGATGTATGATTAAGAGTAAGAGACCACAGTGTTATTTCCAAGAATGTAGTCTTTCATTTTCATCTAGTATAGGAGAAGGCAAATTTTAAACATGGCGAGTCGGGTAATATGGAATACCTTCTATAACATTTTACCTGACGAAAGTGTAGGAATTCCAAATTGACCGACATTTGATAAAAAAGTAAATGTATGCTATGAATGTTTATTTAACTTGTAAGAAAACAAATAGAAATATTTATATTCCAGTTATTGTAAGAAAATAGTGTAATTACAAATAATAAATAGCTAGGAATTAGGTAAGTGTAAATTGTTTTCAAGCTTAATATCGTTGTATGTAAGGCCACTTAAAAAAACAATTATTGCTATAGCGCTAAAAATAACACATGCACAAAGAATGCAAATTAAATATTCTAATGGCACTCGTTACAGCGTATTCTTTAGGGAGTTTTAATTTTTCAATATTGCCAATGCACGTTCGCACATTTGACAGAAAAGAAGTCACCTAACGTAGCCTATTAGGCTTATGCAATGTTTTTCTGTGCATGTGCCAAATTTGAATGCAACTTTTAGGCATTGTACATGTCACCTTGTTGTGGAGCCTAAATCCAGGTTTTTAACTTCTTATGACGACCATTACAACACAAGGGGTTATATAAGCTACAGTCTCTTTTTTTCTCTCTTCCAGAGATGGATAAAAAGAAAGAAGACAAAACTAAGAAAAGGAAGCTATGTTAGGATGATCAAATGGCAAAAACAATTCGCGCTGTTAGGGGAAGAATATGGAATACCTCAATGCATCTAAAGTGTTTCAGGTACCAAGGGATACACTCTTTAGACTTGCCAACATTAAGGAGTTTGACATCAAGAAAGCTGCATCTACAAAACTTTGTCGTAAACCATTATTGATTCCTGAGTTGGAGGACTTAATTAGTTAAAATGGAAGCTATGTTTTATGGCCATACCCGCAAATATGTTTTTGTATTATCATTTCAGCTAGCTGTGCGCAATATCATAGGCCATCAAATTGGACAAAACGACAGAGCAGGGAAAGATTGGTTTCATGGGTTTAAGACAAGGAATAAGAGTAGTATATAATAGGGGCTCCGAGGACACGGGTCCGGGGCGAGGTACGAGGTGCCGAGCCACATATCAGAATGTGACATCACGGCGGCCATCTTGGATGAGTGTGACCTTGACCTTTGACCTTGACCTTGACGCGACGGCAATTATATATACGCCATCTTGGATCCGCCATCTTTAAATCGAGTGCCCCACTCACTCTTAACTAAATTTTCGTCATGACCGCCATATTGATTTTTTTGCTGTTCCGCTGGAGGCCGCCATCTTGGATGCCGTCGACCTTGTTTCTGCTGTTTGTTCCTAGATAGCGCCAGCGTCGCTCTTGATTTTTTTTCTGTTCCCCTGGAGGCCGCCATATATGATACCGTCGACTTTGTTTCTGCTGTTTGAATATAGAGAGCGCCAGCGTTGCTGTCTCATCACGTAAGGTCGATGTTCCATTACCTAACATAGCCTTTATGGTCCTTATCGACATATTAAATTAATTTTTTATACAAAATACATTGGAAGAGCTGTGATTCGAACCCTCGCAGTTCTGATCTCTAGGTTGGAAAACATACGCCTTTAACCGCACGGCCATCGGTACATTTACCAGAGTGAGAATTAAATAAGGTCTATATAAAAATAACATGCATATTCGGACTTGTAATTTTTTATTTTATTTTAAGAAATAATGAGTACCACCTGTTCGAGACAGAAACACCATCTTGTATTAAGACGTAACTGTTGCAATGATCGTTACGGTCGTAATCTTGAAAATCTGTAATTTTTATGCTGGAAATTCCGAAAAAATTCCAAAAAATAATTTAAAAATTTCCTACTTCAAATGTTTAGTTATATAAACGATTTCGGTCCTCGGTTTTATTTCCGGCGAGAGTAAACCAGTAATTTATTATGATATTTAAAAAATTCTCAATAAAAAGTAATAAAAATTACTTACACCACTCCCGTCGTTTTGAATTATGTCACCACTTGTTTCAATTATCGTGAAAGGCACCATCTTGAAAATCTTTATTTATTATACGGTTTTAATGAAAAAAATTTCAAAATTCATTAAATAAATTTTTAATCTATATACTGATTGATTAGATCGATTCCCGTCCTTGGTTCGAAACCAGTAAGACCAAAAAATAAAAAAATAAAACAACAGATCCTTCCTCCACAGAAACCATATACAGACTGACCTCACACCACCAATACCAAGGTGTGTATATATATATATATATATATATATATATATATATATATATATATATATATATATATATATATATATCGTCAACCGATATGACACCATGTGCGCCACATTGTCTTCGACCGCTGGAGGCCACCTTCCTGTTTTCGTCTGCTGGAGGACACAATCTTGTGTGGGTACTCGTCTTACTATCATTACCATCAGGCTAGTTTCATTCTAACCCGCTAGAGTGCAGTAAACATTTATTTCTACTGAGGTGCCCACCATATTGAAATCTGGTCACCATCTTGGATTCGTGTAGTTATTTAGCTAGAAATTCGGAAAAAAATCCAAAATTCATTAAATTAATCACTCATTATTTTACATATTGAATCGACGGATTCCTATCCTCGGTTAGATTCTTGACCAGTGACAGGTGTAACTAAATGTTAAATATATTTATATATTTTTTCCATTACCTTTCGTTGAATTTATTAATCATTCACTCTACGAAAAACAACTCAAGGCAATATAACCTGACCAACGAATTAAATACAGTACCGCTATGTCTTACATGAAAGTCGAATTTTTCGATAATCTGAATAACCTATAAATCGTTTATGTACAAAGCCACACATACAGGCCAATTTTCTATGGACCATGAGACCGAGTCATAACAATATCAGACGTATAGGCTAGTCATTTCAGTCACCGCATGACCTTCTTCGTCTTTAGCTAATTACAGTCAATTAGACCATCGTGAAATTTTTATACATATTAAAGGACCAAGTGACCTTGAAAAATATTTTAGTAACACCAAGAGGTTTTGAACTAGTAAATATTCAGTCACTACAGATTTTACTACGTGCAATCAACAAAAAGATAACAAATTTGATAGCACAATTAAAAAAGGCAGCACATTTGGAAGCACAATTTACGAGAACTAAGTCTTAGTTAGAAATCAGAATACAAGAAATATAAACATTAAATTTTTACTTTCAATATTTAATTCGTTTCTTAACATTATACAAATGCAAGTAAAACAAGCCATTAATGTATGTAGCCAGCTTTCCTAAGTTCTTTGAGTATGAAGGTTATTTCATTGATGCACGAATAGTTTCCTGCACAAAGAGAACCATGTAGACGTCTTAGCCGGTCAGTAGTATAGGATAGTATTTTCTGGGACTGGCTTCTGGCTGTGGAGCGGGGAGCCGAGCCGCATCTCTGACGTCACGTCCATCTCTGACGTCACGGCGGCCATCTTGGACTCAAAAATTCCTCAAAATTCCTCAAAATTGACTCAAAATGACTCAAAAATTCCCGTTTTAAGAAAAAATTTCCCGTTTTCGAGGAAAAAATTCCCGATCCGTGGGAAAATTTCCCATTTTATTCCTCAAAAATCCCAGCGGCTGAAAATTCCTAAAACTGGCTTAAGCATCCTTAACTCAAGCCAGCGTTAAGCCATTTATAGGATTATGACGTCACCGTTGCAATTTTCGTTACGCCCGACATCTTGAAAATCCGCAATTTTTATGTTAGAAAATCGGGAAAAATTTTAAAAATCATTAAAAAAATTATTTGATCGAATTAAATAAAAACCTTAAAAACCACTGTTGCAGTTATCGTTACGGTCGCCATCATAGATTGTGACGTCTCGGCGGCCATCTTGGTTAAGCGTAACGGAACTCAACGTAACGGGACACAACATAACGGGACACAACGTAACGGGACAAGTAGATCATGGAGGCCATCTTGGATCCGCCATTTTGGATGACATCATTTTGTTTTCTAGGAAATTCCGGCGATGTGTTGTCCGCCATATTGGATGATGACGTCACCGTTGCAATTATCGTTATGGTCGCCATCTTGAAATTTAGACGCCATCTTGAAAATCCGCAATTTTTATGTTAGAAAATCGGGAAAAATTTTAAAAATCATTAAAAAATTATTTAATCGAATAAATAATAAAAATCTTAAAAACCACTGTTGCAGTTATCGTTACGGTCGCCATTTTGGATTATATAAATGATTCATATTTCGTTACACCCACCATCTTGGTTGAGTACCATGTTATTCTTACACTTTACGTTATGACCACCATATTGGATCCTATTAATGTTGCAATTAACGGTATGGCCGCCATCTTGAAATTTAGACGCCAACTTGGAAATCCGTAATTTTTATGTTTGAAAATCGGGAAAAATTCCAAAATTCATCAAAAAATTAACTTAATAGAATTCTGATTGATTATATCGATTCCCGTCCTTGGTTCGAAACCGGTGAGGGCAAAAAAAATGAGATCCTTCCTCCACAGAAGCCACCTACAGACTGACCTACCACCACCAATAACAAGGTATTTACCATCAGCTGGTATGACGTCATGTCCGCCATCTTATCTTTGTCTGCTGGAGGCAACCATCTTGTTTTCGTCTGCTAGAGTGTGCTGGAGACATGTTAGTATAATGTTCTGTTCTCCATACCTTTGACCTTGTATACTGACATTAAACTTAGACCTTGACCTTGAACTTTGACCTTGACCTTGAACTTTGACCTTGACCTTGAACTTTGACCTTGACCTTGAACTTTGACCTTGACCTTGAACTTTGACCTTGACCGTGAACTTTGACCTTGACCTTGAACTTTGACCTTGACCTTGAACTTTGACCTTGACCTTGATTTTCATCACGGATCCGTCATTTTATGTTCAGTACATGCTAGTGGTCATTGCCACCATCATGTTTTCGTCTGCTGGAGGACATCATATTGTGTGTACTTGTCTTACCATCATGATAGTTTTATTCTAACATGCCACAGTGCAGTAATCATTTATTATTACTGAGGTGCCCACCATCTTGAAATTTGACCGCCATCTTAAAATCATGTAATTATTTAGTTAGAAATGCGGGAAAAATTCCAATAGTCTCGAAAAAATCAATTATTAATTTACAAATTGAATCGATGGATCCCTGTCCACGGTTCGATTCTTGACCAGAGACAGTTGTAACTAATTATTAAATAAATGTTAGGATCTGTTTTCCATTACCTTTCGCGGAGTTTATTAATCATTCACTCTACGAAAATCAACTCAAGTCAATATACCGGACCAACGAATTTATACAGTGCCGATAAGCCTATTATGAAAGTCTAATTATTCAATAATCTGAATAACATACAAGTCGTTCATGTACAAATCCACACATATAGATCAATTGTCTTCAGTCCATGAGACCGAGTCATGTCATTATCAGACGTATAAGCTAGTATTTCAGGACCACATGACCTTCGTCGTTAGCTAATTATATTCAATTAATCCCTCGTGACATTTTTATACATTCTAAAGGAGCAAGTTACATTGAAAAATATTTTAGTAACACCAAGAGGTGATAAACTAGTAAATATTCAATCACTACATTTTGTACTACGCGCAATCAACAAAAAAGGAAGCACCAACAACGAAAAGACAGCACCACCATCGAAAAGACAGCTCATTTGGAAGCACCGACAACGAAAAGGCAGCACCGCCATCGTAAATACAGCACATTTGGAAGCACCGTCAACGAAAAGACAGCAACGACAACGAAAAGACAGAACATTTGGAAGCACCGACAACGAAAAGGCACCACATTAGGAAGCACCGACATCTAAAAGACAGCACCGCCATCGAAAAGGCAGCACATTTTGGAAGCACCGACAACGAAAAGGCAGCACCGTCATCGTAAAGGCACGGAACGCAAGGCCGGGTCATGTCAATATCAGACATATAGACCATGAACTCAGTACACACAGGAAAAAGGAATGTACACGCAGGAAAACGGAACGTACACACAGTACACACAGGAAACGGAATGTACACGCAGGAAAACGGAACGTACACACAGTACACACAGGAAACGGAATGTACACACAGGAAAACGGAATATACACACAGGAAACGGAATGTACACGCAGGAAAACGGAACGTACACACAGTACACACAGGAAACGGAATGTACACACAGTAAAACGGAATATACACACAGGAAAACGGAACGTACACGCAGGAAAAACGGAATTTACACTCAGGAAAACGGAACGTACACGCAGGAAAACGAAAAGTACACGCAGGAAAAACGGAACGTTCACGCAGGAAAAACGGAATGTACACGCAGGTAAACGGGAGGTATATGCAGGAAAACGGGAGATACACGCAGGAAAACGGGAGGTATACGCAGGAAAACGGGAGGTACACGCAGGAAAACGGATCGTACACGCAGGAAAACGGAATGTTCACGCAGGAAAACGGAATGTACACGCAGGAAAACGGAATTTACATGCAGGAAAATGGAAGGTACACACAGTAAAACGGAACGTACACGCAGTAAAAACGGAACGTACACGCAGGAAAACGGAACGTACACGCTGGAAAACGGAACGTACACGCAGGAAAACGGAACGTACACGCAGGAAAACGGAATGTACACGCAGGAAAACGGAACGTACACGCAGGAAAACGGATCGTACACGCAGGAAAACGGAACGTACACGCAGGAAAACGGAATGTTCACGCAGGAAAACGGATCGTACACGCAGGAAAACGGAACGTACACGCAGGAAAACGGAATGTTCACGCAGGAAAACGGATCGTACATGCAGGAAAACGGAATTTACACACAGGAAAACAGAACGTTCACGCAGGAAAACTGAACATACACGCAGGAAAACGGAACGTACACGCAGGAAAACGGAACGTTCACACAGGAAACGGAACGTACACGCAGGAAACGGAATGATCTCAGGCTCCAAAATTCATTGGCTCCAATATTCATTGACACCAATATTTATTGACTCCAATATTCATTTACTCCAATATACATTGTCTCCAATATTCATTGGCTTCAATATTCATTGGCTCCATCAGTCATTGTCACCAACAGTCTTTTGGTTCCAAAAGTATTTTGGCTCTAAATATATTTGGCTAGAATTCTTCGAGTCTAAGAGAGTATGAGGCCACATGGCTACGAGTCTAAAATGATCTAGCTATTTACGAGTTATACACGGCTTGCGAGGCTAGAGCTACGAAGCTTCTAGTTCACAACTTTATGTGACTGCGAGGATACAGGACTACAAGTCTACATGAGTACTTGACTACGAAGCTACTCGTCTACAAGGCTCCAATTGCAGCATCTGTCTTCGTCAGAATTTTCTCTTTTGCTCCAACTGCACCACCAGCATTATGTTATAAGATTACATGGTTACTTGCTTACGTAGCCAGAAGTCTACGAGGCTCCATTACATCATGTCTACGCGACTACGAGCCATGAGGTTACGAGACTACGTGACTACGAATCTTCAAGTTGACGAGACTGCGAGTCTACAGAGCTACGAAGCCTCTAGAAAACGAGTTTACGTGTCTGCATGGATACAGGAATACAAGTCTGCATGAGTTCTTGACTACGAAGCTACTCGTCTACAAGGCTCCAATTACTACATTTGACTTCGACGGAATTTTCTCTTTTGCTACATCTGCTCCATCAGCATTATGTTATAAGATTACAAGGCTACTTGCTTACGTAGCTTCAAGTCTACGAGGCTCCAATGCATCATGACTACGAGACTACGTGCCATGAGGTTACGAGACTATGCGATTGCAAGTCTTAAAGGTTACGTGATCGCGAGGCTATAGGACTACCAAGCTTCCAGAACGTATGGTTACGAGACTGCATGAATAATTGGCGGCGCGGCTACGAAACTTCATGTCTCTAACTGACTACAATAGCACTATTCAGTGGTGAGAGTTAATTTATCTCACGCAAAGGTACTTGCTGCAAGTAGTTCCGCTTTTCAACATCAGATGACGTCACGTGTTGCTTGCAGGTAAATAATATTTCTTATATGCGGGATGCTCACTATCGATCGCATAAGAAGAATGGCTTCGTTAGTCTCCAAGGAGAAGGAAGTTCGTCCTTCCTGCTAGTGCTTCTCAGATTTATCACGGTCCGCCATCTTGGATTGCGACGTTACGGCGACCATCTTTGATGGGTGTGACCTTGACCTTTGACCGAAACCGCAGGAAAGATCGCAAGCACTCGGATTAATCATCAAAATATTGATAAGAATAATCAGGAGCACACGGAGAAAACCATCATAATATTGGCAAGAATAATCAGAAGCACACGGAGAAAACCGCCACAAGTTTTCTTTGATATCATAAAAATACAAAAAAAATTAATAAAAAATTAAAAATAAAAACGAAATAAAAAAAAATCAAACATTCTGCTAGCTTGTGAACTTCTCATTGTTGAGCAAAGATAGAGTTCTAGTACAAGCCAGAATGTTTGAATTTTTTTTATTTCGTTTTTACTTTTAATTTTTTATTAATTTTTTTTTTGTATTTTTATGATATCAAAGAAATCTTGTGGCGGTTTTCTCCGTGTGCTTCTGATTATTCTTGCCAATATTATGATGGTTTTCTCCGTGTGCTCCTGATTATTCTTATCAATATTTTGATGATTAATACGAGTGCTTGCGATCATTCCTGCGGTTTCGGTCAAAGGTCAAGGTCACACCCATCAAAGATGGTCGCCGTAACGTCGCAATCCAAGATGGCGGACCGTGATAAATCTGAGAAGCACTAGCAGGAAGGACGAACGAACTTCCTTCTCCTTGGAGACTAACGAAGCTATCCTTCTTATGCGATCGATAGTGAGCATCCCGCATATAAGAAATATTATTTACCTGCAAGCAACACGTGACGTCATCTGATGTTGAAAAGCGGAACTAATAGCAGCAAGTACCTTTGCATGAGATAAATTAACTCTCACCACTGAATAGTGCTATTGTAGTCAGTTAGAGACATGAGGTTTCGTAGCCGCGCCGCCAATTATTCATGCAGTCTCGTAACCATACGTTCTGGAAGCTTGGTAGTCCTATAGCCTCGCGATCACGTAACCTTTAAGACTTGCAATCGCATAGTCTCGTAACCTCATGGCACGTAGTCTCGTAGTCATGATACATTGGAGCCTCGTAGACTTGAAGCTACGTAAGCAAGTAGCCTTGTAATCTTATAACATAATGCTGATGGAGCAGATGTAGCAAAAGAGAAAATTCCGTCGAAGTCAAATGTAGTAATTGGAGCCTTGTAGACGAGTAGCTTCGTAGTCAAGAACTCATGCAGACTTGTATTCCTGTATCCATGCAGACACGTAAACTCGTTTTCTAGAGGCTTCGTAGCTCTGTAGCCTCGCAGTCACGTCAACTTGAAGATTCGTAGTCACGTAGTCTCGTAACCTCATGGCTCGTAGTCGCGTAGACATGATGTAATGGAGCCTCGTAGACTTCTGGCTACGTAAGCAAGTAACCATGTAATCTTATAACATAATGCTGGTGGTGCAGTTGGAGCAAAAGAGAAAATTCTGACGAAGACAGATGCTGCAATGGGAGCCTTGTAGACGAGTAGCTTCGTAGTCAAGTACTCATGTAGACTTATAGTCCTGTATCCTCGCAGTCACGTAAACTTGTGAACTAGAAGCTTCGTAGCTCTAGCCTCGCAAGCCGTGTATAACTCGTAAATAGCTAGAGCATTTTAGACTCGTAGCCATGTGGCCTCATAGTCTCTTAGACTCGGAGAATTCTAGCCAAATATATTTAGAGCCAAAATACTTTTGGAACCAAAAGACTGTTGGTGACAATGACTGACGGAGCCAATGAATATTGAAGCCAATGAATATTGGAGACAATGTATATTGGAGTAAATGAATATTGGAGTCAATAAATATTGGAGTCAATGAATATTGGAGCCAATGAATTTTGGAGCCTGAGATCATTCCGTTTCCTGCGTGTACGTTCCGTTTCCTGTGTGAACGTTCCGTTTTCCTGCGTGAACGTTCCGTTTTCCTGCGTGTACGTTCCGTTTTCCTGCGTGAACGTTCTGTTTTCCTGTGTGTAAATTCCGTTTACCTGCGTGTACGATCCGTTTTCCTGCGTGAACATTCCGTTTTCCTGCGTGTACGTTCCGTTTTCCTGCGTGTACGATCCGTTTTCCTGCGTGAACGTTCTGTTTTCCTGTGTGTAAATTCGGTTTTCCTGCGTGTACATTCCGTTTTCCTGCGTGTACGTTCCGTTTTCCTGCGTGTACGTTCCATTTTCCTGCGTGTACGATCCGTTTTCCTGCGTGTACGTTCCGTTTTTACTGCGTGTACGTTCCGTTTTACTGTGTGTACATTCCGTTTTCCTGCGAGTAAATTCCGTTTTCCTGCGTGTACATTCCATTTTCCTGCGTGAACATTCCGTTTTCCAGCGTGTACGATCCGTTTTTCTGCTTGTACCTCCCGTTTTCCTGCGTGTACGTTCCGTTTTCCTGAGTGTAAATTCTGTTTTTCCTGCGTGTACGTTCCGTTTTCCTGTGTGTATATTCCGTTTTCCTGTGTGTACATTCCGTTTCCTGTGTTTACTGTGTGTACGTTCCGTTTTCCTGCGTGTACATTCCGTTTCCTGTGTGTATATTCCGTTTTCCTGTGTGTACATTCCGTTTCCTGTGTGTACTGTGTGTACGTTCCGTTTTCCTGCGTGTACATTCCGTTTCCTGTGTGTACTGTGTACGTTCCGTTTTCCTGCGTGTACATTCCTTTTTCCTGTGTGTACTGAGTTCATGGTCTATATGTCTGATATTGACATTACCCGGCCTTGCGGTCCGTGCCTTTACGATGACGGTGCTGCCTTTTCGTTGTCGTTGCTTCCAAAATGTGCTGCCTTTTCGATGGCGGTGCTGTCTTTTAGATGTCGGTGCTTCCTAATGTGGTGCCTTTTTGTTGTCGGTGCTTCCAAATGTTCTGTCTTTTCGTTGTCGTTGCTGTCTTTTCGTTGACGGTGCTTCCAAATGTGCTGTATTTACGATGGCGGTGCTGCCTTTTCGTTGTCGGTGCTTCCAAATGAGCTGTCTTTTCGATGGTGGTGCTGTCTTTTCGTTGTTGGTGCTTCCTTTTTTGTTGATTGCGCGTAGTACAAAATGTAGTGATTGAATATTTACTAGTTTATCACCTCTTGGTGTTACTAAAATATTTTTCAATGTAACTTGCTCCTTTAGAATGTATAAAAATGTCACGAGGGATTAATTGAATATAATTAGCTAACGACGAAGGTCATGTGGTCCTGAAATACTAGCTTATACGTCTGATAATGACATGACTCGGTCTCATGGACTGAAGACAATTGATCTATATGTGTGGCTTTGTACATGAACGACTTGTATGTTATTCAGATTATTGAAAAATTAGACTTTCATAATAGGCTAATCGGCACTGTATAAATTCGTTGGTCCGGTATATTGACTTGAGTTTATTTTCGTAGAGTGAATGATTAATAAACTCCGCGAAAGGTAATGGAAAACAGATCCTAACATTTATTTAATAATTAGTTACAACTGTCTCTGGTCAAGAATCGAACCGTGGACAGGGATCCATCGATTCAATTTGTAAATTAATAATTGATTTTTTCGAGACTATTGGAATTTTTCCCGCATTTCTAGCTAAATAATTACATGATTTCAAGATGGCGGTCAAATTTCAAGATGGTGGGCACCTCAGTAATAATAAATGATTACTGCACTGTGGCATGTTAGAATAAAACTATCATAATGGTAAGACAAGTACACACAATATGATGTCCTCCAGCAGACGAAAACATGATGGTGGCAATGACCACTAGCATGTACTGAACATAAAATGACGGATCCGTGATGGAAATCAAGGTCAAGGTCAAAGTTCAAGGTCAAGGTCAAAGTTCAAGGTCAAGGTCAAAGTTCAAGGTCAAGGTCTAAGTTTAATGTCAATGTGCAAGGTCAAAGGTATGGAGAACAGAACATTATACTAACATGTCTCCAGCACACTCTAGCGGACGAAAACAAGATGGTTGCCTCCAGCAGACAAAGACAAGATGGCGGACATGACGTCATACCAGCTGATGGTAAATACCTTGTTATTGGTGGTGGTAGGTCAGTCTGTAGGTGGCTTCTGTGGAGGAAGGATCTCATTTTTTTTGCCCTCACCGGTTTCGAACCAAAGACGGGAATCGATATAATCAATCAGAATTCTATTAAGTTAATTTTTTGATGAATTTTGGAATTTTTCCCGATTTTCTAACATAAAAATTACGGATTTCCAAGTTGGCATCTAAATTTCAAGATGGCGGCCATACCGTTAATTGCAACATTAATAGGATCCAATATGGTGGTCATAACGTAAATGTAAGAATAACATGGTACTCAACCAAGATAGCGGGTGTAACGAAATATGAAACATTTATATAATCCAAAATGGCGACCGTAACGATAACTGCAACAGTGGTTTTTAAGATTTTTATTATTTATTCGATTAAATAATTTTTTAATGATTTTTAAAATTTTTCCCGATTTTCTAACATAAAAATTGCGGATTTTCAAGATGGCGTCTAAATTTCAAGATGGCGACCATAACGATGAATGCAACGGTGACGTCATCATCCAATATGGCGGACAACACATCGCCGGAATTTTTTAGAAAACAAAATGATGTCATCCAAAATGGCGGATCTAAGATGGCCTCCATGATCTACTTGTCCCGTTACGTTATGTCCCGTTACGTTGAGTCCCGTTACGCTTATCCAAGATGGCCGCCGTGACGTCACAATCCATGATGGTGACCGTAACGATAACTGCAACACTGGTTTTTAAGGTTTTTATTTAATTCGATCAAATAATTTTTTTAATGATTTTTAAAATTTTTCCCGATTTTCTTACATAAAAATTGCGGATTTTCAAGATGTCGGGCGTAACGAAAATTGCAACGGTGATGTCATAATCCTATAAATGGCTTAACGCTGGCTTGAGTTAAGGATGCTTAAGCCAGTTTTAGGAATTTTCAGCCGCTGGGATTTTTGAGGAATAAAATGGGAAATTTTCCCTCGGATCAGGAATTTTTTCCTCGAAAACGGGAAATTTTTTCTTAAAACGGGAATTTTTGAGTCATTTTGAGTCAATTTTGAGGAATTTTGAGGAATTTTTGAGTCCAAGATGGCCGCCGTGACGTCAGAGATGGACGTGACGTCAGAGATGTGGCTCGGCTCCCCGCTCCACAGCCAGAAGCCAGTCCCAGAAAATACTATCCTATACTACTCCGGTCAACCAATATGTTTGGATCTTTCCATGAGGTGTAATCAATCTCTTCTACCACCACCTTACTTGCTTGTTTATTATAAATACTTTTAATATCACAATCGTCCCAGTGATCAGAATAAGCTTTGTCTGATTTATTTATTATAACACGTCGTTTCCATCGTTTCGGTCTCAGGACACCACCACATTCATCGATCTTGTCAGCGTTAGGTGCTTCATCACAGTCTATGCCTTTTTCATCAGCCTCAGAGTCACTGTACCAATCACCGTAGAAGGCATCGTCTTCACCCAGATTACCGTAAGAATTCGATATCGATGATGTCGAAGTTTCTTCATCGTCTTCATGCTTCCTCTTTATGAGTCCATCATTTTTACAAAGTAGGAAAGATCTACTTGAATTCGGCTGGAATGTATTCTCACTTTTCACGTTAAGGATTCTTCCATTGTCTTCATTCTTCCATCAATCATAATCGTCCTTCAATTTAAGATCTTCGTCGAGATCGGAAGAGCCACGAACATAATCTCTCCCAAGACAAGGAAAATTATTGTAATGCAGATAACGCTTCCTTAGTCTAGTAGATCTATCGTTGTCCTCTAGCTTGTACGCAGGCTTGACGTTACAAGTTCTGTCATGCCTTTTTATGCTCTCTCTCCGCGTAAACGACTTGCTACATCAAACACAACTTATCTTATTGCGTAGTGGATTTTTAACACAGTCATTATTCTCGTGTTGTCTTCCATTCATTCTCAAGATAAATTCTTTGCTGCAAAACTTACACCTGTGCCCTTTCGATACAACGTCAGATACCGAGTAAAGATTCATTTTAGTTACTGAGGCCGATGCCAGATGCAAAACTGAGTGGTATAAATTCGATCCATTACTTAAATAGAATTTTTTCATATTTCATCATCGAGAATTAAGTTACCTCATACAAAAGAACTTGTTACAAGTAGTTCCGATTATTAGCACGAGTTGTCGCCTCGTGTTGTATTGAGTCATAATTTATTTAGTTCTTTTATGTTGGATGCGGGATGCTCACTAACGTTCGCAAAAGAAGGGTGGCTTCGCTAGACACCAAGGAGAAGGAAGTTCGTCTTGTACATTAGTGCATCACATATGTCTCATGGTATATTATTTGACTGAGAAATGTTTTTTTTTTAATTCCACCTGGTATAAAAAAATTGCAAGTGCTGATTTAGTAGCAGAAATTAACGAATTAAATGTAACTCTAAATTAAATGTCATGACATATTAGGTGAAAATTCCTTCATGCAGAGAGCTGTTTCTCAGAATAGACAGAAACACTTGAAGAAACCACAGGAATAATTAGGAGCACACGGAGAAAACCATAAACATATTGAAAAGAATATTCAGGAGCAAACGTATTGACAAGAATAATCGGGAGCACACGTAGAAAACCATCAATATAGTGGCAAGAATAATCAGAAGCAAATGTATTGACAAGAATAATCGGGAGCACACGGTGAAAACCATTACACTTTTCTTTGATATCATATAAGTGAAGAAAAAAATTTAATAAATAAAAATAAATTTAAAAAAATTAAAAATTTAACGATTTACAAAAAACACATATACTTCTGGCTTTTTCTAGAACTCTATCTTTGCTCAACAATTAGAAGTTCACAGATTAAAAAAAAAATCATTACCACATGTATCTTTCTACTTGTTAGTTCACAAAGTATAGTACATGTAATTTTTTTTAGTGAAGTATGAATTTTCATCATTTTTTTTTGTGAACCAAGTCTTAACATATCATCCAGTATGTTGATATCTTCCCAGTCTCATGAAATCAAACTCTTCTGCTGCTGTTCCCATCTTATTTTCACTGTCAATATTTGCATAATCTCAAGTGTCTTCATCGCTAGCACCAGTCTCACCAATTGAAAAACATCCCGACTATATTCATCTTTGTCATCATTACCCATCCATTACAAGTGGTTTCATAATTATTTATTTTAACTAGAGGTGGGATGATACCACACTTTCGATACTCGATTCTGTATTGTTTTTTCAGTTCGATACTTTCGATACTTTCGATACTCCAGGGAAAAATATTTTCCCATTAAGTAACAATTATTACAAATAACATAGATTAGTTTTAAACTACATAAATTCCCTCTTTATTACAAAAATACAAACTGCAAACAACTTTAAATACTTGAGTATAAAAAATAGAAGCGAAACACAAACTATCTTCAAGCGAGTTAGCCCTTTATTTTCCAGTACACTTTTTTTTTACCGCGAACAAATGTAAATAAAAAAAAATCAGAAATTTTTTCTTGTTTGTGTCATTTTACAAACAACTTTATGCAACAGAACTATTTTAAATAAAATTTTAACGTGAGAAATGTAAAATACAAAACAATCCGATCGTAAGAAAACAATAACAAACGGGTATATTCAGTTCAAAGATTAATGAATGCACAAAATATGAGATCCGTGCCTTGGTAAAGCGCGTGCACCATTTTCATAATCATTGCTAGTTTGCGCCACTAGTCTCGCTTGGTGCTGGCCATAGATGCTACTAGCGAAGTGCACAGTCTTCCGGATACTATCCATATCTATGGTGCGATAAAGTTATTTTTTTACGTTTGCAAAGGTAAACAATGAACTTTTTGAAAATAAATGCATTAAAACCAGGGACCGGAAAGTTACTTTTAAAAAGTAACTCAGTTACAGTTACAAATACTCCATTGGAAATGTAACCCTGTTACAACTACAAGTTACACTACTGAATATAAACCAGTTACAGTTACAGTTCTGAGAAAAGTAACTGTAAGTTACTTTAACAGTTACTTTGTGAAAAACTAAAAATGTGATACGTAAAATTGTTATAATTAAAAGCTAATAAAACATATTGTGTTTAGTAAAGATATATGTTTCTTTCAACTGAAAAAATTTAAATAGGTCTTAAATTACATTGAGTAATTAGTTCACACTACAAAATTGTTCGCAGCACCACACAATAAGCACTTCACAATAAGGTTATTTTTATTACTCGACCGAACTTCGAAAAAATTAGAATATGAAGGCCACGGCAACGAAAATTCTGGACTGCTTTCTGGGCTTCTCGCTTCATTAGATTATGTCATTGCTTTCGCGCATGTGCACAGGTAGGTTAATTAATTAAACAGCACAGCAGTAAACCCGCATGTCGCAAATATTAAATAAATGACAATAAAAATACGAGCGCAGGCTAGCCAACAGCAGTTTTACAAGTACAAGCAATAACATTGCAAATAATATGCTTGTCGGGATTTTCGTTTTGGGATTGAAAAAATCAACAAATCGTTGTTCGTTCAATAAGAAATACATTTAAAAAATGTAACGCAAGAAGTAATGACAATTATCGTTACTTTAAGGCAGAAAAATGTAATTCAGTTACAGTTACAGTTACTGAAAACTTAATATATTGCGTTACCACGATCGTTACCATAAAAAGTAACTGTTACAAATAACGTCGTTACTAGTAGCGCGTTACTTCCAGTCCCTGATTAAAACGTAGTTTATCAGGAGGAATATAACAAAAAAAAATTGTGAACTTTAGGACTTTTCCGCTTCGTAAAAACGGATGAAACATAAAATTAATTATTTTATAAGTGTATGACACGGGAAAATGTATGAAACGGGAATGTATCATCGAGGTACTACTATACTGTAGTTGTATTTTGTACGATGGCGACTCAAAACTTAATTCAATACAAATGAACAAGCATTCCGGTATCGAAAAAATGTATCGAACTTACAGTTTCAATACTCGATACTTTGCGATACCGTCAAGTATCGAAGGTATCAAGGTATCGAAGTATCGAAAATCCCATCACTAATTTTAACTCAATGTTTCCAACAATTTAGTTTCAGAGCTTTATCATATTCATTCAGTGTTCACAAGTTCACGGAGACAAGTATAATTTAATGTAATTTTTTTTTTAATTTCCCTATGAATATTCTACTTTCTTGAACAAAATATCTCAAAAAATGCCAGCCTCATTCAACAAAAAGACATAAAAGGTGTAAAACAAGTCACAAAATCCAAGCACTCCTTCACAACACAGTATAAGTGTGTAAAAAAAAATTGAGTTATTTTGAATGTTATAAATTTATTTCAACAGTTATCATTAAATAATACAGTTATCTTCACATTATGTGTCGTAGTAAATTTCTATTTAATTTATATGTGAATGTAGGATGTCTTCTCACAGCCACAAGAGAAGGAAGGCTTCGCTCAACCTCAAGCAGTGAAGGAAAAAATGTTTAGCATTATTATAATTGTACCGTTTCACTGCAGACTCCGAGAAAATATATGATTTTATACGAATCTACAGCTCGAATAATCCCTCTGTGGGGAGCGGTATTAATTATCTAGAATCTCGTTGGTATACAATGGTTATATGTGTGCGTTATGATCTGCAAGTCAACTTGTGTGCTCTGAAAGCTCAGCCCCCCAGATTTATACTCCATCATAATGTAAACATGATTGAACATATCGATGCATAGGCTACCATCAGATGCAATACGTGGTGCATAGCTGCATGCTTTTCATAATGTCTGGAGGTCTCCCGGCTGTTGTATGAAAACCATTAACATAAAATTAAAAGAAAGCTACAAGAAAATCCATCTTTACAGACTACTAACTAAAAAAAATTTAAGGAAACAGTTATATGAGTCAAACGACGGCAGTATATAAACCATATGTCCCTATAAATGCTTGCTAATAAACAGTTTTATTAGGTTTTATATATATCGATAAAAGGCTTTGATGAAAAAAAAGCCAACAATTCCACAATGTCAAAATATACGCCAACGCCCATCCATACTTTAGAAAAAATTCTGTTGCAACATACCCCGAACATTCTGAAAATGATTTCTGCTGACACATCCGAGCATAACATAAAAAATTGTCTTATGCAGCTCTAGATCATTTTCGAAACAAATATTTTACCACAAGCAGACTGGAAACGGTGACACAGACTATCATTTCAGCAAGCAGACGTACACACGGGTCAATGTCAGATGAGCAAACAAGCAACAAAAATAATAATTTCCTCCTCTCAGTATTTAAGCAACCTAAAAAAATTGAATTGAAAGTGAACATTTACGCAACAAGCACAGCCACCTCCCCAAGACCAAATTTGGGTACACAAGAGAATGTAAGAGGTTTAACATGCACAAAAAAATATATTGGATTATTTATCTAATTAAGTTTATTTAAAATCTACATGCAACATATTAAAAAAAACAGTAATACGTGTTATTTCAACGCGATAATGCAAGTCGACAGAGGCGATCGGTCCGCAACGCACTTTGCCGCGCAGTCTGACTAGAAAGAAATAAGCTTAACAAACCTGTTTCCTAGGCACAACTTTTTCACCCCTCCATCACACAGTAACCACATACACGATCTGAATGGCTAATAAACATAGTATAGACGGAGCGTCCTGCTCGCACCCCCGTCAGTGCAAGGCGGCGAGAGAGCCCTCACCGCTCTGGGGAAGAGATCTCACATCGCTGGGGGTGAGATTACAAGTCCATACAGGACCAAACTCCCCATGAATGAAACAAAAGTGTTTCAACTTGCGCAAACACTAAAACTCTGGCAAGTTATGTATTGAATATATCTTCCAATGCATTCATTTATGAAAGTCGAACACGCAATTAATATATAAGAGATGCTAAAATAACCATAGCATGCATTGAACAAATTTACAATATATTTCTTGTAGTACATCAAAACATTGTGAAATCTTATACTCTCGAACCCTCAACTTTAAAAAAACCTTTAGCCAATGAGAGAAGAGAATCAGCTACATGACCATTTATGCTCATTTGTATGGGAATATATTTTTTTGTAACATTATAAAACTATCACACACTGGTGTTTTAAATAAAATCACAAATAATGATCAAAAAAGTTACTCATTCCCAACACTTAGTTTAAAAAAAATAACATATCAATGAGTTGTTTACGTCATTACAGACAAAATACTGTAAAACTCGAGACTTACTGTTTATCATGCAAAACACACTTCATCATTTCAACCAAACTAGAAGTGTAGGAAGATTCGGAGGATGATACATATCAATTCTGACACATTTTGCCGATGTTCTTGGAAGCAAACCTTTTTTTTCACAACCATTTAAGGAGACTTTCCTTAAGCTCACATTTCATTGGTCAACTAAAAAATCTCCCCCTCTCCCCCCTCCTACAATTATGCTGCTTCGCCCATCATACTAAAATTCTGTAAGAGCAAAAAAAAAAAACAAAATACTTTCCTTAAACCTTATGGCAGAAATTTCATAAATCCTAGAATGCTGTTACTGCATCTAGAAATTATTAGAGAGGCAACAGATTAATACACATAATATTTAAATTTTGCGAAGATTGGATGGTACCAGAATCCATACTGCAACACCGGCGGACTCGACACTCGAGTCTTTCCAAGAATTGAGCTGACGGATTGCCTCTGGAACGCCCTTGTTGCCTTCAACGACTTAGAATTAATACTTTTATCCATCAAAACCAGCAACAGTTTAACTAAGCAAACATTCACACCACATTCCCTCAAAAAAAAATTACGTATTTCACGTACTGGCTCGTGTCCATGCACTATCGCGGACAAATGTGAAAATATTACAAACATAAAAATGGTTGACATACTAATTGTTATTACTATTGTTCACATAAAGCAAACATAAACCAATTACAGGAGCAAGCAATTTAAAATTTATACTTTTTATAAGACGTTAATGCACTATACTGTACTTCTCTGCTCTCATTGCCAACTTAACCGGATATTTACTTAACAACTTTAAATTATATGCATTTATAAGCAGGTGTTTCTTAAAGGGTGAATTTCAAAAATGTAAATTGATGGTCTGCCATCACAAAAACATTACTTGCATATAACTATTTTTCTTAAAATTTATTTCAAACGAATATTTTTAGCATATGCACATGATTTATCGGTAGGCCTGATATTAATCAAATCAAATAACCTATTTCAGCTGTAGAATTATGTACACTAACCTCTAGAAAAATATTTTATTTAAAAAATACTGCTGTATTTCTTTATTCTAACGTAAACCCTTTTCAAGAGCCATGTCACCAAAGAAACCTTTTAAATACTTGTTTTACTGACATACTAACTAATTGCGTGGCTAAAGTATTCTGTTAGATAACATTCATTAATTATCATTAAAAATTCCATTTAAATCGTTGGCCAATAAAATATTTCACTGAAGGCTATTGAGTAAATTCAAGAATCTTGGCGATTTGCTCTTTATTTGCATTCTTTTAAAGTTGCGCCTTTCGTAAATGATTACATTAAATTATAATAAAGAGTAAAATCATTGGCGATTTGCTCTTTATTTGCATTCTTTTAAAGTTGCGCCTTTCGTAAATGATTACATTAAATTATAATAAAGAGTAAAATCATTTTCTTATTGCTTAGGTACATGTTCACCACTCTTCAGCGAGCTGTTGCGCTTCACACTGAAAGCCACTGTGTGGCTTGTCTAGCTGTATAAGAGGAAACGCAGGCAGCTGAAGGCTTCAAAAATAAGGCAGGGATGAGTGACCGCGCTTCCAAGAATGTCCCTACCTGCTAGGTTTATGTTTTGCGATATGGCATCCCACCCCCCTTCCTATTGCGGGACTCCGGAGATTATCTTACATGGGAATGACCAAGCCTCATAGAAAGAGAGGTCCCACGCAGGACAGGGACGGAAATAAGACTGACCCTTGCTGGCGGAGCTTATGTGCTGCCGGTGCTTCCTTTGATTCCACAGCTTCCGGTGCTGCCAGTGGTTTCAGTTATTCCTTTGATTCCGGTGCTTATGTGGTTCCGGTGCTTTCTGTGCTTCCTTTGATTATGGTGCTTCCGGTGATTAATGTGCTTCTTTTGATTCCAGTGCTTAATGTGCTTCTTTTGATTCCGGTGTTTAATGTGCTTCTTTTGATTCTGGTGCTTAATGTTCTTCCTGTTCTTCCTTTTCTTGAGTGCTTCTGGTGCTTCCTTTGCTTCCGGTGCTTTATTTGCTTCGGATGCTTCCTGTGCTTCCGTTACTTCCTTTGCTTCGGTGCTTCCGGTGCTCTATTGCTTCCTTTGCTTCCGGTTCTTCCGGTGGTTCTGGTGTTTCCTTTGCTTCCGGTGCTTAAGGTGCTTTTTTTGCTCCCGGTGCTGCCAGTGTTTCCTGTGCTTCGTTTCTTCCTTTTTTTATTGTGCTTCCTTTTTTAAATGAACATCGATATGTCTGTACTCATGACATCATTGTTATTGTGGTTTAGAGATTATTAGTATATATGCCTGAGATTAAAAATGGTCTGGTCACATGGTACGAAGACATTTGGTCTATACATCTAACATTGTATTAGACCTGGTTGGAAGGTACTCCAATTTTTGAAAAATTAGATTTCATTGTAGATACAGCGACATCGTATTTATTTCGTCAGGTAGGTTTCTTGTTTAGAGTAGGGGAACTCGGGCAAATATGAGCATATTATGGAACACTTCGAAAAAAACTTTATTTTTAAGTCGTTAAAGAATAAAATTAATACACCAAATAATACTTAAAATAGTTAACTTTCTTTCACCAAAAGTATTTTGGGCATACACATTCCACGTGGAAGTAGCAACATAAATTTTACAAATATAACAATCTGCTCATATTACCCAGTTGTAGGGGTAATATGAGCAAGTAGATAGGCAAATATGAGCAATCATATTTAACTTGAAAGAGACCTATATGACACAAGGCATTATTATTTTAATACTTTCAGTAATATCATAACCAATTACTAAAAATACATAATTTGCTCTTAATTATATTGTAACAGAATTATAAAAACTGAACTATTATAAAACATTCTTTATAGGGTGTACACACTTTTCCACATTTACCTACTTCGGATAGAAGATATTGTCTGCCTTTACGATTCATTTGCAGTTCTCACAAGAAAAACATTTCGAGTCGAAATCAATTACACAATCTTCATGGTACCACTGGCTACATTTTTCACACCTGACCCATTGTTCACCACGGTGACCGTCCGTGAAATTACCACCATGGACAGGGCACATGCAGTCCGAATCAGTCAATTTCCTTTTTTCATTAGAAACAGAAGTTTTAGACTTCCGTGACCTTATTTTCGCAAATTTAACTTTGGAAATCGCGTCAGCTGATGTGAGTTCTCTTGCTCTACCCCGTTTCCTGCCTCTAGAAGACCTCGTTCGAGTAAGAGATGGAAGAGGTAAAACGTAAAAGTGCTTTAACAGTTCTTCTAGGAGTTTCAGGTTCTTGGGCGTCTTGGTTGCACTTTGTTGGCGTTATCTGCTTGGAGGTAGAGAGAAGCTGGGAAGCTGTACTTGTATGTGGTTGTGATGTTGCAGAACTGCCCGCTGTAGGTTTGTCTTGTTGTAGGGTTTGACATGTTCTGGTTTCTTGATCTGTGCCTGGAATCACTTCTGAAATGAAAGCATGATCAGGAATAACATTTCGATTCACAGGCCACATACCTGTTGCACGAAACGAATTGGCTGCCAGACCGACTGTTGCAACTCTCTCCCAAGCTTCCTTTACCAAGTCTCCGAATTCAACCTTGGTGAAAGCTCTGCTATGCTGCCTAACGAAACGACTGCAAGCATCGTAATAAGCTCGTTTCAGTGACGAGAAGTCCTTTATCTGCAGGTTGAAGCCAATTAGTGGTGTGTGGTGGCAAGCAAAGCATACAAAGACCATTTTCCACAGCAAAGTCAAAAAGTTCAGGGTTAGAACAATGCGAATCATGCCCATCCAAAATCAAAATGGCTGGCGACTCCTTGCTTATACGGAAATAATCTACGAACTTCTTAATTACAACAAAGAAGATTGGTGCATTAATGTATGCAGACTTTTCATTTAGAAAAACTTCGCTTCCAGGGGGCAAATTTTCCTTCAAACCAACCACTGTACGCTTTCCTTTCATGGTGATACAGGGAGGAATTGAAGCATTGTAGCATTGAAGCAGGCTACCATAGTTGTAGTTTCACCTTTCTCTTTCGGAGAAATCGCGTGAACGACTCTACATCATTTGGGTGCTACAACAGTAGTTGGTCTAGTGTTAAGTTGGAACCCACTCTCATCAAAGTTGAATACTCTGTCAGCTCTATGTATCAAGTTCAACTCTTGCATCTTTTCCTCGAGAAGGTCAAAGAATACTCCAACTTCCGATTTTGTCATGGATAAAGCACGATTAATTGAAAGATTTTCTTCTTGCTGTATTGAGAGATCTTGATGACGCTTGAGAAAGCTCCACAGCCAGTCCCAACCTGCCATACCTGCTTCCTTATTAAACTTATGCAGTAGTTTAAATTTTTCTGCTAAATTAAAATCTAGTGCGCGTAACTGCATTCGGTTAAGGGAAAACCCATGTTCAGACAGGTATTTTACATGCTCAGTAAGGACTTCTTCAACTCGCTCCCCTAATTCAGGCTTGCGACCCAGTTTTCTTTTTTGAAGTCCCCAAGTTTCATTAGTAACGGAATTTAAATACCAGCGTAATGTTTGGCGTGGAACATCGTAAACAGCGGCAGCACGATTCTCAGATATATTTCCGGTTCTAACAGCATTAACAGCTTTTTCCATAGATTCTGCCGACCACTTCTGGCGGGCAGCACTATTTCTTTTGAGGTCATAAGCCATCTGAAAGTAAAAAGAAATTAGGATTAATTAATTTAAGGCACATTTATTTTCAACAATGTTGTGATTTATAGGCTACTATGTGAATTTGCAGTAACACTTTGATGGTGTCGTGTTCTAAACGATTCCAGGTGTACATTCATATTTAAGGAACATTTTATACAATGCAGCAATGTAGTAAAACATAAGTTTTAGTTTTTAAGTTCATCTGCATCGGTGTCTTCCCTGAAAAAACACAATTTTTCAAGAAAAAAATGTTTCTTCTCAAAATTTTCCTTGACTGGCCCCGACATGGTGTCGAATGGATAGAGCTGGCTAATGCTATCTCTAAATTTCAATGTTAACTAATTATGGTCACAGAACAAGACAATATTTTAACGTATTTTATAAGTCGTCAATGTTTCTTTTTATGACTAGAAATTACAACATAAAGTATTAAAGGATAGTTTTACTGTTAGAAAGTTATGATTGACACATCAATACGTTTGGTATTAAGTATTTACCATGATTTCATTAGCTTGGCCATATTACCCATAGCGAAAAACAGCTGACCATATTACCCTGATTAGGCCTGCTCATATTACAATTTTGACTGCTTATTCTTTTATTAGACCTCAGCAGACAACCGACAAAATAATTTACAAATCACATACGTCAAAAGAGAGAGCAAATACCATGGTTTCACGGACATACCCTATAATTTTGTTGTGTTTAAGAGTAAGAAATATTTTGAACATTACTTTACACTTTATTTAACTACATAAGCCAAAAATAATCAAGTAACAAAACATACATACCTTTGAATGAAAATAAAACTCATTTGAAGAATAGCTGGAGCCTTGCATGTTACTTACAAAGCTAAAGCATACTACAAAGCAGTGTTACCACCAGTCATTAATAGTAAAAAAATATATCTTGCGATGTCGTGGCCAAAGAGGTTAAAATTGCTCATATTACCCGACTGCTCATATTTGCCCGAGTTCCCCTAGTATTTATTGTAGATAATTTTTAATAAACTCCACTAGAGGTAATGGGAAAAGGAATTTAAAATTTGTTTTGATTTTAGTTACTATTATCACTGACTGGGAATCTAACCAAGGGCATGAATCTATCGAATCAATCATTATTTTAATAAGTAATTTTTTGATGAATTTTGTATTTTTTCCTGAATTTATACTTAAATAATTACATAGTTTTTAACTAGTGACCATGATGGCTTACTTGAGGCTAGTAGACGAGAAACCTAAGCCTCTTTTAGGACTTTTTAACGTATTTATTGAAAAAGTAAATTTTTACATAAAAAATTAAATTTTTGTATCAGTCAGGTATTGAACCGAGACGATCGAGTCAATATTTATTTTAATGAGTGATTTTTTGATGAATTTTGGAATTTTTCCTGAATTTATAGTTTAAATAATACAGATTTTGTAGATGGCATCCAAATTATAAGATGGCGGGTGGCATGACAGTTCACTGTCACTTAATAAATTAATACTGCACTCTAGCGAGTAAAATTTACACTAAGAACAATATGGCGACCTTCATCAGATGTAAACAATATGGTGGCATCCTGCAAACAAAAACAAGATGGCTGCCATGACATGATACCAAATTATGTAATATAAGCCTTGCTATTAGTGGTGGAAGGTCAGTCTGCCCGTGGCTTCTGTGGAGGTAGGATCTGTATCTGTCGCCATTTTTTTATTATTGACCTCACCGGGCGAGAACTCTATTACATAAGTGCGTTTTTTTTTAATTTAAATTTTATTAAAATTTAATTAATTATTTTTATACATTTTAAAATTTTCCCCAAATTGCTAGCATTCAAATTACGGAATTTCAATATGGCGTACGAAATTAAAGATGGCGCAAGTTTTTAAAATTAATAATTTTTATTTATTTTGATAGATTAATATTTTTTTCCCATTGAAGTCTGATATAATTTATGAATTTTGAAGATGGAGACTGTAACGAAAATTCCAATGTTCAAGTTGTTTTAAAAAATAATAAATAAATTTTTATAAAATTTAAAATTGTTTACGCTAATATTAGATAATAAAAAAAGTTTAAGATAGTAGGCATAACGAAATTTGCCACATTAAACTTTTATTAAAATTTTATTAAGTAATTTCTTTTATAATTTTATTTTTTTTAATGAAATCAGATAATACATCAAAAATTCCAAGATGGCGGACATAATTCAAGATGTTGGCCGTAAAGAAAAGTACAACGGTGTTGGCAAAGGTCAAGGTCATATCCTCGGTGGCTTAGAGCGGCCTGACCATGGGAACTTTCAGCCGCAATGGAAACATTTAGATATTTTGAATTTTTCGGAAATATAAACGGGAAATGTTTTCTCAAAATGGGATTTTTTATTTTTCAGATTTTTTGAGATTTCTGGCGGGATTTTTTCTAAAATATTTGTAAATTTTGAGGAATTTTGAGAAAATTTTTGGCTACTTTTGAAGGTCAGTGTCAAAGGTCAAGGTAATCCAAGATGGCCACCGTGACGTCACAAATTCAAGATGGCGGTCATCTCCTCAGCTTCTCCCTGCGGTGCCTGTCCCAGTACCGCCATTTACATACTACTCTGGTTTATTTGTTGAAAAAATGTGGTTTATTTGTTGACTTGACATACGGGTTTCTAGGGGCAAGTCCTGATGGCTTATTGAGGACTGATAATTCAATCATCGAAGTGATGTGTGTTTCTTCAGCTTTTGGAATAGGTCTCAAAGAACTGGCCAAACAGTAGAAAAGTTTCTATTTAGAAGAAAAGGAAGGCAAGCTAACGCTGGGGATAACACACAATTATTATTATCAAATTCAAGGGACACTGAAAATTTCAGAACGAGAAGCTTGCTACTTGAAAGTTATGAGTGACCTAAAAGAAAATTTGCATATTGAAAAGGTTTACAGAGGATGTATATCTATTTGGAGAGATAAATGGTTCCGAAACTTCGTCGAGTCCATATCCACTACTTGTTGCCGGAGATTGTTGAATCAAATATGAGCCAAGGTAAACCTATTCGTGAACCTGAATATATATTAAAAGCGCCAGTAGAACAGAAGAATAAACTCCGTGTCAATGAGGTGAAAAGTGTATGTAAATAATAATTCAGTACAAAAAACATACATAATTTACATGGCAGTTAGGTTAAGGTTACCTTGTAGACTCATTGCATTTTGAGATCACAATATCAGAATATTTCTTGTAATATTACTTAAAGGTGAATCGGTGGTTGATTTTAGAAGTAACTGTTTTTATTTGTCAGTGATTTTTCAAAAATCTAAGTAAGTTAGGGTACTTATTTAAGAAAAGTGTTTGAGTATTTTTGTTTTGTAGATAAAATGATTATTATTTCTCGTCAATTGAGTGCATTCATTCACTCTACAGCAGGTATATGTAACACAAAATTTCTTAGTGTTAACTGACTACCTGTTTTTACTCCTTAACTTAGAGCATTGAATAATAACATTAAGATGTAACTGATAATAATTGTAGAACTTTGTAATTATATTCATACTCTGTGAACTCGAATTGAGACTCCACTGTCCCAAAATCTTAATTTTTGAGTTCCTTAGACTGCAATTAAGTCAAAGTTTTACAAGATGCTTTTTTTTTTATTAGAAGATGATATTATTTAACACTGCCAAGTTATTTTTGCCTATTCACAGACATAGAAAATGGATTATTTAGGAAAACCGTGTTTATAGTAAAATAATAAAAAGTTTTCCTTTGGATTTGTGAACTTTAGATCGCACCATCCACCACAAATGGAAGCACCTTGGTAACACATTTCCGTTCCATTCACGAAATTACTTCCACCTTATCGCCTTATGCCGAGAGCTTAGATGTTACACATAAATAAAAAGTTAAAACGCCATTTTTAGGATCTTTGGAACCTCTGCAGTTACGAATTTAGAAGAGTACTGAATAGAATAACTTCTAGGCACTCGTAAAGACAGCATTGTAGCATTGTTAAAAAAAACATTTTGTGGCGGCCGTACATCTTTTTACATTTTAAATTGGGCCACGTTTATTATGTATCGACTTGCATCGGCTGCCTAGAGGACAACAGGACATTATGGTAGTTCAGTCTGCTGTGACTCTGACAAGTACCATCCAATTTATACGCAGGAGATTAAAGAACACTTCAAGTAACATTGCATCTTAAATTTAAGTTTGGTAACTGTAACAATAACATACGGTTTGAATTCGTTTTATTTGTGATTATGAAGGGAGAAACTATCATGCAAAGACACAATCTCTTTAAGACTTTTCAGAGCTATTATATAACATGTATTTACACTTGTAACAAATAAATAGGGTCTCGGTAGATCAGTTTACAATTATTGCTAACTTGCATGACTAATTGTAGAAGTAATAAAGATAGATCAGTGCATATGTTGGCTGGGTGGTTGAATGACAGTGGGTATGGATACGCGTGGGAAGAGTAACAGCAAGCCAGCGAACTTGCCACCACTGCGCTGGACCGACCGACCAAGTCACAGCCACGAGGTATGGGGACGACTGTCAGTACATCTGGCAACACTGCTGCGGCTGTATGACGCTGCAGGTGGGGGAATGTCTCAAGCACGCGGGTATCTGCAAGGCTTATCGCGCAGCAATGATACATCCTCCTCCAGTGTTGCCAGGTTTCCCAATGCAAAAATCCCTGCCGACTACTTAAAAAATCCCGCCAAGCCTTAAAAAATCCCTACATTAAAATTGTTTTTTTTTTGTTATAGGACAAGTAATAATAATAATACAATATGGTATTAATAATATGTAAAAATAGTTTTTAATGAAGTAGGCTACACCTAGTCCACACACAAAATTTTCTATTCAATTCTACCTTAAAAGTTTCACATTTTTTTGTCCTTAAGACTTTGACATTAGATAATCGTTTCATCTTCTTCGTCTTCAGCAGCCAAGAGTCCAGCAATTTCAGATTCCTTGATTCCTTCTTGTACATGTTTTCGTTGAACTCCAGCATTTTTTTCAGTTACTGGGTATTCATAGCATGCCTTCTTCATGTTTTCATTTTGCATGTCTAACTTGACACGAACAAGGGATGCCACTGTGGATGCAAATAATTTATTTCTCTTTTTTTTTTTATTTTAATGTCTGAAACCATAGAGAATATATCGGAAGACTGCATATTCTCATTAAAAGGTGTCTGCAGCGCAAACAAGAAAAGAAGACGACATTCACCTCTCCAAAAATCCCTACATTTATGACCTGGTCGGCTTAAAATCCCTCCATCCCTTTCAATGCAAAAAATACCAACTCTGAGGGATTTATCCCTCAACCTGGCAACACTGTCCTCCTCATTCGACAGCTGGCTCTCGAATGAGCGCTCCGTATTTTTTTTTCTGACGAGCTCCCATATCCCGCTATGCCATCAGCATGAACCCCTGTGGGCCCTCCAGCATGCATGTTAGTAGCTAAGAACGGTTAGAGTATGGATGCGTTTCAGGGCAAGCCATATACGCTCCAGTCAGGGTTTTTATTGTAAAAAAGTCGCATGCATCGCGGCTGTAGCAGGGTTGTCTGGTGCCATGGCTGCAATTGTGGCCATGGGCACACCCCGAAGTAGGAAGAGTCAGATTGAAGTGCACAGGAAAACCAACATTTGTATACAGCATAGACATTGCTTCACCTGGACAATGGAAAAAAGTTTGAAAAACTAGTTTTTATTATTGTCAGAAAGGATGTTATATTATTATGTTTATCGAGGATGAGACAAGTAAAAACTAACTTTAATGCCACACATTGCATACATCTAGATATTTCATAATTCAGGAAATAATATTGATTTACGTGATTTATTTTGCCCCTTATTATGAATTGAGATCATGTTGGGTACAGCTCCATTCCTTTGCATTCTCCTCAGCATACCAATCAGCACTTTGCAGCTTATGCGTTGTAATCAACACTCTTTTATTTTCTTCTGTTTAATCATCAAAACAACCAATAAAATGTACATTTGTGCTTAGAGGCTTGTGAATATAAATACTAGAAACAATTTTTATGAAAGTCTAAATAGAAGCAAACTTCGAGCTAGTATTTACATATCAAATGTTTATGAAATTATGTGATGAAGCCTTGAACAACTTACTAAACTAGATAAGTTAAATTTAAACATGATTTTTTAACTTAAATAAAAGAATAATAAATTCTTTCAATGATTCATGCAATGGGGAATTTTGATTTATTACAGTTTTTTGGATATACGCCATTGCAGCAATGGCGTATGTCCAAAAAACTGCAGTAAATCAAGAATAATACAGTAAATTAAAATGTAATTGGTTTTGACTGATTGCTAGGGACCGGAAAAATTCGCGGTTTCGATAGCCTTCAGGATAGACTGCATATTCCCCTGTACACTTGGGCAAGTAACGCAAGTTCATTGGCTGCCGACTTTTAAGTCGTCTCAGCTGGTTTGTCTGTGATTCGATCCTTCTTTGGTTGAGGTTTTATAACTGGTTGAGTTTTGTCAGTGTCAAGATGAACAGTAAGCAAATAGCAAAATCATATAAAATGTATATGTGTTTGAATTTTATCATATCGCCGAATGAATCTGCGAATTTTTACGGTCTCTACAGATTGCTATCTTAAGAAAGCACAAGGTTAATTTGTTGAGGTATTGTTTTAATAGTGAACCTACCAGACTGTTTTTGTCATTGGTAACCTGCTGTGTTCATCGGTGTTTTCATCATTGTGTTGTCCATAATATATGTTTGTCTCCATTGTTGTGTTTTTTGTGTGGTCCAGTTTGTGGTTGTCTGCATTTATCGTTGTTGTTGATACGGTTTCGTCGTTGTTAGGCCACTGTATCCGTGTGTGCTGTTATTATTCATGACCAAATTACTTCCACGGAATTATTGTGCTGTCTGATTATTTTAAGTTTGGCTGTGTTCGTCTGTGCTGTGATTATTGTGTTTTTTTAATTACATGCTTGGTTTCATCTTTGATCAATATTTTTGACATCAGCTATTTTAACTTGTATGGTTTATGTTTCCATTTTGAATTTCTGGTTTTACATATCTGAGTTTTCCATGACAAACATTTCAAAACTGCAATGACGTATGTACAAAAAACTATATTAAATTACCAAATCCCATCGCATAAATAATATAAAGATCGTACAAAAATTATATAATAATTATTTCACCAACGCAGATTCAGACCATTAAATATATTTTAAATTAAATTTTTACGTTTGTCAATATTACACATATGCACTAAATTTTATACACGGAAAAATTTAGCTTAAAATACTTACCGCAAATTTTTCATAAATATGGTGAAAACCCTTAAAATTGGTACTATAAAACATTCTCGTCATTCTGCATCAGAATTTTGAGTTATGGAACAAAATAATTTAAACGCCAAAAAAATGGTAAGCCATCGCAATTCAATGTTCCGAGACATCGACAAAAATCAGTCGTTGCCATCTAGCACAATTATTAATTATAAATATATAGGATGCTTTGTGCCACAAGCCACATTAATATAAATTTTTAAACATCGCTTCTTAGTATTTGCAATATACTTCATTGAGTGCACTACGATGTATTGACTAGTAGTACAAGGCAACATTCTCAATTATGAATGCCAAATAGCTAGAGAGATGATGGATAATAGTTTTAAATATATAGGTGCTATTAAATGCTACAAAGTGATTTATAAGCTATTAAATACTATCTTCTAATAAATAAAAATCGCTACGCACTCATATGTTCCCTATGGAACACAAAACGGCTGGACCGATTTTGAAGAAATTTTCAGGCAATCTTAAGATTAGCCCAGCGGGTGATCCTGTCAAGTTTAGTAGCGTATCAACTAGATGGCGCTGCAGCGCATCAACTTCTATCTTACAATGGCAGAACCATATCTACCAGGCTCTGCTAATCTATACTATAATAAAACAGTAGTTTTTTTCTGTCTGTCTGTTTGTACGCGGTGTTATACAAAACTACTATACGAATTTTAATGGGGTTTTCAAGTTAACTTGAGCGTACCAGAGAAAGAAATATAAGCTTTATTTCATCAAAATCGGCTCAAGGAAAGAAGATAAATCTTAATTTTATGACATACAATATAATAAATATAAGAAGCCATTAAGTTTTGCAGTTGTAAGGAACTAAGTAGAGAGTAAGAAAAAAATAAAGATCCTGACAGTTTGTAGTGTCGCCATATTTGTTTCAATTTTCAATACCCTTTTTGTATATTACAATTTCAATTACAGAAAAAAATCATGTTTCATAGACACATAAATAGTGAGTGTGTGTCATTTCTCTATGTCCACGAGGTCTCGCCGCTTAAATTTTTTCCTTGGGGCGAACCCGTCCGCTTAATTAAATTAAATAAACAGCTTTTATCGTTGCATGATTTATTTCATGAAAATCTGCTCTCATAAAGACACTAATGAATCACCAACATGTTCGATAACAATAAATTGTGATATGGTGAAAGTGTTACAAGATTGCTCAGTATCGTTTGGGATGAATGCACGATGGCGAATAAAAAATCAGTTGAAGCTGTGGACAGGACACTACGGGACATTAGGCGCGATGAAAGGCCAATGGGGAATGTCACACCACTCTTATCAGGAGATTTTCGGTAAACTCTACCAGTTGTAAGTCGAGGGACTAAAGCCGATGAAATCAAAGCTTCACTGAAGAATTCTTACCTCTGGCCTCAAATAAAAAAAAACTGCAATTAACAATCAACATGAGAGCACAGCTGGGTGGTAATTCTCATGCGCAATAATTTTCCGGTGTTCTATTAAAAGTTGGAGAAGGTGCCCTCCCTGAGCAACACGCTTCCAGAAATACTTGGCAGAGTCATAACTTCGGAAGACGAACTCATACGTTTAGTATTCGGGGATCTGTCAAACATACAACATCAGGAACACACGTGGTTATGTGAACGTGCCATACTCACTCCAAGAAATGACTAAGCTGCTGCAATCAATGAAAAATTTTTAAACTAATTGAATGGGGCTGAAGTGGTTTACACATCGTTTAACAGCGTCCTTAATCAGGACGACGCCACTAATTATCCAGTTGAGTTTTTGAGTTCTCTCACTGCAAGTGGTCTTCCTGTTCACAAAATTGTTCTCAAAGTCGGTGTTCCAATAATGCTTCATAGGAACCTTACTCCCCCAAAATTGTGCAATGAAACCCGACTTAAAGTAACTGCTCTACAACGAAATATAATCGAAGCTGAGATTCTTACTGGCTCAGGTCAAACTGTTTTCATACCACGCATACCGATCATCCCGAATAACTTCCCGTTCAGGTTCAAGTGCACACAGTTTCCAATAGCAGTTTGTTTCGCGATGACAATAAATAAGTCTCAGGGTCAGAGCTTTAAAACAGCTGGTGTCGACTTAAAGTCTGATTGTTTTTCCCACGGCCAGATGTATGTGGCTTTCTCGCGGGTCAGTAATGCAGACAATCTTTACATTCTAGCTCCAAACGGGAAACAGTAAATGTGGTTTACAAAGAAATTTTATGAAGTGTCTTCCCGACATTACATTTGGAAGTAGAAACATATTTACCCAAAATTTAGGTAGTAACATATTTTTATTGCAAAGACTGAAATAGAGGTGAGAAAAATTATCATTTGTGAACATAAGAAAACTACTACAACTGTATCAACTGTTATCTTATAATGTTTAAATTTCTAAATGGTGCAAGATAATACAAAATTCCATGCGGAAAAAGCGTGGGCAGCAGCTACGTTTAGTTATAGGTATAGGGCTATGCATGCTGATTTTTCATAATATACTGCATGGCTACGAACATGTAAGAATAATCTATCTTACTATAGTAAAACAGTAGTTCGTTTTCTGTCTGTCTGTCTGTTTGAACGCGGTGTTCTACACAACTACTATACGAATTTTAATGGGGTCTTGCGAATAGCAGTCATTACTTAATTATTTGCCTTCAATGCAGTTACCTTATTTCACGTCCAGCGAAGCGGGCGGGTTCGGCTAGTTAGCTATAAAATGCTCCAATCAGGCTTTAAAGCAGAAAAATTTGATTGCCATACAAAAATGACTTGCTGCAAATTTTTTTTGTAGATATCAAAAACATTTTCCAATACAAAGTCAGTAATTGTAGCCAACGTTTTTCCAAGTGAGATGCACCAACTTGTAAAGAAAAAATTTCATCGTCCAGTATTTTTTGTGTATTTCAATTTTTCGTCATACTGAGTGCATGCACTATTTGCTTAACTCGACAAATTATTTAACACGTAAATGGGAACCAGTTGTGACATGGAGAACAAACTGGCGCTACTTTCTAAGCGACACGTAGGTTTCATCAGTAGCGGTTGTTAAAATGCATGTTGCCATTATCAACTGTAGGGCACAGAAAATATATCTTTTTCTTTATGTCGGTAATCCAAATGTTCTGTTGTGCACACACTGTAACATAGATAATTGGAAGAATAAAAGATAACAGATAAGCGTAATAAAAGTCTCATCGAAATGACAGTACAATTATTAACTGCAAACATCACCAGCTATAATTTAACCCAAAGCATCTCGAAAATAATTTCTTTTAGATTTATTGGAAATGTATGTTATGCACGCACCAGCAATTTCACATTAATTTGTGTTTTCTTGTAACCAAAACAATAATATTCTATGTAAACACAGTGTAGGATAGTACTTAAAAATAACAAAGAATTTGTGCAAAAAAATGGCCTTCCAAAAACTGACTCAACTGTTTGCTAAATAAATTGCTTTTTGTTTAATTTATTGTTTAGTATAATTATAGTATTTAACATATATTCTTTAATTGAAAACATATTGCTATGAGTCTGATTTATAAATGCTATTTTCCATCATCTCTACCAATATGCCATCACTTAAATTGTTTTTTTTTTACAAATGATAACAAGTTTTATATTAGTGAGCAAATTTGCAATTTACAGCTATATTTTTCTTGTAAACTGCAATTCTGTGTGCATTTTAGAAATTTTTGTATGTCTAAATAAAGGGTTGTAAATTATTGCTCTATAAACGCTCAACGCTCAACATATCGCATAGCTGGAAGTAACTAAAACATTCTACTATTTGCTAGAAGTACCTGTTAAAAGATCAGAGTTAATTATTCTGAAAACAGTGTTATGCCAAATACCTTAAAGCTAAATTATTTATGCCAAACGACTTAAAGAGGAAATAATTTAAGGTCAAATGACTTTAGGCCAAATACGTTTAGGTCAAATGACTTTAGGCCAAATATGTTTAGGTAAAATTACTTTAGGCTAAATACATTTAGGTCAAATTACTTTAGGCCAAATAAGTTTAGGCCAAACGTCTTTAGTCCAAATAATTTTAGGTCAAATAAGTGTCACAAAATTATTTTAGGCCAAGTGACTTTATGTCAAACAATTTTAGGTCAAATGACTTTAGGCCAAATAAGTTTATGCCAAACGCCTTTAGGCCAAATAATTTTAGGCCTAATGACTTTAGCTCAAAAAAAATTTAGGCCAAATGAATGTTCTCAAACAGTTTTAGGCCAAATATTTTAGGCCAAACGACGCGCTCCCATTGCCTGAATGATACATCATCGAAACGATTGGTGTTTCAACTTGCCACGATTACTCAGAGTTTGTGAATAAACCTGAATCTTAAGGCAGGAGTATTACCCACCGAAGAGGCAGGGTACTGAAGTGAGTTAGTGAGAGGCCTGCCATTCTTACACGTGGTACTCGGATCAAAATAGCACGATGGCGCGACGCGATAGCACGACGCGATGGACGCGACGCGAATAAAATTGTTTTCTGATCTATTACGTTAAATACATCTGTGACAGTGGAAAAAAATTCGTGACTGCAAACCGATTTTCCGATAATATGTTTTCTATTTATATCGCGTCACGGCCTTAACAGTGCAGAAATGACCATCAGTTTTGATTTCGAAAAGTTTTTAACCTGCTGAATTGGTAATATTGTTAATATATACTATTTTTAAGGTTTTCATTGTTAAATCATTCTGTAATTTTTTTTTAATTCCTCTGATAACGCGCAGTAATTTTGCAGAGTTTATTTTTAATTTTTAAAGCAATATTTTTTTTTCAAACATTTCGATTTTATAGAATCTTTAATTATTTATGTCTGTTGTATGTTTTGTGATATTTAATGGCAACAAACATTACGGTCCATATGTAATTTTTTTTTGTTTCTCTTTGTAATAAAATCCGCATTTTCGTGTCATAACACGATATATATATACACAAAAAAATTCAGTACTTTTACAAAATATTCCTTTATAAAAACGTTGCTAAGAAATCGATTGTAACGTTTAAAAAAATGTATTATAACTTGTACAACACATGGCTACGGTGATTTTTGTCATCCTTACTAATATTATAAATGGGAAAGTAACTCTGTCTGTCTGTCTGTCTGTCTGTCTGTCTGTTCGTTTGTTTGTTACCTTTTCCCGACTGAACGGCTGAACGGATCGTAATGAAATTTGGCAAGGAAAAAGATTATTTCCTGGGGATGGACATTGGCTATATTTTGTCTAAAAATAAATTTTAAACGGGTTAAAAAAATATATCTTAATTTTATGTAATGTATGTCATAGATATACAAACTGTTAGTATCATTCCTCTATGTCTGCCGAGCAATAGCTTTCAAGCCATTACGTTACGTGTTGCTATTGTAAGGAACTAAGTAGAGAGTAAGAAAAAAATAAATATCTTGACAGTTTGTAGTGTCGCCATAGTTGTTTCAATTTTCAATACCGTTTTTTAAATTGCAGAAAAAAATCATGTTTCATTGACACATAAATAGTGAGTGTGTGTCATTTCTCTATGTCCACGAGGTCTCGCCGCGTCAATTTTCTCCTTGGGGCGAACCCATCCGCTTACTTTAATAAACAGCTTTTATCGTTGAATGATTTCATTATTTATTTAATGAAAATCTGCTCTCATAAAAAAGTTAGTTTTATAGACATTCAATAGGTGTCTCGCTCTCTCTGAAGATCAATCTATGAATCGTTACAAATTTATTTCCTTTATTTTTATAGTTTGATTTGATACAATATGATTTCACTAAAAATCAATTTCTACCCATTCCTATTTTCATTTCCACATTTCGAAGTTTCACTTCTTCCACGCGGAGGGACTCCACGCAATATTTTTGCATGCAATTAAAAACTATTTTTTTAATGATGCCAAAGAAGTATAACTTCTCAAGCGCGTACCTAAGTACACGCACCCATTTCTTTTTATTTAATTTATTCTATATATATTTTTTCTCCCTACCTAAGACACTCATAATTCATTTAAATATCACGTGTATGTTTTCAATGTCATTCGAGTTGTACAATTTTTTTTGTCAAATTGGTAATTATTTATACTTTGTTTCATTTTGGAAACATACGTATTTTACGTATTATAAAAAATAAAAATAAAAATAGTTTCACTAACATTCTTAGGTTTTTATTGTGTGGATAGTTTCAAGTTTAATATTATGTAGGTACATAAATTCTTAAACTTATAAATTTCTTCGAAATTTATTCATTCTATTTGTCAATATTGTTATTTTTTTAAAAGTACCTACTTATTTGCAAGGAGTTTGGTTTAGTGTTTATAATTTATCTGCTGAGCGTCAAGAGTCTTAGGGCTGCTGAGACCCAAGACCAGAAATATTTATCTATTATGTTGAAAATTTTGAATTTTACTATTTCAGGAAAGTTGATTTTTTTTTATTAATTAGAATAGTTACGTGTAATTGCCATCTTCCTTTATTTAATACTAAACATTATGTTTGGTTGAGTGTTAGATAATTTTATTTATGTATGTTTAAATTTCATTTAATTTCTTATATATATACTCTTACATACCTACTTCTATTAAATTTCAGGCGGATGTTAATATTGTCATTCCAGTTGTATACATTTCAGGAAAGTAGATTTTTTTTATTAACTAGAATAGTTACGTGTAATTGTCATCTTCCTTTTTTTCATAATAAACATTATGTTTTGTTGAGTGTGAGATAATTTTATTTATGTATGTTTTAATTTAATTTAATTTCTTATATATATATATATATTCTTACCTTCCTACTTCTATTAAATTTCAGGCGGATGTTAACATTGTCATTCCAGTTGATAATTTTTTTTGTCAAATTAGTTGTTATTTATAATTTTTGTTTCATTTTGGACTATGTTTTTTTTTTATTATTTCAAAGATTTGTGTTGTGTACAGGCTGTGATATCTCTATTAATTTCTATACTCCTTTGAATAAGCGGAATATTGCCACCACAGTTTTACATATAAACAAATCCTACAAATGTTTTAAACATTATGACAAATAAAAAATAGTTTCACAAACATCCTTAGTTTTTTTTTGGTGTGTATAGTTTGAAGTTTATCATTATGAATGTACGTAAATTCTTAAACATACAGTTATTTATTAATTTATTTAGATAATTATTCATAGGTAGGAAATAATCTTTCTATTTGTCAATATTGTTAACTAGCTGACCCGGCGAACTTCGTACCGCCTTAGCGTAGCAATGATGCACTACTTTATTTTGTAAAGCTGACCTATCTTAGGTATGAGTACCTATTCAATTTGAACTGGAATCTATAATATCCTCCATATAAAAATTTATCCATAATTCCCTGGTATCACTATAACTGAAAAGGACCTTACTAATTTAATTAAATAAAAAACAAAATATATATTGTCAAAATAGTGTTTATTCCATAGGATTCAATAATTCCACTAATGTTTTTACAAATTTACTATTGAACAACTTGGCATTTTTAAGTAAACAATGAGCTCAATACCACGCGTGCTCTATAAATCAACTAATAGTCTCTGTACCCCTCACTGCTTCTCTCTACTCTAATGCTTTTTGATAAACTATATTTTTAGTTTTATGTTCTGGCGCGTAAATAAATAATGTTGATGGTTTTCCGACACGGGAACAGGCGACATATAATTGGCCATGTGAAAAACATGGATTTTCTAGGTTGATGCCACATACACTTAGCGACTGCCCTTGCGATTTATTTATTGACATTGCAAATGCAAGCCGCACTGGAAACTGTAAATGCTTAAAGCTGAATGTCATAAGGTTACTTTAAAAATATTTATATTGTACAAATTGTTGGGTTAGTTTGGAAATAATTTTATATATGGTGGTTCAGTATTCTTAAATTTTCTAATTTTCCGTTAAATTTTTTCTTTCATAAGAACCTTCTCGTGACAATAACAAACACAACAAAAAAAAGAATTAGTGAAATCGGTTCAGTCATTTACGCGTTATGGCGTGACCAAGGGAAATAGGAATTCATTATTCTTAAATTTTCTAATTTTCCGCACAATTTTCTTAATTTTTTCTTTCATAGGAACCTTCTCCTGACCATAGCAAACACAACAAAAAAAAAAATTAGTGAAATCGGTCCAGCCGTTCACGCGTGATGCCGTGACCAAGGAAAACGGGTTTCATTTTTATATATATAGAAGAAGATATGGTAGATAGGAGTACAGTAAATGACTCAATTCTTATATTCCTTTATATCTCTTTCGATTTGGAGTGTTTCCGAGCCATTCGGGGTCCTCAAAATCACCCCTCCCCCCCCCCCCTCCACCAGGTGGTTATAGCCACAAAATTTCGAAAGTTAAAAATTTTTTAAAAATCTATCTCTTTCGATTTTAAGTGTTTTCGAGCCATTCAGGGTTCTCGAAGCCCTCGCCCCCCTCTGGGAACAAAGCCCCAAAATTTCGACAATTTTAGGAATTTCAAAAATCTATTCTTTCGAGATGGAGTGTTCCAAACCATTCGAGGTCCTGAATATCCACTTTCCGCAAAAGTGAAAGCCCCAAAATTTCGAAATATAAGAATATATATAATTGGATGTTGGCATGTATGACGTCGATAAACTCTTACAGCGTTTGACCGATCGCCATGAAAGTTGGCACATCGAAGTGTTTTTATCATGGAGAAGATTACTATACTAACCATTTTTTTTTGTAACTCGCCGCTAGATGGCGCTGTAAATCATCAACTTCTAAACCTTTCAACCGATAGCCATGGGTAAACAGAAAACCATAGGTCACAGATACACAAACAGTAATTATGTGTCATTTCTTAATGTCCACCACACTGGACATATCGCTATCCATTTTGCTGTAACTCGCGGATAATATATCACCCGGTGTTCAGCCCGGGCAAAGCCGGGTACTGCAGCTAGTTTGAAATATGTTTTTCGAGAGAATACTGAGTATTTCTTACGAAAAATACCGTATAATTTTATATTTAAATTGATGTTACGTTGAAGCACAATATTTTTAAACCATGAAATTGGCAGTATAATATTTAATAATTGGACTGTATTTGGTTTCATCATGCCGATTAATGTCTGCAGTTAATACTGGAAAGCTATTCAGGGAACGGTTTAAAAATAATGTTACTATTGAAGATATTGGGACAACACAAAGCAAAAAATGCTGCGGTTATAGTCCAAACACCTTTTTTTTCGTAGGGACACAGTTTTTTTCATGTAAATGTTCAAATGTACAAAAATATACAATTTTAGATTAGTATTTCTGTCTCATTTACAAAACAAAATATAGAGTATGTCGCATCACATTATGCGCGTCGTGTCTGTCGCACTGCTATGCTTATGCTATGGTTCTGTGGTTTTCACCTTCAGGGTCAAGGAGGGGTACTTGCCTCCCCCCTCCATTTTTTCATTTGTATTGACCCTTCTGTATCTTAAAAAAAGTGACATAAATTAAAATTAACTTGAATTTAAAATAAAAATTGGTTTTCTGTAAAGTCGGTTTACGGACGATAGTTTAACGTGACGTCATAACAAAACATTGATGAAATGATTGCATACTTTTATGAATAAAATTGAATTATTTTTATTGAATTATCACTCTTTTGTATGGATACAAAGAAGGAGTGAAATGAAATCTACAATTGAATTGATAAATTTACTTTTATTGCACTTATTAATTCAAATATGTTTATTACTTTAGCGAAGAGATTATTTTAACTATAACTTTTATACATGTTTGCTATTTAAATTCTTCCAATCTGTGTTATTCTGTTAAGGATAGGAAATGAATGGGAGTGTTTCAAGTTTAATGTGCCTCGAAAAAGTCAAATCGATGGTTGTTCCAATCGAGTTGAAGCGAGATAGATGCGGCGCAATTGTACAATGAGCGTAACGGGACACAGCGCAACGGGACAATGTGCGAAACGGGACACTTTTTTCGTGCGTGCTGCCGGCGTTCATTGATTTATTAGACGTTGTCATGTCAAAAAATATAGGTAACCATTTTTTAATAGCAAAATGTTTTGTTCATCATTCTTGGCCTTAAGGGATACACCTACCTGGGCACACATAGCCTACGGTGTGCAGGTTTTCAAAAGCACTCACGCCACTGAAATACTTATTAAGACATCTTAATGAGAGTAAAAATGAATAAAAACCTTTTTTTTAGAATACGTAATAGGGAAGAGGCTTCCAGTACAGATTCTTGAAAGAACTTGAATTAAAACACTACAAACGTATGGTCACCATTAAAAAATTATAACTGTATGACGAGAAGACTGCAAGAAATTTCAGGGCCTAGTTCTTAGAGACGATATCGTACTAGAAGCACCAGCGAGCGTCGCACTTACCAACGGAGAACCCCTTTAAGGTTGACCCTTTGTTTAACATTTATAATAAACTAGCTGCAGTACCCGGCTTTGCCCGGGCTGAACACCGGGTGATATATTGTCCGCGAGTTACAGCAAAATGGAAAGCGATATGTCCAGTGTGGTGGACATTAAGAAATGACACATAATTACTGTTTGTGTATCTGTGACCAATGGTTTTCTGTTTACCCATGGCGATCGGTTGAATGGTTTAGAAGTTGATGATTTACAGCGCCATCTAACGGCGAGTTACAAAAACAAATTGTTAATATAAAAATCATCTCCATGATAAAAACACTTCGATGTGCCAACTTTCATGGCGATCGGTAAAACGGTGTAAGAGTTTATCGACGTCATACATGCCAACATCCAATTATATATATTCTTATATTTCGAAATTTTAAGGCTTTCACTTTTGCGGAAAGTGGATATTCAGGACCTCGAATGGTTTGGAACACTCCATCTCGAAAGAAAAGATATTTGAAATTCCTGAAATTGTCGAAATTTTGGGGCTTTGTTCCCAGAGGGGGGCGGGGGGTTCGAGGACCCTGAATGGCTCGAAAACACTTAAAATCGAAAGAGATAGATTTTTAAAATTTTTTTAACTTTCGAAATTTTGGGGCATTAACCACCTGGGGGGGGGGGGGTGATGTTGAAGACCCCGAATGGCTCGCAAACACTCCAAATCGAAAGAGATATAGAGGAATATAAGAATTTAGGCATTTACTGTACTCCTATCTACCATAATAACAATATTGACAAATAGAAAGCTTATTACCTACCTATGAATTATTATCTAAATAAATTAATAAATACCCGTATGTTTAAGAATTTACGTACATTCATAATATTAAACTTCAAACTATAAACACCAAAAAATCTAAGGATGTTTGTGAAACTATTTTTTATTTGTCATAATGTTTAAAACATTTGTAGGATTTGTTTATATGTAAAACTGTGGTGGCAATATTCCGCTTATTCAAAGGAGTAAAGAAATTAATAGAGATATCACACACTGTACACACCACAAATATTTGAATTAATAAAAAAAAAATAGTCCAAAATGAAACAAAAATTATAAATAACAACTAATTTGACAAAAAAATTATCAACTGGAATGAAAATGTTAACATCCGCCTGAAATTTATTAGAAGTAGGTAGGTAAGAATATATATATATATAAGAAATTAAATTAAATTAAAACATACATAAATAAAATTATCTCACACTCAACCACACATAATGTTTATTATGAAAAAAAAGGAAGATGACAATTACACGTAACTATTCTAGTTAATAAAAAAAATCTACTTTCCTGAAATTTATACAACTGGAATGACAATATTAACATCCGCCTGAAATTTAATAGAAGTTGGTATGTAAGAGTATATATATAAGAAATTAAATGAAATTTAAACATACATAAATAAAATTATCTAACACTCAACCAAACATAATGTTTAATATTAAATAAAGGAAGATAACAATTACACGTAACTATTCTAATTAATAAAAAAAAATCAACTTTCCTGAAATAGTAAAATTCAAAATTTTCAACATAATAGATAAATATTTCTGGTCTTGGGTCTCAGCAGCCCTAAGACTCTTGACGCTCAGCAGATAAATTATAAACACTAAACCAAACTCCTTGCAAATAAGTAGGTACTGTTAAAAAAATAACAATATTGACAAATAGAATGAATAAATTTCGAAGAAATTTATAAGTTTAAGAATTTATGTACCTACATAATATTAAACTTGAAACTATCCACACAATAAAAACCTAAGAATGTTAGTGAAACTATTTTTATTTTTATTTTTTATAATACGTAAAATACGTATGTTTCCAAAATGAAACAAAGTATAAATAATTACCAATTTGACAAAAAAAATTGTACAACTCGAATGACATTGAAAACATACACGTGATATTTAAATGAATTATGAGTGTCTTAGGTAGGGAGAAAAAATATATATAGAATAAATTAAATAAAAAGAAATGGGTGCGTGTACTTAGGTACGCGCTTGAGAAGTTATACTTCTTTGGCATCATTAAAAAAATAGTTTTTAATTGCATGCAAAAATATTGCGTGGAGTCCCTCCGCGTGGAAGAAGTGAAACTTCGAAATGTGGAAATGAAAATAGGAATGGGTAGAAATTGATTTTTAGTGAAATCATATTGTATCATATCAAACTATAAAAATAAAGGAAATAAATTTGTAAAGATTCATAGATTGATCTTCAGAGAGAGCGAGACACCTATTGAATGTCTATAAAACTAATCTTTTTATGAGAGCAGATTTTCATTAAATAAATAATGAAATCATTCAACGATAAAAGCTGTTTATTTAAGTAAGCGGACGGGTTCGCCCCAAGGAGAAAATTGACGCGGCGAGACCTCGTGGACATAGAGAAATGACACACACTCACTATTTATGTGTCAATGAAACATGATTTTTTTTCTGCAATTTAAAAAACGGTATTGAAAATTGAAACAAATATGGCGACCCTAAAACTGTCAAGATCTTTATTTTTTTCTTATTCTCTACTTAGTTCCTTACAATAGCAAAACGTAACGTAATGGCTTGAAATCTATTGATCGGCAGACATAGAGGAATGACACTAACAGTTTGTATATCTATGACACACATTACATAAAATTAAGATATATTTTTTTAACCCGTTTAAAATTAATTTTTTGGACAAAAGATAGCCTATGTCCATCCCCAGGATATAATCTATCTCCTTGCTAAATTCCATAACGATCGGTTCAGCCGTTCAGCCGGGAAAAGGTAACAAACAAAGAGACAAACAGACAGACAGACAGACAGTTACTTTCCCATTTATAATATTAGTAAGGATTGGTGTATTTAAGTGAGACTTTGTGTTATTCCCCACTGTTAATGAAATATTAAAAACAAATTAAAATAATAAGAAACTGAATTAACTATGTAATTAATTGTTAGGGACTGGAAAAATTCGCGGTTTCAATGACCACTAGGATAGACTCCACGATTCTCGATGTACTCGGGCAACTATCACCTGGTCATTAGCTACCGACTCGGGACACCTGTTTACTGCGAATCTTATGATTCGATACTTCTTTTGCTGAGTGTTTGCCATTGGCTCTGTGTCCTTCAGGTAAATTGCAGTCCAATCACTGACGCAGCATTAAGCTAAACAAGTTTGGATTCCAGCCTGTCTCGAAAGGAATCCGCGAAATTTTCCTGTCTCTATTAATTATCTATGGTAGGTCCATTTTCCTGAATGAGACGACGTGGGCAACTTCCTTTGATTATCCAGAGTTTATAACCTCGATAAATATTTTCGAGTGACGTGTGTTAACGAAGAAGCAACTAACGAGTAGCCATATTTTTATCATGAAGGGAAAATGCTACTCCAGTAAATATGTCATGTGTTAATATATTGAAAATAATTTCCTGAATCTTATGCCAAGTTTGTCTTCAGTTCTGTTCACTGCTGTCATTATACCGTTTACGAAGGCAGGAAGATTACTCAGACTGCATCAAAAACCTTCTCGCCATTCGTGTTTATGTACTATTTAAAGTGAATTTCTGAATAGTAATTAGTTATGTTAAACAAATTTACGTAAAAAAATTAATATGTAATTTAAATGAGAAAATACTCAGAATTGAAAATATTTTGGGAAAATGGTGTACGGTTACATGGTACCGCGTACAGAAACATATAAAATATGTATTAATTATGTTATTATTTATGTCTTTATTATTATTATTATTAATGTTACGATGTTGTTTAACACTTCTATATAAGATACTGTGACCATCAAACTACGGAACTGTCATGCTATAGCCTAGCATCTATAAACATTGAACTGACCATAATACCATCAAACCTAACCTGATTTAATATTTATATAATTGTAACTTCACTTCTGTTACTTCTTGTATTTTTCTCACCACAGATATTTTATGTTTAATAGTTTTACACTTTGTTTAGATGTGATTGTTAATCACCTATATTATTTTACCTGTTCTTAGCTGCAGTGTTTACAGCCGCAGGCTATCTTGGATAATACCATACCGCCGTGTGCGGAAATGCGTCCGTGAATTATGTGATGTAGAGGGAAGTAAGAAAAGGCGTCTCTTCGTCAGGGCCTATCCCGACGCCGGCCTTATATAAATTGTTATATTTTACATAATCTTGTAAAATACTGTAAATTCAGTGTATTTAAACTAATTTGTATTGTTGTAACTACGACCGTGAGCGTTTGCAACGAGATCCGGTGGCAAAGAGATAAGTTATCTACAAATTAGATTGAGGCTTATGCTATAAGCTGAAAGTAGCCATTTTTGAGCTTGGTAGCGTCCCTAGTACGGACTTTTACGCGATTGTACGGTTGAATATTATAATTATTTCAAAGTCAGTCACACATACTTTGGACATTTTAAACATATGATTGAACATTATTGCAAATTTAAATGATTATTTCAGCGTTATTTACAGTGTAATTCTACTCAGTGGTCCTATTGCAGAACTCCTGCAAACCCTGAGCTATAGCCGAGGTAAAAAAACATTATCTATTGAAGAAATATTTATTTATTTCATGTATATTTTAACTAAACTGAGCTACGGTAATTTACGTAATTTGAAGAATTTGACCACTAAACTGTCTCTCGTACCCGAACTTTTGGTAAAGGATATTTTTAATTTAACGAACCTTTGTGTTGACTATAAATATGTGCCTACATATATCCGGAATTATTAACCAGATAAACATAACCAGGAAAGCCACAATAAACAATATCAATTCAGAATTTTGTCACTATCAACCTGCAAAATATATCCCTACTCATAATAAAACAGTTAATCACAGAGTATTGCAAATGAAGTGTTATTGTTTTGTGTATTTATTTGTTTAGAGTTAGTATTGTTAAGTGCATTTGTTATCGTTGTGTGTTATTTTTTGGTTATTAAACTGTGTTGTGTTTCTATTGCAAGAGACATACCTTCTGATCATTATACTTAACTATTATTATTTTAATTCATATTTTTATTTACTTATTCAACTCCACTTAACCCATATAATAGACCTTTGTTTAGTATAGCAACGGCGCCCAATTCACTACAATACTATTTATTCAGCTATACTACACACATAGGGAAATTGACAACACTACGAGAGGCATATACATAGTGGTAGGTGTATCTACATCATACTGTATAGACACCACATACACATAAATACTACAGCAAAGAGTCGTCATAACTGTGGAGCTGTGCAAGACTCAACAGTATAGTATTGACATAACATAGCATACCAGAAAAAAGTGGCCCACAACGTGGTGGCACGAAGAGGAATTTCACTGTAAACACTGAAATATTATTAAGAAAATATCTTCTGGAAAAGGGTATGAACTTCGTAATCGAGCTGCCAGCCAGTCTGCTGCCATGGATGAAGTTAGGGAGCTGGAGGAGTCAGGAGCCCCTCCATTAGCCAATTACCCTGCCACTGTTCAAGAGCAGGATGATCACAGATATGCTGCCATCTACAGTAGCAGTATCAATGTACCAAGGTAACAGTTAGAATCTGCTGTTACTCATATTCCTGTCAAGACACCAAACGACTCAGATGAGGAACAATCCGAGGAGGAGGAATTCCAGGGAGCCGGGAGAGCTGAAACCAGCTTGCTAACAGCTGGGACAGCAGCAACCACAGTGCCTGCAGTGAACTCCATGACCACACAGCCCTCTGGAATAACAGATATGTCACAGTTGCTGCAACAGCTGAGATTAATCATACAAATCGAAGGACAGCAAACAGTAAGCCAGCTGCACAGCATGCAGTCCAACCTAGCCAGTCAGCAGCAAGAAGTGCAGTCTAACCTGAGCAACTTAGCCAGTCAGCAGCAAGAAGTGCAGTCTAACCTGAGCAACTTAGCCAGTCAGCAGCAAGAAGTGCAGTCTAACCTGAGCAACTCAGCCAGCCAGTAGAAAGATTTGCAGGCTAACCTGATTAGCCAACAGCAGGACATGCAGGCTAACCTAACCAGTCAAATAAACAGCCGGAATGCAGAGATGCGTCAACACATTGACAGCAAGATGGAGCTGCTCAACTCCAGGTTGCAAGAGGAACTGACAGAGTTGGAAGAGAGAATAGAGACCAGATTGCAGAACCAGTCTCAGTCAATGACCTAACTTTCAGAGCAGGTCCAGACTCAGGCATCCAGAGTCGACAATTTGGAGACTCACACTACCACATTGGTGAGGGCAGTAGACAGGGCCAGATTTGAGCAGCAAGGACATGCCCAGGTATTGAGTGAGAGGTTAGAGGAGGTGGAAACTACAACAGCCCTACTAAAATCAAGATGGGACAGCGTAGAAGCAGAGTTCAGAACTGTGGCAGAGAAGAATACACAGAGTTGTGATGCAGCCATGCAGCTACAGGCCACCCAGCAGATAGGTGGGCTGCCTAGCAATGTGACTTCTGTCACATCACTCACCACTGTCATGCCTGCCTCTGCAACAGCAACACTACCTGCACCCAGCCACCCTCCACAACAACGTTCCTGCCCACCTGCACAATTGGATCAGGTCACTCTAATGCACCACCCCGCCAAACACTGGTCGGAGTCTATTCCAACTTTCTCTGGCAAGTCACAAGAAAATCCAATTCGCTTCCTGAAGAAGTTTGAGGATTATGCCAGAACTTTTGCCCTGACAGACATAGAAAAATTAAAGTGTCTGAATTTTTCCCTTAAGAGCACGGCATTCTATTGGTTGGAGCTTCAAAGCACTCAGACTACTTCATTCGACCATTTCAAGGACCAATTCAAGAGCCAGTACTGGAGCTTGAAAATACAAGGCAATCTGCGTGCTCAGCTACATGCTGACCGTTTTGACAGCAAGAGAGGTGGTTCGCTGGAGGCGCACATAGCCACCATGTACGAATGCACCAGATACTTGGACATCGTCAAGTCAGACGAAGAGTTCATCGCCACCATGCTAACACAGTTGCCTGTCGCCTACCAAATACAAATGTCTGGCCATGCCTACAAAGATGTCACAGAGCTTTGTGATCACGTGTTGGTAGTAGACAAGTTGCAACGCCTGCAGAAGGGTCAAGCTAGCAAGGATGAGTCTGAGAGACCATCTCAGCCTGCCTACCAAAAGCAAGGACCAGTTAACACATACTGGCAAGAAAGAAATAAAGACGACAGACAAGCAAACGTGCATCTCATAAACTGTGAGAAGAGTACCAGATATTCTGAGTCTGAGCCTAGTAACAACAACAGTTTCAAGTATGGATACAAGAAGGGTAGAAAATCATACCAAAACAAGCCCTATCCGAAGAAGAAGTGGTGGAGCCAGCGGCCCAGGAGCAACAGTGAAGGTGAGGAAGAGGATTAGCGGCAACAGAACAGGAAGTCGATGGAACGGCCTCCCAGGAAGTCAAGCTATAGGTATAGAGCTGCTGAATCAGATGGAGAAGCTGATTACCGCCCTGTAAATCAGAAGCGCAGCTACCCATCAACAGCTTACTACCAGCATGACTACCGAATGCCACACACCAATGGTTTGAAGTAAATATATGTTGGATTTTTAATATTATCATTAAAGCCTATCTTATATATCACAAAATATTTATACTTGGAAGTGCATTAGTTCAACAAGCTGAAATAATTAGTAAAGAAAACTATATTTATATAATATATTTTAACTGACCAAGTAACTATACGTGTTATGAACAAACATAAAAATCAATGCAAAAAGTCTTTAATAATTGTGCCACTTTTTTTACATAATGATTTAACGGAGCGAGTTTTTTTGCCCACTCGTTAAATTTTCCCTTCCCGGGATTAGGACTGGGTTCTGTGTACTTCCACCGCCTCCATGCTACGTAAGGCAATGATCAACCATTGCAGTATCATCTCTCCTAGTCTGTCCTGGACACCGCCCGCGATGGCATCATTAAGCAAAAATGAAACAACATCAATTAAGATAATCACAAGAAAACTGCAATGCTTCGGTACTCAAAAGGGCTAAGAACAAGACTAATATATATATATATATATATATATATATCTGTGCAGCGTAACTTGTCTCGAATTCAACAGTTCACAATAAGAGCACCTGAAATACCTATTTTCACTCTGACACTCTCTTACTGACTTACCGACAATCACACTATTATAAATTACAGTTGAATTACGGATTTTTCAAAGTACACATATCTTCAAATAAACGAAGAGTTCTTCGTAGGTAACTAGAACTTTGCAAATATTACACTATATTTCCACTTCCAAATTTAGTTTTTCGGTATAAACAGGATAAACGCACACGTGGAAGAAATAAGTATGTTTTGCCTGAGTCTTAACTAATATTAGAAAATTAATGAGAAATTTGGACCCGCAAATTTACGAAGATAATGAAAAATGTTTGTACGTGGAATGCACACGCGGTAGAAGTGAAAATTCTTGCTTATTAGATATAAATAAAGATAAATTATTTACATTTACTATTCAAACTATTCAAAAATCTGAATATTCAAAAATAAATAAATAAATTTCATCACACTAATCAAAAATAAATTATACTTATAAAGTTGATGCACAATCATTGAATAAATTGTGGATATATTTAAATAGAACAAAATAAATAAGGAAGATTGAAGCGTTAGCCGTTACGAAAACTGAGGAGTAGACAAACACAAGTAGCTTTACGAGTATTCCGCAGCATCACTACTGCGTTTTTTCAAACATCTCCCCTGCCGTCTACCCTTCCGACCGTTACAACAAGCATACTTAAAGCGTGCTACCTTGCCGTCTTCCCAATCGACCGCTAGTGCATGCGTTGGAGTGGCGTCCCCCACCACGTACCTAACTGTTTCCCTCATACAATCGGAATTTTCGTAACGCTCGAAAAGAGGTTTCACTTTCCTGGATTATTTGCAACCAGCGTTCTTCATGAATTTGAGGTGAAGAAGCTTTTAAAATTTGCACGTGAAGACGTATCCGAACAGCGCCGACGAAACAGGAGAGGCCTGTGGGCGCGGTGCATCTCGCGACGTGGTGGCATACCTGCGCCTGCTCCGCGGGCAGCGAGGACGCCGGGCTACTGGCGTCGTGACGCCCGGGTCGATCAGGAGGACGCCCTTCGCCCTCGGCGCGCGACCACGCCCACCGCCGCACGCGATCCCGCGGGCTTCTGCTGCCCACCACACCTCCACACCTGCCCCCTCCACCCGCAACTCTTCACTGCTCACGAGTCATGCACGCCTCTCCGAGATACTTACTCACATTACTTTCAACACGTCTTTAAAATTGCTTCCATAGCGGGAGGCAACTCAAAAAATTGGTTGTCTTTAAAGTCGGTTCACGAACGATAGTTTAACGTGACGTCATAACAAAACATTGATGAAATGATTGCATACTTATATGAATAAAATTGAATCATTTTGATTGAATTATCACTATTTTGTATGGATACAAATAAGGAGTGAAATGAAATCTACAATATTTTAATTAATTACTTATTACCTATGGGCCAGATCAAAAATCGGCAAAGACTTCCTGTCTCAGAAATTTATTCTCTATCTGATCCAAAAAAGTGCGGTCTTTCACGGACATACTTTATACGAGTAGTGTAGTGGTACATCACGAACACATCTGTCGTGCTACGCCCACCACGCAGCTATCACGCTATCAGCAGGAGCTGTCCCGTCGGTGTGTGTACACCCCTGGGCCAGAATGCAGCGCACGCTCCAGCAGTCCCGTTAGCCCGGATGCCAAGGGGATTATCACCCCTCCTCCGCGCTGGCTAGCAGGCTGGCGAGGAGGAAAGAAGAGACAGTTCCCGTCCAAGACTGGTAGAGAAGGAGGTTGGCCCGAGAGGGCCGGTTTGAGTAACGGTACTTCCAAGGGCTGCTCGTGACGTCACTGCGGCGCAGGAACCGGCCAGCTGAGCTCTCAGCTAAGGGCAAAACCTACATCTTTCACTCGTTTTCACGCCGATACAGCTACTGTGTTGGAACATATATCAAACAGTTTCTTTATATCTCACACAGTTATGTGGCTGTCACAATTTGGAGAGGAAAAATAAATAACTTTGTTACGAGTATATATACATAATAACAGTTTCATGCGCATCGTGTTTCATGCTCGTGCAAGCGATTCGTCGGACAAATTCTAATAATACCTACTCGTATTTGTTTTTTTGTTTGCAAGGTAATTATATTATATTATAATTATACTATGTATGTTTGAAACTTATTTTAAGGATACTCCTAAAGTGACTAAGTGAGCATTTCTGAAGACGGTCATACAAATACCAATAATCTAATAATTTACTATATTGTAGTCTAAGACGTTCATTTTTAAGTAGTGTAGAAACTACACGCTGTGTTTATTACCAATTCGGCCTTACTGATATGAACACGAGACGGGAGTGCATAAATTGACTAGAAAAAGAAATAAACCATGGCTCGAAAAATGCGCATACCATTGTATATTGCTCATATGCATGCAGTTATAACATTTTGTCACTCAAACAAGCACATTGACGAATATTAATATATCAGTTACCTTAATTTCTGGTTTTCTGAACAAGCTGTGCAAGCTTCTTCTGCCTTTTCTTTTCCGTGCTTGCAATTTTTGCTTGACGATTTAAATGCCGAAGTCTAATAAAAGTTCTGGTTCTTGCAAACTTCATTAAAACTTTTTTGTTAACATCTGGAAAATGTTCTACTAGTTTCACGAAAAAGTTTCGCACAACACCTTTTCCGTTCTGTAATCCTAACCCGTGATGTGTTTTAAATATTTCTTCAGCATGCTGTACAGTTTTCACAAATTTTGATGACGGGACAGTCAATTTTCCGCGACTCAGTATTTCTATCCATCCATCTATAAAAATCAAAACACACAATCCTACAGTAAACAGAGAATAAAATAAAATAAATCATAGCAACAAATAAAATTATGATAATTACCTTTGTTTTCTGTTTCTTCAATACTTTTTAGATTAGCGTCCTCGCTTGCATGAATCAAATATCCAGCTACATATCTTAAGGGGATTGGTGCACCAGCATCGTATTAAAAAAAACAATATATTTGTTAATGATTCAGCTACTAGAGAAGATTTGAACCATTCTGGTGTAAAATTAATTTTTTAATTTTTTTTTTTAAATTAAGTTATTGCTGATTTTCGGGAATTTTTTAAATTCAAGCTTTATTAATAAACTATAAAGAATTCAGTGGTAAAACTTACGCAGATAAATTTTCAGACACGGGAGATATGACTGTGACCATTATTTTATCTGTAATCATTATTAATTTAACGTATTTACAATTTGAATTTTAATAAATGAGCTGCTACGAAATTGCGTGATATTCATTTGCGAATTTAATAACATTCGCGTTTTCATTTTTAATTCAAACGCCAATATATCTGTCGGCTGAATGATTGACTTTATTTTAGTCTTTAGCTTATTGCAGTCGGACCTAAAGTAAAAACGTAGCTGTAGAAGTTTGAGCAGCGTGCAAGCTCGGATACGAGAAATTATGGAGCGCGCTGGACAGTAGTGACACCTTGCGACAGTTTCCCGAACTGTTTGCAGCCAGTGTTTTCTCTCGTTCCCACCCTGCCTCAGCTGTCTGCTGTTTACGAAGGGGAGACGGGATTTCGCACGAAACTGATATGAAGGTCAACGTACTCATTTTCAGTAGATAAGAGAACGTGTTTGGTCTAGCTCGGCGTATAATTGAATGGTTATTCTCTGTTATTATTTAGCACAGTGATTTAGCTAGATGTTTTTTGTTGTAAGCGTGAGATTTATTCAGGAATAAAATGCCGAAGAAACCTCCACCAAGCATAGTACACAAAAGAACAAAACTATCGAAAGCCATTAGAGCGCTTAGAAAAAAGAATAAAGAAAGATAAGAGATTATTTCATTATAGCTTTTTTACCATACATTTATTTTTCAGAGTTGCGTATGTACAACGCGATGGACGCGATGCGACAACAAAAAGATGTGTAAAATTGTAAACATGCTTCTTTTTTTTTTCAGCAATGCGTGAACCATTCATAAACTATACTCAACATGTATCCGTATAATTACGTTTGAATTTTTTTTTATGACAGGCATCAATGTTAACAAGTTTATTAAGCCACAATATACTTTTTTTCAGAAAAATAAGTGTAGCAGAAAACACTCAACATAGTCTCACACAAAATCAGTTTACATGAATGCAGTTTTAAGAAGTAAGCTACGTAAATAATAGTTAAACATTATTTAATATCTGCTGGTAACGTTTCCAAAGTATCAGCTTCGCCTTCATTCACGAACAATATTCGTGGCCTTATTTATTTATTTTGCTGGCGTTTCGTTGGTGACTGTTAGGACTGCTAAATTAGTACACATTTTTCACCCTATCCTGAGTTAAATCTAAGTGTGCGCGGTTAGATGAGGACCAGATGTGTATCACGCTTACGCCTTTACACTCTACTCAGGGGTGCCCACAAGGGGGGGGTAACGACGCAGACTGCGTCATTAAAATTTCATGGGGGGGGGGTGGTTAAAAGACGAGAAAAATGTATATATTATTTACATAATTATAGCTTCTAATGTGAAAATACGATTCTGGTGCTTTGATAATTGAAAGGGATCTTGTAAATCAAATTGGAAACCCCGCACTTTCCTCAACAAAAGCAGTTTGGCATCTGTCGGTTCAGGATTGAAATATTACCTGATATGACCAAAATTATTATTAGAAAATCAGTTTTAATTAATGTAAAATGTGATAAAATATAATACTAAAAAAGTATAATATAAAATAATTGAGTAAATCATTTAGAAAATGGCATAAAAAAATTCCGGGGGAGGGGGGGGGATCATTAGTTTAGGGGGGGGGGAGGTGGGCACCTCTGCTCTACTCATGCGGGTATTAACCATGCGCGTAAGGGCGTGTTGCCAATGACCTGTACGATAGTCAATCCTCTACGGACTCGAAAAATGTCACCTGCTCATTGGCTACTTGACTTGTGACAACTGTTTGTTATAATGCCTGTGATTGATCGTTGATTTTGTTGAGGAGTTTTCAGGGATTCAGAGCCTCCCATTTAACTGTGGCCGAATTGAAGAAGCAGTACAAATGTTACATTCTTGAATTCATAGCGAATGGAAAACACAAATATTTACTGATGTAGTGGTTGGTAAAAAAAATATTATTCGTATCGCGTCCATCGCTTCGCGCCATGGTGGCTCCTATATTATATGGATTTACAAAATATAACGATTCATTTACGACACTTAAGATAAGGTGTGTAGGATTTTAAGAATTCACTTGAATTAATATTTAAGAACATATTTCAGGATAACTTATGTAGACGCTCGTACAGACGGCACCGGTTGTGATGACTCATTGTTACCAGAGCAGGGGCCACGCATGTGAAACCTCAACACAACTCGAAAATCAGTAAGTGTTACATTGAAATGTGTCCGCTACAAATGTTCAGGAATTATAATTTTGAAAACGAGTATAAATATTCCTGCAATTAGCATTAGGTATATTTTAATAGACATTGAAAGCGAATCATTAAGTAGCTTCAAAATCCAAATACCAGAATACAGATAGTCGGTAACAATACAGACCTCACCGACTAGATATGGTCCAGATTGTTAATACTAACACATATGAAAAAAATTGACTAGTTACTGAATATGTTGAAATTTTGTAAACCTGTTACTTTAGATGATTGGTGATGTCATAATGTCTCTTGGAGACTACATAAGATTTTAACTGCTGTTATTTCTCCATAAATCGCAAATCACCATGGCGGCCATTTTACGATCACGATTTAGTTCTTAAATTTTAAATTAGTTTATTTGTTGAGAGCCTGGTACAATGTGTCTGACCACTAAAGCGATCCGAGCCGCGTAGTGTATACTACTGCGAGGTTGCCGAAGTAGGCTCGGGTCGGGACGAATTTCGCTGTGAAGAAACAAAGGTTTTTAATACATGGAAAATATCCCAAAGCCGAAAATTTGTACAGTAGTTGAATGAACATTTCTTAGTAACACGTCAAAAGTTTAAGTACTGCCGCAAACCTTGTGCGTCACACCAAAAACAAGCAGTTAATTCCAAAATGACAATTTTTTGCAACGATCCACAATAATGGATATTGCAAATGCAGTTTATGGAGTAGACCGTCAGTATGGAACCCAAAATAATCTAGAAACATTGCCCTATCTGAGGATAGTGATAAAAAGCACAAAGTTTAAACATGTTTCTATAAAATAGACCATTCAAATCATTAAAGTTAACGAATTCCCTTTCATTCAATTTTAAGGAAATATAAAAACATCTTACATAAACTTAAAGAGCCCAACGTAGAAATCGCTTAGAGTAAACGTTGTTGCATATTTATTCATCTTTAAATTGGTATATTTTTAAAGTGTCTCATACAATTAGTCTGACCACTAAAGCGATCCGAGCCGCGTAGTGTATACTACTGCGAGGTTGTGGAAGTAGGCTCGGGTTGGGACGAATTTCGCTGTTAAGAAACAAAAATTTTTAATACATGGAAAATTATCCCAAAGCAAAAATTTTTTACAGTAGTAGAATGAACATTTCTTATTAACACTTCAAAAGTTTACCGATGAAACCTTGTGATCACACCAATAATGAGCAGTTGAGTCCTTAATGATAATTTCTACAATGATCCACAAAAATGTTTCGTAAATTTAATAACTTTAATACTTTTTTAAGTCGGTTCTCATTATGGTACCAAAGTAATATAAAAGAATGTCCTACATGGTAATTGCGATAAACACCTCAAAGTTTAAACGTCCTATTATTAAATTGGTAATTTTAATCATAAAAAGTAAGAAAAAATATATTTTTTATAGAAATTTGACTACATGTTACATAAATATGTTGAGCGTAGCGTCAAAATCACTTCATAAATATTGTCTGTTTTTTTAAGGTTTAAATGTGTATATTTTGAGTGTCTGGTACAATATTCTGACCACTGATGTATTTCAAGCTGCGTAGTATGTGTGCGGCAGTGTTAAAGTCGCTCGTGCTGGGACGTTTTTTGCTCCAGAAAACTGCGGTTTTTAATGTATGGTAATTCCAGACTGAATTTTACTCTGAAAGAATAAAAGTTTCCTAACTACAAGTGATTTTTGCTGCAAACGTAGATAAAAATCTTCCAGGATGCGATTTCCTTAGGTAAAAATGTTAGTATGATCGACTCTTTAATTTCTAAATTATAAATAAATAACAACAATAGAACTTCCCAGAAAGTTGTGATAAACTGACGATATTGCGCGAGTAGCAGACCCGTACGTGACTACAGAGAAAGGCTATTTTCCTTGACAGTTAGGATTTCTGGGACGAACACCCTCTCACAGCTAGAGTCATAAAATACGGTCAAACTCTTGCAAAAACATCCACCACCGCTCTTTGCCACTAGCAATTCAACGAAGTCAGCTAGGCGCAGCACTCCAATAAATTAAATTAGAAAAAAATACTAAATATGTAATTCTATCAATACATTTTACAACACAACTTATGTTTTATTTATTTTCTGGAAAAAAAAACAATTATCATACGAATTATGTTATAAAAGTGACAAAACTCAATAAGTAAATTTACGGTGTATCGTTTTCTTCAATTGTTATGTAGTAAACTAACTTTATACAATTAAAAATATATATTTTTATAATATAGGCTACATTAAAATTTTGCATAGTTCTGATCGAAAATAATATAATGTATTAGAAATAAAAAATAATTATATTTTTTTGGTATTAAAATAATTTTTAATAATAAAATTTTTGTAACGAAATACGAACACACATATATAAAAGCAGAGGTCCTCTAGAATTTTGATTTACAAGTTCCAAGCAGAAATTGTTTATTGTTAATTTTATTGTATCAAAAATCATTCATATAAGAAAACAGAATATGTATATCTCAATAGATGTAACATGAATACACCTTATCATATGCATTAAATATATTTTAAGTAATCCTTAAATAAGACCAAGTTTATTGAGTGTCGCAGTACGCAGCGTGTTTCAAAGCACGCCGGCCGTGAAAGATCAGTACGGCCGCAGTACACTGCAACGCTCGGGCAGCTTTAATGAGGCAACTAATTATGCTACACTCTCTATAAATATACTATCTTAAAGCTAAAAGTACAATTATAAACATTTATTTAGACATTTTTTCGCATCGGGCTCTTCAAATCGATGTAAATCGTATTTTTATCTGGGTGGCAAAGATAAAAAAAATATATGTCGTGAATTAATCGCTTTATATCATATCTTAAATATTAAAAATTTTAATTTTTTCTTACATTAATGGGTGTATTATAGTTTCCAGATTATTTTGGTAAGTTTACGGACAGTCAAAATTAAAAACTGTATAAATGGGTAGCATTTTAATGGACTGATGTGAGTTGCTGTCACCTAGGACTTAAATGCAAATTTTCGGTGATAACGCACAAGGTCTACAGCGGTAAACTTTCGGTATGTTATTAAGCATAGTCAACTCTACTACAGTACAAAAATTCAGCTTTGGACAAATTTTTCACAGGTTTGTGCCTTTTTAAGTCTTGGTTTCTTGGTAACACTAAAGTCTACGCGGGGAAGGACGGCTACCTGATCCGAGAATGAAGGAAAGGGCGAGATGGGAAGCGAAGATAATAGCTGGTTATCGCGGTTCGCTTTCCGTCCGTGTTAGAGAGAGAGAGAGAGAGAGAGAGAAAGGCGATATTGTGGAAGACCTTCGAAAGATTCCCGCTAGATGGCAGGCCTCAGAGCTGCAGCCTTCGACAACCTCCCCTCACAGAAGCTCTCTCGCCACTAACTTGCTAAATCTAACCCGCTAGTATATATACGTGCTGGCTGGCCTTACAGTAGTAATAAACAAGCATTTATTAAACACTTAAGATCATTTCCAACAAATTCTGACGAATGATTGTTTTTTGTCCTGCACCAATCCCCTTAATGCTTCATTCTCTTCCCATGACGTAGTCAAGGGCGTGAACAAATCATCTTGAACCGCCTCGTTTTCTTCGTTCTTGTTTTCTGGAATGTTTAAATTCAATTCGGTGAACATCTGGCTGGTCAGATATGGTTTTTGCTTCAAACTATCGTCTTCAACACATGCGCCTTGTGGCAGAGGAAGTTCAGATCCTAGTAACATTTGTCTGAACCTGTACTTGAAATCTGTTGGTGTAGGGTTATCGTAAGTACCGCCGATGCTTCTGAGGCGCGAAAAAAAACTTTCAAGTAAGTCCTGGTTTAAGCGACAAGTTATGATGTATTTCAGTGAGTTATTTTTCTGAAGATAATTGTGTAGACCAATTACAGATCACACAGAAATTAATAAACCTTTCTGAAATTGCATCAATGTTTTGTGACCTACGATTCTCATGTTAAGAACCATCGCCTCCATTTCTGTAATTATTGACAATTGTTCTTCAATTCGAAAACCAAAAGCACTGTGCCACGGCTTACATTTATCGTGAATAAATCTTGAATTCATAACATCAAAAAACTTGTCAACTAATTCAAAGAAGTTACAGATTTCTGGATGTTCAGGATATTTCAAGGAAAGCCGTGTCGCTGTGTGATGCGAAAACAGCTGAAGAGCAAATTTTACTTTCTGGCGAGTGTTCCGTTTTAGCTGAATATGAAGAGGAGTAAGTTTTGGAGAAAATTTCAATTCTGTGTTTTCAATTATGGCTTGCACATGATCTTTCCTTATAACTGTTCCACAAGGGAGCTGTATTCCATAATCCAAAAAATTATTTCTCAACAACTTAATGGCATGTGGCATGTCTGCAAAAACCCACACAGGGTGGCTACTATGGGGATTTTCAAACGTTGTACTAGCTGGTGTTATATTTAGTTCTTTCCACAAGCCTATATTACTTCCGCCCATGTCACTGACCATCGCAACGACACAAAATGACCGTTCCTCGAGCGCTCTTATAACATCGAAAAGAAGATCTTTTGTTATCTTTCTATCGAAGTCGTAAAATATTGGCTGTTTCCACTTTGAAGCTAGTCCTCGAGCCATTATTACGTGTGCGTTTATATTTGGCCCAAGTATTCTATCGTCACTTTGGTCGTAACATAATCTTGAATCTACACTCATCTCGTCAAATGACAGAATTGTTATGCGCTCTGTTTCAGTCATGATTTTAGTCGTAGCTTCAAGGACTGCTAACACTTCAGTTTGAATTCCTGGCATACATTTTAAATTACTGGTCCATTTTCGAAGAGTTGACAATCCCGGAAGTGGCAAGCCTACTTTATTTTTCATGTAAAGATAGGCTTTCCGAGAAATTGATCTTAGAGTAATTGCTGCTGCTATGTCTTCTTTTCCCCAGCAGCATTTCTTTTTGGTTATGAATCTTTCAATTTGTTTTGGCGTGAAAACATTTTTCAAAATATTCCGCAATTCAGTTTTAATTAATTTTGGACATCGCTTATGCAGAATTTTAATTTTCAATAACTGTTGTTTCAACATTTTGTTTTCCATTTCCAAGCGCTTTTCAGATTCTCGCCTCCGTATTATTTCATTTTCCAGGTCAGATACTTTCATTTTTAATATCATTATTTCATTTTCCATGGCTTGCATTTTCGCTGACAAATAAGCCTCTGAGTTCACATCGTCTTCTGCAACTAACTGACAATTCGGAGTTTTTTGTTCATCATGTACAGTGTTACAATGCACCGAATCGTCCGATTTTCGTGCCTTTACAGATTTGTGTAATTCTTCCACAAGCTTCCTCTTCACGCTTCGCGAACGAAGACGTTTTCCTCTATAGTCTGAAGTGCATTCAGTTTTATTAGGTATGTTTGCATGTGGCACAGAACATTTTTTCAAGACTTTTCTTCTCTTCTGACCGGTCAGTTCCGCTTGTAAGTCTCTTTCAAAGTCCTCGGAAACGAAGTGATCCGAACAAATGCTAACATTCCTCGGATTGAACTTGTCTTTTCTCTTGCAAGCTAACACCCACTTTATTGAAATGTCTGGATCTTCAGGAAATCTATAAAAACATAACGCACTGTCACCACGACCTGAAACTTTTCTGCAGGTCGCAACTGCACAAGCGGGCATTTTTATTACACAGTCACATCCACGACGAAGCACGAAAAAAATCCACTACGGCGTGCGACTACTGATCGCAGCAACAAAAAACTCGCAGCTCTCCCGTTTGTGCGGTTGTAATACCATTAAACTCCGAAACATAAGTAGGATAAGGAAACTACTATAAATAAATATAATTTTAAACCACTCCGATCTAACTACGAACCGAAGTAAGGCGGGTAAAAATCGCGGTCTGGAACTGGCAATGCGTGGCAGTCAGCCCTAGACTCGGAGAGGGATGCGCCGCGGTGACGTCACGCGCGACCCTCCGGGGTACCGTTACTCAAAACAGGCGAGACGGCCCAACCTTCTTCTCTACCAGTCTTGGTTCCCGTCGGCCTCTTAGCACGAGCAGGCTTTTGTGCGCTGTAGTCAAATGTAAATTTGTTAGCGCACTCGACGGCGCAATAAATAGTGTGCAACAGTAGACCTATTGTTAGGGACTGGAAAAATTCGCGATTTCAATGACCACTAGGATAGAATCTACGATTCTCTATGTACTCGGGCAACTATCACCTGGTCAGTGGCTACCGACTCGGGACACCTGTTTACTGCGATTATTGTGATTCGATACTTCTTTTGTTGAATGTTAGCCATTGGCTCAGAGTCCTTCAGGTAAATTGCAGTTCAATCACTGACGCAGCATTAAGCTAAACGAGTTTGGATTCCAGCCTGTCTCGAAAGGAATCCGCGAAATTTTCCGGTCTCTACCTATTGTTTATTTCAGCATGGCCTACCTGCCCCTCCCGAATAATCAGTACCCTCCCGGCTACAAGTTGTGTACCAATGGGGTTCCTGCGCCAGGGTGCATGGTGTGGTTTTTTTTTATTTCTTGAACCTATAATTTTTTATTTAAATTATTTTTGGATTAACACGATTTGGATTAAGATTTTAAGATGAAGACGATCGAATCAATCAGTAAATTAATTGTTGATTTTATTTTTATCAATTTTAGAATTGCTTATTGATTTTCTAGCTAAACAATTGCGAATTTCTAAAATGTCGTCCAAATGTCAAGATGGCGGGTACCGTGTGAGATAACTGTCTGTTAATAAATAATACTGCACTCTAGTAAGTAAGGTGTAAACTCACATGACGCCAGTGCACTTAGGTCAAAGGTCGAGGTCAAGGTCAACTTCATATTCCAGCATCAAGTTCGAGGTCAAAGGTTTAGTGGGCAAAAATTAAACAAATATGGTGGTAGTGCACTCTAGCAGGCAAAAACCAGATGGTGGCCTCCAGCAGGTAAAAACCATATGGCGGATGTGACATCATACTAGCTGATGATATATAGGTACCTTGGTATTGGTGGTGGGAGGTTATTCTGCAGGTGGCTTCCGTGGAGGATCTGTCAACGGTTTTATTTTATTTTTGCTTTTACCGGGTTTGAACCGAGGACTTCAAGGCGTAAGTGCATTTTAAAAAAAGTATTTTATTAAAATGTGATTAATAACTTTTTCCGAATTTATAACATCAAAATTACAGTTTTTCAAGATGTCGGCCATAACGGAAATCGCAATGGTGAAATCCTAAATGACGTCAGAAGCTTATCGGAGGCTGTAAAAATGGATGCTCAAGCTTCTTTTAGGATTTTGTGTTCTTAATTAGGCAAAAACTTTTGAGGTTTTTCGAAATCCTAATATTTTTTATTTTTGTGGAAGAAAACGAGAATTTTTCTCTCAAAACGGGAACTTTTTTTGGAATTTTGAGTCATTTTGAGGAATTTTTGAGTTAAAAATGGCCGCCGTGACCTCAGAGGTCAGTCGGTCATTGACCCCACTACATATCACACCCAGACCTCAGTGCCAGTACCGCCATTTACATACTACTGCCAGATTTAGATGCCCCCTCAGTGTGATAGGTGGGACGTTATTACGCTGATATGCCTGTGGCACCTTGGCATGTCCTTCACGTAGACATATTTTATCCGTTAACTCGTACTAGTAGAGGTAACAACTGAATTATGGTCTTGCTAAACATTTATACCAAATTCGTTGTGTGGATACAATGTTACAATATCTATAACGAAGTAGTCAAAATTCTGTTATAAGCGTTGATTATTTATTATAGCATGTTTTGTTTGACTGACTAGCTGTTTTACTCATAATTTTGGAGAAAATGTTATTTAAAATAGTGCATTTTTTATGTTTAACCTAGTAAAACTATATTAGTATGGCCATTATCTTGGCAAAATAATTGTACGCATTAAAAAATATCATTGCATTAAAACTCCTTGCAAATAACAGAAAATTAAATAGAGGGATAAAAAATCAACCTTAAAAAATTAATTAAATGCGATAAAACATGGATTAACGTTTAGAGCTTGCTGTAAACTGGAAATGTTTAAAACCGTTTCAGGTGCACATAGGGCCATGTATTTTTTCGAGAAAAAATTTCGGTACCAGCTAAGTGTTTAAACATTGCAGCATTGTCTGTGTTTCGTGATTCGTTGGGATTCTTTCAGGTACATATTTACTGTTGGCATATTTACAACCTGGCCAAATATTGCAATGGCTTACCTTGGAGACAGCCGCCCATTTAAAGTAAAAAAATCGCTGGCGCGTTAATGACTATTTGCAGTCTAATGAGTGTTCGTATTTTCTTTGTAAAAAAACAAATGGCCCTAGCTATACTCAAAGACACCTCGGAAGATATTTTTGCTTATGAATTTTCTGTAAAATTGAAACATAATGACAAATTATTTTGTTCTCGATGCATCATGTCAAAATCAGCAATAATTGTGTACTTATAATTCTATTTGAATCCTTATTAAATGTCCATAAAATTCCATAAAAACTGTTTATTTTACCATATGTAAGAGGGGTCACAAGTTCAATGAAGGGAGATAATTTTTTTTTTTCAGTTCAGGTTGCTTAATACGGAGATACGGCTGGAAGAGGCCGGTGCCTCGAGCTGCATAGCGGCGAGAGTCGACGCCGCGCCTCTGGAGTGGATGTCCAGAGAGACCGTCTCCAGGAGCCTCCAGTAGCCTCCAGGAGCCTCCAGGAGCCTCCAAGTCTCTACGTGAGCCCGGACCTCCTCCGGTGATGCATGTAAAGTGCTTCTGAGTGCCAAGTGCATCGTTGAACAGCGCTGTATGAAGCATATCACACTTATTCAGTAAATTTCCATCGCTAAGTGTGACCATTATTACTGTCCACAAAGTACACAAAAATTAAATTAAAAATATCACGGGAAAATCTTTATCAAAATATGCTATAATGTATGATGAAATGTTATTATATTAAAATGCAATTAATTGTGCTTGAGACACGATTAAGCATAATGCACTATTACATTAGTTTTGGAAATATAATTAAAAAAAAAACGTTTACGGCTGTTGTTATACAACACTCTGAAATGTTTCCCTTATTTTAATAATTTGGATGAAAATAAAATCTATATAAAATTTACACACATTAAATTAATGGAATATACTGAAGCATATTCAGTAAAAACATGAGTGTTTAGCTACTTGATTCGCAACATCAACAAGATATACAGTCAATTTTTGCTCACTACTTTGACGTAAGTCAGCCAGCAGTAACTTTTGTAGGGGCCTGGCTGCGTGGTAGGCACAGAGGGTGTGACTTGACCGCCATGTCCTTCCACCATAGGCGTAGCAAGTATTTGTGGGAAAGAGGGGCCATATTAAACCGAGCAAAGGCTTGTTTTTGGGGGGTCTGAGGGGAGTGGTATGGAATTCTCCCCCCTCCGTATTCATAAAAGCGGATGGTCTGGTGTTTGTACACCAGAAAAGGTTTCAAAGGGTGATGCTTAAATACGCAATTCCGGCTTTCAGATGACCTTTAAGTGTTTTTTTTTTTAAATGTTAAATTTAAAAATAAAACGTGACACTTGTAAATGTTAGATAGTTACACTGTGTACTACTGCTTATGATTGTGTTCGAGTTAGAAGAGAATGCTACTGACTATATATTTTTCTTCAAATTCAATGACCATAAATTTAACAATTCATTCGTTATTTCAAGAGCTGATTTATGAGTTTCTTTAGAGCACCTCCCTGACCAACAAACCGCCTGACATACGCAGGTCACGTCCCAGCACGGTAGGATATAGGGTGTCGTGGTGGTTGCTACCGGTCAGCTCTCTCAGTGGCGCGGGCCTCGTCGCCGAAATAGTGGCCTCTCTCGATCTTTCTTCAGCCCAGAATCCTCACTCGTCCACTATTCCCACACTTTGTCGTTTTGCCCAACAAAAGGTTCTTTCCCCTGCCTCTCCCGCTTCTTATGATGTTACTTCCTACGATATCAACTTTAGTTCCAACAATAATTATTTCAACGTTTTTACTTATATTAATGTCCGTTTTACAAATTGTTTCAGAAAAAATAATTTATTTTGAATTTTTTTTTTGTCGTTTTAGAATAAAAACTAATTTGCAATTTTCTCAGTCATAAGATATTTATTCTTGGTAGAATAGAAATAACTAAATTTTTACGAAGTTGCTTCAACGGAAACACGTTTAAATACAAAAAAAAATTTTTTTTTTAATTATTTAATAGTCAAATCACTCAAAACATTAAAAAAATATATAGTTAAAATTTAAAAAATTGTTTAAAAGTGCAACTTATCATATCTGCTATCCCAATATACATTTGAATTACAGTTATATGCCATTATATAAAAATCTGGTTTGTATGTTTCTCACAGTTTTGCCATACCATTTTTCATTTCAATTGTTTTGTTCAGCTCAAAGATTATTGTCAGATGCATATACAAAGCAATATCCTTAACATATTTTTTTTTGTGTATTTCATTGAGTTGAATTGTCTATTATTGGAATATTTGCTCTATACTTTAACAGAAGTAAATGCAGTTATCGGTCAAAGACCGCTTTGTAGTGAGAGACTATGTGTGGCAAAATGGAACATTGCCGTATTAATAATTATTATTGTTAACATCAATGTTTAAATAATAATTATGATTTCAAACTAATTGGCACGTTAAAGATGCAGGTAGTATTCAAAAAAGCAATTTGTTTTCTTTTACTAGAAAAACAATGACAGAAAAAAAAAATTAAAAAAGCTTAAACTGCTTGGTAGTTATACATAGTCGTTAAAGAAATTGGTAAATAATACTATAAAAACCTATTCAGCATTCGAAATAATAACTTGGCAATATATATTTTAAGTAATAAAATAACATAAATTGAATGTTAGTTTACTAAATTTGGTGACAGTAAACTGAAACAAACGTGACAACGGCCATTCAGTGTGAATAACTCATCAACTGAATACTACTCAGGCAACAAGTTTGGTTGGTAAAATCTCTGTGATTCATGTCACATTTTTTGGTCATATCTTTATCAATAATTTGGTCCATTAGTAATCTGATATTTCACTAACGTTTTTGTTAAAACGTACAAATATATTCAGGAACACGTACTAAAATAAAGCCGTAACAACAGTAAGCTAATGATTGAAGTGGCTAGAGGAGAAACGAAAATATCCCTATTAAATTTTAGGCTAAAATGCATGCAATCGGGAACAATTACCTGACTACTGGAGCAACAAAAGTAACTCACGATTTAACGTTATTGAAGAAGGAAAGCAGTGTTTTCTCTAAAGGCACAACGCTGTATCGCATGTATTCAGGAACACTTGTCACGATACTGGAGAGACACAAGTGACTCATGACTTGAGGTGGCTGGAATAGGGAAGCAGTGTTCTCTCTAAAGGCACAAGGCTGTGACGCATGACTTCAGGAACACTTGTCACGCTACTGGAGAGACACAAGAGTCTCACGGCTTGAGGCTGGGGCAGGGAAGCCGTGTTCTCTCTGAAGGCACAAGGCTGTATAGCATGCATTCAGGAACACTTGTCACGCTACTGGTAAGACACAGGTGACTCACGACTTGAGGCTGGGGCAGGGAGGCAGCAGTCACTCTGCAGCGGGGCTGCTGCCGCCGCCAGAGCGACGCCGCGTCAGGAACATTCCCACCAGGAGCGCCACTATCACCACGGCCGCTCCGGCGCCGGCGTACATGTGCCAGTTCGCGGGCATCTTCTGCAACACCACGCCTTGTGTCGCCTTGTGTCGCCTAGTGTCGCCTAGTGTCGCCTAGTGTCACCTAGTGTCTGGGCGGCGGTGCGAAACCGTATTTTATACATCGCGCAGGTTTCATTTTATGACATTTTTTTCATTTTTTTTGGTCATTATACGATATATATATATTAAGATAAATATTGTTTGACTCATAAGTAATTTGCATACTACTTTTTTGGAAAATTGGTTCATGTTTGATATTTAGTGTTTGTGTTACCTATACCTAGTGTACATGCCAGTAATGCATGTGATCTCTCTATAGTATATATATACCTATACATATCTATATATCTTAAGTATACATGCAAGCAATGTATGTGATTTATTTTTTTAATTGCGTAAGCGATTTTGCATTTATTTTATTTTTTCCCGAATTTACGATTGTTCTATTTTTCAATGATTTCTTATTTTAATCTTCTGCGTATTTTATTATTAACAAATAAAATTTATTCCATTAACTTTTTTATGTTTATCTTTCTTCAATGATGTAATTTTGTAGGCTACACTCCCTATTGCAAATTACAAGTTATTATAATATTATAATATTAGAGACTACAACGTCAGACTAAACGATAGTAATGAATACAAAAAGAAAACAAAGCTAAAATCAGGCGATGTCAAAAATTTCTAATTTATCCAGAAGAGAAATTTTAAACGCAGATAATAGTCAAAAAATATAGACAGTCATAGTGGGCTAAAAATTATGAAACAGTTGCAACAAGAACATTAAATAAAGAAAAAGAAAAGCCTTTTGACAACAAATTGACATGCCTACGAACCCAAAGATGAAAATTAACATATATACTTGATAACACAATGACATCACTGACTTACAGCCTAACCCAATCTGTTTTGTCACATCGCCTTGATCACTTTTGCGTCTATGTTGGCCATTTATCTGGGGTTTTTTTTTCATTTTTTTTATATTTTGTCTTTGTGTAGTCTAAGGTCTTCTTCTCTAATTACTGTTCTTCGGTGCCTCTATCTTGTCGTTAACTTGCTGCATCCGTCTATGCTTTCTTAATTTCTTGACTAATTCCTTCTATGGATATTTCTGTACTATCTACGTGTTAAATTTTTTGAAGTCGTGTAATTTTGTATTGATTTCTGTGTGTATGCACATTTATATTTTCGTATGATTTGAGGTATCGTGTGAGATACAATGTAATCAGCAGTGTCGTATTTCAATAGCAACATCGCTGATAAATCTTCAAATTTAAAAGAAACAATAAAATAACATGTCAATTTCGTAATAGTAATGTTTAAATAAACTAACATCTGAAAACGTCGTAGATAATTAAAGCATTTTATATCTATTTTGGTAGTACTGGTAAAATATTTTCAGATATTAAAACATGTATCACCATCAGTAATAACACATAATTTAAAAAAAAAATCTTTATAAAGCGTGAATGTTTTATTTGGATTCCGCGCATCGGAAATAATTTGTTATGATAATATGTACACCCCTTTTTGTCAACAAGAGCGGTTTCTGATTTTTTTTTTTTTTCAGAATAAATGTGTGAGGTTTTAAAGTGTTAAAAACGTCCCCACCGTTACAAGCGAATAAGAGAAGAAACAATTTGGACGAAGCATCTAATAAACGCTTCTATTGAGGAAATGGGAGCAACTAGATAATACCAACCGCCTTGTGGCAACGCCTGCCCAAATTAAAATTGTTCTCTCCATTCAATCTCTGTTACCCGTTAGTTCCTGATGAGAGGCGCGCATTTAAACAAAATTTGGTCAAAGAACACGTGGATAGACAAACCTTGATTAACAATGCCTGATACTTCACACACAATTAATGCTCTAAATAAATCACTGTAATAAAACAAAACGTTTAGCTGAATAACTTGCTATTTTTCCAGTTGTGTTAGCTATATTGTAAATTGAATCCCAAAAAAACTCAAACATTGTGTTAAAACTTGCTAATAAGCCTAATTTATTAACAAAAATTCAATTACTTTATTTTTAAACAGGTATATCTGAGGAACAAATTATCTGTGTAAGTAAACTACTAAATTTGCGACATTTTCGAAAAAAAATAAACGTCAAGATATGGTACTATTTTAATTGACTTATTTTCCCCCTTAGTACCTATACTGCAAACTTAATTTTTGTATTACTAGATTTTGAAATACTGGAGTGTCGCTAACATAAACAAACCAAAATTCTACATGATTTTACAGTACATTAGATGTTTTTGACTTAACCTAAGAAAACTTTCACTCACGAAACATTCACGTTAAAACAGAGATATAACCGACTAAGAAATGAACAATTACTTAAAACCAAAATATTAACAGGACTTTAAACATAAAAGGAGACCAAAAATATATGATACTGAACCTTAAAGAGAAAAAGTGACAAATTTATAAAATAATTCTGCATGTCATTATATAATTACGTCATTACATGCATTTATGAATACGTTAGAAAAACATTATGGGAAACCATTGCACGAAGTCCTTGCCAACTTCGAGAAATTAAAAATTGTGCTGGATCTCATTTAACATTAAATTATTTCAGAAAAATAAATGAGTAGGCCTACTATTGAAACATGTTAGCTTATTGCAATGTCACAAAAATATGTAAGAGGGGTTTTCTATAAAAAATTAAAATTAAATCCATACATATTATAAGAAATACAAGTACTCCAAAATTACAAGAAAATATTTTAATGTTTAGAAAAGTTAAATTAAATACATTATATTTTGATTATTACCTAAAGTAGGTTCTCTGTTAAAAATCCAACTCTGGAAAAAATAATAAAGTACCGCTTGTATCCTAAAAACCCAGTAAGATAGTTTAATGTCACTTACCTAACTTTACCAAACATTAATGGATTTACGGTATTTTAAATGTAGCTTACATAACCCAGCCAACGGTGCAAAACATAAAACTACACGTAAACTACTAGAAATACTGCAATGCCGTTGACAGAATCGTCACATAGATTGAGAAGTACTCCAAAATATCAGAGTCAGATTTTTTTCCAGAAAATTACATGTTCTGGTGTTGTTTGAACCATCAACTTAAGGAATTTTGAAGTCTAGTAACCCACATGAAATTTTAGAGCAAATTTATCCTTTCTTAAAATATATTTAAATGTATTAAGTGCTTACAAAAAATAAGATTTCTATGGTAACATTTAAATGATATTAAAAAAATTTTAAGACTTCTGTCTTAATCAAAGGGAGAAAATAAACACTAGGAACAAACTGTAAAAAACAAACCTTTCCAAGCTTGTCTACAATTGCCAAGGAAGCAGAAGGAATGCTAATGATTACCCAACAAAAAAACATAATTTACCATATAAATGACTCTTACTGGTATATGTAGGTATACAGGTTTTTAAATTTCCTTTCTTTGTTCCTCAAACCAAAACTAAATCTTTTTAGTACTGTTCTACATGCAGGTGCATTTATTGTTTCAAAATCATCCTAGTTAGCATTTTATATATTTTACTTTTTTTTTTGCTTAGGTACACAGTAAAATACATAAAGTTTTCCCTATTATTAAAAAAAATTGTTTGTTCTTATATTACCAAAGTTAGAATGATGATTTAGCAGTAACTGTTTGATTAATTTCCAATATAATTAGATAAAATTATGATATTTTTTTACGTTTTTTTAATATTAAACTATTTTCAGCCAAGATTTATTTATTATACGTTGGTTTTCCTGCTTAGCTGCATACAGAACAAAAAAGTAAGTTTTTTTTAAATTATGAATCTAGAAATTGTTTACTTTGCAATTACTTGTAGTGTTAAAAATTTTAAAACCTTCATCAAAAAATTAATTTGATTTATCATGATACATTTATACAGCACACGCTATCAAGTCATTTAATACCTCTTTATAAGTTCCCTTTTTCTATCTCCAATATTATTTATAAAATATGAAATTTTTTTATATTTATAAGAACCTGTTTGTTGAGATATATGGCACAGTTGGAATTATAACGTGAAGTTAAATTTCGAAATTGAAAACAATATAGCTGTAGTATTTTATATTGTTGATGTCATAGATAAAGATCACAGTTATATTCAGGAAGATAAAACGCTTACAAAAAAAAACATTTACATCTCAATACCGGGCGTTCTATGAAAAACATAGAACCAATTCTTGAAGTTTTTTTTTTTTTCGTTAATGGCTTTGAAGCTATTTAGTAAGAGTTTTAAAATAAAGAAAATTACGTGTTTATTAAAACTGAAGTGTTCTTTTTTTTAGATTTTAAGAGACTTATTGGATATAGTTATAGGTGCAGAGTAAGAAAAGGGTGGAATTCATTACCAGTTTTAAACATGCAAGTGTACGGGAATTGTATATCACAATTCTTTAAATTAGCACTAAAATAAGTTGGGAAATTTTGAAATGAGCCAGGTCTATATCAAAGCGGAAAGCTCATTCTTACCAGTCCATCCCAAGGCCCAACAGTTACGAAGTTTACCGAAGTTTCGCCGCTTGCTTATACAACTTCGGTAGCAAATATTATAGGATAAAAACGCACGATAAAGATGCCGAGAACGTCTTTCATAGACATTAATGACGGCAAAATCGTAGAATTGTCAAAATACATTAAAATACTTTAAATTAGTATGGTTAGTGAGGTTATATTAGCTGCATTAAACAAATGTGAAATGTGTGACCGATTGTTGAAGTAAGGTTAGCAACCTTACAAATACTGTAAAACTACTAAGAGAAAAAAATAAGTATTTGGTACCACACAATGGACACTAAACATGATAGTATAACCTAACACGATCAGTTTGTGACCAGGCACAACCAGTCAGTGTTTAGGCACATCCAGTTGTTGGCTAGACACCTCCAGTCTGAGGCTATGCACGTCATATAGTTTGGATAGCCATATCAGTCGGTTGGTGAAGCTAACATGTCCAGTTGGTTAAAGGTTATTTTAACAAAAATCTAACTCCTTCAAATTAAGCAGGGGTTCAGTTAGACGTGAACATGGAGCAGACTCTAATGCGCTCTTAAAAGTCTCAGTTGGTCTGACATGAGGAATAGAAATAACTGAATCTTTTCTTCCAAAGAGTTTTCGTGAGTACTCTGGAACAACTGCCATCTTCTCGTCACTAGGGGAGTATGCTGGAGTGACAAAATGTTGATTTCCGAGTATCACAGCCAAATAGTGATGGTCCAGATCAAGAAAATATTAATGAATGTTCCAATGACTATCCTCCATTTAAAAAAATAAATTCACTTACGTCTCTGTCAGCAAGGATAATCAGACAACTTAAAAATATGTAGTCATCGATCCCTTTAAATTGGTACTGGTACCATGAAAAGTTTGGTTGGTTGTAATTTTGTTGATGCATTTTAAAGTGAATGTGGTGTTGTGATTGGTTATTATGAGCAATGCTGTAAAAGTTAACAACGGAACAGTGACTGTAGACTTTTTACAATCATCCAAATACCTGCCATTACAAAAGAGTTATGAGATGTCCCACAGGCTTATAGAAAATAAATAATCTCCATTGCCCTTGGCTCTCTTTAATGAAGGGGGATTGAGAAAAGGAAAGAAGTCATCTCTCAATGAAGCTTTTCCATAGGATTATTATGCATCTTATGATTAAAGAACGATCACTTACCAAGTAAATGGTAGCTTTCTCTTTCACCACGTGAAATCAAATTTGTGTACTTAGATTTTTGTTCCTTGCAATCGATATATAGCCTATGCACTCAAACATTACGGTAACAACCGTAGTAGGGTTTTCGATGGTCATTGTCACGTCAACAGCAAAAAAACAAGCAGAGCAGAAGTGGAGGGGCCTCACAAAATCTTCAGTTGAGAATAAGTTAATAAAAGCATGGATGTCACTTTTCAATAAGAGTACTTGATCGAGAACTAAACAATACCAGGCTTAAACAATTGATCGGTTACTACATGACAGCGACAGGAATATAAAAAGTGGATTCTGATTGCACTAAATAAGATTTGGATCAGAGAGAGCTGCCGTACCCTACACTGTCACAATAATACGGAAGATATCTACTTATTGTTTTAACACACTGATTTTGCACGACGAGGGAGTACCATATACACTTCATGAAGCCAGGCAGAGGCAACGTGAAATCAAATTTTTTTTCATTAAACAAATGGCTTATTATTTGTGTTGGCTGGGCCTGAAATGCAGTGTGTACTCTTTGTGTCACACGACTGTAATACAATAATTTAGTAACACTAATCATGTTACAGGATAAACACAAGTTAACGCACTACATGTTGTGACTGAGGCAAGAAAGTCGCTTTTACTTCAAATTCACACACTTTTATACATGAGTTTAGAACACTCATTGTGCGATTCGAGCAAAACCAGTACTTCACCATTTGAGGTGGCTAGGCAGAGAATCATTGTTTAATCTTACATCACAAGACTGTTGTACATTAATTGAGGATCACTTATTACACTACTGGAGAGATACAAGTGAATCGAGTTTTGAAGTGGCTAGGGTAGGGAAGCAAGTTTACCTACTCAAAAGTCGCCCGACTATTAAACATGAATTAAGTAACACTGGTTACGCTACTGAATAAATGCAAGTACTTTAAGACTTGATGTAGCTGAGGAAGGGAAGCAATTTTCATTCTTAATTTAAAGGATTTTTATTCACGAATTCAGGATCGCTGATTATGTTTCTGGATGAACATTTTATGCGCCTAGACTTACGACTTGAGGTGGACAGGCACGGAAGATATGTCATTTATTAAGACAAAAGGACCCTTATACATGGGTTTAGGAACACTTATGATACTGGAGCAGCTAAAGTGACTCACGAATTGAGGTGGCTGGGGCAGGAAAACAGTTTTCACTCCATAGTCAAAGTACTGTTATAGGCTACATGAAAATATGACCACTCTTCATTCTACTGGAACACCACAGGTGACTAGTGAAGAATGGAGCTGTGTTGACTCCTTAAGTCACCAGATTGTTGCACGTGACTGAAGAAACACTCGTTACGCTACCAGAACGACACGAGTGACGGATGACTCACGACTTGAGGAAGCAGGAGTCAGCACTCGTCCTCCGACTCGGAGCTGCTGGACACACAGTCCTCCTGTGGAGCGGAGCCGCCGGGGCCAGACTGCTCCTGGCTGCTGGAGCCTCCAGAGAGCCGCCGCACCAGGAACACTCCCGCAAGGAGCGCCACCACGGCTGCCACCCCGGCGCCGGCGTACAACTGCCAGTCATCGGGCATCTTCTGCAACACCACGCCTTGTGTCGCCTTGTGTCGCCTTGTGTCGCCTTGTGTCGGTGCGGCGCGGCGGTGGGACAACCTATTTCACTGATCGCACTGAGTACACATTGGAATATATTAGATTTGTATATGACATTTTACAATGTATACAATATATAAATTTATAATGCCATCTTTTATTCCTGAATAATAACTATACTATTCCTTTTAAAACGTTTATATATAGAATAACTTTTCACAGTGTGTTTAAACGTTTTTTATGCATTTCATATTTTTAAAAATGTATGTGAAGTATTTGTTTTATAGTAACTTAAGCTAATTCATCACTTTTTTCGATAGTGATTTTTTAAATTGCTCTATAAGTCAAATTTTTAAATCAATGTTTTCGATTGTTATAATTAGCAAATATATTGTTTTATATTTCGAATGGATTTGTGTCCATTTTGCGTCTCTAATTTTGATTGCTATTGCTGATTATATTATATATCTTAAGAATTCTCTATATCAGACAAAAAATATAAATGTGCATACACACAGAAAACAAGCCAAAGTCAGGTAATGTTAGTTTAATTTAAGTTAGCACAGAATATTCAATGGAAAGAAATAATAAAAATCTTAATACATCACAGATGGATACAGTGGGCTAATAACGACAGGACAGTTGCAGCAAGAATAATAAGTAAAGACAAAACATTAATATTAACAATACATTGACTAATTTAAGGACCCGTCAATGATACAAAACAGACGCACAGGCTAACCATTCGGTTTGTCACATCTCTGAATTCACATTTGTGCGTTTGTGTTATTGTGTTGTCCACTTTTCCTTTATTTACTGTTTTTTGGTGCTACTATCGCGTCGTGTGAAAAACGAATGTTTTGAAGCTGGGACTAGACAATCTATACGGCTGGGACCTTGTCTACAATTGCTAAGACAGTAGACAGAAATGCTAATGATTCTCCATAAAAAATTATTTCTTCCTGTGTGAATGTTACTTATATTTCATTCCTCAAACCAACGAATATTCTCTTTTAGTATTCGCATTAAAACTCTCCTTTTGGGCATTTTATTTATTTTACTTCATTTCTTTTCCTACATATACAGAAAAAAATCCCTTGGCAATATAGATTTTTTTCTTAAATAAAACAATTTAGTTTGTTTATACATTACCAAACGTTAAGATGCTGATTCGGCAGTGATTATTTGATTGATTCCAACAATCATTAGAAAAAATATCTTAGCAAATAATCAGATATAATTATGATTGAATTATTTAAAATTATTTTCAGCCCTTATGATTTTGCTGTACTGTTGCTATCCTGCAGAGCTGCGTATAAAAATATATAACTTTAGAGTAAATTTATTTAATAGACAAAATTGTAGCCTATATAGTTTTCATTGTAATTATTTCAAGCATTACCTACCCATTTAAAATCTTTCAAAAATAAAATAAAATAATTTTCATGTACCACTTCTATAGAACAAACTACTAAGTCATTTATAACCTCTTTATAACTACCCTTTGTCTATCGGAAATATTATTTATAAGTAATGATTTTGACCATAGTTATAAATACCTGTTTGTTGTGAGATATGGCACTGACGAAATTATAACTAAAATTTAGATTCTGAAGTTGAAAACATTATGACTGTAGTATTTGTAATTGAACATTTCAAAGATAAATATCACAATTCGTTACTGAAAGTGAAAATTATATCAATAAAATACTTCACAGTTCAATACCGGTTATTCTATGGAAATTATTATGGGACCACGCCTAGCAAGGGCTTTTACAGTCCTATAATATAGTAAATATACAGAAAATTATAGTGTATTTAATAGAACTTATGTATACAACACTTTGCATATTTATTAGTTCTGGTGAATGTAGTAATGTTTGCAGTGTGAAGAAAAATGTGTTATTTATGAGGGGTTTTGAATATGCGCGTGTTTTTTTTTTTATAATTTATGTACATTTATTTCAATTTCGCATTAAAATGAGTTGAATATCTTAAAATGAACCAATTTTTTATTGAAGCGGGAAGTTTAATATTTATTTACACCAGTCCATTCAAGTCCCGAACAGTTACGAAGTTCGCCGCTCGCTCGTGCAACTTCGGTAGGAATGATGTCTCGGAACATAAAAAACGGTACATTCGGGGGGCAAAAGACAAGCCAAAGAACAGTCAGCTCCTGAAACCGCAGCCACTGCCAGCCCTCCCCTTCGGAATACCAAGAAAGTTGCGAGTAGTATATAAAACGGGATCTTGCGGCTGGATTCATGGGTGTAGTGCCAGTTGTGTCGGCCACCATCTTGAATTGTGACGTCGCGGTGGCCATCTTGTATTACTTTTGATCTGGAACTTTGACCATGACCTTTGACTTCAACGCAATCTTGCATTCAGCCATCTTGACATCAGCGTCCGACTACCCAAACGTCGCACTTTTCGCTACGGTGGAACCTTCCGCTGTTTTAGAATCTGATGTCACGTCAGCCATCTTGGATCTAATATCACAGTTATATTTTTTTGATTCTGAAAACACAGCTGCCATCTTGTTGTTTGCTGGAGGTCACCGGATCTTAGATACCGACAACTTTGTTACAGGTGTTTGTTCCAGTGAACGCCAGGATCGCTCTGCCTTATGAATGCAAGGTTAATATTCCATTACTTACTAATGTTGTTATGGTCTTTATCGTCACAAAAAATTAAATTCCTTATGCAAATTACTTTGGAACAGAGGTGACAGTGGCATCGGCCTTCTTTTTCGGCTGAATGGATTGCCCTATAAATTATGGAAGATTAAAAAAAATCATAAAAATATAACACTCAATTTACAAATTTATTCGATCAATTTCTGACCTCTATTTGATCCTTCCTCGAAGCGAAAATGTTAATTTTAAGTAAATATCACTTCAATTTACTAAAAAATACACATTCAAAAAATAAAACTTAAAAGCTAAGAAAAAAAGACTTATTTCAACATTTCTACAAGTACAAACGAACAAATTAATAGTGTTTCTTGAATTCTGCCACTGCTATCCACGAATTAAAGTGAGGTGGGAAGCCCCTCTTCTTGACGTAATTTAAGAATACTCTCCACCATGTGCGTATCGGGATACATCATAGGCTGAATTTCTTCAGCATAAAAGCTACCACGAATAGGCTCGTGGTCCAAACCTTCGAGTTAGTAGGCCCTGGGCTCCGATTCATGAATGTAGTTTACAATGAAAAGTTCGCGACTCCAAAACGCAGTGAAACCTTTCTCGAAGACAACTTTCTGCTTGGAGGCCCTTAAAGTTTCACCGATTTTAGCTTTAGGCCTTCGTGTATTCTTCTTCTTAGTGTTGGAAAACACTGTTTGAAGAAGGCGATTATCCTTTATGTCTTTAGGGTTCATTTTTGTGGTATAATACACAGTGGAATCGTATTCACTTACTAGTTTCGGCCAGATATCCAGCAACTTGTAATTACCTTTTGCTATGAACTGTTACCACATCTTGGTACACAAAATTGTGTTAAACCTTTAGAAAATGGAGGCTTTGAAACAATTTACTTGCCAAAATCCGTTTTAAGGTGCGTTGGTACATGCCCATAGCCTAATTCAAATATATGCATTTTTTTGGTAATGTCAGTTGCATTCTCCAATTTCACAGGTCTGGCCCAAGGAAACTTGCTATACACTCCGATGAAGGTCAACATGTATTTAAAACCTTTATAAAATCGGGAATATGGTATCATTACAACAATTTCCACCTGGAATAAATCATCAATTTGAAGCACTACGACTCAGCGTCGAAGGTATATACATATTGCAGGAGCATGAAATTCCGTGCGATTCTAGTTCGAGTAATTGTACATAGTCAGATTCCCTCGGTTCTTCGAGTATGGTGACTAATAGTTGATGTGCGAATAGTTTCCTGCTCAAAGCGAAGCCAACAGTAGTCTCAGACGATCTACTAGTTAATTTGGGTCGTTCTAATTAACATAGTCAAAGATATTACCACTTTCTAGATTTTTTTTAACCTTTTCTATGTATACTGCTAGTTCAATGAAGAGATTGGTGAGAATGTCATCTTTTTCATGATCGTTTTTATGAATGCTTATTGCCAGATTATTGTCGCGAAAATGTGATTTAGTTAGCTTTAGCAGTTTTTTGTACACCTGCAAGTCTTCATAAGAATACCCTGCCAAACAGCAATTCGTACAGACCTGGAGTACCGTGTGTTTTGTACTCCTCTACATATATTTCCTGGTAAAAGTCTATTTCTTTAGCACCGAATAATAGCTTAATGTTTTTTGTTCACTCTGTAGGCCGTGTCATTATTCAAACTCGTAAAAGATCTCAGGTATGGCTGGACCATTGCATTAACTTGGTGTCCATGTTTCCATAATTTGTTCTTGTTCATAGATTCTGTACTCATAAAGTCCTTTTCTTCTGGAGCAGGTTAGTATTTAGTCTTCTTTGCAGTTGGCATCTCATAATAAACTTCTGTCTTCACACTGATGGTTGGTTTTTTCCTATTTTTGAGTCCATCAAGATGACTAGTGATTGATTAAAATATCTCTTCTTTTTTTCATTTCACTTTTAGGATGAAGACTTTTTTATGGACAGACTGTATAGTGCAATCAAGGTCTCTGGTCAAGTACGACCTTGTACTGGCTGAAAACAGATTGCAAGAATTCCTTTTATACTTTTTATTCGTCCACATTATCCTCTTCCATGAACGAATCAATCAAATTCTTAATTTTGTTACCAAGATCTGTTTTCGTTGCCAAGTGAGTGATTCAAATCGTCACGTCTTTGTGCATTCGATACTTCGATCAAGTGAAGAATTCGAGAATCCGAGGAATTCACTTGCTGGTCGATGGCTAGCAAGTACATTTCCGAATATCAGTGTTGTGAGACTTGAGAACAGCGTGCAGTTCGGTATCACAACTTTAGCTACCGAATTTAGAAATGATGTTACTCATGTTTTATAATAAACTGATCAAAACCTTGTCTGTACCTGCCTTTATATAGGAGCCAGTCCGTGCTCGTTTTCCCAGCACAAGGAGCTCGTGTATTGAAGACCTGAAATATCAGGTCATTGTTTACATGACAGTCATAAGCATGGCCTAAATTAAAAAGTTCATGCAAAACAACACTATGACATTTGCATTGTCATGCATCAGATGCTTCGGCATTCGGCTGTATGTATGACACAGGTAAAGGCAGTCTACTTTGGCATGTCATCCCATGGAAAAGTATTCTTGAATTAGGCCTTGCTTCTCGCACACTACAACGTCGAAACCCTATACAGAAGTGACTCTTGCTTGGCCAAGATGCACCATATTTACATTATCATTAAATGGAAAACACTTCCGGACTTCCAACTATCCTAAAATCGTAGCTAGGCGATGGTACTTTAATGTTGCTACAACTTGGAATAGGCACATAAGTTCTCGTACCTAAGGCCGATTGGTTCTTCCAACAAAATTCCAAAGAACACATATTTTCCCACAGTTGGATGGGTATACCATAATTCTTCGTACATTAGAAGGTAATTACGAGCCCTGCCACGATACGCGCGCAGTGGCTTCGTCATCTTGCAAAATGAGGACGGCCAAACACACATATACCTTGACGACATTCATTTTACTGGTGAAATTGTATAAAATATGTGTATTTATGCATTTATCTCAATTGTGCATAATGCCTCGAAGAGGTAAGAACAAAATACACATCGGTGCAGGACTCGTCAACTCGCTGAAAAATAATATGCCTTTCGAGCTACACATTCCATGATACATATTCTGTGTCCCAGGAACTAAACTAGCCTAAAGACTAGCTAGATTCAACATGAGCATTAATTCGCTTGACGAAAAGTGCAAGCAGCACGATATTGCCTACTCCCTCGGCAAGACACAGAGCTGACGAAATATTGGCTCAGGAAGCTGAAGATATCAGTAAATCATCGAGCACAGTAAAATCGTGGAATGGGGGTTATTTAAAATCATGACTGCCAAAGTGGAATTAGAGTGCCGTTCAAGCCAGGAACAACAAGACCAAGGCAAATTCACGCAAGACTGATGCAGTAGTGAAAAAACCTAAGAAAAATTGCCGACTTTCGACAAAAACATAACTGGTGGATTTCTACCTTTGCTTTTACCTGCATTGGGTGTCCTTTGTGGCCTCATCGGGGCTATATGTGATATATTACGGGCAGTAAACACTTCGAAGAACGAGCGCAAGCAGTTGGACGAAGCACGTAGACAAACTGCCAACATGGATACCATTTCTATGGAAAAAAAAATGGCGAATGACTCTACATACAACCTCACAAAGCAGGCCGAGGCATGAGAAAGAAGTGAACGAAAATATCCCAAGTTCTCTGCTGAAACATCTGCTCACCAATATAGATTAAATTATGTAAGCTCTAAAACTGATAATGCCACATTTCCGAAGTGTGTTTATGGGACACTCTTCACCTAGCCAGCCAAAGACTCATGAGTGTGACATTATTAATTTAGATGAGCCTACAAGTCGTGGTATGCACTGGTTAGCATACATAAAAGTCTGGAAAAAAGGCAGAGTACTACAACAGATTCGGTGATTTGAGACCCGCAATAACTATAGCAGTACCTTTGTGGGACTGATATTAATTTACGAAACCGATTTGTTACCCTAACCATATAAATTGTGGTCCCTTGAACCTTCGTTTTACTTAAAAAAAATATAAATGCCTTACCCAATATTGAGAAGTAATCAGTCATGTCTATATGACTATTATATTGAGATGTCACACTTTTGAGCTGCGGGCGGTCTATTTCCCGCCTCTGGAGTTGGAAGGAAAGTGGTAGATTGGGCTCGCATATTTTCAAATGTATAATGCCATATCAAATATTTACAAAGATAACAGAAATATTGTTTCCTGAAATGTTTTGGGTCTGCTCAAGAAAAACAGTTACCCACTGGATCTTACGGATTTGTCGACATTGCAAATTACATGAATGAAAAGTTACCAACAAATGTACACTTAAAAGTTTCTAACATGCAATGAAACTATCGAATTTAATAAATCTGGGACCATAGTAACATTGACTGGATTCTAACCAAAGATTTACATACACTGCAGAAAAAATGTATGAATCTATGCGTGCAGTAAACATAATATCACCCATGAATACCATAAGAATTTATTGAAATTTGACAAGTGGAAAGTATCTCAACGGGATACTAAACAACATGTTTCCGCCAGGATGTAAACTGGTTGAAGTGCCGCAAAGTATCATTTACATTCCAGTCGTCGTGAAGAGTGCACACGAAGTCGTCTTCAGAATCGTTAACCAGCGATTGTGCTTGATGAATTTTCGAAACGAAGAAATTACACTTGTGAAACCGGACAGTTATAAAAGAAATAGCATTGGTGAGAAAAATACCAGTTTTCTACCTTACGTCGGTGCATTAACACCTGACAGAATAAAGTTTTTTCTCAGTATAGTTAAAGTGCCTATTAAATTTTTACCAAGTTTCAGCAACTTGAAAGACCCTGTTTTTTCTTAAGACAGCATTATAAAAATGGAACTGCACGAGTACTAGCCTTTACTGCTCAGACCATACACCCTACCTTCTGAAATAGGCGTCGGTGCACAGCATCGAGATATCTGTGCTTTGCCTAAACAGTCGTTTCAACGACAAACGAATAACTTGGTTTTCACAGTGCGCATTCAACAATGCTTTAATTGATCCGTATTACAGAAGAAATATTAACTGCAGTTGTTTGGAATAACTATAATCTCGCAGTGTTTTGTACATAGAAAAAGCCTTTGATAGGGTATTTCATACAGGCTTAATTTATAAATGATATCAAACTGGCTTCCCATATTGTTATATTAAATGACTGGCATAGTATTTAGATAATAAATCGTTTAGAGTCATGACAAAAGGGGAAAAGTCTGATTTAAAAATAATTAAATTAGGAGTCCCACAAGGCAGCATTTGAGAGCCAGTTATATTTAATAATTTTTATCTATGACATGCTCAAACGCGCCCAATGATCAGTCCAGTTTGGCTGATAAGCAGACGATACAGCATTGTTTAGCAGATCTTGCATTTTAGAACTCGCGTAGATGGACTGCAAATCGCATTAAATTCAATAGAACAGTGGTGCACAAAATTTAGAATTAAGATCAATGCTACTAAATCCGAAGCTATGATATTTACGCGTAAACATCTTCTGCCCCTCCATGATAGGCCACGATTAACACAATTCAATGAACATATTCATAACCAAAATGTGGTTAAATATCTAGGCGATCACATAGACTCGAAAAGAAAATCAGTTTTTACTGGGCTCATAACCCTTTGTTCCGTCCTGAGTAGACGATTAGGTAACTTAGTTTAAGTTAAAGTGATTTAAACTCGCTTGTAAAACCAATTATAACGTATGCGGCGTCAGTGTGGGCATCAGCAACATAAACGCATTTAAGAAAGTTGCATAGAATCCAGAATAAGAGCAATCGTATCGTGGCAGATGCTCCTATGTATTTCCCCGCCAGGTCCATCCACATAGACTTTAAACTCAGAAATCCTAAAGGTTTTTTACTTCAGGACTTAATGTAGATTTTTGGACATACGCCATGGTAGTTTTTCACTGTTTGTCATGGAAAAATAATGAAAGTAAAAAAAAATGAAGATAAATATTAACAGAAAACAAGACTAAATTAGCTGACGTTGGACAAACGGAACCAACAATAAAACTAAACAAGTATTATGGACAACAGAACGACGACAGCACGGACAAAAAAATGTTCAACCTCTAAATATCAGACAGCACAAGAATTCGGATGAAGGTACTAAGCCATGAAAAATAATTAACAACAGAAATGATCACAGTGGGCTAGCAACGACGAGACAGATTAAATGCAGGCAGACAACAAACCTGGACAACACAGCAAACATATATAACTCAACTATGAAGATATGGACCACACAACGACTATAGCACTGACGAACACAGAAGGTTTCTATTGACAACAGTTGTCAACTTTCCGGCAACATAGTTTCCATTATACTGTTTTTCAAAAGGTTATTTCACTATTTTGAGGTGAAATTATGAACATATTTTATGTGGCCTATAAAGCGTAGGTAACTATAGAGTTAAAATTGGTTATACTCCACAGGAGTCCAGGGATACCGAGGATTTCAGCCAGGCGAATACATGTAAATACATGTAAAATTAAATGTAAAAATTTAAATAATGTAAAAATCCCGACATTTATACCACAGTGAGATAGCTCAGAATAGACATTTATTTTATGAAAACTATATAAAATTCTAATTCATTGAGAATTGTGCTAACTATATACCAAGATTATGATAGTTTTTATGCGCACTACGTAATTTTCCTGTTGATTATCAAGTTTATGCATGATCAGTCTTACTAAGCTGTATTTGTTTTATTTAGTAACATATTTATTTTACTTTAAGTTTTGTAACTTTTTGTATGTGTACAAGAGTAATGTGTGTTAATTAACCTACTAATAATATTTCACATCAGTCCTCAAAAGACATAAATTTTATTATTCAAATTTCTGGCATTTGTTTACATATTCTTTTTAGTACCATGACAAACTATTATTTGGTGTTTTCGGTTTCCTATACATATTACATCATTACTGTGCATGTTTTTAAGTCAAAACATTGGATCAATATAGGTAACATAAATTTATTTGTCATCCCTGAGCATCACTATAAGTTAAACTTTGGTAAAAAGGTAGGTACCAAAGGCACTTGGTGCCCAACAATATGTTCTACAATTATTTTTTTACAACATATTTTTACATTCAGAAGTATTGTAGTGAGGCCTATGCTAAATATATATAGATATATATATATATAATAGATATATAGAGAGCCGGCAGTGCTTTAATATACATAAAAAAACATATAAATACTCTTCTGAATTCATCTATGGTAAAATCAGACGAATGGTATTGAAAAGAGGAACGATTGCTTTTAAAATCTGGGAAAGTGCTTTCATTTCAATAACACAAAAAAAATTCGTGTATTAAATTTATGAAACTTCTAGGCATAGTACATAATGCATTGAAAAGTTTGTATCATTAAACTCCTAATTTATTATATGGATTAATTTTTATGAAACCATATTTAATATATTTTACCCTGTCTTATGCCCTAATTAGTTAGAAAGAAGAACATAAATATGAATTTAAATATAAACCTCCATCTTTTACCAAGATACTGAAAGTTCATAAAATGTGTTCGTTCTGACAGGTAAGAAGCTAAAAGTAATTTTAAATAAAGAAAAATACATAAGTTTAATTTTATATTTTTGCTGAAATAATGGTTAATATATGCTGATATCATTAAGCATATAACAAAATATAAAGAAGTACGTATACAAAATAAATCATCTGATTAGAAATACAATCGGACAAATGAAGTCTAACTTGTTTATTTGACGGCAGGAGCATGTCGGTTGTACGTGAGTCCACTCGAGAGCTCGCCAAACGCTATGAAGCTACGCAGTTGTCATGGTCCGGGGTCACAGCTGGAACAGGCCGTTGCCTCGAGCTGCACAGCCTGGCCGCCTCTGGAGTGGATGTCCCGAGAGACCACCTCCAGTAGCCTCCAGTAGCCTCCAGTAGCCTCCAGTAGCCTCCAGTAGCCTCCATGTGAGCCAGGACCTCCTCCGGTGATGCGCTCGGAGCTGACCTCGAGCCTGAGTGCCAAATGCGTCAACCAGGAGACATTGGAGGCACTTAGAGCCCTTAGAACATACCAACATGATACAAATACTAATACGATAATAAAAGGCCTGTCTCCACCCACAAAAACACCGAACAACCTATATGCACAAGAATGAAAAATAACAAAAAATACATTAATTTTAATAACTACACGGCCTGAATAATTTTATAAAAACATAAAAAAATAGTAGTTATTTTTAATTTTTCTAAAAAAAAAAATAATTTTCGAACACTTCCTGTTGTTTGGACACTGAACATATTTTATGAGATTGTTAAAACCACATTACAGATTAATTAAAAACATTAATACTTTACATTCAACTTTTAAACGGTTTTTAACCACACATAACATAAAAAAGAAATATTATTCTTAAGTATTACTGAAGTAAAGAAATTTTAAGGTTTTTAAAAGGGTTTAGCTTGTATAATGAACTATCTTAAGCAGCGGTTCCCAAACGGTGGGTCGCGACCCACTAGTGGGTCGCGGAAGGGTTACTGGTGGGTCGCGACTCGATCCATAAAACTATCAGAAACAATCGAATAAACCATAAGAAAAGATAAGAAAAATCGAAACAAATCTAAATTTGTGAAAACACATTATCTATTTTTTAATAAATAAATGTTTTGATACAGAGTGCTTATATTTTGTCAACCATTTTCAAATCAGAACACAAATTGTTTATCAATAATCAATTAGTATCTTAAAAAAAACATATAAATGTATATATTTGCAATATTTGATGGTAAATTATATATACATAAGGAAGGGATAGGATACAAATAAGGTTTTTTACTCCACCATGGACCGATACACCGTGGAGTTATTCCTATAAGGACAGGTGGGTCACCAGGTGAAAAAGTTTGGGAACCACTGATCTAAATTATTTATATATGTTTCTAAACTATTCATTCCAAAAAATATATTTTGTGGCGAAAATTAGTTTTACTTTTATAGTCATATGTATTCCTCTTATATGAGGCTATTTTATAATTTTTTATAAAACTTTCAAACCATTGTTCTAAAAAATTAACTAAAATTCCATGAGAGCCATATGTTTGTTATACAGTGAGTTTGTTCGTGCACGTTTTTAGTATTATCATAGCGGTAACGTCAAGTAATACGTTAAACTAATGCTTTATACATTACTTAATGAACAATATTCAAAATTAGTTTTAATTTATTGTGCTTTTTGTATTAATCTAAACTTTAGATATTATTTATTTATTTTTAAATAAATTTTAAATTTATGAAAATTTAGTTCATAATTTTATTTATTTGTACAAGAAAAATAAAACTGTAATATACCTTCAAATGTGCTGATAATTAATTAATTATGAATAGAGAAAACCAGGATTGCAGGAAAAAAACGTTTACGTTCTACCATACCATTGTTAAAAGAAAATAAATTATTTGTGTTAAGTGGTCCAATCTTGGTGTTAAACAAGTTGGAATTAATGTACAATAAAAAATGTCATTTACGATTCGTCTCGTAGATCTAAACTGAAATCTACAAGCTTAGAAGTCATATTAAGTTTTCCTTTACACACATTTTTTTTTGTGTTTGTAGGAGTCGTTCATTCTGTGGTCCCTTATAGAATTGTATATAAAAACTTTACCTCTGATATGATGTAACTTTTCAATCCAAGTGATTATAAAAAAATGTCAGCTGCCTTAGAGTTTATTTAAATTTATTTAAACTACAGCAGAGCTTGCTAATAAATTTAATATTTTATCAAATTTTCAATAAGTGTCTGATCCTTAACATTTGTTTAACCTTTCCATTAAGTTGATATAATAGTGCAGAAGATGAACATATTTGTTGACTAATTTTAATGCAACATAAAATAAGTACTATTTTAAGGCCGAAATTATTAACTCAATATTTATGTTCTGATATATTAATTATACAGTTAATGAGAATGTTACAAAACTAAAAAAAAAAAAACGTTTACTCCTACAAAACAATGACCAACTTATTCAAATTTTTTGGACAGGAACTAAAGACACCTTACCAAATTGCGGGCAACAATTGCAAACCTATCACTAGGTGATTAATGGCACAAATCCTAGGATATTATAACCTTATACAAAGTTACTATTGAACTCGATATTTCACCAAGAATATTTGCTGAACCTGCATTAATAACTGATAGCAAAAAAAATTCACAATTACAAAGGCCATCTTGAAAAGGCTGGGGCAGGGAAGCAGTGTTCTCTCTAAAGGCACAACACTGTATCGCATGCATTCAGGAACACTTGTTACGCTACTGGAGAGACACAAGAGTCTCACGGCTTGAGGCTGGGGCAGGGAAGCCGTGTTCTCTCTGAAGGCACAAGGCTGTACAGCATGCATTCAGGAACACTTGTCACGCTACTGGAGAGACACAAGTGACTCATGACTTGAGGTGGCTGTAATAGGGAAGCAGTGTTCTCTCTAAAGGCACAACACTGTATCGCATGCATTCAGGAACACTTGTTACGCTACTGGAGAGACACAAGAGTCTCACGGCTTGAGGCTGGGGCAGGGAAGCCGTGTTCTCTCTGAAGGCACAAGGCTGTATAGCATGCATTCAGGAACACTTGTCACGCTACTGGTAAGACACAGGTGACTCACGACTTGAGGCTGGGGCAGGGAGGCAGCAGTCACTCTGCAGCGGGGCTGCTGCCGCCGCCAGAGCGACGCCGCGTCAGGAACATTCCCACCAGGAGCGCCACTATCACCACGGCCGCTCCGGCGCCGGCGTACATGTGCCAGTTCGCGGGCATCTTCTGCAACACCATGCCTTGTGTCGCCTTGTGTCGCCTAGTGTCGGGGCGGCGGTGCGATACCGTTATTGGAAGGATGTTTACAATGAGAAAACTTCTATCAACTTATATATCTGATAATTTTTTTTAAATTTAATTGGCATGTTATTTATCAGTTACTTTGATAGTTCAAATATACGTGGAAAAATTCTTTGGCGTAATGTGAATACATAACATTTTTATTAATGTTCATAAATCGTTTTTAATATAGCTGAGTTGCATCATTTTCTTTAGAAACGTCAAGTTTTTTCTTGATAAATAAAATTATACCCTAGGTAGATAATAAAAATACGAATTTTACATTATTTGCATTTTATTTACTAGTAAAGCCCGGTAAAAATAGCGTTGTTTTTGGTTACTAGGTTATCCACAGGCATTAAATCAAATAGTTTGGTCTGTTTATGACAGAACTCTTTGATTTAATGGCTGCTGAGAAATTCTATTTTCTGTTCGTATCGCATTTGTTTGTGTTAAAACATTTTTATTTTTTATTTTTGGTGTCCTAATTTTAATGGTGCTTTAATACTGAGGACTAATGACAAAATTAGAATTTAAAAAAAATTGAAGTTTGTTTGATTGTGTCAGTCTGTTAATAATAACATACATTTTGTAGGATTTTGTTATTTTATATCGCTTAAGAAACCTTTTTTCTCAAAACGTTTTGCTAATAATAATTTTTTCTCTTTTGATTTGCGTCAACATTTGAACCACAGTCACATGCCAACTCGCAAACATATAGAAGGGAACGTTCTTAGTATTAGAATGGTTAAAAATGTAGAAAGTAAAAAAAATATAAATTGAGTATTAATGCAGATTTGTTAAAGTTCTACCTTTCTAACATGATTTTTATTTTATTTTATTTTAAAACCCAACAGACGGCAACATCTCTGAACACTCAACATCAAAGGCTTCATTTTTTTTTTGCAATAGGAAAGTATTTAGACGTAATTAAAATTTGCTCTTTTCCCCCATTAATTTGCATAGCTTAACATTACTTACGTTTTTATTTACTGGTTTAGCAAAATTCAGTTAATTATTATGCTACGTGTTTAAACTGTAAATATATTTTATTTATCTTTGAAAATTAAAAAAAATTATTTTTACAAAAAATTTTCTTAGTGACGCAAATTACTTACCTTTTATCGTGACACAATAATTTTTATTACTTAAGTTATACGATATTTTGTATGTCTTCGTTCCGTACTCAATGTAGCAAACAAACATAAGTTGTCTTATATTTGAGAGAATGCAGATAGTTTATTGTGATTTCAATCTGGTAAAAAACTTACTCTAGATCAACCAATTGAATATGGCATTTTATTTCAAATATCACTAATTTTTATTGAAGAAAGCTTGATTCTGTCGCTGGTATAAGAACATGTCTTCCTGGAACATGATGTTCCAGACAGATCACAAAGTCTTCTTCGTACTTGTATGGAAATTACGTCATATTAGTTGGGAGGAGAATGTTATTAGTCAACTAACTAAGAAAATGAGAACGTTTTATTAACTTTAAATACGATAAATTGAATTTAGTACACTATTACAAGTAGAAGTAAATTTCATTTATTGCTTTCAAGTACTTATATTTGGTGCTTTTATTTATATTTTGTATATGAAATAAACAAATTTGGTACATACTTAAAATTTAGCAAGTTTTTTTATTTTTAATGTGATTTTATTTAAAATGAATATATCTTTTCCAAAATACAAAAAAAAATTATTCCCTCAATTTCCTCTGTAATTTTAAATCATGGCATTATTTATATGAAATTTTATTTAAATAATATTATGCATATGCTTAAAGTAATAATAGTTTAAGATTAGGATGGTCTTTACAGACATGCTTAATGTTCCTGATTGGTTAAAGAACTCCAAATATTTTCGTAATGCTATAATTTTATTCAAAGTAAATAAAATAGTTTCCTAATATTTCAAATATGAATCATTAATGCGTGTCTAAATTAAACAAAGCTTAAAATATAATTAATAATATTATATAAAGGTAATTTAAAAACTTTTAAATAATAAGAATCAAAAAGGTCCAACACATTTTACTTATGTTCAGATTTACTATTCAGATAAAAACTAGTAAAAATTTTTCTTTTTAACTTTTTATCTCCTATGTGAATAGTAAAAAGCGACTTTTATTTAAATAGATCATTGTTCCGAAAAATTAACAAATACCTTTTTTCCTTGGTAAGATGATATTCTCGAAATAACACTAGTAATTTAGTTTTTGATGTCTGATACTATATCTGTAGAAATTGTTATTCTTGTTTATACCATAGATAAACTGCACACAGCTTTGCTAGAGGGTAAACTGTAAAAAAATATAGTGTTGATTTTTCTATTTCCTAGTCAATGTCATATATACTGAACAAATAAATTGATACATTCGCCTTTATTTAAAAATGGATAAACTAAAAGTGATAAGGTTATTAATAAAAAATTTCAATGTTAAAAATAATGAAATGCAACATATTCATATTCCTTAGAAAATCTGAAGCATAGAGATTAAATATAGCATTGTATACTAAAGCAAAGCTATGTATAACAAACTCTTAAAAAAAACAAAGAGGAATGTTATGGTTTTCTTTGCATGATAGTGATCCTACAGAACTACAGTAAATTAGATGATTCAAACGATAAAAATTTGTAAACCACTATTACCTAATTATAACTTATGTTTGCCTTAAATAATTCTAACTTCACAATGACAGATAAATACCACATCACAAAATAACTTTAAGTCTGAGGAGCACAATCATTTAAAACTTGGTATTTATTATAGCACTTAATTTTGGCAAAAAAAATTATTAAAAGGGAATGGTCTATTAAAAACATTTATTATTTTATATGTTTGAAAAAATAATTTTGTGTAACAGCGATTTATTCAAATAAGATATTCAGTGTAATGGTTTCTGTAAATAAAATCCATTTAAATCTTGCCAGCGTAAAAAGTTTTATTCTCAAACTATTTAATTCAAGACACATACTTCCTATTACGATTTTTTAATGTTTAATTTTTTTAATGAAGCCAGCACGCCTGTAGTTTTGGAGTTCCTATACAGGTGTGCAGATTGTTCGGATACTCCAGAAATATTGGAATAGAGACAATATAGGAAACTTGTAAGAAATACGCCAGACAAGTGATGTCAGCGCACCTGGCGGCGTGGAGTGTTAAATAAGTTTTTTTTACAATGTGTTTTAGGTCCGTGAGAGTAGTGGCATCTAGCGGCGTGGAGTGAAAATAGCTTGAAAGCAAAGCAGTAAGTTGTCTCGTTCTTCGCCAATGATAATTGACCAGAGTTTCCCATATTGTCTTATTACCATATTTGTACTCCATATAACACCCTTTTTAAAGGAGACACCCACTGTGCGTATATGTTTCTTGAGTATATACATCACACTGTTATGTATCCATATCCGTAGACAAATATTATAATAAAATATTAAATACGAATTTAAGGATTATTATGTTTACACTAGGTAGGGAAGCTAATATTTAAATTACCATTATTGTATCACTACAATATATAATTTATAGGATCTACCCTTTACCAGACTGAGTTTTGATTAGGTACACGGATTAGGTCTGACACATAACATTCAAGTGTTCTTAATTAAATATAATGAATATTTAATTATGATGTCTATGTTTGATTATGACATCTATTAATTTCAATTAATATTTCTTTTTACGGTAAATCTATTATTTTTCCTCGGCTATATTTTAATCTCAGGGTAGCATTTCTTGAGTTTGTTCTAACGAGACTACTGGGGGCAGAAAATAACTTGACCTATTTCAACAGAAAACATATTATCCAGAAAATATATGATTTATTTTAACTTATATTTAATTGTCAGTTTTTCTGGTTAAAATTATCACCGATTTCACTTTAGCATGTTAATTATATAAATATAATTATTAAATCTTGTAGAACACGAAAAAAATTTAATAAAGTACACATACCACATCAGCAGGATGAACTTACAATACATACATTGTTTCTTAAATTAACTCTACATGAATTCCTTTGGTATTTTCCAACAGATAGGATTAGTAATATTATTTTCAATCTTCTCGGCATTAATTACATACATTTTTCATTACTTACCGTCCTTAGCAACCACCTTATTATTCATAAACAGCCTTTCCAAAGAATAATGTACACATAGACATGGTTGTCTTTGACCGCAACCATGGAGTAGCAAATAAAAATAATTAAATGAATCACATGCACAATTTGTAAGATAACTATGCACCGTAACGGTACATAATTGCCGCTTCTGATAATGACACAAAACAGACTATGTCAGCACACAGTAATTCGACTATGGAGTTTTTGTGTTCATTAACAATCTCTAGAATCACATTAACCGTGTACACTCAACTGTATTACTAAATAAAAAACGTACTATCGCTCGGGCGATCAACACACACTGTAAAATAAACATTCACAACAATGGGTGATGTCTGTCCGAAGCAATGTTGATCTCGTTGCACCAAGACGTACTGCATTAAATCGCAGCATCTGACTACATGCTCTGAATATCCTGCATTGATGTTCAAAGACGACGACACAAACAAGCAGACATCACGGTGCACTCTTACCTTCATGATGAAAACAACAGTGTAAGTAGTATAGCTTGGCCGGTCCGAGATCAGGATGCAGGATGTGGTGCCGGTGCCGGTGTCCGCCATCTTGGATTGTGACGTCACGGCGGCCATCTTGGATTGTGACGTCACGGCGACCATCTTGGATAAGCGTAACGGGACACAGCATAACAGGACACAGCGTAACGGGACATATCGTAACGGGACATAACGTAACGGGACAAGTAGATCACGGCGGCCATTTTGGATCCGCCATCTTGGATCCGCCATCTTGGATGACGTCATTGTGTTCTAGAAAATTCCGGTGATGTGTTTTCCGCCATATTGGATGATGACGTCACCGTTGCAATTTTTGTTACGGCCGCCATCTTGAAATTTGGACGCCATCTTGAAAATCTTTAATTATTATCCGATTTTAATGAAAAAATTTCCAAAATTCATCAAAAAATTAACTTATTCGAATTCTGATTGATTATATCGATCACCGTCCTCGGTTCAAACCCGGTGAGTCCAAAAAAAACTAAAAATGGCGACAGGCTCCTTCCTCAATGGTGGATGCAGGCAGACTGACTCCTAGCACTTTTTTTCAAAACATATATATCGTCAGCTGGTATGACGACATGTCCGCCATCTTGTCTTCATCCGCTGGAGACCACCATCTTGTTTTCGTCTGCTAGAGTGTGCCGATAACATGTAGTATAATTATCTGGTCACCATACTTTTGTCATCAACTGTTGACATTGAACATTGACCTTGACCTTTGTCCTTGACCTTGAACTTTGACCTTGACATTGAACTTTGACCTTGACCTCGAAATTTGACCTTGACCTTGAAATTTGACCTTGACCTTGAAATTTGACCTTGACCTTGAAATTTGACCTTGACCTTGAAATTTGACCTTGACCTTGAACTTTGACCTTGACCTTGAACTTTGACCTTGACCTTGAAATTTGACCTTGACCTTGAATTTAGACATTGACCTTGAAATTTGACCTTGACCTTGAAATTTGACATTGACCTTGAACTTTGACCATGAACTTTGACCTTGACCTTGAACTTTGACCTTGACCTTGAAATTTGACCTTGACTTTGAAATTTGACCTTGACCTTGAAATTTGACTTTGTCCTTGTCGACCATCATGGACCCGACATTTAATGTTCAGTACATGCTACCAGGAGCGACCAACTGCTGGAGTACGTCATTTTGTGTGTGTACTCATATTATAGAGTACATTTACATCTGGTTAATTTTATTTTAACCTGCTACAGTGCAGTAATCATTTATTACTGAGGTGCCCCCCGCCATCTTGAAATTCGGACGCCATCTTGAAAACATGTAATAATGTAGCTAGAAAAGCGGGAAAAAATCCAAAATTCATCAAAAAAATCACTCATTAACTTACAAATCGAATCGATGGATCCCTGTCAACGGTTCGATTCTTGACTAGTGACAGTTGTAACTAATTATTAAATAAATGTTAGATTCTGTTTTCCATTACCTTTCGCGGAGTTTATAAATCATTCGCTCTACGAAAAACAACTCAAGTCAATATACCCGACAAACGAATTAAATCAGTGCCGATTAGCCTATTATGAAAGTCTAATTTTTCAATAATCTGAATAACATATAAGCCGTTCATGTACAAAGCCACACATATAAATCAATTGTATTCAGTCCATAAGACCGAGTCATGACATTATCAGACGTAAAGGCTAGTCATTTCAGGACCACATGAACTTCTTAGTTATCTAATTATATTCTATTAATCCAACGTGACATTTTTTAAACATACTAAAGGACCAAGTAACCTTGAAAAATATTTTAGTAACACCAAGAGGTTTTAAATTAGTAAATATTCAATCACTACATTTTGTACTACGCGTAATCAACAAAAGGGAAGCACTGACAACGAAAAGACAGCACCACCAACGAAAAGGCAGCACATTTGGAAGCACCGACAACGAAAAAGCAGCACATTTGGAAGCACCGTCATCGAAAAGGCAGCACATTTGGAAGCACCGACAACGTAAAGGCAGCACATTTGGAAGCACCGACAACGAAAAGGCAGCACATTTGGAAGCACCGACAACGAAAAGGCAGCACATTTGGAAGCACCGACAACGAAAAGGCAGCACATTTGGAAGCACCGACAACAAAAAGGCAGCACATTTGGAAGCACCGACAACGAAAAGGCAGCACATTTGGAAGCACCGACTACGAAAAGGCAGCACATTTGGAAGCACCGTCATCGAAAAGGCAGCACATTTGGAAGCACCGACAACGAAAAGGCAGCACATTTGGAAGCACCGACAACGAAAAGGCAGCACATTTGGAAGCACCGACAACGAAAAGGCAGCACATTTGGAAGCACCGACAACGAAAAGGCAGCATATTTGGAAGCACCGACAACGAAAAGGCAGCACATTTGGAAGCACCGTCATCGAAAAGGCAGCACATTTGGAAGCACCGACAACGAAAAGGCAGCACATTTGGAAGCACCGACAACGAAAAGGCAGCACATTTGGAAGCACCGACAACGAAAAGGCAGCACATTTGGAAGCACCGCCATCGAAAAGGCAGCACATTTGGAAGCACCGACAACGAAAAGGCAGCACATTTGGAAGCACCGACAACGAAAAGGCAGCACATTTGGAAGCACCGACAACGAAAAGGCAGCACATTTGGAAGCACCGACAACAAAAAGGCAGCACATTTGGAAGCACCGACAACGAAAAGGCAGCACATTTGGAAGCACCGACAACGAAAAGGCAGCACATTTGGAAGCACCGACTACGAAAAGGCAGCACATTTGGAAGCACCGACTACGAAAAGGCAGCACATTTGGAAGCACCGACAACGAAAAGGCAGCACATTTGGAAGCACCGACAACGAAAAGGCAGCACATTTGGAAGCACCGACAACGAAAAGGCAGCACATTTGGAAGCACCGACAACGAAAAGGCAGCACATTTAGAAGCACCAACAACGAAAAGGCAGCACATTGGAAGCACCGACAACGAAAAGGCAGCACATTTGGAAGCACCGCCAACGAAAAGGCAGCACATTTTGGATGCATCATCGAATATGGAAGCACATTTGGAAGCTCCATCAACTAAAAAAGGCAAAAAGGAAGCACAAGTTACGAGATCTAAGTCTTAGTAAGAAATCATAATACAAGAAATAAAAACATTATATTCTTATAATTTAAATTATTTATTTTATTGCTTTACATTATACAAATGCAAGTAAAACAAGTCAATATTGTATGTAGCCAACATTCCTCAGTTCCTTGAGTATGAAGGATATTTCTTTGATGCACGAATAGTTTCCTGCACAAAGCGAACCATGTAGTAGTCTTAGCCGGTCAACCAATATGTTTGGATCTTTCCATGATGTGTAATCATTCTCTTCTACCACCATCTTCCTTGCACCTTTATAATAAATATTATGATCTCTGGTGTCTTCCGTTTTACCACCAACCTCAGGGTAACTTTCATGTTTGAGACGGTGATCATCACAAGCTTGATCAGATTTATTTAATATATCACGTCGTTTCCATCGTTTCGGTCTCAGGACACCGCCACATTCTTCGATCTTGGCAGCTTTAGGTGCTTCATCATAGTCTATGTCTTTGTCAACAGCCTCAGAGTCACTGTAACAATCACCGTAGAAGGAATCGTCTTCACCCAATTTACCGTAATAATTCGATGTTGATGATGTTGAAGTGTCTTCATCGTCTTCATGCTTCCTTTTTAGGAGTCCATCATTTTTACAAAGTAGGAAAGATCTACTTGAATTCGGCTGGAATATATTCTCACTTTTCACGTTAAGGATTCTTCCATTGTCTTCATTCTTCCGTAAATCATCAACCTTCTTCAATTTAAGTTCTTTGTCGAGATCGGAAGAGCCAAGAAAATTATTGTCGTAATGCAGATCACTCTTCCTTAGGCTAGTAGATTCATCGTTGTCCTCTAGCTTGTACGCAGGCTTGGCGCTACAAGTTCTGCCATGTCTTTTTAGGCTCTCTCTCCATGTAAACGACTTGCTACATCGAACACAACTTATCATATTGCGCAGTGAATTTTTAACACAGTCATTCTTCTCGTGTTGTCTTTTATTCTTTCTCAAGATAAATTCTTTACTGCAAAACTTACACCTATGTTCTTTTGAAACAGCATCAAATCCCAAATCGGAATTCATATTAGTTACTGAGACTAATGCCAGATACCAATTGAGTGTTTTAAATTAGATTCAATACTTAAATAGAAATTTTTTCATATTTCATCAGCGAGAATTAATATATCTCATGCAAAAGTACTTTATTCATGTAGTTCTGCTTTTCAACAACAGATATCGCCACATGTCGCTTGCAGGTAAATAATATTTAGTTATTTTATGCGGGATGCGGGATGCTCACTAACGATCGCAAAAGAAGGATGGCTTCGTTAGACTCCAAGGAAAAGGAAGTTCGTCTTGCATGTTGGTGCTCCATAGATGTCTCATGGCATAATATTAATTTGACTGAGTAATGATATTTGTTAATTCCACCTGATAAAAATATTGCAAGTTTTGATTTAGTAGCAGAAATTATCGAATTAAATGTAACTCCAAATAAAATGACATGTCTCATTAGAACAAAAAAAAATCCATGCAGAGAGCGGTTTCTCAGAATAGTCAGAAACACTTGAAGAAACCACAGGAATGATTGCAAGAACACGGGAAAAACCATCAAAATATTGTCAAGAATAATCAGGAGCACACTGAGAAAACCACTATAATATTAACAATAATAATCGGAAGCACACGGAGAAAACCATCATAATATTGGCAAGAATAATCAGAAGCACACGAAGAAAACCGCCACAAGTTTTATTTGATATCATTAAAATACAAAAAAAAAATTAATAAAAAATAAAAACGAAAAAAAATTCAAACATTCTGCTAGCTTGTGAACTTCTCATTGTTGAGCACAGATAGAGTTCTAGTACAAGCCAGAATGTTTGAATTTTTTTTTAGTTTTTATTTTTTATTAATTTTTTTTTTGTATTTTAATGATATCAAAGAAAACTTGTGGCGGTTTTCTTCGTGTGCTTCTGATTATTCTTGCCAATATTATGATGGTTTTCTTCGTGTGCTTCCGATTATTATTGTTAATATTATAGTGGTTTTCTCAGTGTGCTCCTGATTATTCTTGACAATATTTTGATGGTTTTTCCCGTGTTCTTGCAATCATTCCTGTGGTTTCTTCCAGTGTTTCTGACTATTCTGAGAAACCGCTCTCTGCATGGATTTTTTTTGGTCTAATGAGTCATGTAATTTTATTTGGAGTTACATTTAATTCGATAATTTATGCTACTAAATCAAAACTTGCAATATTTTTATTAGGTGGAATTAACAAATATCATTACTCAGTCAAATTAATATTACGCCATGAGACATCTGTGGAGCACCAACATGCAAGACGAACTTCCTTTTCCTTGGAGTCTAACGAAGCCATCCTTCTTTTGCGATCGTTAGTGAGCATCCCGCATCCCGCATAAAATAACTAAATATTATTTACCTGCAAGCGACATGTGGCGATATCTGTTGTTGAAAAGCAGAACTACATGCATAAATTACTTTTGCATGAGATATATTAATTCTCGCTGATGAAATATGAAAAAATTTCTATTTAAGTATTGAATCTAATTTAAAACACTCAATTGATATCTGGCATTAGTCTCAGTAACTAATATGAATTCCGATTTGGGATCTGATGCTGTTTCAAAAGAACATAGGTGTAAGTTTTGCAGTAAAGAATTTATCTTGAGAAAGAATAAAAGACAACACGAGAAGAATGACTGTGTTAAAAATTCACTGCGCAATATGATAAGTTGTGTTCGATGTAGCAAGTCGTTTACACGGAGAGAGAGCCTAAAAAGACATGGTAGAACTTGTAGCGCCAAGCCTGCGTACAAGCTAGAGGACAACGATGAATCTACTAGCCTAAGGAAGAGTGATCTGCATTACGACAATAATTTTCTTGGCTCTTCCGATCTCGACAAAGAACTTAAATTGAAGAAGGTTGATGATTTACGGAAGAATGAAGACAATGGAAGAATCCTTAACGTGAAAAGTGAGAATATATTCCAGCCGAATTCAAGTAGATCTTTCCTACTTTGTAAAAATGATGGACTCCTAAAAAGGAAGCACGAAGACGATGAAGACACTTCAACATCATCAACATCGAATTATTACGGTAAATTGGGTGAAGACGATTCCTTCTACGGTGATTGTTACAGTGACTCTGAGGCTGTTGACAAAGACATAGACTATGATGAAGCACCTAAAGCTGCCAAGATCGAAGAATGTGGCGGTGTCCTGAGACCGAAACGATGGAAACGACGTGATATATTAGATAAATCTGATCAAGCTTGTGATGATCACCGTCTCAAACATGAAAGTTACCCTGAGGTTGGTGGTAAAACGGAAGACACCAGAGATCATAATATTTATTATAAAGGTGCAAGGAAGATGGTGGTAGAAGAGAATGATTACACATCATGGAAAGATCCAAACATATTGGTTGACCGGCTAAGACTACTACATGGTTCGCTTTGTGCAGGAAACTATTCGTGCATCAAAGAAATATCCTTCATACTCAAGGAACTGAGGAATGTTGGCTACATACAATATTGACTTGTTTTACTTGCATTTGTATAATGTAAAGCAATAAAATAAATAATTTAAATTATAAGAATATAATGTTTTTATTTCTTGTATTATGATTTCTTACTAAGACATAGATCTCGTAACTTGTGCTTCCTTTTTGCCTTTTTTAGTTGATGGAGCTTCGAAATGTGCTTCCATATTCGATAATGCATCCAAAATGTGCTGCCTTTTCGTTGGCGGTGCTTCCAAATGTGCTGCCTTTTCGTTGTCGGTGCTTCCAATGTGCTGCCTTTTCGTTGTCGGTGCTTCCAAATGTGCTGCCTTTTCGTTGTCGGTGCTTCCAAATGTGCTGCCTTTTCGTTGTCGGTGCTTCCAAATGTGCTGCCTTTTTGTTGTCGGTGCTTCCAAATGTGCTGCCTTTTCGTTGTCGGTGCTTCCAAATGTGCTGCCTTTTCGTTGTCGGTGCTTCCAAATGTGCTGCCTTTTCGTTGTCGGTGCTTCAAAGGTGCTGCCTTTTTGATGGCGGTGCTTCCAAATGTGCTGCCTTTTCGTTGTCGGTGCTTCCAAATGTGCTGCCTTTTCGTTGTCGGTGCTTCCAAATGTGCTGCCTTTTCGTTGTCGGTGCTTCCAAATGTGCTGCCTTTTCGATGACGGTGCTTTCAAATGTGCTGCCTTTTCGTTGTCGGTGCTTCCAAATGTGCTGCCTTTTCATTGTCGGTTCTTCCAAATGTGCTGCCTTTTCGTTGTCGGTGCTTCCAAATGTGCTGCCTTTTGGTTGTCGGTGCTTCCAAATGTGCTGCCTTTTCGTTGTCGGTGCTTCCAAATGTGCTGCCTTTTCGATGACGGTGCTTCCAAATGTGCTGCCTTTTTGTAGTCGGTGCTTCCAAATGTGCTGCCTTTTCGTTGTCGGTGCTTCCAAATGTGCTGCCTTTTCGTTGTCGGTGCTTCCAAATGTGCTGCCTTTTCGTTGTCGGTGCTTCCAAATGTGCTGCCTTTTCGTTGTCGGTGCTTCCAAATGTGCTGCCTTTTTGTTGTCGGTGCTTTCAAATGTGCTGCCTTTTCGTTGTCGGTGCTTCCAAATGTGCTGCCTTTTCGTTGTCGGTGCTTCCAAATGTGCTGCCTTTTCGTTGTCGGTGCTTCCAAATGTGCTGCCTTTTCGTTGTCGGTGCTTCCAAATGTGCTGCCTTTTCGATGACGGTGCTTCCAAATGTGCTGCCTTTTCGTTGTCGGTGCTTCCAAATGTGCTGCCTTTTCGTTGGTGGTGCTGTCTTTTCGTTGTCAGTGCTTCCCTTTTGTTGATTGCGCGTAGTACAAAATGTAGTGATTGAATATTTACTAATTAAAAACCTCTTGGTGTTACTAAAATATTTTTCAAGGTTACTTGGTCCTTTAGTATGTTTAAAAAATGTCACGTTGGATTAATAGAATATAATTAGATAACGAAGAAGTTCATGTGGTCCTGAAATGACTAGCCTATACGTCTGATAATGTCATGACTCGGTCTTATGGACTGAAGACAATTGATCTATATGTGTGGCTTTGTACATGAACGGCTTATATGTTATTCAGATTATTGAAAAATTAGACTTTCATAATAGGCTAATCGGCACTGATTTAATTTGTTGGTCGGGTATATTGACTTGAGTTGTTTTTCGTAGAGCGAATGATTAATAAACTCCGCGAAAGGTAATGGAAAAAAGAACCTAACATTTATTAAATAATTAGTTACAACTGTCACTGGTCAAGAATCGAACCGTGGACAGGGATCCATCGATTCGATTTGTAAGTTAATGAGTGATTTTTTTGATGAATTTTGGATTTTTTCTCGCTTTTCTAGCTACATTATTACATGATTTCAAGATGGCGTCCGAATTTCAAGATGGCGGGGTTCACCTCGGTAATAAATGATTACTGCACTGTAGCAGGTTAAAATAAAATTAACCAGATGTAAATGTACTCTATAATATGAGTACACACACAAGATGACGTACTCCAGCAGTTGGTCGCTCCTGGTAGCATGTACTGAACATTAAATGTCGGGTCCATGATGGTCGACAAGGACAAAGTCAAATTTCAAGGTCAAGGTCAAATTTCAAAGTCAAGGTCAAATTTCAAGGTCAAGGTCAAAGTTCAAGGTCAAGGTCAAAGTTCAAGGTCAAGGTCAAAGTTCAAGGTCAAGGTCAAATTTCGATGTCAAGGTCAAATTTCAAGGTCAAGGTCAAATTTCAAGGTCAAGGTCAAAGTTCAAGGTAGAGGTCAAAGTTCAAGGTCAAGGTCAAAGTTCAAGGTCAAGGTCAAATTTCAAGGCCAAGGTCAAATTTCAAGGCCAAGGTCAAATTTCTAGGTCAAGGTCAAATTTCGAGGTCAAGGTCAAAGTTCAAGGTCAAGGTCAAAGTTCAAGGTCAAGGACAAAGGTCAAGGTCAATGTTCAATGTCAACAGTTGAGGACAAAAGTATGGTGACCAGATAATTATACTACATGTTATCGGCACACTCTAGCAGACAAAAACAAGATGGTGGTCTCCAGCGGATGAAGACAAGATGGCGGACATGTCGTCATACCAGCTGACGATATATATGTTTTGAAAAAAAGTGCTAGGAGTCAGTTTGCCTGCATCCACCGTTGAGGAAGGAGCCTGTCGCCATTTTTAGTTTTTTTTTGGACTCACCGGGTTTGAACCGAGGACGGTGATCGATATAATCAATCAGAATTCGAATAAGTTAATTTTTTGATGAATTTTGGAATTTTTTTCATTAAAATCGGATAATAATTAAAGATTTTCAAGATGGCGTCCAAATTTCAAGATGGCGGCCGTAACAAAAATTTCAACGGTGACGTCATCATCCAATATGGCGGAAAACACATCACCGGAATTTTCTAGAACACAATGACATCATCCAAGATGGCGGATCCAAAATGGCCGCCGTGATCTACTTGTCCCGTTACGTTATGTCCCGTTACGATATGTCCCGTTACGCTGTGTCCCGTTACGCTGTGTCCCGTTACGCTTATCCAAGATGGTCGCCGTGATGTCACAATCCAAGATGGCCGCCGTGACGTCACAATCCAAGATGGCGGACACCGGCTCCGGCACCACATCCTGCATCCTGATCTCGGACCGGCCAAGCTATACTACTAGTGTACCTGGGTAGAGGCAATGGTACATGTGGATTGGCAGTGTCCTGACAGTGGACACCACTCAAGCAGCTTCCTGGGTTGACAGGCAGTCACTAGTCGTCATGCTCGGGGCTATAGTGATTCTGGTCCATGCGTCGCTGCTGCCGATGACAGGCGCCTCTCCCAGGCGACAGCGCCATCACCGCGACGAAGCACGTGGCAGCGATCTGTGCCGCTTCCGCCACTTGGACTCTCACAACCATCCGCTGATCGTCGTTCAGATACCCATTATACAAGTCTCTTAAATGGTTTTTGTGTTTAATGGTAGGTGTCCCAGCACTTACATGTAACTATCACACACTTTGAAACATAGTGTGTCCCAATTTCGAAATTAAATGTGTCTACTTGCACTATTCCTTGAGCAAGACTTACACCTACACAAAGCTTCTTTTCTTGAAGTTGTCTGGTACAGAATAGATCTTAAAAAAAAAAAACTAAATTAAATACACTTAATAATATTTAACACTAACGTTGTGTTAGATTAACATAATAACCAAGGGTCATTTTTTAATTAGCTTGTCAGCTGAGGAAAAAAATATATAAACAAGGCGAATAAACGCTTTTCGTAGGCGTTGTAAATACCGTACACCTTTCGTGTGCTTCTTAAGAGAATTAAAATCTGCAAAATTTTCTATCCAATCAAAATAGTGTCAACTACGAGTTATGATATTTATATTTTTTTTCTTATTTCACTGGATACCAAATTAATTATCCTCAAACAAGGTAATTAATAATTCTTGACAGTGTATTTGCAACTGTGTAGTCTCTTCCTTTATTTTGCAGATAATATTGATTGATTTATAGCCTGATAGTTACGATGTTGTTCTAATATACACGTTTCGTCAGATCACAAAATGTAACATGCGTTATTGAAATATACATGTGAGTAAAATCAGCTATCATCATATGATAAAATCTCGTCAAATTAAATAATATTGGCTCTCATGCTTGAGTAGTGTACTAGATGATACCGAATAGTTCCTATTGACCTGACATGTTAATGCCAAACTCATGGTTTGAACACAAATTACAGTAAATAGAATCTATGCTTTAAGTCCTCGGACTTCGCCGAACTGTGACATAATATTCCGTACGCAGGCGGTTTCACACCTCACCTATACGTCGGACATCGACTGGAAAATACTTCAGCCGACACAAAAAAAAACAGTCATTCATTAATTCCAGCGACTGGTCGGCACTTATAACTACTGTACCATACTGTTATACACGATGCAGCTGAATTTTCTCTCTACTCTGGAGAACTATGTAGATAATTAAATTTCATTTAACTGACCATACTCAATTGTTTACTTTCATAACAGATTACATTAACATTGTGTTGACATCAACTTATCTTACTATCACGTAATTGAGCAATATTGTATTTACCAATTACACACTTAGTATCTACCTCAGCTAGCATATAGCAATTTTCATTGATGACTTCAGTAATCACATATGGTCCAGTGAATAGTAAGAATAACTTTCTGGTTACATTTTACCATTTCTTGCTAATATTGGACGTCTTACGAAGAACTAGCGATCCAATTTCGAAGCTACTTCTCTTAGATGCTGGCTTTCTTCGGCGTCTTGTTGCTGCGGCAGACAGTAGTTTAGCCTGTACTAGCTGATGGACATCTTCGCTCGTAGGTAGGTCTTCTCTTGACGATTTCTCGTCTATTCCAGGGAGGTAACGCGGGTCTATCGCATCGGAACGGTTCAGACAAAGGATTTCAAATGGAGGTAACCACTTTCCAGGTACTAGGGTCTCGGTCCGGGGCGATATTACCTTGACCCGTTCTAGTTTAACGTCTGGTCACCTTCCTCTCTTCCGTCGGTTACTGTAGATGTAGCAGCTCCTGACGGCATCCAGATGCCTGCTTTGTTGGCATTATTTACAGCTGTTTGGAAATTTGGAGCTGTAGGGTTCAATGGCTTGTTCCTAGAAAAGTAGCCACGTTGTTGTTGTGGTGATAATGTTGAAGTGAACGGTGGAGGAAATGTAGAAATTATTTGTTTACTGTTCGAGGCGTACCCTGCTGTTCTGGGGCTGAGACGACCTCCTCGTACAGTAGGAGACTGGGATAATGTCTGTCGATCTTCCGTGCAGTGTCTCGACGCTTGCTGGTATTCTTTTGTCTCGTGCGCCTTGCGTGAATCTTCATATTCATCATCGGAATAAGCTCGCCGTTTCTCGTACATGGATTCCCTGGAAGGCTGTTGTTCTGGTGTTAGTGATCTTTGTCGGTTGTCGCTCCTGCTGTACCTATTCTGATGGTAATCCTCTTCATGATCATTACTGTACCACTTATTGAGAGACCACCATGTTTTCCCCTTGTATGCAGCCTTTCGCTGGTGCTGGTTTGATTGTTGATAATTTCCCTTGAAATTGTTTCGGTACCTTGGTCGTTCTTCCTGGTACTGCCAGCGTACATAGTTTACCGCAGCTTTTCGTTCATCCTTAGGTCGATTATCTCTATTATGCCAATAGTTATGAACGGGGGTATTTTTTGAATGTTGAACAATGTCGTGGACAGGATTATCGCGAGATGTTTGTATGCGATTCATTTTCTCGAGTTTATCAAAATTTAGTAGTTGTTCTCGGAAATCATTTATTTCTCTGTATGTCCTACCAGTCAATTGCAATTGATATTTTATAGGAAGGGGTAGTCCGTGTAATTTGGACCACTTAACTTCATTTGCCAATAAAATCATGTGGAAAACCATTGGGCGTTCAACGATACTGGGAAATTGAAAGACTGATTGGGATGACACCCATTGAAAACCAGAATGTTTAAAACGACAGTAGTTTCTTATAAAAAAATTGTAATATCAAATTTTCAGAGGCGTGTATTTTGGACCGATGGCGTGTAATTTGGACTGCACCACAGATTTTACAAACTTTTACACTAAATTTCTGATTTATTTCTTTAATATGAAAACAACATCTTTGATTGTAATGATAAATATGATTTCAAATGATAAATAATAAAAATACATTTTACAATCCAAATTAACGTAAAAAGTATGATTCAATTGTAGGATATTAATGTTTGCTAATTTTTGCATGAAGATTTACATTTTACCTTCTTTGTAGCACACATCACAAAAGTAATAAAGCTGGTCACTTATATCCGCACAGTCTTCATGAGCCCATCCTTTGCATTCGTGACATTGGATCCAGTCTTCATCATTTGAATCCTCACAAACGATACACGATACAGTATTTGTTGATTGGTGAGACACTGTTTCTTCTTTCTGAAACACTTTTCGTTTCTTCGGTTTGGTTATGGTGGGGGGTGGTTGCAACAGGGTGTTCTTGTGGGGTGTACCTGTCAGAATCACACCGGAAGCAGAACGTCGCTTTGTTGTTCTCCTCTTCGAGAATTCTCCAGAGGTCGATGGAATAGGACTTATCTGTTGAATTTGGCGAAAGAACATTGCCCACATTAGCAGTAGGTCTAACAGATTCATCTGGTGTAGGATCTTTGTTCACCTGAGCAAAGGGCCCAACATGGTGATCAATGACTGACATTTTTTCTTATGGAAGCATTAATGGTGGCTGATCTGTGACTTCGGATGGAGAAAAGTCAGCATCTGAGAAGAAATGTCGATCAACTGGCCATAATCCTGTGGTCCTGAGTGCATTTACTGCAGTTGACATTGTTGCAGCCCTTGTAAATGCCACTCCAACCAGTGATGCGATGTGTTCTGTTGTCAAAGTTTTCCCTGGCTTCTCTCTCAGTTTTGTAGAAATTGCACTACTCACGACGGGATTAAGTGGTTTGAAAAAGCCCACATCTAATGGTTGCATGCGATGCGTGCAATGGGATGGCAGTGATAACATTATGACACCATGTTTCCGTGCTATTTCAATCGCAATTAAGCTTTGGGTGTAACTGATGTGGCCATCTAGAATCAGTCACACCTTTTCTTCGAGTGATGGTTTCACAAAGAAAATAAAATGTCTCATCCATTCACATAATAAATCAGTATTCATCCAGCCCTTCTCTTGAAAACAGAAAATTGTACCATTCGGTGCTCCAATTGTAAGACTTTCCTTCATACGTTTCCTGCCATAGATAAGCATAGGTGGAAGATAAACCCCTGCTGCACTGAATGCATAAACACCAGTCACGTTCTGTCCACGATCACAGCTTGTGACTGCCTCAACTTTTTGTTTGCCCCTCATTGCAACAATTTTGTTTGGACGCTGTACAACAGTGTGCGATGTTTCATCCATATTGAACACTTTGAATGCTGTGATGTTGTGTTCATCAACCAGATTTTCCAAAGTATAAAAAAACTTTTGAACAACAACTTTGTTAAATCCAGAATCTCTTGCAAGAAAGGTCGCTTCAGGGCTTCTCAGACTGATTTCAGGGTAACGTTTCATGAAACCAGAGAACCATTCCTTTCCAGCTGTCTCTGTCGCATCGCAAAAGCGAGTTGTGATTCCATTTGCCTTCGCTATTTCAAATGTCAGTTTCATTACTGAATTCCGTGTGAAACTGAAACAAATAAAACATGTTTTATAGCATAATATAACTACATTAGAGCTTACAATTAGCCCTATTTTGAATAGCATTAAAAATTTCATAGCCTATCCTAGGCTAATTTACTCACCCATAGAACAATCTCTCCAAGTGCAAAACATGCTGCACTAGATCTTCCTCTAATTCAGGAGGTAAATCTGTTTGTTGTCCAATGGGTACAATAGACTTTTTTTGATCGGCCGCATACCTCTTAAGTGTATTTGGAGGTAAATTAAATCTCTGTGCTGCCTCATTCAACCCGACACCATTCTTTACAGCATGTAAGCTTCACTCAAGTTTTCTAATGTCCATTTACAGTAAATTCCCTTCGACTTTCGGTCTTCTCTCGTTGTCATCTTAAAATTAATATAGACATAATTAATACACTCTAGGTGTAACTGTAGTTCGTGAACTGCAAATATTTTATTTGACTTTAAGAACTGTATAAAATTATATAGAAATATGAATTTTCCGAATTTTTGTGTTGTCATTTCTACTGTCCGTGTAATTTGGACTGGTCCAAATTACACGGATTTCGTTGGTCCAAATTACACACCAGGTAACAGGCACCGAAAACATTGCACAATTTGTAACAAACATTTTACAGACATTTGATGCATTACGGTTACTTACCCCAGAGGATTGAATATTTTTCAGGTTTATTGACGTTTCCAAATAGGCAACATGAATACAAACGAACACAATTTCCAAATTGGCACGAAATAAGATCAAAAACACCGTTCGCAAACAAAGCAGCGTCACGTGTGTGTCGTTAGCGCTCGACAACTGAAAGTTCCTAGGTACGCCACTTCTGAGCGGCACTGGTTGTGAGGCGCTGCATTGTTCTGCTATCTGCACACAAGCTCTTGAACTAGAGCCGGACCAAATTACACGCCGGTCCAAATTACACGGACTTCCCCTAATTGCGTCAGTATTATGGCGATGAATTCGTCATCCGTCATCTGCAAATCCAAATAACGAGTGCGTTCAAACATGCTGGATACATGAGCTTATAGCGACATTCCTCGCTTATGATCATACCCCTCAGTATGTAGTTGCGCACGCAAATTTCCCTGGATCCTTAAGCTCCAGCATTGCTGTTTAAACGATTCTCTGAAATGTTCATATGACGTGATCTTAGTGTTGACCATCTCCCACCAATAAAATGCGTGACTTTTTAAAGCAGTGTTTAGGCATTTTAATTTTTCTGTGTCCTGTAGTCCAAATGTTTGGGCGTATTCCTCAAACATATTAAGGAATCTGATAGGATTTTCGGAGGTTTTTCCGGAAAATGTCGGCATTGCCTCAGACCAATGGCGTGCCGGGTAATGCATAAGCGTGGCAGGGTCCATGTTTGGGGTACTGACAGTATTACTCAACAATGCCTGTCCTGAAATATGATCATTTACCGCCGTTTCAGGAATGTAATAGACTCTAGGTGCCTGAATAGGTGTGGTGTTATTTAGTGTTGGTATGGGAGGTGACATATCACAGCTTATTTTGCTTAACCACCGCTCCAGCTCCTTAAACTGGTTTCGTAACAGTTCAGTGTGACTACTTACTGTTTCGGTAGCTACCTGGATGCAGTTAGTTCCTAGAGCATCTACTCTACTGTGAAAAGTATCAGTAGACTCTTCCACCTGCTCTAACCTAAAATTCAGCTGTTCTGCCTGCTTGTGTATTTCAGACTTCAGTGACATATGGTTGTGCGTGCACTGATTCTGTATTTCTTGTTGTTTTTCCTGAGCAGCAGTTAATTAAGACGTGGTCTTCATTTCTAAAATATCAAGTCGCGACTGTCCTTGTGATACTCGTTCATTGAGATGTTCAATAGCGGAATTCTGTTCTGCTATATGTGCTCCTAACCTGTCCTGTAATTCCCCAATATCCCTCTGCACGTTACTTAGATCATACTGAAAATCAGCACGTAGGCTAAACTGACCACTGCTCACCTTAACCTCTAAACCATTTATATCAGATCGTACGCTGTTCAAACCAGACTCTATGCTAGATTAAAAATCTGACTTAAAACTAGCCAACACTTGTTGTAATATTTCCACGGTAATTACCGGTGTACGTGTGTGCTCACTATTTGCAGTAGTACATCTGCTAACATCTACAATAATTTCGGTATCTTCACCTTGAAATTGGTCATATAATGTAGGGTGTTGAGTGTTAACTATATCATTGTTTTCTAACAATGCATCTGGCTGTACAAAAGTGTGAGATAAGTTTGGTTCGTTTAACAACGGCCGCTCCACCTCCTCGTTTTCCCCCTGTCGTGTCATCAATGCACTGTCAATGCCAACATCATTAACATTATCTACTATACTTTGGTGATCCGAATTTGCAGTCAGATTTTCGCTACTTGATGATTGCTTTTCTTTATCTAATTCGTTATCAGGATGCCTTTCAGAGCGATTTCGCAGACAATATCCGGCGGTAGTTTGTCTAGACATGGTAAATTAGTGGGTTATACCACACAAAATAATAATAACTATCAACCAAATCAAATCACTTTCTGGCTTAATATCGAGCCCCACGTTGATGTGACAAATTTTTATGTCCTTGTGATACTCGTTCATTGAGTATATACATCACTCTGTTATGTATCCAGATCCATAGACAAATTTTATAATAAAATAATAAATACAAATTTAAGGATTATTACTATGTTTACACTAGGTAGGAAAGCTAATATTTATATTACCATTATTGTATCACTACAATATATAATTTATAAGATCTACCCTGTACCAGTCTGAGTTTTGATCAAGTACACGGATTAGGTCGGACACATAACATTAAAGTGTTCTTAATTAAATATAATGAATATTTAATTATGATGTCTATGTTTGATTATTACATCTATTAATTTCAATTATTATTTCTTTTTACGGTAAATCTTTTATTTTTCCTCGGCTATAGTTTAATCTCAGGGTAGCATTTCTTGAGTTCTTTCTAACGAGACTTATGGGGGCCGAAAATGACTTATTTCAACAGAAAACATATTATCCAGAAAATATTTGATTTATTTTAACTTATATTTAATTGTCAGTTTTTCTGGTTAAAATTATCACCGATTTCACTTTAGCATGTTACTTATATAAATGTAATAATTAAATCTTGTAGAACACGAAAAAAATGTAATAAAGTACACATACCACATCAGCAGGATGAACTTACATTACGAACATTGTTTCTTAAATGAACTCTACGACAATTTCTTTGGTATTTCCCAACAGATAGGATTAGTAATATTATTTTCAATCTTCTCGGCATTAATTACATACATTTTACATTACTTACCGTCCTTAGCAACCACCTTATTATTCATAAACAGCCTATCCAAATAATAATGTACACATAGACATGGTTGTCTTTGACCGCAACCATGAAGTAGCAAATAAAAATAGTTAAATGAATCACATGCACAATAAAAGCCAAATGTATGCAGTAAGCCTTCGGTAAGCTTGCTAGCTTTCGGGAAGTTTGATCCCAAGCTAACAAGTCCCCAAGGCAAGCACACAGCAAGCTGTACACAGAATCTATATGCAAAGTACAAGCAAGCATTCTGCAAGAAATTCCCAGAGTCAAGGCTCGGTTTCACTATAGCTTAGTTAGTGATATCATTTTATTCTCATTACTTGTGTTTAGGTCCTAACGTGTGAATTTGTTCCTGTACTTCTCTTGCATATTATGGTTTGTCTCTGATCTTCTCAAAACTTGTTTTATAAATCTTATCTGATAGCGACAAATATGCGAGTGATGATAACTTTGAACAACTGCGTGATTTTCGACAGCTCGAAGGTAACTCCTAGTAAATATGCTGGTGGGTAACTATGTGTTAAAACGACAAATACCAGGAAGGTAAAAGAAAAATTAATGTACAGCAAAGGCCATCAAGTGATAGCAATGAGAAGAATGTGATGTGATGAACTGAGACTAGGATGCAGTGAAGCTCGAATGAACCTTGACCTGTGAGTCCGTGAAGAGCGTGCTGTGCACTCACGCTCTCTGCACGCTCACGCTCTGGTCCAAGTGCGTGACGCCCGTGCGCGCAGAAGATTACCGGCTGTGAAATTTACCAGGACAACACCTTCAAACAAAGGTGAGCTTCCTTTTACTCGCCGTGTGTGTTCATTAATGAATCACCGTATCAATGGATTAATGAATATTTAAATGAATATACGAATTTGTGAATAAATGTAGAAACGAATAAATTTATTTATGTAGGATAAAAATAATTAAATTTATAAAAAATTGTAGCTCTGAATAAATAAATTAAATAATTAATTTATTAATAAACGTAGCAACAATTAAATTAATGGTTGAATGTAGAATAAATGTAGGAATGAATGAATGTTTAACGTCTCGTCAAAAGTGGAAGTCTTTACAAGAGGGTACAGTTGTTCAGGTGACAATGCAGCATTAACGGAATTGTTTGACGCAGGGAACGGCATTATCCTGTGAAAACCCACCAACTCAGGAACACGTCCGCCGTGTTTCTCACTCGTGAACAGTCAGGGTTCAACCCCCTGCCTCGTCGGGAGGCCAGTGACCGGACCTCTCGAACACAACGCCATCTCACCCTTGCTTTGAACGGCACGATTTGGTATTCTTCTACGTGCACTGCAATTTTTTTTTTGTAAATGGACCAAAAATATTTATTTCAAATCACAGATACGAGTGCATTTGCACATTTCCACGAGAACAACTAAATCACTAAAAAAAAAAAAAAAAGTTTTCGCAGTCTTACTGGGTTCGTATTCTTACCCGAGCAGATATCTTTGCGTTGTCCCAGTACCTACAGTAGTTTAGTTATTTGTAAACCATTTCGTGAATAGCCTTCCAGTATTAACTTCGCACTTAATGCAAGATACAACAAAATAAAGTCATATTGTTGAAATTTCGATTTCCTTTTAACCGATTATGTGCCGTTCGTAAGAAATATTCAGGATTATCTCGAAAAAACGTTTTTTATAATTGCACAAATAACCATGGCCAAGTGTGGTACAAATTTACAGTATTTTTTTTCTTTGTTGTATAACAAACTGGGTTCCAAGGGAATCTTTTGTTAAAGTGCAGAAAAACTTTCTCCGCGTGCCGATCACCAGCTTATTGTACCGGCCTACCCGGGCACACATACGGTGCGCAGAGCTTCAAGAACAACAACGAGTGGGGTCTGCTTACAAAAAGCATTTAAGAAATCGCTGACGGCCGAAAAGTACTTTTCATTTTGAATTAAGTTTTTTAACTATATTTTTAGAAGAATTAAAACGGCTAAAAGGCATGTTATCAGAGTAACTCATAGGCGTAAAACAACCAGTACATATTCTTGAAAGCACTTAAGGGACTTGCATTACACCTTTATTTTAGTTTATCCCCAATATAATGTTACGGTCACCGCTCAAATTTCGCAGTTGTCCTGTGACGACGAGAAGACTGCGCGCCAGTCCAGAGGAGACACCGCGCTAAAAGCACCAGCGAGCGTCACGCGTATCATCCCGCCTCACTGACACACATACACCCCTGACCAGGCGGGGGCCTCAAGTGAGCAGGACGCTTACTCGCTAGCTGATCGCGGTGTCTGCGGGTATGTCTTCGCTTCACACGCTCCTGCGCACAACGTCAACTACCGAGTTCCCTGCGTCGGCAGTTGACAGGCAAGGCCTCAGGCCAAGGTCACCACAGCAGGATGGGCGCGACGAGTAAAACATGTCCATAGCAATCTCGTTCGACACACCTGTGACGTCAGTGCAAACAAAACTCTCAGACGCGACAGTACTTCCGATGAAAAAATATTTTTTTTTTATTCCCATTGCATCAAATGATGGTTATACATACTTTTTCAGTGGTAATGAAATCAATAAAAATTCTTGTTTTTCTAAGGTTTTTTTTTACGTAATACAATCGTATTATCTTATAATATGTTTCGGTGAAATATTATACCCAAATAATATTAAAATTTTAGTCAAAAAATATTACTGTCACAAAATTTGAAATTGTTTACATTCGTATATGTATGAAGTGCGAAAAGAAATAGCAAGTCAACGTTTAAAGCCTTTATTTTGTTTTTGTTTTTGCGTGTCCAGCTGTGAATAATCACGTGTTAAAAAAAAATTATGCGATATTATTTGCTGTGCCATCGCGTCCTTTTGTGAAGCATCTGTCATGCCTTGGGGGATACCAGCATTGGTGCGGCATGCGATCACACACCGCGGTTTATAAAACTCGCCGTGGGCGCTTATTTTACATGCTTATGCATCACACATATATTTCGGATCACTGGGTTCGGAGGGCGTATATTCCGTTGGCGGCTAGACGCACTAGTATTAAAATAATTTTGTTGTCTGTAAAGTCGGTTTATGGACGATTGTTTAACTTGACACCGTCATAACAAAACATTGATGAAATGATTGCATACTTTTATGAATAAAATTGCGTCCTTTTTATTGAATTATCGCCATTTTGTATGGATACAAAGAAGGAGTGAAATAAAATCTACAATTTAATTGATAAATTTACTTTTATTTGCACTCATTAATTCAAATATGTTTATTACTTTAACGAAGAGATTATTTTAACTATAACTTTTATACATGTTTGCTATTTAACTTCTTCCAATCTGTGTTATTCTGTTAAGGATAGGACGATGATAGGAAAAGTAGGAAACGAATGGGAGTGTTTCAAGTTTAATGTGCCTCGAAAAAGTAAAATCGATGGTTGTTCCAATCGAGTGGAAAAGAGATAGATGCGGCGCAAGCGTACAATGAGCGTAACGGGACACAGCGTTACGGGACAATGTGCGTAACGGGACACTTTTTCGTGCGTGCAACTGGCGTTCATCTATTTATTAGACTTTGTCAAGTCAATAAATAAAAATTGAGAATACTATGGATATGGGTATGATCGCAAATGAAAAATAACCTAAGGAGTTCATATACATAACCAGCGGTACTAGAATTCCGTAGCATTAATCCTGCGTCATTTATAACTTGCCTCTGCCGTCTCCCCTTCCAACCGTTACAATTAGCATGCCTCCGCTACGTACCTATCCCCCCTTTGCTGCGTTACCACTCAACCGCTAGTGCATAAATTGAGTGGCGTCACCGCTAACGCACTCTACTTCTCTACCGTTTACCCCGCCACGTCCTAATTGTTCCTCTTACGCGATCGGAATTTTCATAACACTCGAAAATTGAACCTCGTTCAGCAAAGAAGTTTCACTTCAAAAAAGATAAGCTTGAAAAAAAAAACAAATGAATAACAAAAAGACAGTTGACTTGCCAGAAAGAAATAAAAAAATTTTAAAAAATATATATTGTGTTCACTCATTTTCCTCCCAAAGTTGTGTCTGGCTTAATCCTTGATTGAGATGTAGTCGTGCGTCGATAGGTTTTCTCGAGATTATTCACCCCCTGCCCCATTTACGTAAAACCTAAAGTCAATCACTTAATCTCCATTAGAATTAATTCAAATTTGCCTCTCTCTAAAAACCTCAAAATTTCGGCGAAACGCAAAACCCAATTTCTTTGGTAGATTTCAAAGAAATACTTCCTATTATAGCATTTTTATGGTGCTACTTCCGGAAATCTTTATATAGTTTTACTTTCATATTCCATAGACCCCAAAACAATTATAAAATCAAATAGTTTATATATATATAAAACAATTTTTTTGACCCGAAGACTGCAAAAATTTTTCACAAATCAGTAGTATATGAATGGGGCTCCGGAAACAGGGTTCAGGGTGTGGAGCCGGGAGCCGGTGTCCGCTATCTTGGATTGTGACGTCACGGCGGCCATCTTGGATGGTTGTGACCTTGAATTTTATCCTCAAAAATCGCCAAAATCCGCCAAAATCGGGCAAAATTTGCCCAAAATTCCTCAAAATTCGCCAAAATTTCCATTTCTGTGGAAAAAAGTTCCACCAAAAAATCTCAAAAAATTCCACAAATTAAAAATTTCTCTTTTCGAGGGAAAAATTCCCGTTTTTAGTCCTTAAAAATCCCAGCGGCTGAAAATTCCTAAAACTGGCTTAAAACTCCTAAGAGATAGCCGCTTATAAGCCATTTCTAGGAATAAGGATACCATGACCGCCACCTTGGATTATGTCGTCGCCGTTGCAATTTTCATTACGGTCGCCATCTTTAACTTTTTTATATACTATCCGATTTTAATAAAAAAATTAAAATTTATAAATAATTCAAATAATAAAAATTTAATAAAAATATTTCCAAAACAAACTTTTACGACACGGAGCTCGGAGTCCTCCGTTCGAACCCGAAGAGGGCAGAAAAATAAAAATGGCGACAGGCTCCTTCCTCACAGTGGCTGCTGGCAGACTGACTCCCACCACTTTTTGCCATTCATATATATCGTCACCTAGTATGATGTCATGACCGCCATCTTGTCTTCGATGCTGGAAGCCATCATCATCATCATTGTATCGTCGGCTAGAGTGCGCTGACGCCATGTTAGTTTAATTCGTATCCGCTAGAGTGCAGTAATCATTTATTATTGCTGTGACACCCGCCATCGTGTCATTTGGCCGCCATCTTGGAAATCTGTAATTATTTAGCTAGGAATTCGGGAAAAGTTCCAAAATTCATTAAATAAATCACTCATTAATTTACATATTGATTCGATCTGCTCCTGTCCACGGTTCGATACTCGATCGATGTAATAATGTTTAATTTTACATAAAAAATAATAATTTCAATAAACCATGTTCAACATTTGTAAAGAGACTCTAAATCCTCTACGACCATCATCCTATTAGACATCAAGACTACCATTTGGAAATAAGTAATTTTAATGCTAGAGATTCGGGAAAACGTTCAAAATTCATTAAATAAATTTGTTATCTATATACTGATTGATTAGATCCTTGGTTCGATCCCTGGCCGATACAAAACAACTTTAATATTTTAAAAAAGTACCACTAAAGTTTCAGGTTTGAGAAAATAAAAAACACCGCAAGTTCTTTTCAAAAAACTTTTATTACATAAATTATACACTACCACAAGTACAAAAAATACACAGACAAATTACCAAAGTTTCGTGGATCTCTCGATTCAAACAGTCTTCTTACTATACGGACTATGTCCTTTACATGACTTTAAATGTCTATTCAGTTTATCAGCTCGACATATTGGTACACCACAATTTGCACACAAAGTCGAATTATCGACTTCATTAAAAGGACAGTGATATATTTCGTGTCGTTGTGCACTTTGAATATTTGCCAATGTTTTGTTACAAAATATACAGCTTTATTCCGATGAATGTACAGCCAGTCTATCACAATCCCTGAGGTGCCGTTTTAATCTTCCATATTGTACAAACTTGCTTAAACACCTGTTGCACTGATATTTAATGGGTTCAGAGTTATTACTACAATTGTGTATTACATAATCCCGTAATTTCAAGTTTTTGATCTTCTCACAGTACGTGCAGTCGGGTGATGGAACACCGCTGAATGCTCCTTCCTTCATCAATGCCACCTCACATGTTAACTTCTGAAGCCGTTGAGGTCTGCTCTGCGGAAGATGTTGCACGCGTCGAAATCTCCTGCTGTGCTGAGAGAGCAGGTATAGCTGTCGACGTCGTTGTCCTCGTGCTCTGCACTGATGATAGTAGACCTTCGATCCAGGTTGGTGTATATAGTGGTAATGATGCCTTTGAGTTCTCAAGAATAGCTAGATACAGGTCTATTATGTTATACAAATCTAACTGTCCGATCCGTTCATCACCGCACCCAGAGAAAACTGAAGTCCATATCACCAGGGTCTCACTTATATAGTCTCATCAGCTGGTACAACACACGAGTCAATACAATAACCAGGTTCATTTTACTCGCACTTTACTTTCTCGGAGCATTTGTTATAATGAAGATGTAAGCTATCAAGACGTGAAATTAGTTTTTCGCACTTATTTCACTGAAATTGTATTCTTTTAACATTATTAGAACAACTGCTTCTTTCATGTCTGCGAGCATTTGAGGTGATAGTAAATGATGCGTCACAGTATTTGCACTGAAGCAATGTACGCTCTTCATTAGTTGAAGAATCCATTGCTGATGATGAAACTTCAGCTGATGGTGAAACAGCACATATCGAAGTCTCCTCCAGTGTTGTCAGAGGCGTTGCCAACGGGATCTGCTCCAACATCGTCGGCGCTGACGTCATGGTTCCCGTAGTCGATGATACATCCTCCATAGAGTTCGACGTTAAAGTCGGTAAAGATGCCATCGAGCTAATTGACACGACTCATGCACCAGAAAAAACAAACTAGGCGATCCTTACACCGCCGACGTCAGTAACAAACTGAGCATCCTGCTGTCTAGGACTCGCTTATATACATGCACCGTATGGAATAATACGCTAGTCAAATCAAGAACCATCTACAATAATACTATGGTCAAAACAACATTAAAAATAGAAGGACCATCACCGAAAAGACAGCACATTTGAAAGCACCGTCAACGAAAAGGCAGCACATTTGGAAGCACCGACAACGAAAAGGCAGCACATTTGGAAGCACCGAAAACGAAAAGGCAGCACATTCGGAAGCACCGAAAACGAAAAGGCAGCACATTCGGAAGCACCGACAACGAAAAGGCAGCACATTCGGAAGCACCGACAACGAAAAGGCAGCACATTTGGAAGCACCGACAACGAAAAGGCAGCACATTTGGAAGCTCCATCAACAATAAAAAAAAAGGCAAAAAGGAAGCACAAGTTACGAGATCTAAGTCTTAGTTAGAAATGAGAATACAATAAATAAAAACATTAAATTCTTATAAATTAAATTATTTATTTTATTGCTTTACATTATACAAATGCAAGTAAAACAAACCATTATTGTATGTAGCCAGCTTTCCTCAGTTCCATGGATCTACGAAGCTTCTAGAACATAAGTTTACGAGACTGCGAGAATACAGGACTATAAGTCTACACGGGTACTTGACTACTTCTTAGCTCCAACAGCTCCAAATGGCTCCAACAGCACCAAATGGCTCCAAATGCTCCAAACGGCCTCCAAATGCTTGACAGCTCCAAATGTCTCCAGCAGCTCCAAATACTCCAAATGGCTCCAACAGCTCCAAATGGCTCCAAATGCTCCAAACGGCCTCCAAATGGCTCCAACAGCTCCAACAGCCTCCAAATGCTTAAAACAGCTCCAAATTTCTCCAAATGCTCCAAACGGCCTCCAAATGCTTGACAGCTCCAAATGTCTCCAGCATCTCCAAATGCTCCAAATGGCTCCAACAGCTCCAACAGCTCCAAATGGCTACAACAGCTCCAACAGCCTCCAAATTAACACAGCACCAAATGGCTCCAAATGCTCCAAACGGCCTCCATATGCTTGACAGCTCCAAATGTCTCCATCAGCTCCAAATGCTCCAAATGGCTCCAACAGCTCCAAATGGCTCCAAATGCTCCAAACGGCCTCCAAATGGCTCCATCAGCTCCAACAGCCTCCAAATGCTTAACACAGCTCCAAATGGCTCCAAATGCTCCAAATGGCCCCAACAGCTCCAAAAGGCTCCAAATGCTCCAACAGCCTCCAAATTCTTAACACAGCTCCAAATGCTTCAAAAGGCTCCAATTATCGCATGTCTTCGTCAGCATTTTCTCTTTTGCTCCCACTGCTCCAACAGCAATATGTTATATGATTCCATGGATACTTTGTTACGTAGCTACAGGTCTACCAGTTTCCAATGCATCATGTTTACGAAGCTTCCAGAACACAAGGTTACAAGACTGCGAGGCTACAGGACTACGAAGCTTCCAGGACACGAGGCTACATGGCTACGAGACTACATGACTCTAACTGATTACAATAGCACCACTCAGTGGTGAGAGTTAGGTTATCTAATGCAAAGCAAATCGATGCAAGTAGTTTTGGCTGTCATCAACAGATGTAGCCACGTGTTGCTTGAAGGTAAATATTAATTAGTTATTTTATGTGGGATGCGGGATGCTCACTAACGATCGCAAAAGAAGGAGGACTTTGCTAGACACCAAGGAGAAGGAAGTTCGACTTACATGTTAATGCTTCGCTGATGTCTCATGGCATATTATTTGACTGAGTAATGGTTGTTTATTTCTTTAATTCCACCTGGTAAAATTATTGCAAGTGTCAATTTATTACCAGAAATTCACTAATTAAATGTAACTCTGAATAAAATGACATGACTCATTAAGTAAATATCCTTCACACAAATAATCAGCAGCACTCTGAGAAAATCATTAGATGTCTAGCCAGGAATAACCAGAAGCACTTGGAGAAAACCATCAAATTATTAACAAGAATAATCAGGAGCACACGGAGAAAACTTAATGACAAGAATAATTGGGAGCACACGGAGAAAACCATACACATATTGAAAAGAATATTCATTAGCAAACATAATAACAAGAATAATCGGGAGCACATGGAGAAAACCACCACACGTTTTCTTTGATATCATAAAATTACAGAGGAAAAAATATTTAATAAATAATTACAAAATTTAAAATGTAAAAAATTCAAAAATACATAAAATTCTGGATTGTACTAGAACTCTAACTTTGCTCAACAATGAGAAGTTCACAAGCTGGCAGAATCTGTTTATGTATTTTTGTATTTTTTACATTTTAAATTTTTTATTATTTACTAAATATTTTTTTCCCTGTAATTTTATGATATCAAAGAAAACGTGTGGTGGTTTTCTCCGTGTGCTTCCGATTATTCTTGTTATTATGTTTGCTCATGAATATTCTTTTCAATATGTGTATGGTTTTCTCCGTGTGCTCCCAATTATTCTTGTCATTACGTTTTCTCCGTGTGCTCCTAATTATTCTTGTTAATAATTTGATGGTTTTCTCCAAGTGCTTCTGGTTATTCCTGGCTAGACATCTAATGATTTTCTCAGAGTGCTGCTGATTATTTGTGTGAAGGATATTTACTTAATGAGTCATGTCATTTTATTCAGAGTTACATTTAATTAGTGAATTTCTGCTAATAAATTGACACTTGCAATAATTTTTCCAGGTGGAATTAAAGAAATAAACAACCATTATTCAGTCAAATAATATGCCATGAGACATCAGCGAAGCATTAACATGTAAGTCGAACTTCTTTCTCCTTGGTGTCTAGCGAAGTCCTCCTTCTTTTGCGATCGTTAGTGAGCATCCCGCATCCCACATAAAATAACTAATTAATATTTACCTTCAAGCAACACGTGGCTACATCTGTTGATGACAGCCAAAACTACTTGCATCGATTTGCTTTGCATTAGATAACCTAACTCTCACCACTGAGTGGTGCTATTGTAATCAGTTAGAGTCATGTAGTCTCGTAGCCATGTAGCCTCGTGTCCTGGAAGCTTCGTAGTCCTGTAGCCTCGCAGTCTCGTAACCTTGTGTTCTAAAAGCTTCGTAAACATGATGCATTGGAACCTCGTAGACCTGTAGCTACGTAACAAAGTATCCATGGAATCATATAACATATTGCTGTTGGAGCAGTGGGAGCAAAAGAGAAAATGCCGACGAAGACAGATGCGATAATTGGAGCCTTTTGAAGCATTTGGAGCCTTTTGGAGCTGTTGGAGCCATTTGGAGCACTTGGAGCCATTTGGAGCTGTGTTAAGCATTTGGAGGCTGTTGGAGCTGATGGAGCAATTTGGAGGCCGTTTGGAGCATTTGGAGCCATTTGGAACTGTTGCAGCCATTTGGAGCTGTTGGAGCTGTTGGTGCCATTTGGAGCATTTGGAGCTGCTGGAGACATTTGGAGCTGTCAAGCATTTGGAGGCCGTTTGGAGCATTTGGAGCCATTTGGAGCTGTGTTAGGTATTTGGAGGCTGTTGGAGCTGTTGGAGCCATTTGGAGCTGTTGGAGCCATTTGGAGCTGTTGGAGCTAAGAAGTAGTCAAGTACCCGTGTAGACTTATAGTCCTGTATTCTCGAAGTCTCGTAAACTTATGTTCTAGAAGCTTCGTAGATCCATGGAACTGAAGAAAGCTGGCTACATACAATAATGGTTTGTTTTACTTGCATTTGTATAATGTAAAGGAATAAAATAAATAATTTAAATTATAAGAATTTAATGTTTTTATTTATTGTATTCTGATTTCTAACTAGACATAGATCTCGTAACTTATGCTTCCTTTATGCCTTTTTTTTTTGTTGATGGAGCTTCCAAATGTGCTGCCTTTTCGTTGACGGTGCTTCCAAATGTGCTGCCTTTTCGTTGTCGGTGCTTCCGAATGTGCTGCCTTTTCGTTGTCAGTGCCTCCAAATATTCTGCCTTTTCGTTGTCGGTGCTTCCGAATGTGCTGCCTTTTCGTTTTCGGTGCTTCCAAATGTGCTGCCTTTTCGTTGTCGGTGCTTCCAAATGTGCTGCCTTTTCGTTGACGGTGCTTTCAAATGTGCTGTCTTTTCGGTGATGGTCCTTCTATTTTTAATGTTGTTTTGACCATAGTATTATTGTAAGTAGTATAACATAGCCGGTACTAGATCTGGCGCTGGCACGTGGAGCCGAGCACCGGCTCCGCCATCTTGGATTTGTGACGTCACGGCGGCAAAAATTCCTCAAAATTCCTCAAAAATGACTCAATATGACTCAAAATTTCCAGTTTTAAGAAAAAATTTCCCGTTTTCGAGGGAAAAATTCCCGTTTCGAGGGAAAATTTCCCGTTTTATTCCTTAAAAATCCCAACGGCTAGAAATGTCCTGATAGAGGCTTAAGCATCCTTAACTCTAGCCTCAGTTAAGCCTCTATCAGGATGTGACCTTGACCTTTGACCTTGACCCCGAAGGCCATCTTGGATCCACCATCTTGGATGACGTCATTTCGTTTTCTCGAACATTCCGGCATTGTGTTATCGGCCATTTTGAATTATGACGTCATCGTTGCAATTTCCGTTACGGCCGCCATCTTTAAATTTATTATCCGATTTTAATGAAAAAATATTTTAAAATTATAAAAAAAATTTAATACAAATATTTAAAAAGCATACTTTTTCGACACGGAGCTCGGAGTCCTCGGTTCGAACCCGACGAAAGCAAAAAAATAAAAATGACGACCGATCCTTCCCTCGTGGTGGGTGCTGGCAGACTGACTCCAACCACTTTTTATCATCATCTAGTATGACGTCATGGCCGCCATCTTGCCCTCGTCTGCTGGAAGCCATCATGAGTGTATCGTCGGCGAGAGTGCGCTGACACCATGTTAGTTTAATTCTTATCCGCTAGAGTGCAGTAATCATTTATTATTGCTGTGACACCCGCCATCTTGTCATTTGGCCGCCATCTTGAAAATCCGTAATTATTTAGCTAGAAATTCGGTAAAAATTCCAAAATTCATTAAATAAATTTGTAATCTATATACTGATTGATAAGGTCGACTAAGGTCCTTGGTACGATCTAGGACGATGCAAAAAAATTAAATATAACATCAATTTAACATAAAAGTAACAGGTTCGAGGAATGCAACACCACAAGTTCTTTTACAAACATAATATTTATTACATAATTTCTATTCTACTACAGGATCATTTGCGAAAGCCAGCAATCTTATAATCATTTAGTTCCGCAGCGGTGTGAAATGACTAATTCTTAGCTCCAATCGGTTTATACTAGACAGAGTCTAGCCAGAACCTTTACAGACATAGTCAACCTCTTCTTGACAGAGTTTCTGGATACCGTTTTTAACAGTTTGCTTCACATCGTTAGAACTGTAAATTAATGCAGCCGATGTCTTGAATGCACACTTCTTCACTTTGTCATCGAACGGATATGGCTTTCCATATATACAGTCCAACCACAAGTTATATTTCAAAGGTCCGTTTGTTGCAACATCATCAGTAAGCTGATTGATTATGTCCTCTCTGATATCATCAAGAAAATTACAAATGTCTTTCGACTCACCTAACGTATTTAAATAATAGTAGTCCTTCAATGTTCCACGAAATGCAGACTGCGCTAAGTAGAAGCCATTATCGTTCACTTTAAATGCGCCGAACACAGTCTTAGGTTTATTTTCTTGTTCAGACGTCATACCAATCGGTTGCTGCACATCGGTTTTCTTGCTTGTACGCTCACGAGCCTTCAACCTAAACCGAGGAGTCGAAATTTCTGCAGGTAGTTCAGCAGTAGGCACACGGACTTCACCTTTACAGTTTTTCGCATGCCATCGCAAATTATCAATTTGAGTAAACCATTCATGACACTCATCACATCGAAACTTCATGCGAGATGGATTCTTCGTGCATTTGCTCCGCTCATGTCTTCGTGCATCATGAGCAAATGCGAACGACGTATCACAGTAGCTGCAAGGATACCGTGCTGATGAAGACGAACCTTTCAGACCCGATCCAGATACTGACGTTGCCGCAGTTGCACCATCTCCAGGCATACTCTTATGAACATCAATGCATCGTTGTTGCGCTGAAACCTTTACTTTATACCGAACAGAAGGACCTTTGCATGCCTTCATGTGCGTTTTCATATTATCTTTTCTGGCAAACTGCTTATGACATTTCTCACAATCAAACATTTTACGATATAGGTTCTTGGCACATTCTCTATTCTCATGTCGTCGAGCATTGCTGTTGTTTGAGAAAATCTTGTCGCAGTAACAGCACCGATGTTCGTTAGTTGTTGTCGATTCGGCATCCATTGAAGTCTCCATTGATGACGAACCAGCGTTCGTCGAGTTTCCCTGTGCAGCCAGCACTAGTAGCATTAAAGTCTCTTCTGCTGGCGGTACCACGTCTGTTGAAGTCTCCTCCAGTGTTGACATCGACGTTGCCAACGGAATCTGCTCCACCATCGTCGACGCTGACGTCATGGTTCCCGCAGTCGATGGTACAACCTCCATCGAGTTCGTCGTTAAAGTCGGTAAAGATGCCATCAAGTTCGCAATAACAGGTAATTACGTGATTAATGCACCAGATGAAACAAACTAGGTGATCCTTACACCGACGACGTCAGTAACAAACTGAGCGTCCTGTTGTCTAGGACTCGCTTATATACATGCACCGTATGGAATAATACGCTAGTCAAATCAAGAACCATTTCCAATAATACTAGAGTCAAAACAACATTAAAAATAGAAGAACCATCAACGAAAATACAGCACATTTGGAAGCACCGGCAACGAAAAGGCAGCATATTCGGAAGCACCGACAACGAAACGGCAGCACATTTGGAAGCACCGACAACGAAAAGGCAGCACATTTGGAAGCACCGACAACGAAAAGGCAGCACATTTGGAAGCACCGACAACGATAAGACAGCACATTTGGAAGCACCGACAACGAAAAGGCAGCACATTTTGGACGCACCGACAACGAAAAGGCAGCACATTTGGAAGCACCGACAACAAAAAGGCAGCACATTTGGAAGCACCGACTACGAAAAGGCAGCACATTTGGAAGCACCGACAACGAAAAGGCAGCACATTTGGAAGCACCTACAACGAAAAGGCAGCACATTTGGCAGCACCGACTACGAAAAGGCAGCACATTTGGAAGCACCGACAACGAAAAGGCAGCACATTTGGAAGAACCGACAACGAAAAGGCAGCACATTTGGAAGCACCGACAACGAAACGGCAGCACATTTGGAAGCACCGACAACGAAAAGGCAGCACATTTGGAAGCACCGACAACGAAAAGGCAGCACATTTTGGACGCACCGACAACGAAAAGGCAGCACATTTGGAAGCACCGACAACGAAAAGGCAGCACATTTTGGACGCACCGACAACGAAAAGGCAGCACATTTGGAAGCACCGACAACTAAAAGGCAGCACATTTGAAAGCACCGACTACGAAAAGGCAGCACATTTGGAAGCACCGACAACGAAAAGGCAGCACATTTGGAAGCACCGACAACGAAAAGGCAGCACATTTGGCAGCACCGACTACGAAAAGGCAGCACATTTGGCAGCACCGACAACAAAAAGGCAGCACATTTGGAAGCACCGACAACGAAAGGGCAGCACATTTGGAAGCACCGACAACGAAAAGGCAGCACATTTGGAAGCACCGACAACAATAAGGCAGCACATTTGGAAGCACCATCATCGAAAAGGCAGCACATTTGGAAGCTCCATCAACAAAAAAAAGGCTAAAAGGAAGCACAAGTTACGAGATCTAAGTCTTAGTTAGAAATCAGAATACAAAAATAAAAACATTAAATTCTTATAATTTAAATTATTTATTTTATTGCTTTACATTATACAAATGCAAGTAAAAAAAGCCATTATTGTATGTAGCCAGCATTCCTCAGTTCCTTGAGTATGAAGGATATTTCTTTGATGCACGAATAGTTTCCTGCACAAAGCGAGCCATGTAGAAGTCTTAGCCGGTCAACCAATATGTTTGGATCTTTCCATGAAGTATAATCATTCTCTTCTACCACCATCTTCCTTGCACCTTTATAATAAATATTATGATCTCTGATGTCTTCCGTTTTACCACCAACCTCAGGGTAACTTTCATGGTTGAGATGGTGATCATCACAACCTTGATCAGATTTATTTAATATATCACGTCGTTTCCATCGTTTCGGTCTCAGGACACCGCCACATTTTCGATTTTGGCAGCTTTAGGTGCTTCATCATAGTCTATGTCTTTGTCAACAGCCTCAGATTCACTGTAACAATCACCGTAGAAGGAATCGTCTTCACCCAATTTACCGTAATAATTCGATGTTGATGATGTTGAAGTGTCTTCATCGTCTTCATGCTTCCTTTTTAGGAGTCCATCATTTTTACAAAGTAGGAAAGATCTACTTGAATTCGGCTGGAATATATTCTTACTTTCACGTTAAGGATTCTTCCATTGTGTTCATTCTTCCGTAAATCTTCAACCTTCTTCAATTTAAGTTCTTTGTCGAGATCGGAAGAGCCAAGAAAATTATTGTCGTAATGCAGATCACTCTTCCTTAGGCTAGTAGATTCATCGCTGTCCTCTAGCTTGTACGCAGGCTTGGCGCTACAAGTTCTGCCATGTCTTTTTAGGCTCTCTCTCCGCGTAAACGACTTGCTACATCGAACACAACTTATCATATTGCGCAGTGGATTTTTAACACTGTCATTCTTCTCGTGTTGTCTTTTATTCTTTCTCAAGATAAACTCTTTACTGCAAAACTTACACCTATGTTCTTTCGATACAGCGTCAGATCCCAAATCGGAATTCATATTAGTTACTGAGACTAATGCCAGATACCAATTGAGTGTTTTAAATTAGATTCAATACTTAAATAGAAATTTTTTCATATTTCGTCAGCGAGAATTAATATATCTCATGCAAAAGTACTTTATGCATGTAGTTCTGCTTTTCAACAACATATGTCGCCACATGTTGCTTGCAGGTAAATAATATTTAGTTCTTTTATGCGGGATGCGGGATGCTCACTAACGATCGCAAAAGAAGGATGGCTTCGCTAGACTCCAAGGAAAAGGAAGTTCGTCTTGCATGTTGGTGCTCTACAGATGTCTCATGGCGTAATATTAATTTGACTGAGTAATGATATTTGTTAATTCCACCTGATAAATATATTGCAAGTTTTTATTTAGTAGCATAAATTATCGAATTAAATGTAACTCCAAATAAAATGACATGACTCATTAGACCAAAAAAAATCCATGCAGAGAGCGGTTTCTCAGAAGTCAGAAACACTTGAAGAAACCACAGGAATGATTGCAAGAACACGGGAAAAACCATCAAAATATTGTCAAGAATAATCAGGAGCACACTGAGAAAACCACCATTATATTAACAATAAAAATCGGAAGCACACGGAGAAAACCATCATAATATTGACCAGATTAATCGGAAGCACACAGAGAAAACCACCACATGTTTTCTTTGATATCATAAAATTACAAGAAAAAATATTTAAAAATAAAAATAAATTAATAAAAAAATAAAACAATAAAAAAAATGCATAAATTTCTGGCTTGTACAAGAACTCTATCTTTGCTCAACAATGATAAGTTTACAAGCTAGCAGAAACTGTTTATGCATTTTTTTATTTTTTTATTTTTTTATTAATTTATTTTTATTTTTAAATATTTTTTCTTGTAATTTTATGATATCAAAGAAAACATGTGGTGGTTTTCTCTGTGTGCTTCCGATTAATCTGGTCAATATTATGATGGTTTTCTCCGTGTGCTTCCGATTATTATTGTTAATATAATGGTGGTTTTCTCAGTGTGCTCCTGATTATTCTTGACAATATTTTGATGGTTTTTCCCGTGTTCTTGCAATCATTCCTGTGGTTTCTTCAAGTGTTTCTGACTATTCTGAGAAACCGCTCTCTGCATGGATTTTTTTTGGTCTAATGAGTCATGTCATTTTATTTGGAGTTACATTTAATTCGATAATTTATGCTACTAAATCAAAACTTGCAATATTTTTATCAGGTGGAATTAACAAATATCATTACTCAGTCAAATTAATATTACGCCATGAGACATCTGTGGAGCACCAACATGCAAGACGAACTTCCTTTTCCTTGGAGTCTAGCGAAGCCATCCTTCTTTTGCGGTCGTTAGTGAGCATCCCGCATCCCGCATAAAAGAACTAAATATTATTTACCTGCAAGCAACATGTGGCGACATATGTTGTTGAAAAGCAGAACTACATGCATAAAGTACTTTTGCATGAGATATATTAATTCTCACTGATGAAATATGAAAAAATTTCTATTTAAGTATTGAATCTAATTTAAAACACTCAATTGGTATCTGGCATTAGTCTCAGTAACTAATATGAAATCCGATTTGGGATCTGACGCTGTATCGAAAGAACATAGGTGTAAGTTTTGCAGTAAAGAGTTTATCTTGAGAAACAATAAAAGACAACACGAGAAGAATGACTGTGTTAAAAATCCACTGCGCAATATGATAAGTTGTGTTCGATGTAGCAAGTCGTTTACGCGGAGAGAGAGCCTAAAAAGACATGGCAGAACTTGTAGCGCCAAGCCTGCGTACAAGCTAGAGGACAACGATGAATCTACTAGCCTAAGGAAGAGTGATCTGCATTACGACAATAATTTTCTTGGCTCTTCCGATCTCGACAAAGAACTTAAATTGAAGAAGGTTGATGATTTACGGAAGAATGAAGACAATGGAAGAATCCTTAACGTGAAAAGTGAGAATATATTCCAGCCAAATTCAAGTAGATCTTTCCTACTTTGTAAAAATGATGGACTCCTAAAAAGGAAGCATGAAGACGATGAAGACACTTCAACATCATCAACATCGAATTATTACGGTAAATTGGGTGAAGACGATTCCTTCTACGGTGATTGTTACAGGGACTCTGAGGCTGTTGACAAAGACATAGACTATGATTAAGCACCTACAGCTGCCAAGATCGAAGAATGTGGCGGTGTCCTGAGACCGAAACGATGAAAACGACGTGATATATTAAATAAATCTGATCAAGCTTGTGATGATCACCATCTCAAACATGAAAGTTACCCTGAGGTTGGTGGTAAAACGGAAGACATCAGAGATCATAATATTTATTATAAAGGTGCAAGGAAGATGGTGGTAGAAGAGAATAATTAAACTTCATGGAAAGATCCAAACATATTGGTTGACCGGCTAAGACTTCTACATGGATCGCTTTGTGCAGGAAACTATTCGTGCATCAAAGAAATATCCTTCATACTCAAGGAACTGAGGAATGCTGGCTACATACAATAATGGCTTTTTTTACTTGCATTTGTATAATGTAAAGCAATAAAATAAATAATTTAAATTATAAGAATTTAATGTTTTTATGTTTGTATTCTGATTTCTAACAAAGACTTAGATCTCGTAACTTGTGCTTCCTTTTAGCCTTTTTTTTGTTGATGGAGCTTCCAAATGTGCTGCCTTTTCGATGATGGTGCTTCCAAATGTGCTGCCTTTTTGTTGTCGGTGCTTCCAAATGTGCTGCCTTTTCGTTGTCGGTGCTTCCAAATGTGCTGCCCTTTCGTTGTCGGTGCTTCCAAATGTGCTGCCTTTTCGTTGTCGGTGCTGCCAAATGTGCTGCCTTTTCGTAGTCGGTGCTGCCAAATGTGCTGCCTTTTTGTTGTCGGTGCTTCCAAATGTGCTGCCTTTTCGTTGTCGGTGCTTCCAAATGTGCTGCCCTTTCGTTGTCGGTGCTTCCAAATGTGCTGCCTTTTGTTTGTCGGTGCTGCCAAAAGTGCTGCCTTTTCGTAGTCGGTGCTGCCAAATGTGCTGCCTTTTCGTTGTCGGTGCTTCCAAATGTGCTGTCTTATCGTTGTCGGTGCTTCCAAATGTGCTGCCTTTTCGTTGTCGGTGCTTCCAAATGTGCTGCCTTTTCGTTGTCGGTGCTTCCAAATGTGCTGCCTTTTCGTTGCCGGTGCTTCCAAATGTGCTGTATTTTCGTTGATGGTTCTTCTATTTTTAATGTTGTTTTGACTCTAGTATTATTGTAAATGGTTCTTGATTTGACTAGCGTATTATTCCATACGGTGCATGTATATAAGCGAGTCCTAGACAACAGGACGCTCAGTTGGTTACTGACGTCGTCGGTGTAAGGATCACCTAGTTTGTTTCATCTGGTGCATTAATCACGTAATTACCTGTTCTTGCGAACTCGATGGCATCTTTACCGACTTTAACGACGAACTCGATGGAGGTTGTACCATCGACTGCGGGAACCATGACGTCAGCGTCGACGATGGTGGAGCAGATTCCGTTGGCAACGTCGATGTCAACACTGGAGGAGACTTCAACAGACGTGGTACCGCCAGCAGAAGAGACTTTAATGCTACTAGTGCTGGCTGCACAGGGAAACTCGACGAACGCTGGTTCGTCATCAATGGAGACTTCAATGGATGCCGAATCGACAACAACTAACGAACATCGGTGCTGTTACTGCGACAAGATTTTCTCAAACAACAGCAATGCTCGACGACATGAGAATAGAGAATGTGCCAAGAACCTATATCGTAAAATGTTTGATTGTGAGAAATGTCATAAGCAGTTTGCCAGAAAAGATAATATGAAAACGCACATGAAGGCATGCAAAGGTCCTTCTGTTCGGTAGAAAGTAAAGGTTTCAGCGCAACAACGATGCGTTGATGTTCATAAGAGTATGCCTGGAGATGGTGCAACTGCGGCAACGTCAGTATCTGGATCGGGTCTGAAAGGTTCGTCTTCATCAGCACGGTATCCTTGCAGCTACTGTGATACGTCGTTCGCATTTGCTCATGATGCACGAAGACATGAGCGGAGCAAATGCACGAAGAATCCATCTCGCATGAAGTTTCGATGTGATGAGTGTCATGAATGGTTTACTCAAATTGATAATTTGCGATGGCATGCGAAAAACTGTAAAGGTGAAGTCCGTGTGCCTACTGCTGAACTACCTGCAGAAATTTCGACTCCTCGGTTTAGGTTGAAGGCTCGTGAGCGTACAAGCAAGAAAACCGATGTGCAGCAACCGATTGGTATGACGTCTGAACAAGAAAATAAACCTAAGACTGTGTTCGGCGCATTTAAAGTGAACGATAATGGCTTCTACTTAGCGCAGTCTGCATTTCGTGGAACATTGAAGGACTACTATTATTTAAATACGTTAGGTGAGTCGAAAGACATTTGTAATTTTCTTGATGATATCAGAGAGGACATAATCAATCAGCTTACTGATGATGTTGCAACAAACGGACCTTTGAAATATAACTTGTGGTTGGACTGTATATATGGAAAGCCATATCCGTTCGATGACAAAGTGAAGAAGTGTGCATTCAAGACATCGGCTGCATTAATTTACAGTTCTAACGATGTGAAGCAAACTGTTAAAAACGGTATCCAGAAACTCTGTCAAGAAGAGGTTGACTATGTCTGTAAAGGTTCTGGCTAGACTCTGTCTAGTATAAAACGATTGGAGCTAAGAATTAGTCATTTCACACCGCTGCGGAACTAAATGATTATAAGATTGCTGGCTTTCGCAAATGATCCTGTAGTAGAATAGAAATTATGTAATAAATATTATGTTTGTAAAAGAACTTGTGGTGTTTCATTCCTCGAACCTGTTACTATTATGTTAAATTGATGTTATATTTAATTTTTTTGCATCGTCCTAGATCGTACCAAGGACCTTAGTCGACCTAATCAATCAGTATATAGATTACAAATTTATTTAATGAATTTTGGAATTTTTACCGAATTTCTAGCTAAATAATTACGGATTTTCAAGATGGCGGCCAAATGACAAGATAGCGGTTGTCACAGCAATAATAAATGATTACTGCACTCTAGCGGATAAGAATTAAACTAACATGGTGTCAGCGCACTCTCGCCGACGATACACTGATGATGGCTTCCAGCAGACGAGGGCAAGATGGCGGCCATGACGTCATACTAGATGATAATAAAAAGTGGTGGGAGTCAGTCTGCCAGCACCCACCACGAGGGAAGGATCGGTCGTCATTTTTATTTTTTTGCATTCGTCGGGTTCGAACCGAGGACTCCGAGCTCCGTGTCGAAAAAGTATGCTTTTTAAATATTTGTATTAAATTTTTTTTATAATTTTAAAATATTTTTTCATTAAAATCGGATAATAAATTTAAAGATGGCGGCCGTAACGGAAATTGCAACGATGACGTCATAATTCAAAATGGCGGATAACACAATGCCGGAATGTTCGAGAAAACGAAATGACGTCATCCAAGATGGTGGATCCAAGATGGCCGTCGGGGTCAAGGTCAAAGGTCAACATCACATCCTGATAGAGGCTTAACTGAGGCTTGAGTTAAGGATGCTTAAGCCTCTATCAGGACATTTCTAGCCGTTGGGATTTTTAAGGAATAAAACGGGAAATTTTCCCTCGAAATGGGAATTTTTCCCTCGAAAACGGGAAATTTTTTCTTAAAACTGGAAATTTTGAGTCATTTTGAGTCATTTTTGAGGAATTTTGAGGAATTTTTGCCGCCGTGACGTCACAAATCCAAGATGGCGGAGCCGGTGCTCGGCTCCACGCGCCAGCGCCAGATCTAGTACCGGCTATGTTATACTACTATTGTAGATGGTTCTTGATTTGACTAGCGTATTATTCCATACAGTGCATGTATATAAGCGAGTCCTAGACAGCAGGATGCTCAGTTTGTTACTGACGTCGGCGGTGTAAGGATCGCCTAGTTTGTTTTTTCTGGTGCATGAGTCGTGTCAATTAGCTGTTCTTGAGACCTCGATGGCATCTTTACCGACTTTAACGTCAAACTCGATGGAGGATGTACCATCGACTACGGGAACCATGACGTCAGCGCCGACGATGTTGGAGCTGATCCCGTTGGCAACGCCTCTGACAACACTGGAGGAGACTTCGATATGTGCTGTTTCACCATCAGCTGAAGTTTCATCATCAGCAATGGATTCTTCAACTAATGAAGAGCGTACATTGCGTCAGTGCAAATACTGTGACGCATCATTTACTATCACCTCAAATGCTCGCAGACATGAAAGAAGCAGTTTTTCTAATAATGTTAAAAGAATACAATTTCAGTGCAATAAGTGAACAAAAATACTTTCACGTCTTGATAGCTTACATCTTCATTATAAAAAATGCTCCGAGAAAGTAAAGTGCGAGTAAAATGAACCTGGTTATTGTTTAGACTCATATGTTGTACCAGCTGATGAGACTATACAAGTGAGACCCTGGTGATATGGACTTCAGTCCGTCTCTGGGTGCGGTGATGAACGGATCGGATAGTTAGACTTAAATAACATAATAAACCTGTATCTAGCTATTCTTGAGAACTCGATGGCATCATTACCACTATCTACAACAACCTGGATCGAAGGTCTACCATCATCAGTGCAGAGAACGATGACAACGACGTCTACAGCTACACCTGCTCTCTCAGCACAGCAGGAGATTTCGACGCGTGCAACATCTTCCGCAGAGCAGACCTCAACGGCTTCAGAAGTTAACATGTCAGCAGTGTTACAATGGTTGTCAACAGTTCCAGTGGCATTGATGAAGGAAGGAGCATCCAGCGGTGTTCCATCACCCGACTGCACGTACTGTGAGAAGATCAAAAACTTGAAATTACGGGATTATGTAATACACAATTGTAGTAATAACTCTGAACGCATTAAATATCAGTGCAACAGGTGTTTAAGCAAGTTTGTACAATATGGAAGATTAAAACGGCACCTCAGGGATTGTGATAGACTGGCTGTACATTCATCGGAATAAAGCTGTATATTTTGTAACAAAACATTGGCAAATATTCAAAGTGCACAACGACACGAAATATATCACTGTCCTTTTAATGAAGTCGATAATTCGACTTTGTGTGCAAATTGTGGTGTACCAATATGTCGAGCTGATAAACTGAATAGACATTTAAAGTCATGTAAAGGACATAGTCCGTATAGTAAGAAGACTGTTTGAATCGAGAGATCCACGAAACTTTGGTAATTTGTCTGTGTATTTTTTGTACTTGTGGTAGTGTATAATTTATGTAATAAAAGTTTTTTGAAAAGAACTTGCGGTGTTTTTTATTTTCTCAAACCTGAAACTTTAGTGGTACTTTTTTAAAATATTAAAGTTGTTTTGTATCGGCCAGGGATCGAACCAAGGATCTAATCAATCAGTATATAGATAACAAATTTATTTAATGAATTTTGAACGTTTTCCCGAATCTCTAGCATTAAAATTACTTATTTCCAAATGGTAGTCTTGATGTCTAATAGGATGATGGTCGTAGAGGATTTAGAGACTCTTTACAAATGTTGAACATGGTTTATTGAAATTATTATTTTTTATGTAAAATTAAACATTATTACATCGATCGAGTATCGAACCGTGGACAGGAGCAGATCGAATCAATATGTAAATTAATGAGTGATTTATTTAATGAATTTTGGAACTTTTCCCGAATTCCTAGCTAAATAATTACAGATTTCCAAGATGGCGGCCAAATGACACGATGGCGGGTGTCACAGCAATAATAAATGATTACTGCACTCTAGCGGATACGAATTAAACTAACATGGCGTCAGCGCACTCTAGCCGACGATACAATGATGATGATGATGGCTTCCAGCATCGAAGACAAGATGGCGGTCATGACATCATACTAGGTGACGATATATATGAATGGCAAAAAGTGGTGGGAGTCAGTCTGCCAGCAGCCACTGTGAGGAAGGAGCCTGTCGCCATTTTTATTTTCCTGCCCTCGTCGGGTTCGAAACGAGGACTTCGAGCTCCGTGTCGTAAAAGTTTGTTTTGGAAATATTTTTATTAAATTTTTATTATTTGAATTTTTTTATAAATTTTAATTTTTTTATTAAAATCGGATAGTAAATAAAAAAGTTAAAGATGGCGACCGTAATGAAAATTGGAATGGCGACGACATAATCCAAGGTGGCGGTCATGGTATCCTTATTCCTAGAAATGGCTTATAAGCGGCTATCTCTTAGGAGTTTTAAGCCAGTTTTAGGAATTTTCAGCCGCTGGGATTTTTAAGGACTAAAAACGGGAATTTTTCCCTCGAAACGGGAAATTTTTCCCTCGAAAGGAGTAATTTTTAATTTGTGGAATTTTTCGAGATTTTTTGGTGGAACTTTTTTCCACAGAAATTGAAATTTTGGCGAATTTTGAGGAATTTTGGGCAAATTTTGCCCGATTTTGGCGGATTTTGGCAATTATTGAGGATCAAATTCAAGGTCAAAGTCAAAGGTCAAGGTCACAACCAACCAAGATGGCCGCCGTGACGTCACAATCTAAGATGGCGGACACAGGCTCCCGGCTCCACACCCTGAACCCTGTTTAGGAGCCCCATTCATATACTACTCAAATCACTTCCAAACTAATACGTAAAAAATCCCAAACAAGTTCGTTAATGGAAAATATTCTACTAAAGGGGTAGAAATGGGGAACATTTAAAAAAAAAATCGCTATAACTGCCTTAATATGGAAATTTCACTTCCATTTTAACGTTTTATAACTCGTAGGAGTAATGCCAAAAACTTTTGTCTTAATAAATTTTTAATACGATTAGTCATAACTTCAAAGAATTGAAAAAAACAAGGGCTGGAGAGTAGTATAGGAAAGTATTTTCTGGCACAGGCGCCAGGTGGTGGTTGTGGTGTCGGTGTCAGCCATCTTGGATTGTGATGTCACGGCGGCCATCTTGGACTCAAAAATTCCTCAAAATTCCTCAAAAATGACTCAAAAATTCCCGTTTTGAGGAAAAATCTCCCGTTATCGAGAGAAAAATTCCCGTTTCGAGGGAAAATTAGGATTTCGAAAAACCTCAAAAGTCTTTTGCCTTAGAAAGAACACAAATTCCTTAAATAGGTATAAGCATCCATGTCTACAGCCTACGATAAGCCACTTTTAGGATAATGACGTCACCGTTGCAATTTACGTTACGGCAGCAATCTTGAAAATCTTTATTATTTATCCAATTTTAATGAAAAATTTAAAAATTTATAAAAAATTCACCTTCTGTTAAGCCATTTCTAGGAATAAGGATACCATGACCACCATCTTGGATAATGACGTCACCGTTGCAATTTATGTTGCGCACACCATTTTGAAAAACTAATTTTTTGTTAGAAATCCAGGAAAAATTTTAAAAATCATTAAAAATTTATTTAATCGAATAAATAATAAAAATATTAAAAACCATTGTTAAAATCATCGATACGGTCGCCATCTTGGATTATATAAACGTTGCATATTTCATTACACCCGCCATCTTGGTTGAGTACTATGTCATCGTTACACTTATTGTTACGATCGTCATATTGGATCCTTTTAATGTTGCAATTACCATTATGGTCGCCATCTTTAAATTTAGACGCCATCTTGGAAATCCGTAATTTTTATGTTAGAAAATCGGGAAAAATTCCAAAATTCATCAAAAAATTAACTTAATAGAATTCTGATTGATTATTTAGATTCCAGGCCTTGGTTCGAAAGCGGTGAGGCCAAAAAAAATTCAGTTCCTTCCTCCACAGAAGCCACCTTCAGACTGACCTACCACCAATATCAAGGTATATATCGACAGTTGGTATGACGTCATGTCCGCCATCTTGTCTTCGTCCGCTGGAGACCGTCATCTGATTTTCGTCTGCTAAATTGTGCTGGCGACATGTTAATATAATTTTCTGTTCACCATAACTTTAACCTCACTGTTGGCATTGAACTTTGTCATTGACCTTGAAATTTGACTTTGACGTAGAACTTTGACCTTGACCTTGAAATTTGACCTTGACCTTGCAATTTGGCCTTGACCTTGATCTTTGACTTTGACCTTGACGTACATCATGGATCCGTCATTTTTGTTCAGTACATGCTACAAGGAGCTACCACATGCTAGTGGTCATTGCCACCATCATTTTTTCGTCTTCTGGAGGACACTATCTTGTGTGTACTCGTCTTACCATCATGCTAGTTTTATTCTAACCTGCTACAGTGCAGTAATCATTTATTATTACTTAGGTGTCCGCCATCTTTAAATTCGACCCCCATCTTGAAATCATGTAATTATTTAGCTTGAAATGCGGGAAAAATTCCAAAAGTATCCAAAAAAATCATTTATTAATTTTCAAATTGAATCTCTGGATTCCTGTCCACGGTTAGATTCTTGACCAGTGACAGTTGTAACTAATTATTAAATAAATTTTAGTTTCTGTCTTCCATGAACTTTCGCGAAGTTTATTAATCATTCACTCTACGAAAAACAACTCAAGTCAATATACCTGACCAACGAATAAATACAGCGACGATTAGCCTATTATGAAAGTCTAATTTTTCATTAATCTGAATAACCTATACAACGTTCATGTGCAAAGCCACACATATAGAACAATTGTCTTCAGTCCATGAGACCGAGTAATGTCATTATAAGATGTATATGTAAGTCATTTTAGGACCGCATGACCTTCGTCGTTAGCTAATTATTTTCAATTAATCAATCGTGACATTTTTTTTACATACTAAAGGACCAAGTGACCTTGAAAATTTTTTTAGTAACACCAAGAGGTTTTAAACTAGTAAGTATTCAATCACTACATTTTGTACTTCAAGCAATCAACAAAAAGGAAGCAACGTCAATGAAAATACAGCACCGCCAACGAAAAGGCAGCACATTTGGAAGAACCGACAACGAAAAGGCAGCAACGACATCGAAAAGGCAGCACATTTGGAAGCACCGACAACGAAAAGGCAGCACCGCCAACGAAAAGGCAGATCATTTGAAAGCAACGACATCGAAAATGCAACACCGACAACGAAAAGGCAGCACCGCCAACGATAAAGCAGCTCATTTGGAAGCACCGACAACTAAAAGGCAGCACCGCCAACGAAAAGGCAGCACATTTGGAAGCACCGCCAACGAAAACGGCACATTTGGAAACACTGACAACGAAAAGGCAGCACCGCCAACGAAAAGGCAGCTCATTTGGAAGCACCGACAGTAAAAGGCAGCACCAGCAACGAAAAGGCAGCACATTTGTCATTGGCTCCAATATTCATCGGCTCCAATATTCATGGGCTCAAATACCAATGGGTTCCAAATGCTCCAAATGCTCCAACAGTCTTATGGCTCCTATAGTCATTGGCTGCAATAGTCATTGAATACAATATTCATTGGCTCCAATATTCATTGGCTACAATATTCATGGGCTCCAAATTCTCCAAAAGGCCCCAAATGCTCCAAAAGACTCCAAATGCTCCAAATGCAACAAAAGCTCCAAAAGGCTCCAAATGCTCTAAAAGGCTCCAAAAGGCTCCAAAAGTCTTTTGGCTCCTATAGTCATTGGCTCGAATAGTCATTGGCTACAATATTCATTTGCTCCAATATACATTGGCTCCAATATTCATTGTCTCCAATATTCATTGGCTCTAAAATTCATTGGCTCCAATATTCATTGGCTGCAATATTCATTAGCTTCAAATGCTCCAAAAAGCTCCAAAGGCTTCAAATGCTCCAAATGGCTCCAAATGCTCCAAAATGCTCCAAATGCTCCAAAAGGCTCCAAATGCTCCAAAAGGCTCCAAATGCTCCAAATGGCTCCAAATGCTCCAAAAGTCTTTAAATGCTCCAAAAGGCTCTAAACGGCTCCATCAGTCTTTTGGCTCCTATAGTCATTGTCTCCAATAGTCATTGGATCCAATATTCATGGCTCCAATATTCCATAGCTCCATCAGTCATTGACACCAACAGTCTTTTTAGTTCCGAAAGTCTGTTGGCTCCAAATATATTTGGCTAGAATACTTCGAGTCTAAGATACTATGAGGTCACATGGCTACGAGTCTAAAATGATCTATCTGGTTACGAGTTATACATGTCTTGAGAGGCTTTAGAGCTACGAAGCTTCTATTACACAAGTTTACATGACTGCGAGGATACAGGACTACAAGTCTGCATGAGTACTTGACTACGAACCTACTCGTCTACAAGGCTCCAGTTGTCGCATCTGTCTTCGACGTAATTTTCTCTTTTGTTACAACTGCTCCATCAGCATCATGTTATAAGATTTCAAGGTTGCTTGCTTACGCAGCTTCAAGTATACGAGGCTACAGAGCTACGAAGCTTCTAGAACACAAGTTTACGTGACTGCGTGGATACAGGGATACAAGTCTGCATGAGTTCTTGACTACGAACTTCTCGTCTACAAGGCTCCAATTGCCACATCTGTCTTCGACGGAATTTTCTCTTTTGTAACATCTGCACCATCAGCTTTATGTTATAGAATTACAAGAATACTTGCTTACGTAGCTTCAAGTCTACAAGGCTCCATTGCATCATGACTACGAGATTACGAGCCATGAGGTTACGAGACTATGCGATTGCAAGTCTTCAAGGTTACGTTATCGAGAGGCTATAGGACTACGAAGCTTCCAGAATGCATGGTTACGAGGCTGCATGACTAATTGGTCGCGTGGCTACGAATCTTTATGTCTCTGACTACAATAGCACTATTCAGTGGTAAGAGTTAATTTATCTCATGCAAAGGTACTTGCTGCAAGTAGTTCCGCTTTTCAACATCAGATGACGTCACGTGTTGCTTGCAGGTAAATAATATTTATTTCTTTTAAGCGGGATGCGGGATGCTCACTATCGATCGCATAAGAAGGATGGCTTCGATAGTCTCCAAGGAGAAGGAAGTTCGTCCTTCCTGCTAGTGCTTCTCAGATTTCTCACGGTCCGCCATCTTGGATTGCGACGTCACGGTGGCCATCTTGGATGGGTGTGACCTTGACCTTTGACCGAAACCGCAGGAATGATCGCAAGCACACGTATCAACCATCAAAATATTGACAAGAATAATCAGGAGCACACGGAGAAAACCACCATAATATTGACAAGAATAATCAGAAGCACACGGAGAAAAACTACTAACGTTTTCTTTGATATCATTAAATTAAAGGAAAAAATTATTTAAAAATAAAAAATAATAAAAAATTAAAAAAAATAAAAAATAAATAAACAGATTCTGCTAGTTTGTAAACTTATCATTGTAGAGCAAAGATAGAGTTCTAGTACAAGCCAGAATTTTATATATTATTTATATATTTTTTTAATTTTTTATTATTTTCTTTTCCTGTAATTTTATGATATCAAAGAAAACGTTAGTCGTTTTTCTCCGTGTGCTTCTGATTATTCTTGTCAATATTATGGTGGTTTTCTCCGTGTGCTCCTGATTATTCTTGTCAATATTTTTATGGTTAATACGTGTGCTTGTGATCATTCCTGCGGTTTCGGTCAAAGATCAAGGTTACACCCATCCAAGATGGCCGCCGCGACGTCGCAATCCAAGATGGCGGACCGTGAGAAATCTGAGAAGCACTAGCAGGAAGGACGAACTTCCTTCTCCTTGGAGACTATCGAAGCCATCCTTCTTATGCGATCGATAGTGAGCATCCCGCATCCCGCTTAAAAGAAATAAATATTATTTACCTGCAAGCAACACGTGACGTCATCTGATGTTGAAAAGCGGAACTACTTGCAGCAAGTACCTTTGCATGAGATATATTAACTCTTACCACTGAATAGTGCTATTGTAGTCAGAGACATGAAGATTCATAGCCACGCGACCAATTAGTCATGCAGTCTCGTAACCATGCGTTCTGGAAGCTTCGTAGTCCTATAGCCTCTCGATAACGTAACCCTGAAGACTTGCAATCGCATAGTCTCGTTACCTCATGGCTCGTAATCTCGTAGTCATGATGCAATGGAGCCTTGTAGACTTGAAGCTACGTAAGCAAGTATTCTTGTAATTCTATAACATAAAGCTGATGGTGCAGATGTAACAAAAGAGAAAATTCCGTCGAAGACAGATGCGACAACTGGAGCCTTGTAGACGAGTAGGTTCGTAGTCAAGTACTCATGCAGACTTGTAGTCCTGTATCCTCGCAGTCACGTAAACTTGTGTAATAGAAGCTTCGTAGCTCTATAGCCTCTCAAGACATGTATAACTCGTAACCAGATAGATCATTTTAGACTCGTAGCCATGTGACCTCATAGTATCTTAGACTCGAAGTATTCTAGCCAAATGTATTTGGAGCCAACAGACTTTTGGAACTAAAAAGACTGTTGGTGTCAATGACTGATGGAGCTATTGAATATTGGAGCCATGAATATTGGAGCCAATGACTATTGGAGACAATGACTATAGGAGCCAAAAGACTGATGGAGCCTTTTAGAGCCTTTTGGAGCATTTAAAGACTTTTGGAGCATTTGGAGCCATTTGGAGCATTTGGAGCCTTTTGGAGCATTTGGAGCCTTTTGGAGCATTTGGAGCATTTTGGAGCAATTGGAGCCTTTGGAGCCTTTGGAGCCTTTTGGAGCATTGGAGCCATTTGGATCATTTAGAGCCTTTTGGAGCATTTGGAGCCATTTGGAGCATTTGGAGCCATTTGGAGCATTTGGAGCCTTTGGAGACTTTTCGAGCATTTGGAGCCCATGAATATTGGAGCCAATGAATATTGGAGCCAATGAATATTGGAGGCAATGAATATTGGAAATCATAAATCCAATGGACCGAGCTAGGTATTTAATAATATTAAAGCAATACGATAAACAAATAAAATTCATTCATATATTTCTTTAAAGCACAATTTGTATAATTCAGTAATCCGTTTTCAAAAAATGTAAAAAAAAAGAATAACTTTCATGGCCGAGTTTTGAACCACACTCCTCTAGCTGAAATTACTAAAACCACTCCGTTATGAAGCCTTACAGGAGATAGGGAAATATCTAGTATAAATTTTATACTACCTGTATCCTTAGGTTTTGTAAAACTGGAAATTACAATTTACTCTAAATGTTTTAGTTTACTAAATATATATTTCTGGTTAGTTTCACTATCATTGCGTTTAATTAGGCACATCAATACGTATTGAACGTCCCCCAATTTTTATGAAAGTGACTTTATATGGATTTATGTTCATACACGTGGGTTCGACATCTTCCTGTCAAAATTACCCATAACGCGCTAGAAGATATATCTTCAAAACGGACCTTCCAGCCAGCCTGCATGGCGAGTGAAGTGTGGCATAGCGGCTACTGGGTCGACTATATGCAGTTGTTCGGGAAACCGGAGCACCCCGAATAAAACCCCATCCATGACCGCACGGCCACGTTTACTACTTGCGGAAAAACTGAGAATTGAACTTGGATTAACTTGTTCCTAAACTATATAGTTCCTATAGTTAAAAGAAGATTGAAAATTCCAAGCACAAAAATGTCCTCTAAGGATCATTAATTTGTATACTTTTATAACATTTTATACAATATGAATGGTTTGTTCAGCCAAACTAATAAAATATAGATATAATTATTCAAAAAAATGTATTATTTTTTTGTAATCCTATCATTTTCATTAATTTATTTTGTTAATGCATAAACCTATTTATAATTAAAATAAATAACCCATTATAAAACGACATTATATATTTTATAGTCATTAAAAGTTTATATATATTTTTTGTAGTTTCATCCAGTTCACAAAAATTTTGTTTAGAATTTGGTGGCTGTGATTTATTAAAATAACAAAAGTAGTGGTAGCGGGTATGTTCTGGACCATCAAAGGATATGCAAATTGGGTACTTAATAAATGTTGCCACCCTCTCCATCAAACTCCCCTCCCCTTCCACTGTCATTTATCAATTATTTTATTCTATAAAACTCCCCCCTCCTATTCCCCCTCCCGAGACCACCACTCCTCACACACACTATCAAGGGGCTAAGCACGTTAATTATTATTTATTGAAAATTTTCATTGATTTATTGGTGAAAGTTACAGGTGTATTCCACCCTCCTCTAAAACTTTTAAATTTCAATTTGTATTTAATGAAAAAAGATCTAATACAAACAAAATTTCGTATTACTTCTTGATTTGGCGAAAATTTAAATTTTCAAGTCACCTCGAATTTCAACGACTAGACATTAAGTGTGAGGTGCCCACATCCTTTTCAGATTCAATACAGAAATAAACAGGAGTTACGCCCTCCGAAAACATGCAAAGCGAAATAAAGAAATTCTTACTTCAAGAAATGTTCTGCCCTCATACTGTCACGCAATACTTTGCACCGAAAACGAGCGCTTCAGGATAAGTGCCTGAAGTTAAAAAGTGGTTGAAACATGCATACAGCACAATTTTGTTCACATTAACAGACATTCAACATGACAATTATTGCAGAAAACTTTTAAATGTTATAAAACAGTTAGAAAAATATTAATATATAAACAAAGATTTCTGAAAAATAAAAACCTTCCACCTACCCAATCCCACAAAATTCAAAAACTCGTTATCATTGAAGCCCGATAAAACATAGTTTCCAAAAATCGAAAAATTACACCATCTTCTCTCCCCTATAGCCTACTTCCAACTAACATGGCTTCCACTAGCGGGAATCGCCTGAAGGTTCATGTTTTCCTACCCTCTCCCCATATGAGACATAAAGACATACCTCAATGTCGGGCCTCCTTATTCTCTTCCGTCGGAATCTTTCATGAGAAAGGGGGAGTGGACCACTAGAGACGAGCCCTTGTACAAACTTCACACATAACTAGGGACCAGAAAAATTCGCGTATTAACTGACCTCTAGGATAGCCTCCATTATCCTCTGCATTTCTCAAGTAAACATGCATGTTCATTGGGTACTAAACTGTGAGGGGTCTCCACTGGGTAGCTTGTGATTCGACGGTTCTTTGGTCGATAGTCTCTCATTGGCCCAGAGAGCTCCAGTTAAACTGCGAGCCAATAGCAGAACCAGCAGAATTGTACACATGTTGGAATTTCAGCCCATCACGAAATGAATCCGCGAATTTTTCCGGTCTCTACACATAACTCACACAGGAATAATCATTTACATTTGCGACGTCAAAAGCGCGCTCGATAAGGGGGTGCCTCCCAGTTCAGGTCATGATTTTATATTTATACTAGCAGACCCGACAGACGTTGTCCTGTACACACGTCGTTAATTCGAATATTTCAAACATTCTTCAATAAGCTGTAACAATCTGGACTGTTTTCATGAAAATTATTATTCAAGAGTTATTTTAATATCTAACTTCATTACATGTACACTTATACAAATTCGACCGATCGGTAACATGTGAGTATATACTGTGTGTGTAAGTATGCATATACTGTATGAGTGAAGTGAAATGTAGAAGCTGTGTTAACTAAAAAGATGCATCTATTACCACACTCCACGGATGAAATTTGTAGACTGGATAATAGCAGCCACTGTCTATGATTATTGACACGGATATTTCTAGGCGTCACCGAAAATTTTAAGTGAATGAAATGACTGATTACAGGTTGGGATATTATCCGTGGATTGTGGCAATAACAGCATCGTAAATACAAACTTTAACTTGTTTTAAGTAAAGGTAAACAATCTTATAATGAAACTATTTTATAACATTTATTTATTAATTTACAAAAACTTAATTTATCCTAATGCTATTGGATGTACAATATTTTTAGTTAATCCTTGAGGTGTATAAACAAACAAATTCGATGGTTTTCCAACTCTGGAACATGCAACACATAATTGACCGTGAGAAAAACACGGATTTTCTAAATCTAAGCCACAAATTGTCATGGTTTGGCCTTGTGACTTATTTATAGTCATAGCATATGCCAAGCGGATTGGAAATTGTAAACATTTGAATGGTATAAGCGAATCTGAAGAAATCATTGGGATCCGTGGTAGAAGTACAACCTCACCTTGAAATTTTCCACTCAAAATAGTAGCTTCAAGAATGTTGCCCATGATTTTTTTTATAACTAATCACGTCCCATTACATAATTTCGGAGCATTCAAATTTCGAAGCAAAATTATAGGTGAACCAACCTTCAGTCGCAAATTATGTGGTGGTATTCCAGGTAAATGTAATGAATTTAAAAATTCTACAGGATAGTTAACAACTTCATCAGGATCAACAACATGGTCGATCGATTTAAATGTAGTTTCATTACCAGGCAGTAATTGCTGCATTTTGAAATGGATGGCATCAACATCTAAATTTTTTCGCAGCTAAAATTGCTCTCTCTCGTAGCCATCCATGATTAGTACAATTATTTCTCAAATCTGGAAAGATACTGTTTATTAACTCATCTTTGGTAGCCACCATGTTGCAAAAATTCTCTGGAAGTCGAATATATTGTGTATCTTCATACAATTCAATTTTACCATTGCCAATATCCAACAATTGTTCAGAGAATCTTGACGCTAATGGATCATTTTGAAGTTGAACGCGCATATTAATAGTAAGGCATAATTTGCTTACACTTCGCCATAGATAAGATTCTTTTAAACATGCGTTTATTTCGTCTGCATATGTCGCGCGTGAAATGACTGGTAATGTTTGTCTCAAATCACCAGACAGCAACAATAGAGCACCACCTAAAAGCCTAGTATTATCCTTGATATCTTTCAGGGACCTGTCGAGAGCTTCAAGAGAATGCTTGTGGGCCATGGTACATTCATCCCAGATAATAATTTTGCATTTTCTCAAAACTTGAGCCATGCCTGAATGCTTCTTTATGTTACACATTGCTTCGGGATTTGTGTTAACATTCAAAGGTAATTTAAGCGCTGAATGCGCCGTCCGTCCACCATCAAGTAACGTTGCTGCGATTCCTGATGAAGCAATAGCCAATGCAATATTATTTTGTCATCGGATGCGCGCAAGTATCAATGAAATGAGTAATGTTTACCAGTACCACCTGGTGCATCCAAAAAAAAGAATCCACCTTGTTGCGCTGCAATTGATACATTAATTTGATCATATACATTTCGTTGCTCAGCAGTGAGCAATTGTTCATTATTGGCAACAAAAGTAGCCAAAGAAGTTCTATCGAAGTGGTGTTCCCGTTGAACATCGCTGTTGATGGTATCTACTGCTGGGCGGTTCGGCGCTGGCATGCTGAAATGGATGAGCGCCATATTCGAAATAAGAATACAAATATCCTCAATTATTAATGACTCATTATATATTTCTGCGGAGAATTCAATATTTTGATTCTGATTAGTAATTCTAATCAGATGTAAAATATCCTCACTCATTGAGTCTTTATATTTGTCCCACAAAGCAGATGCTTCAGACGGAAAACACATTGTCAATATTATTGAAAATAATTGACGAATTTGTTGTGGAGATGAACTCAGTGCTGCATCTGCAAGTGTGAGATCCCAATGGTTATCATCCTCCAATAAATGTAACTCACGACACGCATCAAAGAAAGTGTCGTATAAAGTACCATTGACTTTTCGCAAATATCGGAAAGATGTTGGTCCAGGAACGTTAACCAATAACAAACGCAAAAAAAAAACATTCGCGTTGCTTAGGATGAACTGTATATATTCGACCTAAAGTATTTGTCATAAATATGTCGGTGAATCCTGGGACTGGAATGCCTCGTTTCCGTGGTTCCCAATTCTTTGATTGTTTATTCCACGTAAAAAATTTAGGAACATCAGTATACTTTAATGTCCTTGCGAATTAACCAACAACATCTTGTCGGCAACAAAGGTTGAAAAATTCAGTAAGAGTTGTTTTTGGAGCCGTTAAAGCTTGTTGTAGTGCAGTCTGTTCTGTAAAGTAAACACGCTGTCCGTTTTCAAGATGCACAGCCAAATGTATAACAGCAGGATCCCTTTCATGTATAGGAAACGTAAAAATGCGCCAAATAGCTTCGTTACTGCTTATGTATCGACCCATTTGATAACGTGTAATTTCGTCATTGTCATTTACATTTTAAACAGCGAATACAGCTTTATCACTGCCCTTGTGAACATACTTACAAATGTATTTTATAGATTTCACTGAACTGCATAGTTCAACGTTTATGTGCGCTTTATAGGTTTTGCACAGCAATGGTGAATATGGAACTACCCAGCGATTATCAATATCTACTCTCACACCGTTTGACAGACGCAATTCATATGATTGACCGCCATTGTCTACGTCTCTACGCCGGTAAGATGGATAACCGGCAATATAGGTGATAGTATCAGATTGGCATGGTTTTGGAAAACGTTTCGTACATTTTCCATTGTCCATACATGGTGACATCATGTTTAGAGTACCACATGGACCATGGATCATATTAGTAGTTACAATGTCAAACAATTCTTGATCAACATTCGGATCTGGAATTTCGGGTGAAATAATTTTGTCGATTTCTTCTGGGCGTACTTTATCCACCAACCAAATCAAAATATGCGCATGTGGTAAACCTCGTTTTTGCCATTCAACAGAGTAAAGCCAACAATGTGTTTCACCAAATACCGAGTGATGTGTAATCAAATTCATCAAAGATTTTAATTTTTGTTTAAAAACACGTGCAATGATATCATGACGATGCATCGATGTTTGACCTGGCAACAACAAACTTTGAATTTCATCCCAGTTTGGATTACACGTAAATGTGATAAAAAGATCTGGTCGGCCATATGCACGTACGTAAGTCATGGCGTCTTGAATATACTCTTGCATATGACGCGGACTACCAATGTATGATGATGGGAGAATATATGCGCTACCGATGTTGTTGATGTCATTAGATGCATCTACATTACCAATAACGGCGTCACGCAAATGAATGTACTCCTCAGCACGAAGTTTTGTTTGATTAAATTTTATATATCGTAATCTCTCACTTTCGATTTATACGTACATATCGACAATATACTGATGAAATAGCTGTCTGCATCGGAGAATGGTATTGTCTTCATTAGCACGAATCATCAATCGATATGCGTAGAAGTTCATAGCACTAACTTTCTTGATCAGTTCTTCACCTGCAAATAAATATATATATGAGAGATACAGAAATTATTTGGAAAAAAAAAATCTGTAAGATAGTCTATAAGTTGTACCTGTAGTTGGATTCCTTTGTTTAATACTTAAATGGTATCCATCTTCTCCTTCCCAAAATATCAACGGATACTGCAATGCATCGTAAGAACGATGATTGTCTTGAATTATTTGCATCGAATTATCTCTGCGTGGAATGCAAATGTCCCGACGTTCACATGGGTCACCAGCCATAACAACTGCAACTTCATTAATAGTTGGAACATTATATGTGCCTGCGTGCTCTCCGTAGGGCACTTTGTCTGCTTTAATAATAATGGCGTAGTTGTCGTTTTGCAGTCTGCTAGAAAAATTCTTGAACAATTGCAACAACTGGTTATGGTTTTGCAAAAACGTTTCCAAAATGTCCACAATTTCTCGTTCCTCCATCTGCTCTATATAGTTGTAAGCGCAGCGTGTGTGTGATTGTTGCTCCTCATTGCCCATAAAATAAATTTGTAAAAATTTTGGATCCGCATCAGGCATTGGGAGCAATGAACCAATTTGGTTGTACACTTGACCTTGAATTTTGAATGTAGATTCGAAATTACGACCATCTTCATTATGAACAATTTTTGTTGCTCTAAATGATGTCATTTGGAAGCATGAATTGAATTTACGAATTTTTCGCAAAAACAATTTCGATTGAGATGTGGTGCCAGCTAAAAGTGTTTTTAAAGGTTCCGGCGGTGGATTTAGCGATGGCAGTGAAATTTTTCCAGATGCGCAACATAAACCAGCTGATTCACCTTTGTACTTGAAAGCATGACAATGTTGACACTTTTTGTCCATACTACCGATCGAGATTAATGCATGTGACGAATAGTTGATTTCAGGATCATATTCAAACGCAAGGCGATTGAGTGATGCTCTTGTCAATGCTCGATCATTTTGCATCCGGCGTTGGTTACGTTCTCTATGTAAATCCGTCGCTTGTTGACGTGCCTCTCGTTGTCTTACTGCATTAGCACGAAGACGTCGAGTGCGTTGTACTGAATTTTCATTCGAACGTGTAGATGCAACTTGATCTCTCAGATTTGCATTATCCGCCGAGTGTTCTTCATCTGTTCTATTTATTCGACGATCATGAACCAATTGCGCGTTCGGAGTACGTCGACCAATATTTCTGGCTCTTCCTCGAAAACGTGGCATTTTTCTGAAAAAAAAAAAAATACTGTAAAATAATACGCAACGAATGTGAGTTTTTTTTTATTGAGAGTGAAATTTTAATTAATTAACAAAAATTATTTATTGTAACAAATTTTAGATAAAAAACGTGTAATTTTATTTTTTTGCTTGATAACTTTTAAAATGAATAATTTTTTCCAAAGTAAATAATTTTTAATAGAATTTTTTTCAAATTTTTTTATAGTTTAATTTTAAATAGTTTTTTTATTTTAAAAATGAATAATTTGTATTAAAAATTATTGAAAAAATTCGTTATGGAATCAATAAACTACACAAATAATTTTTAGGTTAGGTTGGTTGTTAACAAATTTATACGAAATAAACTCAAGTAATCCACAACGAATATGAGTTATTTATTGAAAATAAAATTTTTAATTATCACCGAAAACGATTTAAAGTATGTAATTTTTAATAGAATTTTTTTCTAATTTTTTAATAATTATTTTTATTTAAAACATGAATAAAAAAAGTTTTAAAAATTTATTATGAAATTAATGAGCTACACAAATACATTTTTAGGTTAGGTTGGTTGTTATAAAACTGACGTTATAAAATTCTAATTTTTATTAAAAACAATTGAAAAATATATATACCAAATAATTATTAGGTTATGTTGGTTGTTATAAAACTCACGTTATAAAGTTCTAATTTTTATTAAAAACAATTGAAAAATAGGTTATGAAGTCAATAAGCTACCAAATAATTTTTAGGTTAGGTTGGTTGTTATAAAACTCACGTGTAAATTTGATAAAAAATTTATACAAAATATATAGGGGAAAGTGGGGAAATACCGCACACTTAAGGAATAAGTGCTATAAATTGAAATTTATTATTTATTTAAAAATATGCTGACTAATTATACGAACCTAGATCTATACCTTTTGCATCTCTATAATATAATCTGCAAAAAACTAATAAGTTTATTTACATTTTACAACAAAACAAAATGATGCAATTGTGCGGTATTTCCCACCCCATGGGGCAATACCGCACACACCATGGGGCAATGTCGCACACCATATTATTATGTACAAGCACCACATCATAAACTAACTACCGACTATGTAGCATAAATTACACACTCCATTTAAACTTGGTATTACATTTAGACCTTTGGGAACAATATAAAACTAAGACATGTATATCAGGCCAAAAAATTGCACATTAGAATGATTTCTACATAATAAGTAAGTATTAATTTTTTTATGTTTTACTCTCACAGTCCACCAAATGCTTTGCAAAAGTCACACACAACATTTTCTGCTGTGTCAGATGCGCTACAGTCAGCATGTACCCATCCCGAACAAAAAACACATCTGAACCACAACTCCTTATTTCTGCCAAACTCCCTACAAAACATGCACGTGTCACTTGAATCAGGTGTAGGCGTAGTTGCAATTTGGTTAAATAATTGGTCAAGATCGTCAATATCATTGTCATCGCATAAATGTGCAAAAGAATCTGCATCACTTGCTTCATCGGAACTGGCAGTGTCAAAAAGTTTCTTCTTTGGACCAAATTTGCTTATTTTCTTACTATTCTTTACTGTCTTCTCAAGCTTCAATTTCTTATTGCTGGTGATCATACGCCTGTCAGGATTCGCTTCTCTTTTCTTAGCTTTTAGGTTTTTTTTATGTTCTTTGCTTGTTTTTTCTTCATAGCTTCTTCAAGCACGACTTTAGTTGGAGTTGCAGTAAAAATTACCGAATGCTGCCTAGACCGATACCTAGGTGTTGCCTCTGAAGGTCCAGCTGTAGGTCTAAGACAAGGAATAGGATTTACATCAGAAAACCTAATGGAAGTTGTAGCAGTAGATAAATCCTTTTCAGTAGGCCTAATGACAGTTTGCTGGTAACATTCAGCGTTTTCACTCGATTCATTCACAACATTTTCTTCCTGAATGTTTTCATTTTCACTGACTGTAGGCCTAACCATATGATCATGACTATTCTCGACTTCACTTCTTTCTGCGACATCATCAGAAACAGTTACAAGGTCAGACGTACGCCTGGAACTTATCTGAGTGGTAGGGAATGTAAAATCATCCTTTGTGAATTTATCAAGATTCATGGGATAAATTCCTGCAGCAGAGAATCCAGAAACTCCTTTCTCAATAGTCGCAACCCTCATAAATGTTTTGTTGAACAACATTGCAACATCGACTGCATTTATCCTTTTAAATGCATTTACCTTAATAAAAAAGTCGCACTCTCTGTTGTAGGCATTTTTTTAAGGGACCAAAGAATGTTAAGTCCAGTGGTTGGATACGATGCGAGGTGTGAGGAGGAATCGTTATCATAACAATACCATGATCTCGACAAAAATTGAATGCATTTAATGTCTTGTGAGAGTTATGGTTATCGGTGATCAACAGCACTGGGTCTTCTTTTGTTGGCTTAGCATGTGCTTAAAAATGCTCCAGCCATTTAATGAAAAGATCTTCGTTGATCCACCCATTCTTAGAGCAGTCATATATTGCCCCTTCAGGACCTCCCTTCTTCAAAGTTGGACTCATCCTCACTCTTGGGAAAACAAACATCGGTGGTATGTATGACCCACTTGCACTCATAGCCATGCAGACAGTTATGTTTTTGCCTCTGTCCAGGCTTGTTAGTGATACAAACTTGTTTTGCCTTTGGGCGCCAACATTTTTACTTGGAGTCTGAACAACAGATATTCCTGTCTCATCCATATTGAATATTCTTGACCCCTGAAATTTGTGTTTCGTCATCACTGTTTCAAGGTTTGAAGAAAACTCTTTTACAGCAGCTTCACTGAACCCAATAACTCTATTCAAACTCGTTGCTTCTGGCTTGCGAAGGCTGACTTGTGTATTTCGCTTAAGAAACCCTCGAAGCCAGTCTTTTCCAGCTGTTCGAGAACTTGCATTAAAATCATTCCGGATAGAATTTTTCTCAGCGAATTCGAAATCAATTCGGTGCAAATCTACAGGCGTGATTCCATGAAACATTCTAGCCATCGTTATTATATGATTGGTTAGTTCCTTTTCTTGGGCTGCTGAGAAGACGGAGTTTCTACCTAAGCTAGCTTCATGTGAGTGTCCAGATTTGTACCAATCTTTTAGAGTGGATACAGGAATCCCAAAAGATCTTGCTGCTTCCCTAAGCCCTCGACCCATTGCCATGGCATTCAATGATTCCTTCATACTCTCTGCAGTCCATTTCGCTCTATTTGTGGTTCTCACTCTCTTCCTTGCCATCTGTGAAAACAGTTTTAAAAGAATACTTGTAGGAGTCATATCCACTATGTAACATTGTATCGTAACATACAACTGTATGAAAACAAATCCTTACAGTTGGCCTAAAAGAGCCGACCAAATTAGCTTATAAGACCATGCCAGGTAGTTTTATAAGGGTCTTGACAATATTTATACACCAAATTTATCAAAAAATTTGCTGCATAAACATGTGAAAAATAAGCAAAAATATTGTTCATGTATTGTATTTTATTATTCACCTTTATTGACAGGCAACACAAAGTTGCTTAAAAATAATGTTTTGCACCTACACATGATTTCTGTTAGTCTATTTTAAATAAATTACTGTTTAAAATTTTACCGGAATTCTTTATGATAAATTACGTTTTCTATCTGGAAAAATAGATTTAAAAATTATATTTAGTCATAAAACCACAACAAAGGGGCAATACCGCACAGTGTACGCCATTACCCACCCTACTTGTGCGGTAATACCCCACGATGTGTTCCGCCATTTTAGCTCCTCTAAACAAGAAACAAAGTTCGTTATTCAAACGATATATTTAGCAGGTTACCGTAAAAAAAATGCCGAATCCAACCAGTTATATGAATTAAACTTAAATTGAATATAAATAGTACTTACCTCTTAAATAAGAAACAACAAAATAAGAAAGAAATGTTAAAAAAACTTTCGGAGCAGGTCGCGACACTCATACGGCTACTACCAAAATAGTCTCTTACTACTTAGTTCACCCACTCTCCCGCTAGAGCGTGCCACGTACAAGGCGGCGCTCAGCCTACAGTTAACACAAAAAAGGGGCTGTGCGGTATTGCCCACCTGTGCGGTATTTCACCACTTTCCCCTACTTACTTCGATTCCACCCTAAATTAGCAAAAAGTATCGTTTTTTAGGAACACTTCAAAACTCTTCAAACATCAATTTATATTCATAGTTAATATATTAATTAGCACACGACTTAAACGAACACAATATTAACACAAAATTTCAAATATTTTTCTCAATTTGATCGCAGCACCAACTGTCGGGACAAACCATGGAGGTAAGAAGTTAGGGAGTGGTTGTATGGCGTGGATGCTGAAGTCATTTTGCTTTTTGGGACACGCCCACTAATGCGACCAAAACAAACGGCAAATACAAGTTTGAAATGGTGTTTTTAATGAAATAAAACATTGTCGTGTTGTGCTTATGGTTGTACAAAAAGGCTAGCGAAAAAGCAGACGGGAATTACATTTCACAAGTAAGTTTATATCAAACCAGGAGCTTCTATAATTGAAGTGGTGAGAGGAATAAGAGAAGATAAGACATGTCTCAAGAAAGAAGATGAGATAGTTATAGTAGCAGGTGAAAATTACGTGTTCAAGAAAGAATCAAAAAATGTGTATCTCAGTTTGAAATATGTATTACCTTCATTATGCAACACAAAAGTGGCGGTATGTACAATCCCACACAGATTTGACTTGATGGATAACTCATGTGTAAATATAGGGATAAGGAAAACTAATGAAAAAATTCTGACGCTGTAGTAAGTACAATTTTGTACGAGTAATAGATGTTAGGGATTTTCCTAGAACATGTTTTACAAGGCATGGATTGCATTATAATAAGAATGATAAGAGAAACTTAGCCTCTAAATTTTTAAGTAATATATCTAGTAAGGTAGTCCATAATAACATAATTCAATTACCTTGGGTTACAGTTAAAAAAAAACTAATTACAAATACAATGGGCTATCCAAATTATTTCTAAAGAAAACTAAAAGATTTTTGTTAATTTTATACTATATCCTATAACAGAGAGAGGTTGCAAAAGCAATTCCGTAATTAAGTAATAAAACATGAATGGAAGTAGTATAGTTTGGCCGGAGCTGGGACAGGCTTCAGGCTGAGGATTGAGGAGTGTGCCGACCGCCATCTTGGATTGTGACGTCACGGCGGCCATCTTGGATGGTTGTGACCTTGACCTTTGACCTTGACCTTCACCCCGACGGCCATTTTGGATCCGCCATCTTGGATCCGCCATTATGGATGACGTAATTGTGTTCTAGAAAATTCCGGTGATGTGTTTTCCGCCATATTGGATGATGACGTCACCATTGCATTTTCCGTTACGGCCGCCATCTTTAACTTTTTTATTTATTATCCAATTTTAATGAATTTTTTTTTAAATTTATTTAAAAATTAAATAATAAAATTTTAATAAAAAATATTTAAAAAATAAACTTTTACGACACGGAGTTCGGAGTCCTCGGTTCGAACCCGGTGAGGGCAAAAAAATTAAAAAATGGCGACCGATCCTTCCCTCGCAGCGACTGCTGGCATACTGACTCCCACCACTTTTTTCATAGCATATATATCATCCGGCAGTATGACGTCATGTACGCCATCTTGAAATTTGAACGCCATCTTGAAAATATTTATTTATTATCCGATTTTAATGAAAAAAATTCCAAAATTCATCAAAAAATTTACGTATTTGAATTCTGTTTGATTATATCGATGTACGTCCTTGGTTCGATTCCCGGCGAGAGTAAACGGTCGATCCTTCCTCCATGAAAGCTACCTAGACTGATCTACCACCACCAGTACCAAGGTATATATCATCAACTGGTATGACATCATTTCCGCCATCTTGTCTTCATCTGCTGGAGACCACCATCTTGTTTTCGTCAGATAGAGTGTGCCGATACCATGTAGTATAATTATCTGGTCACTATACTTGTGTCCTCAACTGTTGACATTGAACATTGACCTTGAACTTTGACCTTGACCTTGAAATTTGGCCTTGACCTTGAAATTTGACTTTGTCCTAGAAATTTGACTTTGTCCTTGTCGACCATCATGGATCCGACATTTTATGTTCAGTACATGCTACCAGAGGATACCACCTGCTGGAGTACGCCATCTTGTGTGTGTACTTGTATTATAGAGTACATTTCCATCTGGATAATTTTATTCTAACCCGCTACAGTGCAGTAATCATTTATTACCGAGGTGCCCCCGCCATCATGAAATTCGACCGCCATCTTGAAATCATGTAATAATGTAGCTAGAAAAGCGGGAAAAAATCCAAAATTCATTAAATAAATCACTCATTAACTTACATATCGATTCGATCCGCTCCAGTCCTTGGCTCGATCCTCGATCGATGCAAAACATTTAATTTTATGAAAAAAAATAATAATTCCAATAAACCATGTTCAACATTCATAAAGAGACTTTAAATCCTCTACTACCATCATCCTATCAGACGTCAAGACTACCATATTGGAAATTCGTAATTGTAATGCTAGAGATTCGGGAAAAAGTTCAAAACTCATTGAATAAATATGTAATCTATATACTGATTGATTAGATCGACTAAGGTCCTTGGTTCGATCCCTTGTCGATACAAAACCACTTTAATTTTAAAAAAGTACCAGAAAAGTGTAAGGTTGGAGGAATAAAACACCTAAAAGTCTTTCACAAACATATTATTTATTACACAATTTCTATCCTACTACAGAATCACTTGCAAAAGCCAGCAATCTTATAAAAATTTAGCCCTGCATAGACGTACAACGACTACTTCTTAGCTCCAAATGGCTCCAAATGCTCCAAACGGCCTCCAAATGGCTCCAAAAGCTCCAACAGCCTCCAAATGCTTAACACAGTTCCAAATGGCTCCAAATGCTCCAAACGGCCTCCAAATGCTTGACAGCTCCAATAGCTCCAACAGCCTCCAAATGCTTCAAAAGGCTCCAAATGCTCCAAATGACTCCAAAAGGCTCCAAATGCTACAACAGCTCCAAAAAAAAGGCTCCAAATGCTCCAACAGCCTCCAATGCATAACACAGCTCCAAAAGGCTCCAAATGTTCCAAACGGCCTCCAAATGGCTCCAACAGCCTCCAAATGCTTAACACAGCTCTAAATGGCTCCAAATGCTCCAAACGGCCTCCAAATGCTTGACAGCTCCAAATGTCTCCAGCAGCTCCAAATGCTCCAACAGCTCCAAAAAAAGGCTCAAAATGCTCCAACAGCCTCCAAATGCTTAACACAGCTCCAAATGGCTCCAAATTCTTGACAGCTCCAAATGCATAACACAGCTCCAAATGGCTCCAAATGCTCCAAACGGCCTCCAAATGCTTGACAGCTACAAATGTCTCCAGCAGCTCCAAATGCTCCAACAGCTCCAAAAAAAGGCTCCAAATGCTCCAACAGCCTCCAAATGCTTAACACAGCTCCAAATGGCTCCAAATGCTTGGCAGCTCCAAATGCTTCAAAAGGCTCCAAATGCTCCAAATGGCTCCAACAGCTCCAAAAGACTCCAAATGCTTCAAAAGGCTCCAATTGCTCCAAGAGCTCCATCTTCAATTGGTTCCAACTGATTCCTATTACTTTTATCGAACTTGGCATGATTACTAACATGTCTTTATCAGTATACATTTTGACTGGCAGTGGTAACGTTTTTTACACCTTTAAGTTATAAGTTTTATTTAGAAATCAGATTTCGATAAATGGTAGATACCATTTGGAAATAAAATATATTAATTTATCTTTAAGTTTATACACATACATTTAATTTAAGCCATTATTGTATGTAGCCAGCTTCCCTCAGTTCTTTGAGTATGAAGGATATTTCTGTAATGTTCGAATAGTTTCCTGCACAAAGCGATCCATGTAGTAGTCGTAGCCTGTCAACCAATATGTTAGGATCTTCCCATGAGGTATAATCAATCTCTTCTGCTGCGTTCATCATCCTTGCATGTTTATTATAAATATTATAATATCTGGTGTCTTCCGTTTTAACACCAACCTCAGGGTTACTTTCCTCATCGTGCCAGTGATTATCACAAGCTTGATCAGGATAATTTATTTTATTACGACGTTTCCATCGTTTTGGTCTCAAACCACCATCACAGTCTTCGCTCTTGCATGCGTTTGGTGCTTCAGCACAGTACTCAATCATGTCAGACTTAGATGTGTCAGCACAGTCTTCGTTCACGCCAGCTCCTGATGTGTCACCACAGTCTTCAATCATGTCAGCACCACAAACTTGATCAGGATAATTTATTTTATTACGTCGTTTCCATCGTTTTGGTCTCAGACCGCCATCACAGTCTTCGAATTTGCCTGCTTTAGGTGCTTCAGTACAGTACTCAATCATGTCAGCCTCAGATGTGTCACCACAATCTTCAATCATGCCCGCTTCAGATGATTCATCAAAGTCTTCGACCTTGTAAGCTTCAGATGGTCCTCCATCTTTCTCATTTTCATGGAGAATACTAGATATTGGAGTAAATATATTTTCATTTCTAATGTGGTTACAACTTCCTTCGTTTGTTTTAAATTTTAAATTATTATCTTGATCTAGATCAGTAATTTTAGCATTAGCTTTTTCGCCTTCGTTCCTCTTCCGCGATGTTGTAGCCCAGTCTTCGTTATCTTTATTCATCTTAATTGTACAGGTCTTGTAATGTCTATCCAAGTAATATCTTCTACCAAAGGATTTCTGACACTGACTGCAATGAAATGGTTTTTGACAAGGACCCAAATTACACTCGCTTCTCTCATGTCGTTTAGCATTCTTTCTCAAGGTAAAGACCTTGCTACAGTATCTACAGTGATGACGTTTTGATACAGCAACAAATCCCGTTTCAGGATTCATATTAGTTATTGAGACTAATGCCAGATGCAAACTAAGAGTTTTGAATTAGATATATTACTTAAATAAAAAATTTTAATTATTTCATCAGCGTGAATTAATTTATCTCATTCAAAGGTACTTGTTGCAAGTAGTTCTGCTTTTCAACAACAGATGTCGCCACATGTTACTTGCAGGTAAATAATATTTAGTTCTTTTATGCGGGATGCGGGATGCTCACTAACGATCGCAAAAGAAGGATGGCTTCGCTAGACTCCAAGGAGAAGGAAGTTCGTCCATCCTGTTAGTGCTTCTAAGATTTCTCAGAGATTATTTGACTGAGTCATGTCATTTTTTTTATTCAAGGTTGCATTTAATTATTGAAATTCTGCCAATAAATCGGCACTTGTAATATTTTTATCAGGTGGAAATTTAAAAAAAAAAATATCATTACTCAGTCAAATAATCTCTGAGAAATCTAAGAAGCACTAACAGGGTGGACGAACTTCCTTCTCCTTGGAGTCTAGCGAAGCCATCCTTCTTTTGCGATCGTTAGTGAGCATCCCGCATCCCGCATAAAAGAACTAAATATTATTTACCTGCAAGTAACATGTGGCGACATCTGTTGTTGAAAAGCAGAACTACTTGCAACAAGTACCTTTGAATGAGATAAATTGATTCTCGCTGATGAAATAATTAAAAAATTTTATTTAAGTAATATATCTAATTCAAAACTCTTAGTGTGCATCTGGCATTAGTCTCAATAACTAATATGAATCCTGAAATGGGGATTTGTTGCTGTATCAAAACGTCATCACTGTAGATACTGTAGCAAGGTGTTTACCTTGAGAAAGAATGCTAAACGACATGAGAGAAGCGAGTGTAATTTGGGTCCTTGTTAAAAACCATTTCATTGCAGTCAGTGTCAGAAATCCTTTGGTAGAAGATATTACTTGGATAGACATTACAAGACCTGTACAATTAAGATGAATAAAGATAACGAAGACTGGGCTACAACATCGCGGAAGAGGAACGAAGGCGAAAAAGCTAATGCTAAAATTATTGATCTAGATCAAGATAATAATTTAAAATTTAAAACAAACGAAGGAAGTTGTAACCACATTAGAAATGAAAATATATTAACTCCAATATCTAGTCGTCTCCATGAAAATGTGAAAGATGGAGAACCACCTGAAGCTTACAAGGTCGAAGACTTTGATGAATCATCTGAGGCTGGCATGATTGAAGATTGTGGTGACACATCTGAGGCTGACATGATTGAGTACTGTACTGAAACACCTAAAGCAGGCAAGATCGAAGACTGTGATGGCAGTCTGAGACCAAAACGATGGAAACGAGGTAATAAAATAAATTATCCTGATCAAGTTTGTGGTGCTGACATGATTGAAGACTGTGGTGACACATCAGAAGCTGGCATGATTGAAGATTGTGGTGACACATCTGAGGCTGACATGATTGAGTACTGTACTGAAGCACCAAAAGCATGCAAGAGCGAAGACTGTGATGGTGGTTTGAGACCAAAACGATGGAAACGACGTAATAAAATAAATTATCCTGATCAAGCTTGTGATAATCACTGGCAAGATGACGAAAGTGACCTTGTGGTTGGTGTTAAAACGATAGACACCAGAGATAATATTTATTATAAACATGCAAGGATGATGAAGGCAGCAGAAGAGATTGATTATACCTCATGGGAAGATCCTAACATATTGGTTAACAGGCTACGACTACTACATGGATCGCTTTGTGCAGGAAACTATTCGAACATTAAAGAAATATCCTTCATACTCAAAGAACTGAGGGAAGCTGGCTACATACAATAATGGATTAAATTAAATGTATGTGTATAAACTTGAAGATAAATTAATATATTTTCTTTCCAGATGGAAGCTATCATTTATCGAAATCTGATTTCTAAATAAAACTTATAACTTAAAGGTGTAAAAAACTTTACCACTGCCAGTCAAAATGTATACTGATAAAGACATGTTAGTAATCATGCCAAGTTCGATAAAAGTAATAGGAATCAGTTGGAACCAATTGAAGATGGAGCTCTTGGAGCAATTGGAGCCTTTTGAAGCATTTGGAGTCTTTTGGAGCTGTTGGAGCCATTTGGAGCATTTGGAGCCTTTTGAAGCATTTGGAGCTGCCAAGCATTTGGAGCCATTTGGAGCTGTGTTAAGCATTTGGAGGCTGTTGGAGCATTTGGAGCCTTTTTTTGGAGCTGTTGGAGCATTTGGAGCTGCTGGAGACATTTGTAGCTGTCAAGCATTTGGAGGCCGTTTGGAGCATTTGGAGCCATTTAGAGCTGTGTTAAGCATTTGGAGGCTGTTGGAGCCATTTGGAGGCCGTTTGGAACATTTGGAGCCATTTGGAGCTGTGTTATGCATTGGAGGCTGTTGGAGCATTTGGAGCCTTTTTTTTGGAGCTGTTGGAGCATTTGGAGCCTTTTGGAGTCATTTGGAGCATTTGGAGCCTTTTGAACCATTTGGAGCTGTCAAGAATTTGGAGCATTTGGAGCTGCTGGAAACATTTGGAGCTGTCAAGCATTTGGAGGCTGTTGGAGCTGTTGGAGCTGTCAAGCATTTGGAGGCCGTTTGGAGCATTTGGAGCCATTTGGAACTGTGTTAAGCATTTGGAGGCTGTTGGAGCTTTTGGAGCCATTTGGAGGCCGTTTGGAGCATTTGGAGCCATTTGGAGCTAAGAAGTAGTCGTTGTACGTCTATGCAGGGCTAAATTTTTATAAGATTGCTGGCTTTTGCAAGTGATTCTGTAGTAGGATAGAAATTGTGTAATAAATAATATGTTTGTGAAAGACTTTTAGGTGTTTTATTCCTCCAACCTTACACTTTTCTGGTACTTTTTTAAAATTAAAGTTGTTTTGTATCGACAAGGGATCGAACCAAGGACCTTAGTCGATCTAATCAATCAGTATATAGATTACAAATTTATTTAATGAGTTTTGAACTTTTTCCCGAATCTCTAGCATTACAATTACGAATTTCCAATATGGTAGTCTTGACGTCTGATAGGATGATGGTAGTAGAGGATTTAAAGTCTCTTTATGAATGTTGAACATGGTTTATTGGAATTATTATTTTTTTTCATAAAATTAAATGTTTTGCATCGATCGAGGATCGAGCCAAGGACTGGAGCGGATCGAATCGATATGTAAGTTAATGAGTGATTTATTTAATGAATTTTGGATTTTTTCCCGCTTTTCTAGCTACATTATTACATGATTTCAAGATGGCGGTCGAATTTCATGATGGCGGGGGCACCTCGGTAATAAATGATTACTGCACTGTAGCGGGTTAGAATAAAATTATCCAGATGGAAATGTACTCTATAATACAAGTACACACACAAGATGGCGTACTCCAGCAGGTGGTATCCTCTGGTAGCATGTACTGAACATAAAATGTCGGATCCATGATGGTCGACAAGGACAAAGTCAAATTTCTAGGACAAAGTCAAATTTCAAGGTCAAGGCCAAATTTCAAGGTCAAGGTCAAAGTTCAAGGTCAATGTTCAATGTCAACAGTTGAGGACACGAGTATAGTGACCAGATAATTATACTACATGGTATCGGCACACTCTAGCTGACGAAAACAAGATGGTGGTCTCCAGCGGATGAAGACAAGATGGCGGACATGATGTCATACCAGTTGATGATATATACCTTGGTACTGGTGGTGGTAGATCAGTCTAGGTAGCTTTCATGGAGGAAGGATCGACCGTTTACTCTCGCCGGGAATCGAACCAAGGACGTACATCGATATAATCAAACAGAATTCAAATACGTTAATTTTTTGATGAATTTTGGAATTTTTTTCATTAAAATCGGATAATAAATAAATATTTTCAAGATGGCGTTCAAATTTCAAGATGGCGTACATGACGTCATACTGCCGGATGATATATATGCTATGAAAAAAGTGGTGGGAGTCAGTATGCCAGCAGTCGCTGCGAGGGAAGGATCGGTCGCCATTTTTTAATTTTTTTGCCCTCACCGGGTTCGAACCGAGGACTCCGAACTCCGTGTCGTAAAAGTTTATTTTTTAAATATTTTTTATTAAAATTTTATTATTTAATTTTTTAATAAATTTAAAAAAAAATTCATTAAAATCGGATAATAAATAAAAAAGTTAAAGATGGCGGCCGTAACGGAAAATGCAACGGTGACGTCATCATCCAATATGGCGGAAAACACATCACCGGAATTTTCTAGAACACAATTACGTCATCCAAAATGGCGGATCCAAGATGGCGGATCCAAAATGACCGTCGGGGTCAAGGTCAAACTTGTCCCGTTACGCTATGTTTCGTTACATTCCTCCGAGATGGCTGCCGTGACGTCACAATCCAATATGGCGGACCGACAATCCCACTCCTCAATCCTGACCCCACCATTGAGGAAGGAGCCTGTCGCCATTTTTAATTTTTTTGCCCTCACCGGGTTCGAACCGAGGACTACGAACTCCGTGTCGTAAATGTATGTTTTTTAAATATTTTTCATTTAATTTTATTAAGTGATTTTTTTGATGAATTTTGGAACTTTTTTCATTAAAATCGGATAATAAATAAAGATTTTCAAGATGGCGTCCAAATTTCAAGATGGCGTATATGATGTCATACTGCCGGATGATATATATGCTATGAAAAAAGTGGTGGGAGTCAGTATGCCAGCAGTCACTGTGAGGGAAGGATCGGTCGCCATTTTTTTTTGCCCTCACCGGGTTCGAACCGAGGACTCCGAACTCCGTGTCGTACATGTTTGTTTTTTGTAATTATTTTATTAAAATTTTATTATTTGAATTTTTTTTTATAATTTTTAAAAAAAATTTCATTAAATTCGGATAATAAATAAAAAAGTTAAAGATGACGACCGTAACGGAAATTGTAACAGTGACGTCATCATCCAAGATGGCGGAACACACAACGCCGGAATTTTCTAGAACACATGACGTCATCCAAAATGGCGGATCCAAGATGGCGGATCCAAAATGGCCGCCGGGGTCAAGGTCAAACTTGTCCCGTTGCGCTGTGTCCCGTTACACGGTGTCCCGTTACACTCATCCAAGATGGTCGCCGTGACGTCACAATCCAAGATGGCGGACCGACAATCCCACTCCTCAATCCTGACCCTGGACCCTGCGCCCGGACCGGCTATCCTATACTACTAATGGATTTTTATAACTTATCTTTTATTATTAAAAAAATGTGCAAAACAAATTTTAATTCCAATAACTCATATCATAAATACTTCAATAAAAGAAGCTTCTTTTCCCGACAGAATGAAAATTACTAAACTAACACCTTTATATAAAAACGAAGTAGAACTGATGCTAACAATTAAAGGCCAAATAAGTTTACTTCCAATTTTTTCAAAAATACATGAAAAAATTATGCATATAAGACTAGTAAAATTTCTTGAGACTAATAATATTTTACATCCTCACCAGTTTGGCTTTCAAAAAAATAAATCAATCACATTGGCTATTTATCAGTTACTTAATTAAAACTATATCAAATAATTTAGATTCTGGAGTCCATGTATATGGTGTTTTTTGTGATTTTTCAAAGGCTTTTCATTCAGTTAACCATGAAATATTACTCAATAAACTTGAACATTATGGTATAAGAGGAAATGAACTTAAATTATTTAGCTCTTATTTAAAGAAATGTATAAAAAAGGTACTATTAAATCAAAATGAGGAAGGTATTTACTCGGATTGGGGATATATTAAATCCGGGGTACCACAAGGAAGTATATTGGGGCCCTTATTATTTTTACTATATGTTAATGATTTACCTTATCAAACGGATGTAAATATAATATCTTTTGCTGATGACACAAATCTTCTTATAACTGCAGAAAATATATTGGAATTAAAAAATAAAACTGAATATGAATTAATTAACTTGAATAAGCGGTTTGATGTAAATAATTTAAAACTCAATATAAATAATACAAAATTTATTAAATTTGGTAATAAAAGACTGCTCGATCAAGTATTATCTGAATTTCAGGATCAAGCGATAAGTCAAACTGAATCAACTAAATTCTTGGGCTTACATATTGATGATAAGTTAAAATGGAATGAACATATCAATCAAACTATTCATAAATTAAGTAAAGCATGCTACGCCCTCAGAATTCTTAGCCAAATTATAGACAGAAATTCTCTACGAACTGCATACATTGCAATTTTTCACACACACATGATATATGTAATTGAAATATGGGGTAAGTGTAGTAATAGTATTAAAATTTTTAGATTGCAAAAATAAGCCATACGTATTTGTATGTTTAGCTGATACAAGAGCCTCATGTTAACCTTTATTTACTGAGTTGAATATATTACCTTTTTTTTCGGAATATATTTATAGGTTGCTCTTATTTGTAAAAGCTAATATAAATAATTTTGTAGAATCTGAACATACTGGACCATATATCACAAGATATAACTATAAACTGAAACCAAAATTCCACAACACAACTTTATTTTCAAAAGGAGTACAACTTAAGAGGTATAACACTATTTAATAAACTACCTAAATAAATTATATTACTACAAAATTTTAATGAATTCAAAAAAGTTGTTAGAGAATACATCAAAGGAAAAAAAATATTTATTTAGTTGGTGAAATAACACATTGTAATGACAATGTAAATAATATATAATTTGCTATATAATTAATAGGACACCCTATAAATGATTCAGAGTATATTAAATGAAAAATATGTACTGTTTGTTGTGTTGTAAAATTTGTGATTATTTGTTGAGAGTGTAGATTTGCAAAATTCATTATAATTGTAAACTTGATTATTTTATTGCAATTTTAACTATGTTTAATTTTTGTTTATAATATGACAAGCTGTTGGCTCCTGTGGAAATCTGCAGGTGTATTGAAAAAAAAAATTAAAAAAATGAAATAAAATAGATCGTGTTATCTGCATGAAACCATAATATATTTTCCATTGATTTTTGTTGTCCAAATTATATAAATTTATGTAATGTCTTGTTATTTTTTAATAAATTATAGTTTTTACTTCAGTACGTCTTGTTTTGTAGTTTATTTCGCATAATTTCACCCTATTTTAAATTTGCAACACATTTCTTAATACATGTGCTACCAGCATGCTTTTACCAAAGCCCAATAATGTACCAATTTTATCATCAACGATTAAAAGACTTAACTTAAAAAATATGGTGAGGAAATGGATGAGGAGATGTGATTTAATCTGTAAAACATTTCACTTTTAGTTCTATGCAGTGTGGTTTAGTATCATTTTGTTCTAAAATTCCCCCGGTGTAACCTTTCCGTAATTAAAGTAATAAAAATCAATTTCGAAAATTTTTCTTTCGAAATAGTCAAATATGGATAGTGTTTGATTAGGCTAGGTTAGTTACAACACTAGATTGTAGGTTAGGTTAGTATAGCTACATTAAAAATGCTGTAAAATATTTTTAGTGTTTTTCAGAAATTACCAATTTAAGATGTAGGTACCAGTTGCCAGAAGGAAATGCTGAACATTTATTAATTGCACAGAAAGATAGAGGTGGTATAACATACCCGTCAAAGGACGTGCAAAGTATTTGTAAGATGAAAATACATTTGTTTCCTCTTTGAATCAGCATATGCATGACATGTCCCCATTGAATAATCATATTGTTTATTTGACAAAAGCAGTTTCTGATAAGTATGTTTGTATAAGGTTCAATTATTTTGTTAAGAATATAATTTTAACTAATGATTCTGTTTAAAACATGTTTACAAAGACAATTTTGTTTAAGGGTCAATGAGAATTTTTGCAGTCAAACTTATAGTAGCTATGTATGTATTCTTCCTTTTGAGCTTCAAGTGATCTTGTTATTCCATTCAAGAATAACTGTTTACATATTAAAAATCAGAAACATACTTAAGTATTTTTTGTATTTATATGCAGTCTTAGTAAGTATTGATTGGTTAATGCTACATAGTATTTATGTGTGTCATCAAGTACCTAAGGGAAACCAAGAAAAAATCTTGACAAAAATAATTAGGTTTTCTAGAAAAAATTTCTATGAACTAATTTTTGCGAATCTATAGTTGAATGGATATGATTATTAGGGAAATTGTGGGTAAATATTGCCCCCTATGAGGAAAAAAAGATACAAAAATATAATTTTTGAGTTAAATATATCTTCACTAGCATTTTATAATCCTCACTGATCTCAAAGAAGCTTAAGGCACACATTCAAGGCTAAAATTGTAGGATGAAAAATAATTAAAACGTAGACAATATAAATATATAACACTTGGAATCGCTATAGTAAAAAAAAAACGTTGCAAATGTAGTAATCACTGCAACATTGCTGCAGGTAGGCAGGTGTGCCCTCTGTTATTACTCTTGCTTTACAGTACTGGCTCCTAAAGTGAAATATTCGTGCAAAGGACTAATTTAAGCTCTGAAGAAACTACTGGTATGTTTGCTATTGCGTGGCCACTGCAATAAATAAATAAATAAATATATAAAATGCAAAAGTTGTAGCATTTACATGTTAATATAGGTGAGTGGGTTCGTGACAGCTAATCCATCCATACACATAGGCCTAATAATTATGACGAGAATTTAAATATCAGTTAATTTGTTCATTTCGTTTACAGTAACATGTAGGTAATAAGCTAATATCTTTAACATTGTAATAGTCCGATAAATGAAATGACGAAAAAAAAACCTTCTTAAAGCACAAATAATGTAAACAAGAAGGGTATAATGTTATTGATACAACATACTGCCTAAATAACATCAATGCACCCTACCTGAATGCTGTTAAGTAAGCAATAAATTAATTTTATAACCCATTTCGTCATTACATATATCGGGATTTATTGCCTTATTTCTACTAAAAAATCACACGTTACAGTCTTGCAAGACAACATTATATTTCATTTCATACACTTAACAAGATAAACTTGCACATATACGTCGTCGGTAGCTAATATCGGATTAACAAAATACAGTATTCTGCATTTAAATGCATTGCAACCAGAGATGTTTTGCTCGCACAAGGGGGCGTGGTCGTTTTTTTGTTTTGACTTCAACTGTTAGGTAACACAGCAGAGATTACACACACCTACTCCCTAACTTCTTAACTCCATGGGACAAACTGAAATTAAAATAGAATAATATTTAATATTTGATGCTGCGATGGTAGCGCAGTCTACCGGATAGAATGTAAAACATTCCAAAATTAACAACTACTTATAAATGAAAAATTTGTTAAATAAACATTTTCTAATTTTTATTGAAAACAATTGAAAAATGGTTGGTTGTTATAAAACTCACGTTATAAAATTCTAATTTTTATTAAAAACAATTGAAAAATAGGTTATGAAGTCAATAAGCTACCAAATAATTTTTAGTTTAGGTTGGTTGTTATAAAACTCACGTGTAAATTTGATAAAAAAAATATTTTTTTGCTTGATAACTTTTAAAATGAATAATTTTTTCCAAAGTAAATAATTTTTAATAGAATTTTTTTCAAATTATTTTATAGTTTTTTTTTAAATAGTTTTTTATTTAAAAAAAATGAATAATTTTTATTAAAAATGATTGAAAAAAATTTGTTATGGAATCAATAAACTACACAAATAATTTTATAGAGAAATGACACACACTCACTATTTGTGTGGCTATGAAACATGATTTTTTTCTGCAATTTAAATTGTAATATACAAAAAGGGTATTGAAAATTGAAACAAATATGGCGACACTATAAACTGTCAGGATCTTTATTTTTTTCTTACTCACTACTTAGTTCCTTACAATAGCAAAACTTAATGGTTTCTAATAATGCGTTGCAATTTTTGCTTTTAAATTGTGTTTTTTTAGTTTTTTCTTAACTCAGAATCGAGATAAAATATCCAATTGTGAATCTAAACCATCCTCGAATCCCCGTGAACTCACACACAAAATTTCATCAAAATCGGTCCAGCCATCTAGGAGGAGTTCAGTGACATACACACGCGCACAAGAAATATATAGGGCCTATATAAAGATTAATCACTGATCACTTTTTAGACTTTTTCAATTGTTTAACTTTCACGAAATGAAAAATATATACAGCGCATACTTTTTGTATAATTAGCTGCCAAAGTTACTATTTTAACGTTTTTGGGTTGTACAAATATGGAGAATTTATTTATTGCAGAATTGAAACTTTTTAGGTTTAACTGCAATGCCATTCGCTACTTCATGATATGGTTTGCATTTCTATCACAAAAACCCATTCTAAGTTTCTTGGCTGTCAAAATCGTAACAAATTTAAGAATTTTAAAATGCCAGGTAAAATTAATTAATATTTTATTAAAGAAATTCAAACGATTTCTTGAAGTAGCCAGTGGCATTGCAGTTAAACCTAAAAAGTTCCAGTTCTGCATTAAATTAAATTCTCCTTATTTGTATACAACCTAAAAACATTAAAAATGTATCTTTGGCAGCTAATTAAGCAAAAAGTATGCGCTGTTTATATTTTTTATTTCGTGAAAGTCAAACAATTGAAAAAGTCTACAAGTTTATATGTAAATATAAAATCTTGACCTGAAATGGGAGGCACCCCCTTAATAATCGCGGGGTTCACAAAGCCGTCCTCTTCCCTTTACGAAACAAAGAAGCTGAAGGGATGAGCCATTACTGGCCCTCCCTGCTCGCAAGTGATAAGCATACCTGTCCGTCACCCCAAGACAGAGTCTGCTCAATGCCCTTGCTTTCGAAATAAAAAAAATTACATTTTAACAATATACAGATTCGATATACAGCTTCCACTTACTGACATACCCATCACTCCGCCACTTTTATATCATCATAAGTGTTTAATATATGCGAAATTACATTCTCATACATGTAGGAAACATGATAATTAGAGACCTGCAAAATTCGCGGATTCATTCGGTGATAGGCTAGAATTCAAACACATATACCTCTTAGATAATTTTGCTATTGGCTTACTGTTCATCTTGGCGAATCTCAACCAATTATAAACCCTCAAGCAAAGAAGGATCGAATCACAGACAAAACAGCTGACACGACTTACAAGTCAACAACCAATGAACTTGCGTTATTTGCCCAGTGTACAGGAGAATGTGCAGTCTATCCTGAAGGCCATCGAAACCGCGAATTTTGCAGGTCTCTAATGATAATATTACTCAAAAAACGTACATTTATAGTGGTCAAAACTTTGTATAACAAGTAAGCCTTACCATTTATAAATTAGGGTTGAAAATAATTAGTAAATATTAATGTATCTAGTTAAAAATATTTTTATGTAAGCAATAACCATGTACGTTTCACCCAGATTCATCCTACAAATACTTGTAAACAAGACCAAAAGTTTTATAAGCTCCCAATATTAAATGCAGGAGCATACTCCCCAGAACATGAACCAAGAGTCTCAAAACTGAGGATCCCACACGAAAATATATAAATCAATTCAATTTTCGACCAAACCTCAATATACCTTCCCTGACGATGCACTCATAAATTCTGACCGAAACACCAGTCAATTCATCTCAAGTAATAACTTCTAGGAAGAAAATAAAGTACTCTAGGGTTTGCCGATTCTCAAGAGCGAAAATGTGCAAGTGCAAGTGGTGTGAAAATGGGCGAGTGAGCAAGTAGCTAAGCGAGGGAGCAAGTGTGCAAAATACCATAATAGCAAGAGCACAAGCAAGCGAGTGTGCAAGTTTGCAAATGTAAAAGTGAGCAAACATGAAAGTGTGCAAATGTTCAAGTGTGCAAATGAGCAAGTGTGCAAGCATGCAAGCTTGTTCGTGTGCAAATATGCTGTGTCATTTATACCTTTCCGTACCGTCTCATCTACCGGTTCCCCCAACACATACCTCATTCTTCTCCTCTTCTCCCGGTTCCGCTACCACATACCTAGATAGCTATTACGCCTCATGCGACCGGGATTTTCGTAATGCTCGAAAATTGCTGACCCCTCAGCAAAGAAGTTTAACTTCAAAAACATATAGCTATATCAGTAAAACCAAGTTTACTTCCATAAAAATGTGAAACATGAATGTCCATACATGACATAAAGAAGGTATTTAATCACTTAAAATGTATTTCTTATAAAACACATTATTCTTATACTTACAAATATACATAGTAACAATAAAAAGAATATATAAGCAAATGCAAATTCACTATTTATTTCAAGCAAAAACAGAAAGGAACATAAATCTAGCATTTCCTTTATAGTATAAAACAGAATCCATCATATTAGCCATTCACAATTAGTTATGAGTTACACAACATAAAGATAAATTTTTGTATCTGTCTTGAGACACGACACTATTTCTAAATAACATAAATAAAGCTGCATTGGTGATGGTATATATATTTTTTAATGTGTGTGTGAGGATCATCTATGGCTATGATCATATATGTGTATCACCTATGTGTGTACCTTTATGTTGTGATAGTTGTGACATGGATCCTCATCCCATTTAGTCAAGACATAATTTTTTTCTGTTTGGTTATTTTAATATTGTAATGAAAAAAATCAAAACATTGGTTTCAAGGGCTATAGTTGTACACCTTACTTAACTGTAGAGACACCATGAACTAATAAATGTTTATTGTGATTGAACATAACACAATTATTCCATAAAAAATTTTTGTATTTAAGTTCTTGCATGACTTTTTAGGGACAGAAAATAATGTGGAATATACTCTCCTATACTTACCTATACAGTAAAACATCCCAAACTTGACGTGTCCTTTTTTATTACCTAGATACCATTTACAATATTTTTTAAATATTTTTTTTATATTTTAATAAATTCGTTTAAGGAAAGATTTAATAATACTAACTGCACACTTTATAACAATTTTTCTTACACATTTCGTTCGCAAAGATCCTTGCAACGCGTAGAATCTCGAGACGGCTTGAGGAAGTAGTGTTTATAAAAGAAACGAGCCTCGCAAGAGAGAAGCAGTAGTGGAAGCCAGTCTGTGATGTCGGAGCCAGGATCGGCAGATGGGCGACGGAGATGTCAGAGGCCTACAGAGGGGTCAGTCATCCTCAGAGAAGCAGTCTCACGGCGCGCCTAAGGGCGTCACCGTCAACACGCTGCTGTACCTGTAGCGCACCATGCCGTCCTCCAACCAGCGCTCTCGTCCCACATCCAGCGCCCTGGTCCACAGCACAAGCGGCGATCTTCCACGAGATCCTCTCGGCAAACATTTGTAACACTTTATGAAGGGTCTCGGCCACATTTGTAACACTCCATGAAGGGTCGCGGCAACATTTGTAACACTGCATGAAGGTTCTCGGCAACATTTGTAACACTGCATGTAAGGTCTCGGCAACATTTGTACACACTGCATGAAGGGTATCGGCAACATTTGTAAAAATGCATGAAAGTTCTCGGCAACATTTGTAACACTGCACGAAGGGTCTCGGAAACATTTGTAACACTACACGAAGGGTCTAGGCAACATTTGCAACACTGCATGAAGGTCTCGGCAACATTGGCAACACTGTATGAAGGTTCTCGGAAACATTTGTAAAACTGTATGAAGGGTCTCGGCAACATTTGCAACATTGCATGAAGGTCTCTGCAACATTGGCAACATTGCATGAAGGTCTCGGCAACATTTGTAACACTGCATGAAGAGTCTCGGAAACACTTTTAGCACTGCATGGAAGGTCTCAGCAACCTTTGTAACACTGCATGAAGGGTCTTGACAACATTTGTAACACTGCATGAAGGGTCTCGGCAACATTTGTAACTGCGTTAAGGGTCACGGCCACATTTGCAACACTTTATGAAAGGTCTCGGCAACACATTGCCGTGGTTAGGTTTGCACATAATGAAATACGTTTTTTCGATATATACCTGAGAATTTCTCACTCAATTTTAGGCCATAATTTTATGTTTTTGATTAAAGTTTAATTTTTTGTTTCAGTTAACACTGGAAAGCTATTCAGGGAATAGTTTGAAAATAACTTGAACTTTTGGAGGTTCTAGGACAACATAAAGAATGAATCGCAATCCAGTATAACTACGAACACCATTTTCTTTATTGATTGAGTTGTTTCCTGTTAAATGTAAAAATTTACAAATATCTGTAAGTTTACATGAATATTTCTGCTTAGTTTACAAAAAAAAAATTACAGTGTTGGCCCGTACATCATATCATTTTTATTAGTAAAATTTATTTATTTTAGAATTTTAAATTAAATGAATTAATAGCATAAAATCTCAGGGAATATTTAAAATTTTTAATTTAAACTTTAAACATAAAAATGTAAGTAATGATATTGCTTGTTAAAATAATATTGGAAATTTTATAGTTTGATATTTAGTTATTTGTTTTAATAATTTGTTTGTATATCAATTGCTGATGATTTTGTTAAAACAAGTCTTATATATAAATATATATCATCGATGATAATACATTAAACACAAAGTTTGTGTGAAAGGAATGCTCGCAGTAAAATGTGTGCTCACCTTCATCAACTAACGGGAAACACAATTCCTTCCGTTTCTGTGTAAATATGAGTCATGAAGGTCTATAAAGGGAATAAAATATATTATTGTAGACAACTAAGGACTATAATACTACTTCTAAAATAATCTTTCTCTAATATTAGGTATGTAGTAAATTTGCAACAAAACTTCCTAATCTGTCCACATAACTTTATCTTATTTTTAATCCTGTAAGAGAAGGTCTGAACCTCATGGGCCTCAACCTGGCTATGCCACAGTGTTAACGTCTACCTGTAGCCTTTTTCACAAGGCAGAAAGGTCTTGTAGGTAAAAATTGTAACAAATAAGCCCTTCAAATCATAAGTTGTTACGAACTAGTGTTTCACACATCATTTTGAGAAAGAAAAATGTTATTCGTCAGTAACGAGTAGATATCAAAACTCGTCCGTGAGGAATGTCCGTGAAAAGAGTCAATAAAAAGTGTCAATTGGAAGTATATGTTGAAGGATGTATCATAACCTATTAATATTAATTATTTTTACTAATACTTATTTCGGTAAGGTAAAACAATTTATTGTAAATAATGGCAAAAACTACCAATATGTAAAAATAGTGATTATCAGTAATAAGAGATTATAGGACAAAAGAATGTGCTGAATAAACTAACGTACCCTCACTTGCTTTACGTTATCTTACCTAGTCAAACTTATTTATATCACATCACTTTGCATAAATATTTTCGCACATTTGTGGAATTGTCTACTTCCCTTACAAAACATGTAAAAATTATAATAAATTACAATTTTCAACAAGAATTTGGGCACCTAAACATGTTACTAACCAGCCAAAAAACAATTTTTAGCATCAACCAATTCAGTTGTAAACTTGTAAATACACGTAATTACTTTGTGCCGTTGTGAGAGACAATATTTCGTTATATTTGTGAAACCGGAACCCATTGGTGACAAACTAGCTGTCTTTGCGCTGACCTGGTTGTATGGTGTCAATACTTCATTGGTCTCTTCCTGTGATTGGACTGGCTTGAGCGCAAGTGAGCTGTTAGAAGTCACTGTACTCTGAAAATTATTTTTTTAAAGGAACCGAAATATTCGAGTTGAATCACATACTGTGAAATTTTGTACACTCACACGAAAACAGCTGATACACTACAGAATAATGTTCGCAATAAAACTTGCGTTCAGATTCTTACCCTGGGATCTATGCGTTTTGTTGTCTCTGTATCTCAAATAGTTTAAAGTTAATGGTAACTGTTCCCTGAATAGCTTTCCAGTATTAACTACGCACATTACTAAGCACGATAACACAAAATCAAGTCCAACTATTAAATAATCGATATTTTCTCTCAATGTTTTGAAAAAAATATTGGTTGTCTGTAAAGTCGGTTTACGGACGATAGTTTAACGTGAAAACGTCATAACAAAACATTGATGAAATTATTGATCCAGAAAAAAATGAAATATCATATTCGGCCTGATACTGAGCCGTAATAGGTTTTCGCAACCAAACCATTTAGGCATTACAAATATTATATTCTTGGAGGAATTTTTTTTTTTTTAAATTTTTCTATCTTTTGTATGATAAAATTAACCTATGAATAAAATTGAATCATTTTTATTGAATTATCACTATTTTGTATGGATACAAAGAAGGAGTGAAATGAAATCTACAATTTAATTAATAAATTTACTTTTATTTGCATTCATTAATTCAAATATATTTATTACTTTTAAAGTGTCGCGCGTGCCGTATTTATTTTTACAAGTACAAAAAACTTGTAGCGACCGGGATTCGACCCGCCAACCGTTGGCTTGGTAGTCAGCGATGCTGAACGCACGGCTACGAGACCATATTGAAATAACACTTTCAGATGTTATATATATAGATATTTATAAAAAATTTGTTTTGTGTTGTGGGAGTTTTAAAAACGTATGTAGTCCACCATGTTTATTTCTTATAGTGGTAGGCGGGAAATTAAAAATATATTGTCGGCTGCAAATCGGCGGACGTTCGTTAAATTACATAATATTAATAATTCAAACGACGAAAATATGATTGAAAAGTTAAATCGATTGTTGTTCCAATTGAGTGGAAGAGAGATGCCACGCATGCTTACAATAAGCCTAACAGGGCACATCCGTAGTGGGACATCGGTAGTGGGACAATGCGCGTACGGGACACTTTTTCGTGCGTGCAGCCGGCATTCATCGATTTATTAGACGTTGTCACGTCAAAAAATGTTCGAAAGTAACATTAATTAAAAAAATAATTTATTTATAACCATGGTCATGTGTTGTACAAAGTTCCAGTAGATTTCTTGTAGTATAAGATCCTCGCACCATTATATTGTAATGTCCACCATTTTTGCCTTAATCGACACTGAAACACAGTCGGAACAATCTTCTTACCGAGTGTGCATTGCAGCCCTATACGCCTATGAAAAGTGTAGTGTCATCAGCCACCCGCAGATTGCAGTTGCATATGCTCACGATTTACAACCATGGTAATGTGTTGCACAAAGTTCCAGTGGGTTTCTTGTAGTATAAGATCCTCGCACCATTATATTGTAATGTTCACCTTGATCGACACTGAAACACAGTCGGAACAATCTTCTTGCCGAGTGTGCATTGCAGCCCTATACACCTATGAAAAGTGTATTGTCACCAGCCGCGCACAGATGACAGTTGTATATGCTCACGATTTATAACTAGAGACCGAAAAAATACTCGGGTTCAATGACCTTCAGGATTGACTCCAATATCCTCTACACGCTCTGGCGAATGCCAACTGTTCATTGGCTGCTGACTTGTGAGTCGTCTCGACTGGGTGGCCTGTGATTCGACACTTCAATGAGTGAGGGTCTCTAATTGGCCCCCAGTCCTCCAGATTAACGGTGAACCAATGATAGAAGCAGCACTAAGGTATAATTATTAGAATTTTAGCATAACATGAAATGAAATGTTTGTTGACCATATTCCTGATGTGGAATATTGTGTGGTGTTAAATCCTGACAACAGCAATTTTTTGCTTAAGTTGTGTTTTTGTCATTTGTGTTTTTTTGTAGTTTTATTCTACAGACATACATGTGGTTAGCAATGGCGTATGTCCAAAAGCTTACATCAAGTCATGCACTCCCATTGCACAAATCTTTCAAAGATAATACGAAATGAACCCGCGAATATTTCAGGTCTCTATTTATAACCATGGTAATGTGTTGCACAAAGTTTCAGTATGTTTCTTGTAGTATATAGCAAGTGGTTCCCAAAGGAGCGGTTGAAACGTGGTTGTCGTACCTGCGCGCAGCCGGGCCGCGGCGACCGGAGACGGTGAAGCGACGGCCGCCCCTGGGGTGGACCATCACGTCGAGCCCCCAGTGGTCGGCCACGGCCCTGAGCGCCTCCGGGCCGGCGGGGAAGCCGGGCTCGCCCAGGTCCTGCAGGTACCGGCGGTACCTCTCCTCCGGGTCGCTCAGGCGGGAGTACCGCCCGCCGTGGCTGCCCGCCGAGGCCAGCACCGCGCCCTGTACCGGGGGGGATACTCCACGCAGTACTGCGAGAGTCCAACAGCCCGTGTGTGCAAAGCTTTTCAAATCCCACAGTTCAAAAAAGAACATCAAAAGACTTTAAACTAAGGTGGATCCGGTATTGACTTCTGGTACTGGTATTCTGGACCTGTTTATTACTTCAGAAGTCGTATTATCCGGTGCACGTTTTACCCTTCTGGGGGAGGGGAAGTTCCTATGTGTCACCTTCTAAATCTGCTACTGGCTGTAAACGTTTAAATGGCCATAGATGTAAAAGTGATGTGTGCTTATCACAATACTTGTAATTTTTTCCAAATATTTCTATAAGCGTAGGCCTATCGGGATAAACTAAAGCATAAAAAAACTCGAAATAATACTAGAACCACCTGGTGCCGAGCAATTTCACCCTTCTGGCCCAGTCTATAGGTGGCCTTGCTTCAACAACTGTGTAATGAACCACGCAAGTAATGTTTTAATATAGCATGTAACTTAAGATATATCTTATCTTTATTTATCGTTGAAATATTTTTTATCCAAATCTTAACAAAATAAGTTTTAATTGGTAGGACAGGTCAGGGTTAAAGAGGGACTAGATGCAACTTAGGCTAAAGCATGTACGCCTAGGCATGCTGTCATTAGCCATGCAGGGAGAGGGTGACAGTCATTGTGTGCTTTGTACGTGGATTGGCCAGCCATGGCATTATTGGTACCATGAATAACTCCTCTATAAATAAGATTGGCTTGAGACTGTGTTAAGTTGGTTCCAGTTAAACCTGTATAGACACAGAGAAAATTCCAGGGCAAATACATGTGGGATGTAAGGGCATGAATTAAGTGTAGGAGAATACAGGTGACAGAGGATGGTCTGGATGAAGAGTGGACAGAGTAGAATAGAGTCTACCATGCAGGGGTTGGGAAATTGGATGCATAGTCCGCTTTAATATTGTTATCCATTGCTGGATTTAAGACCTGGTGGCGAGTGGCTACACTGGCCACTCAGTCCGCTGCCAGTCAGCACCTTGAACTAGAGAAGAAGAAAATATTAATACCTCACAGACTAGGAACTGGATTAGTTAAGTATTATAAATTGTTGTGTAATAGTGAACACATAGTTTTTAAGGATAAACCTAATACAACCAATTAAAATATATATATTTTTTGTTTTGAATTTTGTAAAAAAATTTGTCAAGACTTTTAAACAACTAATGTAATACATAATACTACTATAATTATTATTAGCATAATAACTTTTAAACTCCAGAAGAAATGTCAGCGTATATAAGTCACTGGCGAATTGAAACGCAAGCATTCTTATTTTTGTAAGAGTTTTCAGTGCACTATTCGAAATCCCTTGCCTTTAACAAGTACAACCAGCAATGCCTGCCGGGCATAGGTAAGTGTGAGCCGTAACACTGATTGGCTTGTGTGTTTATATATATATATATATATATATATTTATATATATATATATGGGTCATTCTCACGAAAATGTACAATCTGTAGTACATATTTATTTTTACTATATATGTTTTAATTTATGTGTTATCTGGATTATTTATTATTAGGCGATAAATTGATTGAATATTATCTTATATTTTGTCTGGAGGAAAGTTACAATTTTTTCCCTTCATAATAGGAAAAGTGTTCAAATTGTCACCTCCGTGGCCTGTCCAAAGTAAGAGTCAGTGCCAAACTTCTTTAAAATTGCAACAATTAACTACTTATAATTAATTTCTTTATGTGAACATACAAGCTCAATAATTTTTATTGCTTACATACTCATTGATCTAATCATAAATGTAACAAAATATATATTTGTAATATGTTACCCAACTGTCCTATGAAAATGGGCGTAGCAATTTGGCCGCCAGTTTTAGTTCACTAAAAGTTGTAAAGAGTGCAGAAAAGTATATTTATCTTTGGCAGAATGATGACAGCAGCCGCTATTTTATGTTAGTATCATTGGAGTGAGAGTAAGTAATGTGTTTATGATTTTTTAAATGTGTAATGTAAAAAATGGGAATGTGATTTAACATTTGTCACCTCCGTTTCAGCTTAACTGAGGTAAAATATTGTTATGTATTTATTTAAATTTGTATATGTACTATTCTCTATTGATTTCTTGCAGTATTACCAAAAATAAGTTTTCTAACCTTAAAACTATGGAATCTGTGAACCAAAATATTAAAATTTGTCACCTCCGTGGCTGTCACTTCCGTGGTCGCGTAATGACCACGGAGGTGACCTAGTTACCATGGAGGTAACATTTAACTTGTTCTTGGAACCAAGGCTGCAAAATTTTAATTAAGTTTTGGTTATTATTTTATTAGTTCAAACTGTTAATTTCAGAACATATAAAATAAATGTTATTGATTTACATCGCATAGAGTGAGTTTTATGTTCAAAATATAATTTAAAATACAGACATAAATAATGTTTATAATAGTGAAGGTTAAGTTTTAGCTTACATATAGTGATGTGACCTACCTATTTTAACATATATGTGGTTCAGTTTACATTTTAAACATAGGAAGAGTAAAAAATATATCTGCTGAAGACAGAAAGAAACATAAAAGGGATAATATGAATAAACTTAGGAAAAAATTAAGGAGGACCCCATATTATACGAAGAAGCTAAAAGAAAGGAGAGAGAGAGATATTTCAAGCGCAAGAATGAAGAAAAAATAAAACTTGTACAGCAGATGACTGAAAGAGAGAAGAGGAGTATGAGAAAGAACTGGAAGGATAAAACTAGAAGACATCGCCAGTAAAAAAAAAAAAGCAGAAACTCTTCAAATATATTTGGCTGTATATTCAGCTTCACCTACTCCTATGAGTAACAAAGTTAGTGACAACCTTCAAGAATTTGAAAGTAAGCCGATTGAAAGTAGCAAGAATAATGCAACAATGAATTCTGCTAAGAGAGTAATGAATGGAAAACGTCGATCACGAAAGAATAAGGAAGTGTTGAAAAGAAAATTGATCAAAATGGAGAATACCATAGGTATAATGAAAAAGTAATTACATAAATATAAGAAAATATTAGCGAGAGTAAAGTGCAAAGAAGGTATACAGAAAAAAAACAATCTTCTAAATGTGGCACACCAAGGAGAAACGTACTTAAAGCTCTTAAAGGGACAAAAAGTATCAGAAGATGTTAGAAGAAAGTTGTTGTTTGGCGAAGTATTTGCAGACAATTTAAAAGGGGCATCCAAGAAACTAAATGTTAAAAACAGGATGAAATTAGTAACTAATTTATCGAGTGCAATACTGAGAAAATATAAATTATCTAAGTCATATGCAGAAACTCACTTCACGAAGACTGATGGCACAGAGGGTAAAGAAGGCCAAGATATATTTAGAGGCTGACAAAAAACGACAAGCAGTTAAATCATTTTTAGAGAAAGACGATTATGTCGCCTATGTGCAGGTAAGAAAGAAACTGTCACAGTGAACAAATCGAAGAAGCAACGTAGACTCCTCAATGACACAGTGCAAACATTGTATACAAAGTTTAATGTAGAACATCCAGAAATGAGGCTCAGCTACAGCGCCTTCTTCTGTAAACAACGTCCTTTTTGGGTTTTGTCTCCTACTGCTGCAGTATATTTTCTTTTGATATTTAAATAACTATTATGAAAATATTGATAAAATCACTTCCTTTTCCAACTTTTGTACAAGCCAAGCAGATAGCGGAGTGTATTTTGAAGCTAAATAGAGTTGAAATAATAAATATAATGATTTTAATGAGTGAAATAAAAAATGTGTCACTTATTTGCAATTTTTTATCCATTTTAGTTTCGCTGTCACCTCCGTGTCAATGGCTGTCACCTCCGTGATCAACACTTTTCATTAATATTTTTTTAAAATTAAAAATATTCGACAAAGTTTGTAGCCATTGCTGCCATCAGTGTTATACATATATGTGGCACAATTATACAACTTAAACAAATACAGTTAAAAAAATTTATCTTTTCAACTTTTAGAATTACAAACTGTACATTTTCATGAGAATGACCCATCTAATATATAAAATTCTCGTGTCACAGTTTTCGTTGCCATACTCCTCCGAAACGGCTTGACCGATTTTGATGAAATTTTTTGTGCTTATCCGGTATCTATGAGAATCGGCCAACATCTATTTTTCATCCCCCTAAATGTTAGGGGTAGTCCACCCCTAAATTTTTTTTTTAATTTTTGGAGAAAATTTTTTATTTTATTTTTTTTATAATGTGGCATTAAAAAATACACACAACCCTAAATTTTCACCCTTCTACCCCCAACCCCTAATTTTTAATAGAATTTTATATTTTTCAACCCCGGTCGATAGCTGATCAATTAACACTTGATCAACCTTCCCCGCCTACAGCGAGCTCATTACCTGGATTAACACATAGACCACATATTAATATGAAATTCCATCCCTAAGGGAGTGAAAAAGTGATAATTTCATTTTATAACAGAAAAAATCATAGGTCATAGACATACAAATAGTGAGGGAGTGTCATTTCTTTATGTCTACCACACGATCATACACATAGTAAGGTCTGGCAAAATCATATTTTTCTCCTTGGTGAGACCAGCCCGCTTAGTGGAGCTCGCAGCGGCTAGCAAAATAAAGGCGCTCATAACCGTTTTGTTCTTAACTTCGTCAATAGATAGAGTTAGTTGCCTTGAATTTTAAACACACCATCGTTTGATGCGTTTGTCATGTCTTTAATTTTCGTTTGTTTGTGCCGTATGCGTTACTATACCATTCATCCAATTGCGATGCAATTTTGGTGAGTTGTAATGCGCATGCCCGTGAAGGTTTCTGAGACGGTATAACTATTTTGCAATAGTTGGAGCACAAATCGTTTCAAAAATGTGTTTATTTCATATTATATAGCGGCACTTCGACTGTTTTTGTTGTATAAGTGCGCACGCATGACACAATTTATTTAAATATAAAAGAGAGTCAGAGATAGAGTGATATATATAGAATGAGATAGAGAGAGACAGAGAGATAAGTTGAGATAGAGTGAGGTATAGAGAATGAAATGGGTTAGATAAAGAGATATATAGATGTATATAGCTATATAGAGATTTATATATATAGAAGAGATAGAGATAGTGTGAGGTATATATGTAAATATGTAGATATAATGAGATAAATAGCGATAGAGAGATGCATAGATATATAAAAATGTAGATAGAGATAAATATATGTTTAGAGAGATGGATAGATGATTTGTATATGTGTAACTACTTCAAACATATTACAAAACATAGCTGAATGAGGCATTGCAATGCATGTCGAGCATTAGCTAGATAATTGAATTTTTTCTATATTTGTAATCTCTTATTTTTAAGCTTTTTTCTATATTACTTTATAGAGTCTAGATTACATACAGACCAGGTAAATAACTATAAACTGGCAGAGCAACGTCTGTCGGGATCTGAAAGTGATATAAATTATTTTGCACACTTGACATTCAAATTAAGAAGACAATTACTAACTACATCTGATTTCGAAAAAGGTACCCTTCATCATGTATTCAGCCAGGGCAACGCCGGGTACTGCAGCTATAAATTCCCTAGAAATAATTTATATGGCAAAACAATGTTTGCCGGGTCAGCTAGTCTTATATATAAAATTCTCGTGTCACAGTTTTCGTTGCCATACTCCTCCGAAACGGCTTGACCGATTTTGATGAAATTTTTTGTGCTTATCCGGTATCTATGAGAATCGGCCAACATCTATTTTTCATCCCCCTAAGTGATAAGGGTTGTCCACCCCTAACTTTTTTTTTTTGGACAAATTTTTTTTATTTTTTATTATAATGTGGGATTAAAAAATACACACAACCCTAAATTTTCACCCTTCTTATCACCAACCCCTAATGTTTTAGAGAATTTTATATTTTTCAACCCCGGTCAATAGCTGATCAATTAACATTTGATCAACCTACCCCGCCTACAGCGAACTCATTACCTGGATTAAAACATAGGCCACATATTAATATGAAATTCCATCCCTAAGGGAGTGAAAAAGTGATAATTTCATTTTATAACAGAAAAAATCATAGGTCATAGACATACAAATAGTGAGGGAGTGTCATTTATTTATGTCTGCCACACGATCATACACATAGTAAGGTCTGGCAAATTAACATTTTTCTCCTTGGTGAGACCAGTCCGCTAAGTGGAGCTCGCAGCGGCTAGCAAAATAAAGGCGCTCATAACAGTTTTGTTCTTAACTTCGTCAATAGATAGAGTTAGTTACCTTTAATTTTAAACGCACCATCGTTTGATGCGTTTGTCATGTCTTTAATTTTAGTTTGTTTGTGCCGTATGCGTTCCTATACCATTCATCCAATTGCGATGAAATTTTAGTGAGTTTTTATGCGTATGCCCGTGAATGTTTCTGAGACGGTATAACTATTTTACAATAGTTGGAGCACAAATCGTTTCAAAAAATGTGTTTATTTTATATTATATAGCGGCACTTCGACTGTTTTTGTTGTATAAGTGCGCACGCATGACACAATTTATTTAAATATAAAAGAGAGTCAGAGATAGAGTGATATATATAGAATGAGATAGAGAGAGACAGAGAGATAAGTTGAGATAGAGTGAGGTATAGAGAATGAAATGGGTTAGATAAAGAGATATATAGATGTATATAGCTATATAGAGATTTATATATAGAAGAGATAGAGATAGTGTGAGGTATATATGTAAATATGTAGATATAAAGAGATAAATAGCGATAGAGAGATACATAGATATATAAAGATGTAGATAGAGATATATATATGTTTAGAGAGATGGATAGATGATTGTATATGTGTAACTACTTCAAACATATTACAAAACAAAACTGAATGAGGCATTGCAATGCATGCCGAGCATTAGCTAGATAATGGAAATTTTACAATATTAGTAATCTCTTATTTTTAAGCTTTTTTCTATAGTGCTTTATAGAGTCTAGACTACATACAGACCACCAATTTTTAGATATATACAGGTAAATAACTATACACTGGCAGAACGTCTGTCGCAATCTGAAAGTGGTATAAATTATTTTGCACACTTGACATTCAAATTAATAAGAAATACAATTACTAACTAGGTACATCTGATTTCGAAAAAGGTCCCCTTCACCCTGTGTTCAGCCCGGGCAACGGCGGGTACTGTAGCTAGAAATTCCCTAGAAAAAATAATTTATATTGCAAAACAACGTTTGCCGGGTCAGCTAGTATCTTTATATATATATATATTTCTTGTGTGCGTGTGTATGTCACTGAACTCCTCCTAGACGGCTGGACCGATTTTAATGAAATTTTTTGTGTGAGTTCACGGGGATTCGAGGATGGTTTAGATTCACAATTGGAAATTTTATCTCGATTCTGAGTTAAGAAAAAACTAAAAAAATGTAATGTGTGTCATAGATAAACAAACTGTTAGTGTCATTCCTCTATGTCTGCCGAGCAATAGTTTTCAAGCCATTACGTTACGTTTTGCTATTGTAAGGAACTAAGTAGAGAGTAAGAAAAAAAAAGCTCTTCACAGTTTGTAGTGTCGCCATATTTGTTTCAATTTTAAATACCGTTTTTGTATATTAAAATTTAAATTGCAGAAAAAAATCATGTTTCATAGACACATAAATAGTGAGTGTGTCATTTCTATATGTCCACGAGGTCTCGCCGCGTTATTTTCTCTTTGGGGCGAACCCGTCCGCTTAGTTAAATAAACAGTTTTTATCGTTGAATGATTTCATGATTTATTTCATGAAAATCTGCTCTCATAAAAAAGTTAGTTTTATAGACATTCAATAGGTGTCTCGCTCTCTCTGAAGATCAATCTATGAATCGTTACAAATTTATTTCCTTTATTTTTTTTGTTTGATTTGATACAATATGATTTCACTAAAAGTCAATTTCTACCCATTCCTATTTTCATTTCCACATTACGAAGTTTCACTTCTTCCACGCGGAGGGACTCCACGCATTATTTTTTTATGCAAATAAAAACTAAATTTTAATGATGCCAATGAAGTATAACTTCTCATGCGCGTACCTAAGTACACGCACCCATTTTTTTATTTAATTTATTCTATATATATTTTTTTCCCTACCTTGGAAACTCATAATTCTTTTAAATTTCACGTGTATGTTTTCAATGTCATTCGAGTTGTACAATTTTTTTTTTGTCAAATTGGTCATTATTTATACTTTGTTTCATTTTGGAACCATACGTATTTTAGTTATTATGACAAATAAAAAAAAATAGTTTCACTAACATTCTTAGGTTTTTATTGTGTAGATGATTTCCAGTTTAATATTATGTAGGTACATAAATTCCTAAACTTATAAATTTCTTCGAAATTTATTTATAGGTAGGTAGGGCCTACTAATATTTTCTATTTGTCAATATTGTTATTTTTTTTTACATTACCTACTTATTTGCAAGGAGTTTGGTTTATTGTTTATAATTTATCTGCTGAGCGTCAAGAGTCTTAGGGCTGCTGAGACCGAAGACCAGAAATATTTATCAATTATGTAATATATTGTTGAAAAATTTGAATTTAACTATTTCAGGAAAGTTGATTTTTTTATTAATTAGAATAGTTACGTGTAATTGCCATCTTCCTTTATTTCATATTAAACATTAGGTTTGGTTGCGTGTGAGATAATTTTATGTATGTATGTTTTAATTTCATTTAATTTCTTATATATATATATATATATTCTTACCTTCCTACTTCTATTAAATTTCAGGCGGATGTTAACATTGTCATTCCAGTTGTATAATTTTTTTGTCAAATTAGTTGTTATTTATACTTTTTGTTTCATTTTGGACTATGTTTTTTTATACTTAATTCAAAGATTTGTGGTGTGTACAGGGAGTGATGTCTCTATTAATTTCTATACTCCTTTGGATAAGCGGAATATTGCCACCACAGTTTTACATATAAAGAAATCCTACAAATGTTTTAAACATTATGACAAATAAATATAGTTTCACAAACATCCTTAGTTTTTTTTTTTTTTTTTGGTGTTTATAGTTTGAAGTTTAATATTATGTATGTACGTAAATTCTTAAACATAGAGTTATTTATTAATTTATTTAGATAATTATTAATAGGTAGGTAATAACCTTTCTATTTGTTAATATTGTTATTGTGGTAGATAGGAGTACAGTAAATGCCTACATTCTTATATTCCTTTATATCTCTTTCGATTTGGAGTGTTTCCGAGCCATTCGGGGTCCTCAACGTCAACCCCCCCCCCCTCAAGGTGGTTAAAGCCCCAAAATTTCGAAAGTTTAAAAAATTTGAAAAATCTATCTCTTTCGATTTTAAGTGTTTTCGAGCCATTCAGGGTCCTCGAACACCCCGTCCCCCTCTGGGAACAAAGCCCCAAAATTTCGACAATTTCAGGAATTTCAAATATTTATTCTTTCGAGATGGAGTGTTCCAAACCATTCGAGGTCCTGAACATTCACTTTCCGCAAAAGTGAAAGCCCCAAAATTTCGAAATATAAGAATATATATAAATTGGATGTTGGCATGTATGTCGTCGATAAACTCTTATACCGTTTGACCGATCGCCATGAAAGTTGGCACATCAAAGTGTTTTTATCACGGAGAAGGTTTTTATGCTAACATTTTTTTTTGTAACTCGCCGCTAGATGCCGCTGTAGCGCATCAACTTCTAAACCTTTCAACCGATCGCCATGGGTAAACAGAAAACCATAGGTCACAGATACACAAACAGTAATTATGTGTCATTTCTTAATGTCCACCACACTGGACATATCGCTATCCATTTTGCTGTAACTCGCGGACAATATATCACCCGGTGTTCAGCCCGGGCAAAGCCGGGTACTGCAGCTAGTATATATATATATATATATATATATATATATATATATATATATATATGTATATACACACACATTTGTCTGGTACATGCCCATAAAGGGAATAATAATTGCAACTACATTATGCGAGGGGTTTTGTTGACCACACGTACTGAGTCCAGAGAGCTAAACACTGTATCTGGCTGGCATTTAAACATTAAGTGCCATTTTTTTGGAAACAGTGTCAGCATCCAGAGCCGAATGACAATTGTATGAGAGGCAACAGAACTGTTGTGATGGGACTGTTCGTGTAACTGGACAGAGACTCAAAGACGCTGGCACTCGAGTGGAGGTGACGAGAGGTCTGCTACCATGTAGGCGCTGGGGTCGGACAGCAGCTGCCGCGCGGCGACCCGGCGCAGCGAGGCGGCGTCCAGGCCGCTGCCCGGCATCTGCCGCGCCAGAGCCTCGAACAAGGAGTCTCCGGCGGGCTGGGTGCTCACCGCCCTCACCAGGTCCGTGCACGTGCGGTACCTCACCTCCCGCTCCGCCGTGGGACCCCGCGCCGGCAGCCAGCCGAACCTGCGGGCAACACCCTTCTCCTTGCGCTCGGGCTGCGACCTTTCTGCTACCAGCACGGGAGGTTCGAGTACAAACTGTTAGCTTTATAACATTTTTTAAAACTAATTTACAACTAATTCCTTAGTAACAATGTTTTAAACTATGCGAAAAACCCTTAATGCTTCTTGTTATGAAATAGTTGGGGTGCCCTTAAGCGGGACCACCCCCCATCCGAGGCTTCTTCTTTTCGTCTGTAACATTGCTTGGGCAACATGTCAGGGTAGTTAGCCCATCACATGCACGCAATCCTGCCGGAATGTACCTACCCCTTACCCTTCACTAGAAGGTAGAGTTCAGGGCGGGTGGCAACACACCTGTAGAACTGGATGTGCAAGGGGGTAGGCTAGGCTGGGTTTCCAGCGACGGGGGAGGGAAACTCCTTATCCCAAACTGACCACCAGCCCTTTTCTGGATCAGTAGGGCGCCCAATCCTGCTGATCACTGGCGTTGCCCCTGTTAGAAAACCAGCGGTACCACGAGGAGGTGGGGGTCACCTTGTCCCCGAGAGGTTATGTAAGGCGCTTCATGGATCCTTTCCATAACTATGTATGGAGGCTAGTCTCGGATACTAGGACATCTGCCCCGACACCTCAAGCGACTGCCTTCCTTCTCAGAGACGGGGAAGGATACCCTCCACACTTCCCAACCTGAGTCATAGTTACTCCAGCCTAATTTGCACAATTTGCTAAATTTCTGGTAGGCCACGCCACAAATATGTGGCTACTAAACTTAAGTCAATATATTTTCACTGTTTTGTATTTGCCTGATAGAAACCTTATGCTTTACCTCTCAAAATCGATAATGTCAAAATACGAAATTTGCCAGGGTTTTTAAAATCAAAATTTGGTCGTCACTGATGGAACTCTGGCTTGATGCACTGTTCACTCGTTGGCACAAGTGGCGAGACCAAGTAATTGGGGTACAGGGCTGGCGTGGCCCACTGTTGGCTTGCAGATTGCACATTACTTGTAGTTTGGTTGTCCGTCCGCACTCTGGCGCAGCCACTGGCCGCGGTCACTGGGGCGCGCTGTCGCAACAGGCCGCGGGGTGTGGCCGCGTTTGCGGGTGGAGGGGGTTGCCTGCTCATCTGTCCAGAAACGTTGTTTGTAAATTTGGTTTCAATAACCACGGATTGTTCTGGTAGGCGCGGATGGGCCATAATGAAAGATTTAAAGTGCAAGAGTGAAGAATGTTTGGCTTCAATACAAACGTGAGTACCAAACTATATTTTCTTAGTTGTAATAATAAATTATGTTTTTAGAGATTCTTAAGCTGACGCATCAAAAAAGGTATAAAGGTAGAGTTTGGTGAAGCTCTCTCTATCTCGGTCTCTCCCTTGTTTGGTCGTTCAGTCTTTTTATTAGTCTACTGAAAGATAATTGTTGTGAATTTTAATTGTTATTTTACTCATTGCGTTTAAAGACTACATGTTGCTAGATACTGGTTTTGAACCTAAGAAATTTGATAATAAATTTAAGTCGGTTTTTTAATGATTGTTAATTTATTTTTAAATATCATCATTAAATTATTTATCTCCTTACACATCCTTTACAGAGTGCTTAATATAGATCCATTAAATTAGAGAGTATTTTATTAAGTTAAGAGGCATTATAAGACTAAAGGCCTTTCGCACATTTTAAGTAGATGCCAAGCAAATTTACCTAAAGTTACTGTTTACCCCAATAAAGTTAAAATCAACTCTTTATAGAATCTTATCTACTGAATTTATGTTATTCAAATTGAGTAGTCCAGTTCCAAAACTCGCCTTGTCCATCACCAAGGAAAATTGAGTTATTTATTGTTTTGTGCAGCTTTTATAAGTGCGCAATAGATAGCATTATAACACGTTCCCCAACTTCCCATGTCTAATAACAGACACAATTTGAGAACCAGGTACTGTTCCAAAACTCTTCTTGTCCACAAGGTTTTGTGTTACAAAACTCTCCTTGTCCATATACATAAAAACTGTTTCAAAAGTCGCCTTGTCCTATAAGCAGCCATGGACAAACTAACTGCATTAATCAAAAGTGGTTATGTCCACATAATATAAAGTCTAATGTAACATTGTTTTAGAAGGTAAAAACTATTTTTTTATAATCACATAAACATATTCATATTTTGGTATAACTGTATATAAGTATTATTAATTGTTGTAAAAAATTTTTGACAATGATTACAATGTCAGCTTTCGTAGTCCAGCTACAAATAAGTGCTCTCGTTGCATTGAACTTGAAGGTAAAATAAAACTGAAAACAATGAGCATGTGAAACAAGGGTTGAGAGTCGAATTTAGGGTTCACAAACTCCGTTCGAAAGCTTTCTATGATATGTTGAAAGTAAATCATGATAATACCATCACATTTTCTTTTGATTGCCAAAAAAATATGGTACTACCAAAGGTACCAGATCAAAGTGCCTATTTTAGCAGACAATTCTATGTGTATAATTTTACTGTTTGTCAAGGATCGTCTAAAACAGAACAAACGCGTTTATTTACACATGGACAGAACTTGATACACACAAAGGCTCTAATGAAATTTCATCATGTGTTCACCACTACTTGCAGAATACTGGAATCGATTACACAATAACAACTATAAGGCTTTTTGCTGACGGCTGCGGAGGCCAAAATAAAAATAGTATGATGGTAGGTATGGTATCAAAATGGTTAAAGTGTGAAGCACCACAACACATCAAGGAAGTACACATCATTTTCCCCGTACCTGGACACTCATTCCTGCCAGCAGACCGTGTTTTTGGTCGTATTGAAAAGCGGGCAAAAGCAAAGGAAGTGATAGTGTCACCCCAATAATATTTTGATATATTTGGAGAGTTCGGAACTGTAATCAAGCCTGGCAATGCTGGTTTTGCTTTCTACGATTGGAAATCAGCTATTGCAGAAGTTGTGCGACCTACCAGTTCATGGCACTTCAAATTTTGTAACACGAAGCGGTTCATTTTG